>NC_139825.1:11844555-13044555 GCF_963691815.1 Echiichthys vipera | reverse complement strand
GTTTATATTAATCGGAAACAAGCGGACCATTTACTGCGTTACAACTGAATTGCACTTAATGAATTAATTGGGTTAACTATGCCCCAACTTTGTTCTTTATTGAAATCCTGTATTTAAGACAGACTCTTTTCACGCAGTCTAACGTAAACATATTAACTCACTATTTTTTCCTTTATTTCCTTGGTCAACAGTGGGAGGAGGTGAGCGGGTATGATGAAAACATGAACACTATCCGGACGTACCAGGTGTGCAATGTTTTTGACAACAATCAGAACAACTGGGTACGGACAAAGTACATCCGGCGTCGGGGTGCTCAGCGAATCCACGTGGAGATGAAGTTCTCGGTGAGGGACTGCAGTAGCATTCCCAACGTGCCAGGCTCCTGTAAAGAGACATTTAACCTCTATTACTATGAATCTGATGCTGACACAGCCACAAGAACCTCACCGGCTTGGATGGAGAACCCCTGGATCAAAGTTGACACCATCGCAGCAGATGAGAGCTTCTCCCAGGTGGACCTAGGGGGCAGGGTGATGAAGATCAACACTGAGGTTCGGAGCTTTGGCCCTGTGTCACGAAATGGCTTCTACCTGGCCTTTCAGGACTACGGCGGCTGTATGTCGCTCATTGCAGTTCGCGTCTTTTACCGGAAGTGCCCCCGTATCATCACTAACGGGGCTGCGTTCCAGGAGACACTCTCAGGAGCAGAGAGCACCTCCCTGGTGGCTGCCAGAGGTGTTTGCATCCCCAACGCAGAGGAGGTGGATGTGCCCATTAAGTTGTACTGCAATGGAGATGGAGAATGGATGGTACCCATCGGACGCTGTATGTGCAAGGCTGGGAACGAGGCTGTGGAGAATGGGACTGTTTGTCGAGGTATGTTTTGTTCTCCCTTACATCTGCTAAGCCTTATGAAACAGTCCAATCTGCTGTCATAACAGAGTAATCCAAACACTAAAGGGTACAATGCATACAGTGTTTATTCCTCACTGCAAGCTGTTCCAGGCTGGTGAAGTATGGTCATGTATACAAAAAAAGAAACATGATGTTCATAAATTATTTAACTGAATCCATCATATTTCCTTAAAAATGATCAGCAGTTCATTTTCCAGCAGAAAAACACTGTTGAATATGGCAATTCACTTAATTATTGTGGCTAGGGTTTGTACTGTTTTTGAAGTTGTGACTACATATCTAGTTCATTTTTTTCTGAGTTGCCATAATGGCTTATCAGGGAACAAATTAAATTTTGCTTTTATTCATGTGGACCTTTATAGCACATCTACAAGTAAATCTCCATCTATTACATAAATATTCTTAAATGTAATATCTGTAGGTGAATTAAATTGATTTTCATGGTGTAATTTTGTTAACAGGACAGGGTATTCCTCCCACTGTTGAATGTTTTTTTTAAATTTATTTTCAGAATAAAAATGAGACACATGTTTCAGCCTACAGTGAAGCTCCTCTGTGTGTATTTAACAGAACAAATTTTTAACATAAACTGAAAGAAAATAAGAACAGCATTTTTAAATCTGTAAGATTTCTGCGCTGATCTTTTGTTGGTAGAATGTCTCCTTCCATCCATGAAGACAAAGAGGATATTTTTCAAAATTGCCTGCGTTTTCCTATCAATTGAAATCCCTCACAGGCAAATCGATGTGGCTTTTCAAAACATCCATGTGCCAAACGTTTACCTGTGCAATGCCCTATCCACAGTCTGGCAGGTGGTATTTGGTCAACGTGCTTTGGGATGTTGATCACTTGAAACAGCAAGACAGCATGTAGCCTTCAGACTGGAGCCATGCTGCTCCAGCCCAGCACAACAAACCACCCACCTGCGTTTTAGATCGGTGTTGCTGCATCTCTTATGTGCGCCTGTAATTACAACACATCCCCCAGTGTCTTTGCTCTGGGAAGGGAAACGTGATGGGTGCTGCCTCCCAAATACTGCCTGGCCCGTTCAATGACTACTAATGAGGACAGGCACTAGCTCCTCTTTCAGGAATACAGAGGCTAATAAGAGGCATGTGAAGACAGCGACTGATGTGCAGTGGCAAGCTACTCTGGGTCCACATCCCCACATTATGACACATTCTGCTTGTTTTTTTGACCTACATGTAATTCACTGCATGCGGTGGATTGGAACATCTCAGGGGTGTCCTCAGTCATGGGTTTTTGTGCTAAATGGGATTATGCAATTAAATGCTGTCAGGGAAAGCATGTTGATTCATTTATATCCTCGCACAGCTGGGCATGAAACTTTTTGTCTGAAAAAATTTAGCATTTTACCTTCCATTTCTGACCACCCTCCTGTTTATTCCTCCTTACCTTCTGTAAACTGGCTTTGTTAGCCAAGGTCCACCAGAAGGAGAAGCCTCACTGACTGCATGCTTTCTTTTTCATTACCCTCACTCCAGCAGTGACAGTTATAGATCTGAACACAGCAGGGCTCATAGACAAACTGTAGGGAAGCTCACAGAAGAACGTAAGATAATCTCACCATTTTCTCTTTCACTTCCTTGATCATGTGACGCACTCACTAAAATATTTAAAGGTTCTTTGTGTAGCCTTTAACATCATACGTGAATGGGTTATAACGCATATTAGAAAAACGTACAACTGTGCTTAACTGTTGTGGACTGACATCTATGTAAAGGACTTGGGACGTTTTCAGGAAACATTTTGCGCGCTCCTGAGTCCCTTGCCTTCCGCTCCCCTACAACCAATAATGTGCAATATTAGCTAACGTTTGGTTAGAGATTGAGTCGGGTAACATCAACAAATAAAGCAGCAGAGTCCACACACATTTTGCAGCGGCCGCCCTGAGACGGACCCAAGGTTGGCCAGCTGGCTGTGGCTCAGTTTTGCGAGCCACAGCCTAAATTGAGTTCCAGAACCCCTCAAAAATAAGAGCAATATTTATTTATTTATTTTAAACGCAAGCCTATATTTGACCAGCTTAAAAATGGTCAAAACCATAGACACCATATGGCTGAAACCCAATATATTAACCGCCAAACTATAACAGACAACCCCACCCTGTCATGGTACGACCCACTGTCTCTCTCCTACCTGCCCCGCTCACCTGAGTGTGTTTAAGGTAAAAATGATATGACATCATCAGGGCGGCCGGTGGCTCAGTGGTTGGAGTAGGAGCCCCATATACAGAGGCTAAAAAGTCTTTGATGCAGCGGCCACAGGCTCGACCTGCGGCCCTTTGCTGCATGTTGCCTCCTCTCTTTCTGCCCCATTACCTATCTCTCCTGTACTATAATAAAAGGCAAAATCAGCCAAACAAATAATCTTTAAAAGAAAAAAAAAAATGATCTGACATCATTGCCCACAGAAGGGTGACTAGATGTCCTGATAAATCCAGGACCGGGCTACTTTCTTCACAGCATTATTTTTTGGGGTCAGGGTCAAGATTTGTTGTTCACATGATTCGTTAAAAAAACATCCCCAAACGTGTGATGTTTTGAATACACAGAAAGTTTTGTACAACATAGGAAAATAATTAATAATAACAATCAAAATCCTCATAATAATAATAATAACTACATAAATAATTTACATAGACATTTGCACCATAAATTGATGAGGAGAAGTCACAAATTGTTGCATAAAGATTCACCAGAATGAAGGAAATGAAGTGTTTGAAGCTCAGAATTTTCTCGGGGAAGACCCCCAGACCCCCACTTACAATGTGTCAACCCCAATGGTTAAACAAAACCTAGTTGTCAGTGCGAAGGGGGTGAGAGAAGGATGGAGAAGGAGAGTGCAAGAGCAGGGAGAAAAGCAAGAATGATATTCAAAAAGTGCGTTAAAATACAGTTTGGGGGTTAAAAATAGGACTGTCTTTGGCTTAGGTGCTCAGAAACCCTAAAACTCTAAACCTAGAAATGCCCCTGATTTTAAATATGATTTTAATTCTTTTGACACCCTTTTATGATGCCAGGTCAATCTCAGTCTCAGTCTCACTGTTTTGCCGGCTACTCACTCACACCTACAGAGTGCAACAGGGTGCTGACTACGGCCACCAATGTCATTAATAACAAGGGTTTTCTGAAAGTTACGCAGAGAACCTTTAGAACATCATTAAAAGAGAAAGTGCAGCTGTGGAATGCTGGAAAAGGCAATGCAGAGATGGATTTCATGGTTCTATACATTAGTTATGAGCCTCAGCGCAAATAATGGGGAAGTGTCTATTAAACCAAGAAGGAAAATAAAATAATTACAGTTTATAAGGATATTATTCTATGGTTGTTCAGAAGCCCTTTTTTGATGAAAGGCTGCCACCAGTTTGTCTCCTCTTCAGTCATCCTCCTAAACACTGAAAGCTGATATCTGTGCTTGGAACTGTGGTCATTCACCACCGCCTTTCAACTGCCAGAAGTTGGATAATGAATTGATCTATGAAAGATGCGCCTTCGCCTGCCGATATTATGGGGGTAATGAATTGATTTGTGAGAGGTGCCCTCAGAGGGTTTGTAAGATATCCACTTTCATAGCTGGATTATGGAGTCACAGAGACAGCGAAAAACTGCCAAGATGAAAGAGGCTATTTGTACAGTAATATCAAGGACGCAACCAATGCTTTGTTCCAACATCTCCGCAACTAAACATGTAATTACTCATGTAACAATTAAATCCTTGGCAGGGATCCCGGCAAATAATTATCCTGTCATAAAATCTGTCACAATATTGACAGTGGAAAGGGTTGCTTACATCAATTTGCTGAGGCCTTTTTCTCTGCAATTCTTACAAGTGAGATTGAGTTTCCTCTCTTAGAAGTGCTGGGAGTGAAGGAACCACAACAGGGCACAGACGGCTCTGAAAAGAGAGATCCTGCTTTCCCTCAGAGCCTTGAGGAGATGGTGTAACACAGAGACACACAAGGTCCTGTTTGCTCTTGCTGTTCCCTCCAAAATGAAAAGCATTCTCTTCAGTTGGGCACAATGACAGCCACGTTCACGGGTGGAATTGCAAACTCCTTTAACCATACCCATGTGTGTTTTTTCACTGTAATCTGATCATCTAACCCCATGCTATTGGGAGTTCAAGGGACTGGACTGTGGGAGCGTGGCTCGTGTTATAGACCAGTGAAGATTCAGATGGAGATAATCTGTCACAGCTTGATTCAACTTTTTGTTGTGTTTTTGTTAATGCCTATTTGGTGAGAAAAAGAAATGATGGCGTAAAACAAGCAGCACAGTTTGTGTGGCCCTTTGGCCCAGATTTGTAGGAAGAACTGTCAGCATGACATCACACATCATGACAGCATATTCGGCACAATCTTTCACTATGCGCAGTGGAAATAATGATTTGAGAAATGATCTTGACTGTGAAACCAATTCTGTTGTCTGAGAAAGAGGAAGTCTTAGTGTTGTAGAATAAAGAGAAGTTAGACCACATTTAATAATATCACATACATAAATTCTGCATTTTGCATACAGTATTTTACCTTTATTATTTGCATTGCTAGAAAAAATCTCAGTCTATAGAGTGCTGAGGCATGTTGGTCTATAATGGTGATTCACCATTATAGACCAACATGCGTCCACAGTCACAGGCTGTAAAGACTGTCTATTGGACATAGCAAATTCTGCTGAACATGTACAACAGCCCCCACAGCAAGTCAGTAAGTCACATGAATGATAAACATTGAAAAGTGCCTAGTGCCTCCTTTAATGTCAGTCTCTCTGAGGTCCTCATCAGTAGCTGCTTGGAAGTGAGGCTACTGCAGTCCCACCCAGAGCAATGAGATTAAGGAGGAAAAGCTTCAGTAATTCTTCAGCCAAATGTGGTTGTAGATAAAGAGAGTTAGGGGGATCAAGTGCAAAGGTAGGTCCTGGCCAGACATGATTGGATAGACACGATTGCATGGAAAAGAGGAGGGGAGGAGGAGAAGGCAGGGAAAGGAGTCCCGCTAACCCTCTGTCAGAATCCCAATTATTGCAGTCTCTTCGTCTGGAGAGGGTTTAAGGGTGGAAATCAGCGTAGCACAGACAAATCCACGCCACTGCCTTTATTTCCCTAGGTGCCTCTGTCTTTGATGGCAGCTCTAATTGACTAACAGTGCACGTGGAGAAAAAGCCACGCTGATGACTGGATGTCCTCTGCGCTGGAACAAGATATGAAGCAAAACAAAATACACCCCTCAAGGCCTTTGCTGCATTGTGCTTTGAGCAAACAAAGATGAGGAAAGGTTTGCATTGGGCTGCAGTGACAGAGCGAGGGGGAGCGAGAGAGAGAGTGGGTAAAAATAAGAAAAAGAGAGAGGCAGACCAAAATGTCAACAGTCAGCCTACACAATAGGCATTCACACAATAGTATGTTAAAGTAAAAGTCACACTTATTCTGTTAGATTAATGTCTGCTTTGGTGCCGTTTAGTTAAGCATAAGGAATACAAATTAGCATCTGAGCAGATGTTCATCATTGCAAGATTTCTCTGTTAAATGGCATCATCAACAACATGACTTTATTGCTCAACCATAGGCAATATCACTTAATTTCCATTGCTGATCTTTTCAGTTAGATCCAATAAAACTTCTGTGATGTGTAGATGACATGGCATCTTTGATCTGTACACAGTGGATGTTGTAACAGCAGGAGGCAAACACATGAGCTCTAAAACATGTCATTCTGTCCACAGAGGCCCCAGGGAACATTCAGCAGCCTTTATTCCCTCCTCCCCACTGTGATATGATTTCAGTATGGCCAGGTGCTTTTTTCCTCAGTCCACCAGTCTGCTCCTTCTCTGTCTTTTTTGCACCCAGGACACATATTTACAGCAGGAGAGAAAAAATAAAAAGATTTAGGTAGCCTCTAATGAGAGGAAGGGAAACATCTAATGATAGGAAAAACTACACATACAGCCCTGCTAGTATTCATTACAGTATAGTAAGTGCAACAATCACATTACATTGCAATCACGTGCACACAACCCTGTATACCCACATACACTTTTTCATCCTCATTTACACAGCACATCCATCATATGTGGATGTGATAACGTTAACCGCGATCCCTGCAAATCTCCCTGAACTCAAAGATCACGGCCAGTTAAGCCTGCAAACGTTTTCCAAATGTTTTTTCACATCTGGGCCTCTGCTCCATATGCCCCCCTGTCACACTCCTCATTATCCCACACCATCTTTTGAATCTCAAATTCATACGGTATGACTTCTAATCCTCCCAGTACTTCTTTTTACCTCATTGGTCATCTCGTTTACTGAAGAGGCTTTCGGCAGGTCTGGTTCTTGCTTGTAACACCTATCCATGTCTCACTGTGGGATACCAGAAAGCCTGATTACCACAGTTTTCTGGTGATTTTCCATGAGAACCTTGGTGAACCCTTTTGGTGAGAACCCTGAGATTTTAAATTTTTGTTACTGATAAATTCCCCTTGGACAAGCTGTCCCGGGTGAGGAAATGAGAGCTATACAATATATAGAGATCCTTCCATATGTGCCTCTTTTTTCTCATCAGGGACAAGGCCGGGGCTTTGTCAAAACATCCCCGTGTGCTCGCTCTCAGATGTCCTCGACTCATGTCCTGTTAGAGCTCTCCCGGCTAAAGGAGACTGATGGATCAAGCATCTGTCTGGATAAAAGATGAGAAACAATCAGGCTCACTGTTGAAGACAAGAATCTCTCTTGAGTATCAGTGACCTTGTTTTCCAATGATGTATTAGAACTCGGTCAACATTGAGAGAAAATTACTGTGTCTTGTGTTGTATAGCGTTGACCTACATTAGAGCTATTCTGAAAGCGAGAGCGGAGAAAAAGCTTATCCATTCCTCACATTGGCGGACATTGTGTCCAAGAGATGAGTACAGTTGTTCACACATAGTTAACCCCTTGGTTATTCAGTCTATACTCTGCTTCACACCGGATGGTCATTCAATCTCATACAACATCATAGTATGCAGCATAAGATACTTCACATATAGAGGTGCTTACTGTAACGACATGCATTTGGAATATGTGCACCTAGAAATGACAAAAACATCTGTTAGTTATCATTCAGTAGCTATTCACTGTGTTGCTGCTCAGTTGAATTATTTTATGGTTGGTTATTTTGAGAAGAACTTTGACGACAGCAACTTATGTTACTACATGACTGCAACCTACAAAGGCCCTCACTTTGACTTAGTACTAGTACAGTAACCGGAGAAAAGTAATTTCATCGTGTACGGAGAAGACGAAGTATAATAGATCCTAAAATAAGTAACATCACCCACCAACAAAGATCTCTCGCATGTTAAACTTCTTGTGATGAAAGATTAAACCGCTGCATTGGTGAGGCAGAGAGATGGGATGGTAGAGAAAGATCAGAATGGAAAGGCAACAGGGAAAGAAATATTAACAAAGGCACAAAAAGAGCTTTGTCTTCTTCCTTTCCTTCTCAGTGTTATATGCCTCACTGTCCCTCAACATAAAACACTTACAACCATGAGAGATCATCTTCTTTGAGCAGTCTAAAAGGAAGACTTTGCACAATATTAATTCTGTGAACTTCCTAACTTTGGTAGTCTGTGATTCTGATGTTTTGACAAAATTAATATTTCCTGATACAACTCCTTTCAAAACACATTATTTATTTTCGAAAAAGTGCGGTTGACAACCCCAAAACGACATTCTTATATTTTGATTCAATTCTGTGAGAGGGTCAAAAAACGGCATATAATGCTTAAAACATAGAGTGTATCCACAGTTAAGAGAGTAAATTAAACGTCTCTGATTGGCTGGTCACTGCAAGGTTCACTTTGCTTTGTGCCATGAGTCAGCATGCACTGTAAATCTCTCAGTTGTCGATATATCTCTCCCTCAGTGTCATTAAGATAAATTCCTTGCATTTAATTACTTGGCATCAAAATGATTTAGCCCTGCTGTTCTCAAAGGAAAACAAAAAGGCTGAGTTAAATTAATTAAAATAAATTAAACTAATTCCAATGCCTGAGACCAAATAAAAAGAACCAACAAACAGAAAGTATCCTTGGATTCAAGACTAACATCTCCTTTAACCTTAGTGAATCCCTCTGAGGTAATCGTGTCCACACAAGCTTTATCTACTCACAGGGGCCTCTGCGGTGTTTGAGCAAAATCAACAACCAGATGAAGCAGTTTATGTTGAGTTATATTTTACTTTGGGATTTAATTCAGAACTGTTTAAAAATCCACCAGCTAATGTCAACTCAAAAGTTGGACTGGCATTGCAAAGGTTTCTATCATCATGCTCCCTGGGAGGTTTCCGAGTGGTGTTCGAGTTTGAAATTGAACACATGCCTCTAAAACCCCATCAATATAAAGCTAAGCTCTTCTCAGCTGGGAGCTACTGCTGCAGGATTGCACTTTCTTTTATTTGCCAGGTTACTTACCTGTAAGTTCCTGTTTCCTGACAGAATCTAGGTAAATAAGTTTTGTCCAATAGACATATTGCTTATGTCATTCACCTTTCTGATTTCTAAGACCCTGGGAATATTGATGAAAGTCTAACACCTGCACACTGAGTCACTGACTTTAACCACGAATGAATCAGAGTGTACAAAGCATACAACCATGCTAGCAGCTCTGTGATGCTCAGCTACTTATACAAACATGCTCACAATGACCAATGCTAACATGCTGATGTTAAGTATGTATCATTTTCACCTTGTTCACGAATTAGTTTCCTACATGCTTACATCTTATTAAAGTACAGCTGAGAATAATAAACCATTAATTATTTTATCTGATGATGGAGCTAGAAGAGAAGTGAAGAGGTTTACCGAACTGAGTACAGCTCATCCTGTGGATGGGGTATGTGAAACCTAATTTCAGGACAATCCATCCAATAGTTGTTGCAATATTTCACTAGAGGAAACATCACTGGATCAGCACAGTTATTAGGATTCATTGTCTGGGAACTATGAATATATACCACATTTTGTGCCAATCAATTTAGTATATGTTGAGATATTTCACAGGTGAAAACTTTGACCTGTTGGTTAGGGGGCAAAGTTAGTGAATCTGCAAAAATCTGCAAAGTAGGATCCATAATTTGGGCACCATGAATGTCTGTACCACATTTAATGTCAATCCATCCAGTGTTCAGTTGTTGAGATATTTTTAGTCCCATGATGATGACCATAGAGTTTTAGCCTTATCGTACAAAATCATTACAAAATAAAGACACACCATATAATGTATATATGTCTTTGATTGACCAAAACACTTCACAGAATGTTCATATTTCCAAATGTTGTTAATTTTTTTCCAAGAAGATTTTTTTTTGTTTCCCATCAGACACTGTCATATTGCCAGCAGTATTCAGTATTCTCCCTCCCTACTTCTGCTTGTTTATCACAATACTCTAACACTGTAATTGTGCAGGATTAGCGTACTTGATGCTGGGCAGGAAAACAATCTTGGCTCCAGCGGCCTGGTTTAATTGTTGAAGCCTGGTTCAGGGGGGATGGTGCTCATTTGCTGTGGGGGACAGCTCGGCTTTGTAAATGGACTACTTACAGAATTTTCTGGATGTTAAAACTTTCTACTTCCCCTTGGGCCGCTGCTAAGCAAATAAATTAGTCAATATAATGAGCTGTTCCACTCTCCTGTGGAATTCCCATGCTGAAAGGTACGGTTCGACATGCTTTTTCTCATTCTTATAACTCTTGTAAAGAACTGGGTTCATCTAAAGGATACAGTTTTTTTTTTACCCACGCTGTGAAAAGATGAAAGGCATAGCCCAATCTGCCAGGCTAATTCTTATCTAGTCAGTTAGAATATTCCCACCAGTATAATATGTACCAGTGGTTTACGGGTGAGAATAATCTCACCACATTACACCCTGTTCTTCTCTTCCACCTCTAGGTCTTTGTGTCGTGATTAGGGATATTTTCCCACAGTTTATACTGCAAACCCGTTTGGGGATTCTCCTGTTTATACTGGATTTATGTGGACGAGAAGGGGAAGGAGAAGGAGAAGGCGGAGGAGGAGGAGGTGAGATTGTAAACAACAACTAATGAGAAGGCTGCTCTGTTTGGCCTTCAATGGAAACCTAAAAATCACTCCCTCAGCACCTCACAGCATGAGTTAAAATACAGTGCTGGAATATCATAATGATTTTATGTCCTCATCATGTTTGGAAATAAGACAATTACTGCTGTGAAATTACTTTTTAATAGGTTAGGTAGATTCTTTCAATTCTATGTAATTGTAGATCCCACAAGTTCTGTAATTCTAGACACTGTCTAATTCGACACAGTGTCTGCGCATTTGAAAGTTGTCACTTGCAAAAATAGAATTATTTCCAGGAGACTACTATCTCTAACTATAGTTCATTACAAGGCAGAACTGGTTATATAGTTTGTTGAAGATCTATCACCGTTTTTTCATTCAGGTGTTTTAAGTATTGACGTGTAAAAGATAGAAGTATGAAGTACTTTAGTTGAGGATATGATTTCCTACTCACTGAAAACATGGATTCACTGCCATGCAAAACATTGAAGATGAAATGTATAGGACTCAAAGAGAGACTGAGTTAACATGCAGTGGAACTGTACACATAACCAACTCCTGCAGACCGGACATTTACCACTCGCCAGTGGGATGCCTGGGAAATGTTCACTTCGTGCTGGGACCAATGTTCTGGTTTATTGTGGTCACCTCAAGGCTGTGTGGTCTCCACAGAGCTATTTTGGCGGATTAGGTGGGGGAGAGACCAGCACATTTTCATGTGCGGGGTGTTTTCATTCCACCCCACCTTCCCACTCAGTATGGCACCGTCTCGGCGCACACCAGGGCCACTGCTGCCTCCCCTCCCAGTGCGGGCATCTCTGCTCTGTGAAGTAACAGGCTTAAAGAACCGTCTGGAATACATTAGTCACAGTTATTAATGAGGTTGTTTTGATTCTGCTCTCCCCTTGTTTTGGCTTTCTTTCCACCGCGCAAATTCATTACAATGTTGAAGATTTTGGCTGAAACAAAAAGACAGACCTTGTCAGCTCACAGGGAGACAGATATAGTTAAAACAAGACAGAAAGGAGAGAAAGATTCTGGGAGGAAGAGATCACAGTACAGTTTAGACCTATGTACACCAGAGATAGTTTTTTTAAAACTGCAGGATTTTACTTTTAAGAGATAAGGCAGATGTAATAGTTGTTCATTACTGGGGATCATACTTGTGAGAATGTGGTGGTGGCGTTGGGGGGGGGGGGGGGTAGGTAGGTAAATACATACTTAGATTTATCCGGTGACTGTTTATCTATATAGTAGACATATTCTCCACTGCCCCAATACCATACCATTGAATTATTAGAATAACTGTTTCCCCTTAACAAATACATCATATCAATGCAGCACTTTGAAGGGTAATGTTATGACATTGACACTGAGCAGAATATGCCATTTTCAGCCGCCACAAGGGATATCTCCACTCTCTCACTAGAGAAGACATTTTGGAGCCATCTGCATCTAAAATAAGCAGGCCCAGACTCAAGCACAGAGCTGATTTGTCGATTTCCCTCATTACTTGTACAGCCTTGATAACTCCTCCTTGCGACCTTCTTACTAAATATAGCAATTCACGTATTGATTTGGGGACATGGTGCATTCACAGCATGCCTCCACCATAATGACCTATTTCAACAGATTGCTCGAGTAGTTTCATTCTTTGTGTGCTCTTTGTCTCGAGGCTGCAGGAGGCAGAAGACATCCACATGTTCTGAGTGGAGGTAAACTAGACAGAATTTATCTTGGGTGTGTTGCATAGGCCAAGAAACCATCTTGTATTCATCTTGGCCTCATGAGTATATATTCTTTTTTCATACCATTAAATGTTTGTGTATGCTCTCAAGGCTGTCAGGAGAGTTTTTATCTCAACACATTGCTAAATTGTGAGATTACGAGAATCAACTGGGCCTGAAAACTACATAATTATGGATGGATTATTCAAAGTGTTGTACCTCACTGCTATTAAAGTGCAGCTATGGGGAAAAGGGCCAATTAAAGCTTGGCAAAAGATGGTTTGAATTCCATCTGTGTGCACACCATGCCAGCAGGCAATCTTCCCATTATGGAATGACTGGCTATGATTGAAGTCATAGCTCTAATGTGCTTCGTTATCCGTCAGATTAGTGTTGCAACAGGTATGGGCATAAACAGGATCACTGTTGTCCTATTCAAGGGAGCTGAGATCCAGAAATACTGCCACTGTTTTATGAAAACAGTCAGGTGACATGCCTAAACACCTCAACGTTTATCTTTTTTCCCTTTCTGAAAAATACAGCTGCCCTGACAAAGGCGTGCTGCGAGTTGTCTAGCCTTGTCAGTCAGTGCTTGAGTATGCAAAAGGAAACAATGTATTCATACACTCAACAAAAATATAAACGCAGCACTTTTGTGTTTGCTCCCATTTTTCATGAGATGGACTTGAAGATCTAAAATTCATTCCAGATACACAATATAACCATTTCTCTCAAACATTGTTCACAAATCTGTGTAAATGTGTGATAGTGAGCACTTCTGCTTTGCTGAGATAATCCATTCCACCTCACAGGTGTGCCACATCCAGATGCTGATCTGACATCATGATTAGTGCACAGGTGTGCCTTAGACTGTCCACAATAAAAGGCCACCCTGAAATGTGCAGTTTTGTCTCACAGCAAAATGCCACAGATGCCACAAGCATTGAGGGAGCGTGCAATTGGCATGCTGACAGCAGGAATGTCAACCAGATCTGTTGCTCGTGCATTGAATGTTCATTTCTCCACCATAAGCCGTCTCCAAAGGCGTTTCAGAGAATATGGCAGTACATCAAACCGGCCTCACAACCGCAGACCACGTGTAACCACACCAGCCCAGGACCTCCACATCCAGCAGGTTCACCTCCAAGATCGTCTGAGACCAGCCACTGAGACAGCTGCTGAAACAATTGGTTTGCATAACCAAACAATTTCTGCACAAACTGTCAGAAACCGTCTCAGGGAAGCTCAACTGCATGCTCGTCGTCCTCATGGGGGTCTTGACCTGACTCCAGCTCGTCGCTGTTACAGACTTGAGTGGGCAAATGGTCACATTCGATGGCGTCTGGCACGTTGGAGAGGTGTTCTCTTCACGGATGAATCTCGGTTTACATTGTTCAGGGCAGATGGCAGACAGCGTGTGTGGCGTTGTGTGGGTGAGCGCTTTGCTGATGTCAATGTTGTGGATCGAGTGGCCCATGGTGGTGGTGGGGTTAAGGTATGGGCAGGCATCTGTTACGGACGAAGAACACAGGTGCATTTTATTGATGGCATTCTGAATGCACAGAGATACCGTGATGAGATCCTGAGGCC
This sequence comes from Echiichthys vipera, assembly GCF_963691815.1. Lineage (NCBI taxonomy): Eukaryota > Metazoa > Chordata > Actinopteri > Perciformes > Trachinidae > Echiichthys > Echiichthys vipera. The sequence goes on along the minus strand of NC_139825.1, from coordinate 13,030,231 downwards.
CATTGTTGTGCCATACATCCATGAACATCACCTCATGTTTCAGCAAGATAATGCACGGCCCCATGTTGCAAGGATCTGTACACAATTCTTGGAAGCTGAAAATGTCCCAGTTCTTGCATGGCCAGCATACTCACCGGACATGTCACCCATTGAGCATGTTTGGGATGCTCTTGACCGGCGTATACGACAGCGTGTACCAGTTCCCAATAATATCCAGCAACTTCGCACAGCCATTGAAGAGGAGCGGACCAATATTCCACAGGCCACAATTGACAATCTGATAAACTCTATGCGAAGGAAATCTGTTGCACTGCATGAGGCAAATGGTGCTCACACCCGATACTGACTGGTTCTGAGTCCCCAGACCCCCAATAAAGCAAAAAAATGTACTGTACATTTTAGGGTAGCCTTTTATTGTGGACAGTCTAAGGCACACCTGTGCACTAATCATGATGGCAGATCAGCATCTGGATGTGGCACACCTGTGAGGTGGGATGGATTATCTCAGCAAAGCAGAAGTGCTCACTATCACACATTTAGACAGATTTGTGAACAATGTTTGAGAGAAATGGTAAAACTGTGTATCTGGTATGAATTTTAAGTCCATCTCGTGAAAAATGGGAGCAAAAACAAAAGTGTTGCGTTTATATTTTTGTTGAGTTTATATCCTCAACTTCAATAGAACAATCTTTTATTTAAAACTCATTTATCTCTTCTATTACACTAATTTAAGGATTTTGACCTCAATGGAAGTAATTAATCCAGAAGACTTTCTACAGTTTCATTGTCATTCAGCTGGGAGATTCTTATCGGCCACATCACAAAACCCTTGAGAACATAAGTCCTTCCTCTCTCTTTACCCATTCACCGACCTTCCAGGCACCACCACAATCAGGTCTTTGTGGATCTGGCTTGTCTGTCATCTCCCTGGTTCTGTTGATATGGGCCTTGTGCTGAGAGTGTGGTCTCCTCATACACTGCACCAAGCGCTAGCTAATTGAGCTTGTCAGGCCAGAACCTGTTAGTGTGCTGATAAGAAGGTATTTGACCTCTTCGGAGGACCCTAGCGGGTCCTTGTGGACCATATTTTTCTTAGATCCTTTATACAGGAAAACAAAGCAGCCTAAGGGTACATCCTTAAAATAACATCTCTGTCTATACTTGATTTTTTTTATTGCCTCCAATCCAACACTTTGTCTGTTGACACTGGAACAGTGAATTGGACATGTTAATGCTAATACGTATACAGAGGCTCTATTGACCGTAAATGTGAGCAAGGGGTGGGGAAGATTCTTATTATGCCAGTTATATTTAATATTTAAAGTCTGATACACTTATTAAAGGCTCATGCAGTCTAAGTCAATCACCACCAGGGACTGCAAGTAAAGCTTTCCTTATTCTTTAATCAATTGCTTATGTCTCTTCTTAAGGGAGTTGGCAGAGGTCCACAAATTGAAGGTCTTGGATGGATGCCCTTCCCATTTCATCATCAAACTTCCATGCAGCAAAGCAAGACTAACCATGTCTGTGCCCCTCCTATTTTCTCATTGTCAGTGCCAGGCCTGCTGAAATACTTTTCGCACATAATTTTCCCCCATTTGTTATAATCTGTTTGGAGCAGGAGATGATCAGGAAACCCAAACCATTAAGACACGCATGTTAGACAAATTCACTTAAGTCAGTCCTGGCTTTTTTCTTGAAAACCACACCTAAATGGTATTATAACCAGGTTAAAACACTGAGTGCAACTGACGTGACCCCCACTAGCTTCTCTGGGATAATCCTGATGCCTCTAGGAACTCAAGACTAATCTGTCAGTCTCCCTTTTTCCAAGTCCTCACTCATTCCAAGCTGCCCAACTTCTGAAATGGCCTATAAACGGGCCCTGGTTTGTTTGTGTATTGACTGGTTCCTATGTGCCTTTGTCTGGTCCATAGAAGAGATATACAGATATACGTAGTTGTGATGACTCACTTGATGTCATCTTATGAGTAAATACAGTAGCTATCTTCAGAAGGTAGAGGCATCTATTGAACCATTATTTTTTTTAAATGACCTTTTCAGCACCTCAGTATTAACATCAAAGATAATATGTGCCAGCTTGTATGGATATGTCAGATATGCAGTACTGGAATGTGCCGAGGCATGCCAAGGAGAAAGCTATGCCTCCAGACAAGGTGGGGTGTATTAAGGTTGTATGGATATGTGCATGAGATGTATTTATTTTGAATTTTACTCATAGCAGTAATCCTGTCTAACTGAGATGATTGACATGTAGATCTCACCACCTCAAGACTCACCACCACATATCAACCATAGATCCAAAAATCCATGCAACAGGATAATAGCCAGCAAATTAAACAAAGAGCAGTTTTCTAACAAGCCAGCAGATGTAACAACAAGTTTAATATACCAATACACCAAGCTATTAGCCTGGGTGTGACAAAACAAAAAATGTATTAAGGCTTTGACTGTCGAATAACTTTTCAACATCACATTGAGGCTGAAGGTAATCATCTTGTAGGCCTGGCAGGAAAAGAAGAAAATCCAAAATATACAAAAGAAATAAACCAGTGCTTCCTCCCTCCATCCATGCTTCCTGTTGTTAAGACTCAATAGAGCACTAAGTCGAAACCAACTTCCCTCCAACGACTGCCACTCTAACGACGGTCGTTGACACTTGGAGCACGGGTTCCAGTGACATCATCGGCCTTGTGAGAGTTAGTTGGACCAGTCTCAGCCTGGTCAGATGCGTACATAAAGTGATGAAGCCTCTTGGATGAGAGGTGAAACGTCTTCCTAGACAAATAACCAAGTCCAGTTGCTTTTGACTGAAATTGCTTTGAGGATAATGATGACCTGGACAAATGAGAACATTCACAGGCTCCCTCCATCAAATCCCGGTTGGCGAGGTCCAGATTGCCAACAGCGCATGAAGCAAATTTTCCGAAGAAAAAAGTGGAACTGAGTGGAAATCAGAGAAACTAAATATTGTTAATCAATGCAAATAGAAAAAAGGACATATTGAACATTGGGTTTTACCTGTAGCTCACTTACATATCTTGCTATAGGTAGAAACTGTGTGAAGGGACAAGGAAACATCTTTAATTACTGTCCAGTTGCCACTAATTTTCTTAATCACCTCTACACTAAATACTTGCTGATTCTAAAGTCCAGACCAAGGCAAAAAAAGTATTAACACTAAAAAAATGACCCTCCTGTCTAATTCTATTATTCTGTGCAATAGGACCTGAATAAACACGTAGGCTATTGCGATTCTATAAACTTTATCATGCCGATGAAGTGTCTTCAGCAGTAGAGAATAATTTATTACTTGCGTCAGGGCTTTGTATGTCTAAATCAATACTTGGAGTTTGTTTGCATGGAGAGAAATTACTGCACTGCACACAAAGCAATATTCTTATAGAGCAGCCATTTTGATGCAAACAATCCTAACAAGGGGAAAAGAGTTGGGCCGAAGGAATATATTGAGCAAAACTCAGCAACGGCAGAGTTGTCAAGGAGACTGAGGGGTTTGCTTATGTCCTCCCTTGCACCAGCATTGGCCCTTTCCCTCTCCGTGTGAGCTGGGTACTTAATTTCACTGACCCCTTAGGTCTGGGCTGAACAGCCTACATTGATTAGGACAAATGGAAAGGAGATCAGCCAGCCAAGCCCCTCCTTTATCAGGGTTAAGGATGTAGTCATAGAGGAGGAGAAGACGCAGAGCAGGCACATGAATAGCTAAGGGATCCCTTGTCTTAGATAAATCAATGACATATTTAAAGTGTGATTAGTCGATCTATTCACTCACTATACATTTTCTGGCGCTACAACCTCACTCTGCAGCCATGAGTGGGATATTTAATGCTTTCCACCTCTAAATAGCAACCATTAAAGCCTGCAAATGAATCTCCTCCCAACAATACCAGCCTTTTCATGGACAGGAGTATTGGTGCAGGGAAGCAATTTTGTGTGTGTGTGTGTGTGTGTGTGTGTGTGTGTGTGTGTGTGTGTGTGTGTGTGTGTGTGTGTGTGTGTGTGTGTGTGTGTGTGTGTGTGTGTGTGTTTGTGCGTGCGTGCGTGCGTGCGTGCAAATGTGTGATTTAATCCCTTGGTTGCATTTTTAAATCTTGATATCAAGTGAAACTCTGTTTTGGTGGTTTAAGTCTTCCGTGGCATGTCATGGCTTGAATAAACGTATTATCTAACTGAAAACTAAGCCTGATTCAGGTCACATGATGTGAGAATTTATCACTGCCTGCGGGGTACACTTTCACCTAGTTTTATTTTGAGCATTTTGCAAGTCCTCACACAATTTGTCACAGTTTTTAGACAGGTAATGACGCTTGATGTTTTACAAAAAGCTCAAGTATGCTGTCAGGAGAAGATAATAAAATTCATACTCTGACTATTGAGAGAACATGACACAATAAAACTGGTTGTTGAGCTCTTTGTTTGATACTTAAAGGGGACATATTATGGTAATTTTCAGGCCTGTATTTTGGGTTTCTACTATAACATATTCATATGCTTGAATGTTCAAAAAACACATTATTTTCCTCAAACTGTCTAAATATACCTGTATTCACCCTCTGTCTGAAATGCTCTGTTTAAGTGCCTGTCTCTTTAAGCCCCCCTCCTAAAAAAAGCCTTTTCAAAGTTGAATTGAGATACCTTGTAGTGGCCTTTTTGTTGATAAGATGTAATTGAATTCTTTCAGAGCCCTTCATCTTGTCACGTTCATGGTCACTGTGTTGACTTTTTTTTTGTTTCTCGTTTGTAAACTTTATTGAAACATATTCACCTCTCTACTTCCAGTCCATTTATCCTCTTAAATACACACACACACACACACACACACACACACACACACACACACACACACACACACACACACACACACACACACACACACACACACACACACACACACACACACACACGGTCCTATTACAATTCTTACTACAAGCCTGACCCAGAAGTTGGAAGATGCCAATTTCCAATTACAAGTGAACGCAGCATGCCCGTACAATCTGGTCCAACAGACCAACCGCTGACAGCAGCGTCACTAACATAGAGGGTTATTTACATCTAGGGAGGGAATGACAGACACAGATATTGGAATACTCAAGTAGAAGTGCTTTCATTTGTGGGTCATATGATCAGTCACTATTGTTTTAACTCACACCTTGATAGATAGTACCTTAAAAGACAATTAGATAGATGAAGTGTGTGTGTGTTTGTGTGTGTGTGTGTGTGTGTGTGTGTGTGTGTGTGTGTGTGTGTGTGTGTGTGTGTGTGTGTGTGTGTGTGTGTGTATGTGTGTGTGTGTGTGTTTGTGCGCGTGCATATGTGCGTGCTTATGTGTGTGCGTGTGTTTCTTGGATGCAAATATGCGTGCAAAATAGGCACATTACAGCTGTTGTTTTTCTTCTTCTTGTAGATCAGATGGACAATAGAATTCACTCAGACTCCCTGCTGTCTCATTAAAAGCTTGTGGTCAGAAGGATAGATATAATCGTCAATAAAAACATACCAGGGAGAGATGGATGGAGATATACAATCCAACCATGAACATGATACGCACAGACCAGCTCAGGGTACTATTTATCTTTTGTACTTTGTCTGTGTGTGTGTGTGTGTGTGTGTGTGTGTGTGTGTGTGTGTGTGTGTGTGTGTGTGTGTGTGTGTGTGTGTGTGTGTGTGTGTGTGTCTTCTGTGTTTGTATATGTGCATTGGAGGGTTACTCAGGGACAGTGACAGGATTCAACACCAGCTGCTCCTTGCCTTGCCACCACCAAATCTCCTTTCCTTTTTCCCCTCCGACACCCCTCTTGTCCCTACTGACTGGACAACACGCAGCCCCTTTATGCCACCTGTCCATCAGCTAGACTGCACCTTAGGGAGCCTCTGTCACCAAGCTTGGAGCTGCCGCTTGCTGCCTTTGTTTGGACTCTGGTAAATCCCCCCCCTTCTTCCCCCTCACTTCCCTCTTTCTCTCTCAGTCGTGCTCTCTTTTGCTCTCTATGCTGTCTTTTACAAATACAGACACACAGAAAGACACACACATTAGTGATTGCCTCTGTCAGCTATTTCCTACATCTGCCTTCTGTCATGAGCTCTCTTTCTCTGCCTGGCAACTCACTAATTGTACTCATCAGCTTCACCTGTCTCTGCTCTGCTCCCGTTTACCTGCCAGCTGCAGTGCATTTCCCACTCACCACCTCCAGCATAAAGAGTCCTGCTTTTCAGCTCGGCCTTGTCAGACCGTCTGCGAAGTTGCTTCTGTATCGTGCTTCACTGGCTTTACTCCCTGACTCCTGTACAACCCGGACCTGCCTGTAAACCTGCCTGATCTTCTGCCCTGGTAAACCCGACCTGCCTTCGCCCCTGAACCTGCCTGATCTTCTGCCCTGGTAAACCCGACCTGTCTTCGCCCCTGAACTTGCCTGATCGTCTGCCCTGGAAAACCCGACCTGCCTTCTCCTCTGGACCTGTATGATCTTCTGCCCCGGAATTCCAGCTCCTCTGCAGGCCAGCTTGGACGCTCCACCACCACCTGCACGAGACGTCTCTGGGGAACACACACACACAGGCTCACGACATCGCACTCCCTTTCCCTCTCTGGAACCCTCAATAAAACTCCTAAAACGTGACGCACTTGTGGTCCTCATCTGTCTGGTCCGTGACACCTTCAAGCACAAAGGAGGACCATCCCAACACACACACACACACACACACACACACATGATCAGCATGGAGCTGATAATATTTTACAAATTCCGGCAAGCTCCAATACAGTGAGGCAACTTTCACGGGTTGTTTGTTTCACGGACTGGGCAGGGTTATTCATCCCGTGTCACACCTTATCTCTGCCAAGAATGTGAATTCAAGACCAATCCACTGTGTGTCTTCAGCAGGTCACTGAGGTTATTTACTCTCCATTCGTCCCACTGCTCTCCTTCCTCTGCCTTTTACACCCCTTACCCTCTCCACTCATCCTGCCTCCACCAGGTCCCACTGTCATCAGCAGTCTAAGGCAGTGATCAGGGCTGTAAGGGGTGGGTGCAGCCTGCGGAACAGAGTGGGGAAGCTGCCTTACATGGCAATGGATCCTGTTGCCCTAGCAACTAGCCGTCCTTGAGAAAAGGGCACGTTTTGGGAGTTTGGGAGGCCGAGGCACTGACAGCCCCAGTCAAAACTCCTAAAGAGTTCAGACAAACACATCGATCTAGGTGTCTAAGAGAGATCATAATGTATACACAGTACTCTGTGAAATCGCCTTAAAACAAATGTATGAATCATAGGCTTAGAGAAGAAGGAATAGGATGTTTTTCAAAGAAAGAACTCATCGATTGCACCCTCTGTACAATCTTGTCATAGTTGGGTGGGTGTTTCACTAGATGCTGTGCTATTCATTGCATCCTGTAGTGCAGCAGGTGATCTGTTCCCATGAGTGTGAGGGTGGGTGAAGGCTGGCCACATTCTTTTGTTTGCCTCAACAATGACAGATTAACACTCTGACATCTGATCAATCCTAAGTCTGCTCATTTCCTACCTGTATCAAATTCAAAACAGTGTACACCCATTCAGATGCTGCTGTACAAGAGACGGGTGTATTTTCCCTCCATTCCCACCATGATGAACACTGTAGTGCTCCAAGCACAATAACTGACACGTGTCACATGACAGTGAAAGTCCAGTGTCTCAGCTTTCAGCTTGCATGCAATAAGGCTAAACTACCTTTGTTTGGTGGAGAGAAACTTTATGTAATCGATGAGCTCTCAGAAAGATAGCAGACATCACCGGGCTGGTGGTTAAACAGAACACAGAAGCGAAGGCTGTTATTGTGTAAACAGATTTTGCAATGTAATGTGGTTTAATCAAGCCATCCTAAATTATGCCCAAAAGGCAATTCATTTTTAATCATTACACAAAACTATTGAGCTGAATTAATTTGAATTAGGCTATTTTGCAACCACTGATCACCATGCATATTTGACTGAATTAATTACCCCTTCTGAGCACAGTGGCTCATTTGGTGGCCAGGTTATAGGGGACCATGCCATAATTTCAAATTTTGAACCATTATCTCCACTAAGTGACATTTTCCCATCTCTGGCCATGATAGGTCATTACAAATAATGGTATACAATGTAGCTAGTCCCCATGTGATGTGGCTCCTGAAGGTTGACAAGCCATCTTAAATGGTGATTAATGCCGACAAAGAGAACTGCCTCCTGCCACACCCCAGCCATCTGCAGCCCAGTGTACCGAAGGGGTCCACCAGCAACCTGATTGGGCCCCTACATCCTCTGGAGAGCAAGCTGTCAAGTGATCTGCCGGCATGAAATGACCCTTTCCGCTTTATTCCCCACAACCACCCACCCTCCAGCCTTGTTCATATTCCTATCCTGTGTGTGTATGTGTTGGCTCAGATGCCTGTAATTTCACCATTCCACATTTGTGCTTCTTTTTTCCCCTGTGCTGAAAAAAAGTTGTAAAGGAGGAGAAAAAAAGGGAGTGCAGTGAAAATTCCAGACGTTATTACTGTGCTGCATGCATGGCTCCAGTGATACTCTCCTTTCATCTCTGTTTCCTCCTCTATTGACAGATGGTAGTTATCAGACAGTATGGAAATACTGTGGTTAAGATAGTTTTCACTGATTTTTTTTCCTTTGGTATTTATGACCTGATGTTCATCATGAGAGCGTTGTGGTCTTGAAAAGAGGACCACTCTGCCAGCGTTGTTTGAATCAAGAAACTAACATTTGCCATATGGGAATGACGCACTATCTTCAGGCAGCATGAGTCTTCGGGAAATGGGGTGGTGCTCTGCGTGTGTGTACTTCAATGTACTGTAACACGCGACAGTGAGGATATATGACTGAAATGATTCATTGGTTATTCATATTCATAACATATTCATTAAATTATCAATTGTTAAAGGCATATATCAAGCAAAAACATCACTTCCAGCTTTTCAAACAGGAAGGTTTGCTGCTTTTCTCTGTTTAAAATCATTATTAGTTTAATTTCTTGGGGTTTTGGACTGTCCTGGACTGACAAAACCAACCATGTCACCGGAATAAAATGTTGGCTTTGTATGTTTCTGCAAACCACTAATATGTTGAGTCTGGAAGTTTCTGAGCTGCTGCAATCCTTTTTGATTCCCTAGTCGTCACAACTCACTTTTTAATTCTCCACGGTTGCAGTTTTAAGCACGTGGCAGCCTAAACTTTCTGAAATCAAACAAAAACTATAACTTAGAACGTTTCAGATCAACGTTTCTGCTACTCATTAGTCTGATGATGATTCAGCCTCTGGGGGCAACAGTTAATATTTTGTGCTTTTCGGTTTGGGCAACAGATATCCTGGCCAAACCTTTAGAGTGCCAGTCAAACATTGTTTACAATGCAATCTGTTCATAGATATTAGATTTCTGTGGTTTGCATAAATGTAAAATGCCCCAAAAAATTTGTAGCGACTGAACTGGACAAAACAAGCAGTTTGAAGAAATTATTTACTAATGGAAACTAATGGGCATTTTTCATTTTTTTTCTGACACCTTCTAAAGACTAAAGATTAATTGAATAATAATTGTCAGATTAATTGATAATAGGAAAATACTAATACTTATACTAATAATAATTGCAGCCTTAGTTGCATACATGACTGTGTACAAAATTTAGCAAAAGTGGGCTACAATTCTGCAGTATGTCTATGCCATGTGGCTTGCTGTTTTTTTTTATGGCTAACGTTAAGGAGATTATGAGAAAGAGGGTCAGTTAGTGGGAAATTAATTTACACCAGTTGTTACATGACTAATATTTCTCTTACAGAGTATTTTTAGCTGCAACTGACATTCTGAACAGTGCTCCAGATCTTTTTGTCCTTGTAAATACCAAACCGTCTGATGGTTAGCCTATGTGCAACATATATAAGGGTTAAGCCCCTGCTGTATGAGCTGAAATTGTCCTCTGGCTAGTGGCCAGATATGATTATTTAGTACTTTCATTCTCTATAGTCTCTGCTTATTTATGTGTTCATGTATATGTTTTGGAAGAAGGTAAAATTAAAAGAGCTCTAGGTGTGTGGTGCTGGTCCTGTGTGTTTGTGTGTGTGCTTTGAGCAAGAGCCCTCCCGAGGACCCTGTACCCTCAGAGCTCATTTCCAAGGTGTCCCACATTTCCAGCTAATCTGCTGCTCACTTTGGCTCCTAATCTGTCTCAGATGAGCCTGCTGGGGAGGGATTGAGGATGTGAGCTTTGTGACAACTGCAGAGGAGTTGCAGCTTAGAGCACAAATGCTGAGGGACACAGTGGGAAAAGTCACTTCCCAATCATCTCCCCGTCCTCCCATACCCCATGACACATAAGACCTTTACTGTACACACAAACACACACTTTTTTGCATGAATGCTTGTTTAAAAGATGTCTGGACCAATAAGCATGTTCTAAGTGTTCAAGGTACTTAAACAGATCCCTTTTCTTGTAAAAAAAAAAAAAAAAAAAATCATTTTCTTTCAGGGTTGATCGTAATGATGTAAAACATGGAATCTAATCATTAAAATAAGTGGTTGCATTTTTTTTCCTTTCATTTGGTAAAGCCAACATATTTTCTGTGTCCTTTTTAGTTACTTTTTACAGTGATTTGGTAATGCAGTGGTGCTTCCCTCAAACTTTAACGCGTCTTAGTAATAAATGTTGAACATTTCCTAGAAAACAACCCATTTAAATGACCCTGTGCTCTCCTTGATTTTGAGAGTAGCCTGATTTACACCTTGTAGGTCATCACTGGTCACCCTCACCCGCACTGTCCTGGCTTATAGTGTGAGGAGCCATGCAGAGCCCCAGACCTGTTAATTGCACCAGACATGGAAACCTAGAGGGAGAAATTAATATCTCATTTGTGTGCCAGTGTGTGTGGGGTGAAACAAATGCCAGTTGTCTAATAGCTTTCACACAAGCCTGATCGAATTAGACGGCAAGGAGGACTGCGGTCCTAATTGAATTGCGGAGACCCTGTGTTGCAAACAGTGCAAGCTTGTGTTCCCCATGGAAGTGCTGAGGCGGGGGGAAAGCTGGCTTGTCAAAGGAACAGACACAACTCGTGGCTGCTCTGACTATTGTTTCACAAGATTACACTCTACTTAGATGTGACCAGTTCAAAGGCTGATGCTCCGTAGTCGTGGTTGCAGGATGGCGGAGGTAATGAGAAAGCAACTGCAAAAGCTAACAGGTTGACTTGATCTAATTTTCTCCGCAGAGGAGCAGTGGTCTATCTTGTAAAAGAAACACATCTCTTTACGATACCCTCTGATCTATCCCTGCAGTGGTTTGTATAAATAGTTTTTACAGGCGGTACCAAAGCAAATAGAAGCCCAAACCTGTACACTGTAGTGGCCTCTTTGGTCACAATGGAATACAGGCAAATACCCAGCATGCCCGTACACACACAATCCCTCTGACGCTGGCAATTTTCACCGCTTTCAGCAGTTTTTCCTGCCGTGCTCACAAAACCTAGGACATCTGATTTTTTTTTTTTTTTATCCCTCCAGCCTTTTCTCTCTCACACCCTGAACAACACGCACGCACACACACACACACCTTGCCTCTCGCCTTTCTTTGTCTCCCTTCTTTAACGGTGTTTTCATTAAATAAAACCGTTTTGGGGGAGGGCGGATTCAATCGTGAACAGGGAAGAGGGGGCTGGAGGGGTGTACCGTTGTTGCTGTGATGCCCAACGCTGCTGGACAAAGAGTCTCCCTGTAGGGTGGTGTAGATGAGAGATGGTAGGTGAAAGAGACTGGATGGGTGTGGGATTATTTTTTTATTATTATTTTTTTGCCTCAATAGGTGTGGCTTCAGGCTGGATTACCTGGTATCAGCCATCTGATTGTCTGGTTGTGATCACGCAGCATCCAGCACTGCCCAGACGGCCATTATGAAAATGTCAAATGCCTAGTCTTTGTTTGACCTCTCATTATGTGATGTGTTTATGTGTGTGAGACTGCTGATTTGGTCGGAGGAGCCAAAATAAGAGGCACTGTTTCCAGTCACATCGGCATCGCCACCGAAAACAACACTCCCAGCCTCTCTCTCTTTCTTCCTGTCTGCTGTTGTCTTTCGTCTCCCACTTTGTGCGTTCCACTTCTCCTCTCACACACATAAAAAGTCACACACAATCGCAAATGCGTTGCAGTAACAGATGGTTATAGCTGCAGGTCTTCAATGTGCTATAAATCTCTCTGACTGTAGTATTCAGGAAACCTTTGAACCAACCAGCAAATTACCTGCTGTAAAACCTGACTAGCACCCTTGCACAGCTACTTGCCTCTCGCAACTCTTGCAGTACTATTTTTATTCAGTGAAAGCTCTAATTAAAGCCTTTATGTCAATATATATTATTAAAAGTCATAAACAGAGACAGACACAAGCAGCTGGGGGTTTGGGTTGTGTGTGGGGGATGTATTATTCAGATTGAGGTTAAAGTGTTGGATTAAAGTAATGTAATACTTTTTAAATGATCAGGCAACATTGGACACAAAACTATCTCACCCCCTCTGGCAGAAGTTTCAATTTGTTTGTCAAATATAAGATTTAAGAGTTAATATGACAGCAATGTCTCTGGAACCAATTTGAGGTGATCTGGACCTTTTGACACGACTACCATTAAATTGAGTCTGATGTGTTTATACATTCTTTTAAATCTTTTCTGTATGGCCTTTGTTCTTGAGTTATTGCCACATTTCAGTTTTTGTCCCAGTTCTAGAAAGTAGCAAAACTTGGCATGTTTGCTTGATCATATTAATTATATTAATAGCGGCATGTGTATTCTTTTTTAAGTATAGGAAGCAGGAACGACAGAGAAGCTGTTGTCAATGAATATTCTTGCAGTAATTACCTCTTCTTGCCAGAAGGATATCTGAAGTTAGAGGAAACATCCAAAAAAACAGCCTTTAGCTCTCACATGTTGAGCAAGACTGCCAGGATGGTGATCAAACAGCTCAACAGCAGCAATCTGGGCAGACAGGGAGGTAGGGAATTAAAGCTCTGATCTGTTTTTTAATCACTGCTCTCCATGTCTCTGCTTCTCTACATCCGACACCAGACAACTTTGCAACTCTTAAAATCTGTCATCTGGGCAGAAAGTGGAAATTCCCTAAATATTTCCCCAAAATAATGACCGTGGCAGGGCGACAGAGGCATGCCAAGACATATAATACTGAGTCCTCCTGAACTGGATAGGATGGTTTCAACAAATACTTGCTCATGGATTGTTTAAACTATCTGAAGAATCAGATGAGAGAGCTTTGTCACACAATCACACAATGCCATTTTTTCTTTTTTTTAACTTAGTATATAACAGTATATTACTTGGATTTTTCAGAAGGTATAGGTAAGGTTTTCTAAAACATACATAATGCATATAAAAACATACATATAAGAATTCCTTGAATAACTTTAACACAGAATGGAACACACTTGCAGTAGGTGTGGTTTAGTGAAAAATTTGCATTACCCACCAGTGTGCCATCCAGCAATTATCACAGCATATTTAAATACAGCCATTGTGGTAGCAAGGCATCATGGGGCTTTATAAGCGCTAATCAATTTCATTCATTCATTTTCTTCCCCATGCAGATTTTAAAGTCATTGTTCTGATTGTTATGCACAGTCTGCACACTGTTGCAGAAAATACATTTGCTGTAGGCAAACTAACATGCTAGATTCCTTGGCTGAAAAAATTCAAAACACAGCCATTCCCCACCTCTCCACTCCCCTCTCTTTGTTCCTATCTCTACACTTCTCCTCTCTCCTTCCCCGCTGCACTACCTCTTTATTCTGTTTCCTTTGGTGTTACCCCTGGGTGCTCTGCACTCCCATAGACCTCACTGTGCTGCAGAGGTACGATCCCAATCCCCTGCTTAGTGGTTGCCTGGGCCTCCTTCTCAGACCCTGTTGAATGGCAGTGTCAATGTCCAGGCATCATGTTTCGCTCTATAGCCACAACCTTTTTCCCATCATGGAAGAAGAGAAACATGTAAAGCTAATACTCCATGAGGAGATCTTTAACATTACTTTAACATAACTTTTTTTTTTGGAATAACTTTTTCTGCCACTGACATTTGTGATAATGTAGTAAAGATAAAACAATTATTTATATATTTAAGGTATACTTCTGTGTTTTGCATGAATAGACGGAACATTTAAAACGTGTACGCTTTTCAAATCACACATTTACTAAAATGCTCATCTTTTTAGTGTGCTGGAGTCAACGGATCTTTACATAATGTCCATTTAATAAAAGCAGTTTTTACCATGCCCACCTTCAAGCAATATGGTTCAGTCCATCTTACTGAACAACTTTAAACATGTCTGTATGACAAACAGACCTGCAGAATCATATCGGTGCATTGCGTTTTGTTCTTAACATGTGTCTGCAATCTTTTTTTTATTCACTGTAAAAGCCAGATTTAGAGGGTGATGGCATTGAGTAATATACATTGAGTTACAAGGGGGAAATAGAACATTAATCCCTGGCCTATAGGTTCTCTGAGTACAGTGATGTGTCTGTCTAATATAAACATTGGGATTGGACACAGACTAATTCTACCGATTTGCTTTTAAATGAGAGTTGCAGCTGCAGATGTTTCCATATTCCAGATGCTACAGTTGAGTTGTAATTGCCTGTACAGCCTCATAATTAAATGGTGTCTGTATTTTTATTACTTGTAGAAAACTGCAGTCATGTTTTAGTATGTTTTTAGAAATATACAGAAAATGTGTGTATGGGAGGAAGTGAGAGGGGGCTTGTAGCCTTAAAATATTCATATGAACCTCCCAGCTTTAACTTAGAAATAATAGAAAAGTTTAAGAAAAACAATCATATGTAAACTGAAGGAAAAGAAGATTTATTTTGTTTTCTTTCATCTGACTCAATGCATTATTATGATTTTTATACTGTTACTCAACAAAACAACAGCACTGCCAGACCTGAGGTGTTTTAACTCCAGATACCCGTGTGTGAATTTTTCATGTAACTGTTTTCCAACACATCTTTCTCAACACCTCTGTATTTTCTCCTTTATCGGTGGGGCAGGTGGGAGCTGGATTACCTCAAGCAAAACCGTAGCTGCTTTGGCGTAAGATAGAATAAAAAGCTCTTAACATGGCGTAGGTGCTGAAAAACAGGCTTTTTTTTTTAGCAGCGGAGGTTTGGGCGGTATGTGACTTAGGAGAGGATAAAGGTATTTCACAGACAGCTAAGTTTGTTTAATACTGCTATGACGGGGAACATACAAACAGTCACCACATTCACCCACACACAGGAAGATGCACAAATACAGAATTGTGTGTGAGTTTGCCATCATCTCTATCATGAATGTAAGTTTCCTCTCAGGTTTCCACCAAGAGGCCCTTAAAAGGGCTCTTAACAGAAAGCAGGGCACTTCCAAGATTCTCAGGCAACTAGAGCATGGTGAATAATTCAAACGAAACGTACAACATGTTGCCATGTTTTCATATCTGCAGAGAATTGCCTCACATGCAGGGCTTCACTGTGTGTATTTATATGTCAGTTTATGCTGATGTGTATTGTATGTTTGACTCATGGTCCATGCTTTTAGGGTTGTTTTGAATAATGGTCACTCGATTCTTCTCTTGTAATGCAAGTTGTAATCAAATATCTGAAGTAAAGCAATATGGCAGGAATAATAAATAATGGAAAGAATATTGTTTCTTTTCTTTTCTAGATAGTTGATAAAAGTTGTATTAGTTGTATTATAGGCTCAATTGTCCTGTTGTTGTCACATTGTGAATGTTTTTGAAACAAATAAAATGAATTTACATTCTATGTGCTTTCTTTTTTTATTTATTCTAAATTCTGACATGCATACTCCTCTTTCTTTCAGCCTGTCCATCTGGGTTTTTCAAGCCGACTCAAAAAGATGAACCCTGTATGCAGTGTCCCATAAACAGCCGTACCACCAGTGAAGGTGCCATCAACTGTGTTTGCCGCAACGGATACTACCGCACCGACTCAGATCCTCTCCAGATGCCATGCACAAGTACGTACTGTATAGTACTGATGTTACTATATGTGAACATAAACTTGCACTCCACACAAACACACAAAGTAAAATATCATGAATACGTACCCACAAAGTCTTTGATCATAAATATGAAGTCTTTGACACATACACATTTCACACACGCAAGCAGAAGAGCCCAGGGATCAAAGGACAGTGGTAGTTTGTGTAACTCCAAACAGAGAAACCCTGTCATGGCTGTCCTTCACACGAACACGGCGCTGACATGCCCATAGTGTGGCTGTCCAGATCTGACCCAATACACAAGGCTCGGCTGCCCCTCCTCAATATCACACAGCCTGTACACCAAGCCCGACCAGAGGTTACTGGGCCAGGGCGGGTAGCTTTGTGAAGGGGCAGGCACAGAGAATGAGCCTAGGCGAGACTCTCTCTTGTCATGCCAATGAAGCTGTTTGAATTTGAATTTGAATTTGAGGCTGACACAGAGGTTGAGTGAGAGTGGGAGAGACGAAAGGATAGACCAAAGCAAAAGTGAGGGAGGGAGGTATAAAGCGTGAAGTAAACGAAGGCGATTTGAGAGGGATGGAGAGGGGTTATGTGTATGTGAGAAAGACCGAGAATCAGTGCAGAGAATGTGGTCTCACTGAAACAAAACGTGAGTGAGTGAGAAAAAAAAGCTCCTTTCAACGTTTTGGTAGTGTTTTTTCCTCACTCTCCCTCTCTGCCTGTTGAAAGGGAGAGAGGAGGGAAAAGATTTGATGGTCTCCAACAAAGGAGATTTGCATAAGCCTGGCTGTGGGAGTTGAGCAGCTGTTGTGAATGAGAAAGAACCAGCGTCACGTCACTCGTATTAAGCGCAGCAGGGCCCGGCCTGATTAAAGCAAGAGAATGGGCCCATCAGAGCGGCCTGCCAGTTAATAGTGGGGATATTAGTCCCCCTCCCCAGGAAGGAGATGCCAAGGAGGAGTTATGTTTCCATGTAGGAGAGACACCAAGAAGGGCACTCCAACGGGCTTCCTTCCAGAGCTGGAGATCTGTTAATTACTGCCAATTAAAAGGAGGTTAAATAAGAAGAGATCGATTCAGATTTAGGATGTTGTGGGCGGAGTGAAGCTGTTCATCTCATTAGTCCTGGAAGGTACGGCTTCCATAATTAGGTGCACATGGCTTTAAAAGATAAACAGTTCTCGTTTGTTTGTTTGTTTGGCCTGTCACTCAACATGTAGCACCATTTGGAATGTTTCCACCCTGTAATGCCTAGCTGCTAAGAATGTCTCAGTAGAAGGTTTCTCTCCACTGCAGTAACTCTATACAATGCTCCATGAGGAAATTGTCAGGAATAGATGTTAAGAAAACACTTGACAAAGTGGACACCAGCTTGGAAAATGATAGAGTGTAAATGGACATCCCGGGGGAAGAGGCACTGTCAGCTTGGAACGCAGTCGGCTCAGACATCTATAAGAAGCTATAGTATCTCAGTGAGCTTGTGGACTTTCTCTTCTCCTGTGTAATTTAAGTAGAGTTGGTAATTATGCTCTCTACGCCATCAAGTACACATCACAGCTTCCATCATAAAATTAGAACAATGCAGTGGAATGTAGTTCATGCAAAAGTACAGAGCCCTTGAAATCGTGGCTCATAGTAACAAGTAACAACCATTGTTATCATGTCTCTTTCCTAAATAAAAAAAAAAAAATCCCCCAAAACATTTCACAAAAAATGCAAAACTACAGAATGTGACTATGAGTATGTATACACTTGTATTGACGAGCCCACAGTGAATTATCACCAAACTTTGGAGTGAACCAATTGACACACAAAATTAGAGAGTTTACTTCCAAGTCTCTGTGTACTGTTTAAATCACTCACATGTTAACTACAGAATATCTCTTGTATTTTGCAGCTGTCCCGTCAGCTCCACAGACTGTTATCTCCAGTGTGAATGAAACTTCTGTAATGCTGGAGTGGCTGTCGCCGCGGGATTCAGGGGGCCGCGAGGACGTAGTCTTCAACATCATCTGCAAGAGTTGTGGAGGTGGCCGGGGAGGCTGCACTCGCTGTGGGGACAACGTTCAGTTTTTGCCCCGTCAGCTGGGCCTGACAGAACCCCGGGTCTACATCAGTGACCTGTTGGCCCACACACAGTACACGTTTGAGGTGCAGGCTGTCAACGGGGTGTCAGATCAGAGCCCCTACTCCCCTCAGTACGCCTCAGTCAACATTACCACTAACCAGGCTGGTAAGTGGACCCATCTGTCTTTTTCTACACTTTATATTCCCCATGTACTCTTCTCTTTTCTTTTCGTTCATTTTTTTCCCATGTCTATTTCGGTTTTGCTCCTTTGTCGCTTAAGCCCTGTACAGTACCTCTTCATCACACTTTTCCCTCTTCATACAGTGCAAAGACCTCCACTAAGTCATTTTATTTCCTCTCCTGTATGGTGATGTATGCAGATTAAGGGCTCTAAAATGGGAAGGAGAGTGCCGTTGATGATGTGAGTGACAGAATGTGACGACCCGCTGGTCTTAACACTGTGACATCATCACCATATTTTTCAGTCTGTGGAGGTGCAAGCAGGCTAGGTGCTATCTCTCCACTTCATCTACTGTACAATGCTCTACTTTCATCCACCTACTTGATTCTAGTGTTATATATTTAAAAAAACATACATACGTACATATACACAGTACATAACTTTAAGCATAGTATAAAGGTATATGCAGACTATGTATGAGCTACCCCTAAAGAAGACAGTATTCCAGTATATTCTAATGAAAAACAGGTTTTGTTGGTAGGTAACTTTTTAATATGCAGGATCTCCTAGAAATATACCTCAGAATCTCCTTCAGTATCTCTTCTGTAACTATTGGAGCTTTGTATGTTTTCCACTGTGTGCTTGCGGTTGATGTCGGCCACATCTCTATTGGTTTCACAGAGGCAGCAGCATTGATTTGCTCTTTAATTGTCTCTATGAAATGAATCATTTGGCATGCCAAGTTTTTCTCTCCCAATCGCTGATGAGCAGGGGATACAGGCCGGGCTTTATCTTTGCATGGCTTTGCATCCCATTAGCAACATACGTAAATGCCTATCATCTCTCATCATCCATTCCCCTGTACTGAGGGCAGTCTTCTATGACTGAGCTACCTAAAGCACTGTGTTACAGTGCTTTTATTACAACTGACATATTGGGTTTTGTTTAACTATACTCTCACACACAAGTTGGATGACCACATTTAAGGAGATTTCTACACTTAAATTGACCCCCTGTAGCAAACTTCAATGTTTACGGAAAGCTTTTTGTATAAGAGCTCCATAAAGTACTCAGTCACACTAAAATGGAGGTCTTTATTCAAACGGCGACCTCTTTTTATTGTCTGTTTTGATTTGAGTCACTGGTGTGGTGGGTTAATGAGGGCCTGTGAGTGCAGTTAAGCGTTGTAATGAGGCCCCTGCCCCACTCTTTCTCAGTGGGCCACAATAAGTCTGCCACCCCAACCCTTGGCTTCTCTGCTTCCCCTGCCGTGGGGTCCTGGCGGAAATTGGGGGGCTCTGCGCCCTCTCCACTGAAGTACCCGTCACTTTGGATTAGGCAGCAAGAGCTCCTGTCAGAGGGAGCTGTGAAAAGAACTCAACTCTTGCTTGCTCCCACTCCACCCGCCCGCCGTCCCCCATCACCCTGCAAAACCAGGCTCACCCCTGGGACACGGGATTGCAGTTTTGTGGTGCTACGCTACAGGGTCAGGGTCACAGGGACCAGGAGCCCATAATTGCGCCTGGTTTGTGAGGCTTGGAGGTTACATAAACATCATGTCACCCCTAATTACCTCAGGCAGTTCTGTGCCTCCCTCTTATACTGACAATGAGTTGAATGAAGAAAAACAAAAAAAACGAATGTTTGAAATTTAGTATGCATGTTAATCAGTCCCTTAGTAAGCTCACATTGGGCCAGAGGCTGAAGCTTTAAACGAAAGCAACGAATAAATCAGTAAATTGAAAGTAAGTGGCGTGCAAGTGTGTCCCATATCTTGTGTGGATGACTGTCCTCAGCTATGACTTGTTGGTGTGAAGGGTGGGAGCAGGGGAGGAGAGTGGTGTAAGATGTGAGCAAAACCTCTGACTCACCATACCCAATCAAGCACCCACCGCACTCTATTACCCACAAGGCTTATCCTCCCACTCTGTAGGTGGTTGGCGACAGATCCTCTGTGATAAAGGAGGTGATTGCCCTGAAAAAGTGCAGCGCTTGATTACACACTGTAATGCCACACAAAAGGATATGCCATGCTGAATGGTACTTGAGTCTGTTTTATAAGCATATGACTAATTCCCTAAAACTTAAATACGAAGAAGCTTTGAAATGCTCTCCAGTCCCTTTTTTATAATACTGAGTCACAAGTAAGCCATCTACTTTGGCTTTGAGCTGTCTTTAAAAATAATTTTGCTCTTTGACATTAAATGAGCAGAGGGAATGAGACAGACTAATCTGGCACTTTTCGTCAAGGGGCAATGTGTGTATAGGTGTTACACTGCTCTAACTAGGTCTGACAGGTGAGAGGGTGGTGACCTTAGACTAGTGTCCCAAACAGTGGGCATATGATAACACTACAGGGGAGAGAGAAGCGGATTTAAATGTGTTATTGTATTGATGCATTTAAAACATGTATCTAGAAAATGTTGAACTCAGTATTTAAGAATATTGCAACTAAAATCTGATTGAAAAGTTCAACTTTCTTTGGAAATGGATGAAATGATCTCACTCTGCAGGCTTAACGGCAGAATCTCATCTCATCTCATCTCATCTTCATCCGCTTATCCGGGGTCGGGTCGCGGGGGCAGCAGCTTTAGCAGGGGACCCCAAACTTCCTTTTCCCGGGCCACATTAACCAGCTCTGACTGGGGGATCCCGAGGCGTTCCCAGGCCAGTGTGGAGATATAATCTCTCCACCTAGTCCTGGGTCTTCCCCGAGGCCTCCTCCCAGCTGGACGCCCCAGGGGGCATCCTTACTAGATGCCCGAACCACCTCAACTGGCTCCTTTCAACGCTAAGGAGCAGCGGCTCTACTCCGATTTCCTCACGGATGGCTGAACTTCTCACCCTATCTCTAAGGGAGACTCCAGCCACCCTCCTGAGAAAACCCATTTCGGCCGCTTGTACCTGCGACCTCGTTCTTTCGGTCATGACCCATCTTTCATGACCATAGGTGAGGGTAGGAACGAAGATTGACCGGTAGATCGAGAGCTTTGCCTTCCGGCTCAGCTCTCTTTTCGTCACAACGGGGCGGAAGAGCGACTGCAACACCGCCCCCGCTGCTCCGATTCTCCGGCCAAACTCACGCTCCATCTTCCCCTCACTCGTGAACATGATCCCGAGGTACTTGAACTCCTTCACTTGGGGTAAGGACTCATTCCCTACCTGGAGTAAGCAATCCACCGGTTTCCTGCTAAGAGCCATGGCCTCAGATTTAGAGATGCTGATCCTCATCCCAGCCGTTTCACACTCGGCTGCGAACCGATCCAGTGAGTGCTGAAGGTCACTGACCGACGATGCCATCAGGACCACATCATCTGCGAAAAGCAGAGACGAGATCCTCAGCCCACCGAACTGCAACCCATCCCCACCACGACTACGCCTTGATATCCTGTCCATGAAAATCACGAACAGGATTGGTGACAAAGCGCACCCCTGGCGGAGGCCAACCCCCACCGGAAACGAATCCGACTTACTCCTGAGGATCCGGACACAGCTCTCGCTTTGGGTGTACAGAGATTGGATGGCCCACAGAAGTGACCCCCTCACCCCATACTCCCGCAGCACCTCCCACAGTATCTCCCGAGGAACCCGATCATATGCCTTCTCCAGATCCACAAAACACATGTAGACTGGATGAGCATACTCCCAGGCCCCCTCCAGGATCCTTGCGAGAATGAAGAGCTGGTCCGTTGTTCCACGTCCAGGACGGAATCCGCATTGTTCCTCTTCAATCTGAGGTTCGACTATAGGACGAACCCTCCTTTCCAGCACCTTGGAGTAGACTTTACCAGGGAGGCTGAGTAGTGTGATACCCCTGTAATTGGCACACACCCTCTGGTCCCCCTTTTTAAAAAGAGGAACCACCACCCCGGTCTGCCACTCCCTTGGCACTGTCCCAGACTTCCACGCAATGTTGAAGAGGCGTGTCAACCAAGACAGCCCCTCCCAACCCAAAGCTTTCAGCATTTCTGGACGAATCTCATCAACCCCTGGGGCTTTGCCACTGTGGAGTTGTTTGACTACCTCGGTGACTTCCGCCAGGAATATTGACAATGATTCCCTATCAGCCTCCAGCTCTGCCTCTACAAAAGAGGGCGTGTTAGTTGGATGAAGGAGTTCCTCAAAGTGCTCCGTCCACCGCCCAATTACCTCATCGGCTGAGGTCACCAGCGTCCCGTCTTTACTGTAAACAGCTTGGACGGTTCCCCGTTTCCCCCTCCTGAGATGTCGAATGGTTTTCCAGAAGCACCTTGGTGCCGCCCGAAAGTCCTTCTCAATGGCTTCTCCGAACTCCTCCCACACCCGCTGCTTCGCCTCTGACAAAGCAGAGGCTGCCGCCCTTCTGGCCTGTCGGTACCTTGCAACTGCCTCCGGAGTCTTCTGGGATAGCATATCCCGGAAGGCCTCCTTCTTCAGTCGGACAGCTTCCCTGACCACCGGTGTCCACCACGGTGTTCGAGGGTTACCACCCCTTGAGGCACCTAAGACCTTGAGGCCACAGCTCACCGCTGCAGCTTCAGCAATGGAAGCTTTGAACATTGCCCACTCCGGTTCAATGCCCCCAACCTCCACAGGGATGCCAGAAAAGCTCCGCCGGAGGTGTGAGTTGAAGATCTCTCGGACAGGGGCCTCCTCCAGACGATCCCAGTTCACCCGCACTACTCGTTTGGGTTTACCTGGTCTGTCCAGAATCTTCCCCCATCCTCTGATCCAACTCATCACCAGATGGTGATCAGTTGACAGCTCTGCCCCTCTCTTCACCCGAGTGTCCAAAACATACGGCCTCAGATCAGATGACACGATCACAAAATCGATCATCGACCTTTGGCCTAGGGTGCTCTGGTACCACGTACACTTATGAGCATCCTTATGTTCGAACATGGTGTTGGTTATAGATAATCCGTGACTAGCACAGAAGTCTAATAACTGACAACCACTCAGATTTAGATCAGGGAGGCCGTTCCTCCCAATCACGCCTCTCCCGGTGTCTCCATCATTGCCCACGTGGGCGTTGATGTCTCCCAGCAGAACTATGGAGTCCCCTACCGGAGCCCCATGCAGGACTTTATTCAGGGTCTCCAAGAAGGCCGAATACTCTGAACTGCTGTTTGGTGCATATGCACAAACAATAGTCAGAGTTTTCCCCCCTACCACCCGCAGGCGTAAGGAGGCGACCCTCTCGTCCACCGGGGTGAGCTCCAACACTGCGGCGCTCAGCCGGGGGTTTGTGAGTATCCCCACACCCGCCCGGCGCCTCACAACCTGGGCAACTCTAGAGAAGAATAGTGTCCAACCCCTATCCAGGAGTACAGTTCCAGAACCGAGACTGTGTGTGGAGGTAAGCCCCACCAGATCTAACTGGTAGCGCTCCACCTCCCGCACAAGCTCCGGCTCCTTCCCCGACAGAGAGGTGACATTCCACGTCCCAAGAGCCAGCTTCTGCTGCCCGTGTCTGGTCCGTCGAGGCCCCTCACCTTCACTGCCCCCCGTGCAGCAGCGCACCTGACCCAAGTGGTTCCTCCTGCGAGTGGTGGGCCCACAGGATGGGGAGGAGGGAGGTGCCACGTCACTTTTTCGGGCTGTGCCCGGCCGGGCTCCATGGCAAACCCGGCCACCAGTCGCTCGCCGGCGAGCCCTCCTTCTGGGCCTGGCTCCAGACGGGGGCCCCGGGCATCCTCCGGGCAGGGTCTCTCTTCCTCTTCGTTGTTTGTCCATTGAGTCTTTGTGAACCATTCTTAGTCCGGCCCCTCGCCTGAGACCACTTTGCCATGGGAGACCCTACCAGGAGCACTAGGTTCCAGACAACACAGCCCTCAGGTTCACAGGGACACACAAACCTCTCCACCACGATAAGGTGATGGTTCCCGGAGAGGTAACGGCAGAATGAGTAGGATTATTTCTAAAAAAAAAATATATATTAATTGACTCATGCAAAATCAGTCATCACTTATGACCCACTAGAAGTACATGGTGCCTATATCTGCAGAGACCCTGTCCTCTGCCTGTGTTTTCTCTTAAGGACATTTCTGGGTGTCAGCCTCTTGCCACAGCGTGCAGGGGGTGAGGATTGGACTCTATAAAAATATAGTAACCGGGTGCCAGATTGTTTAAGTTGTTTAGTTTTGTGAGAAACTGTTAAAGGGGTCGCCCCCCTTTGGGCGATGTACAGTATGTATCATGTATGCATTTCCTGCCTGTAATGGTAATGCCGATCATCGGCACAGTCATATTGTTTATTGTCATCATTATTGTCATATTGAGTATAAACAGGTGTGCATTGTCAGGCCCTCTGGTATTATATGACGTTGAGTCCCTACATTACTTGGCAGCTTAGAAACTTCTGGCAAAATGACATACACTGTATTCCAGTTCAAGTCAGAGGTCGTAATTTCCCAGTTGAGATTTCTAACTGCCGCCAGCCATGTTTTCCGTAAACGGAAAACATGTCTGACTATAACAAACTTATGTTTCTTTGGCAAGTGGAACTCTCAGTAGTGCAGCCTCCTTATAAACGAAACACATGGCCACAGACCTCATTATACATTTTATTTTATGGCATACTTAGAAACATACCTAAATATTCTATAAATATTATTTTAATATCTGAGAGCAGGTAAACACGTTTGCCTTTTGAAACCGTTTTACAATTCAGACTCCTCCTTTCCCAAGTTCTCTCCATCCCCTTAGTTGGCCTGCATCCATTAGTATTGTATGAAGTGAAAATTGTTGCTGAAACCACATTCCCACCCTGAAGTTTAATCAGATGTTTCTGACTGCTGAGTAGCAGTATGTGATTTTGTCCTCTTAGACTTCAAAGTACTACTTCCTCCCATTTTGTCTTCACACAGTCTAAGACCCATGGCTGGGTCGAAAAGGCTAGAAACCATAGATATAAGAAAAGAGCCCACATGGTATATATTCAAATGAATCCACATATTACACAAACATGTCAGCTGGGCTTGACAACAGCGCCGCCAAATGTGGGTAGAACTTGGCAGTAACAGTCACTTTTATAGCCACTTTGGTGGGTGGTGAATATAGACTATTAATTGTAGTTATTCCAGAATGCATAAACATAAAATAATGAACTCATTGCAATGTGACACTGTGATTCTACAACTCCCATGAGCACTTCCTTTGCACACTGTTTTCTCCTTTATTCTATTGCTCCATTCTTGTTTTACACGTGCACCAGTGACTGACAACCTGAGCAAGAGGCACCCGTAGAGAACCATATAGGCTACGATGTGTGAAATCCAATAATCTGAATTTAAGGCCTTAAAATGTCTTAAAAACAATATAAGATTTTAAAGATTTACTGGATTATAGGAGTAATTGTCACTTTAGTAAAGCTGCATTTAGTTCATGAATGTGTTTTCAGTGAAAGAAATATATACTGATCACATTTCTTAAAAAAAAATACATAACTCCAGGGTTTCAGTTAATCTGTTAAATTATAAGTAAGGTTATAGAAGTAAGATAACAAGAAGGTTTTATGTAAGTTGTTTAGTTGTTAAACTGTTAAAGGGGTTCCCCTAATTTAGTTTGATTTGGTTTAATCAGAGATTTCATACAAGGCACAAGACATACAGGGATGAACAACTTCATCCTTGTATGTCTTGTATTTGTTTGTTACAGCTGATTACTTGATTTGGTCTTAGTGCACGTTTGGGCGAGTTGGGTCTGTTTGTTCTGCGCTTAGATGTTAGGAGACGCAACATGCAAAGATTAGTAGAATAATTTGTTTTCTCCTCAGGGATGTTATCTGTTTTGGTCCGAAGAGAAAGGGAGTGTTGCCACATCAAGGCACAGTGTTTGGAGTTTTCATGTTAGGTTTAAGTGGTGTTTCATCTGTTTGCCTTTTTGGTAGTATCTCTACAGGAGCAAATCCAGGAGATTTTGAGGTTACCTGCTTGCAGGTGGCTTAACAAGCCTGCTGATTTACAGTGCATTCATTTTCGCTGCAAGCCGCATGAAGACCAGGGGTGAGTTGTTTATTAGACTTGGCTCGGCAGTTAGTGGGAAAAAACTCCTTGTGGCTAGTTTAGCCTCATGTGTGAATTGTTAGATGGTTAAACTGTACTTTTTGTTGGATTCACTGTTTGTCCCACTTGGTATGTGCCTGCATGTTTGACACCGTGCTCTCCAGGGTTTCTTTGTGTAACCCAGTTGTTATAATTATTGCCTCAATCTAAGATTTTGTTGACGCTCCATCATGGGGATACTTAGCTTTAAGGCCTTTCTTTGGTGTATTTATTTGACATTTAGGATGTTTCAGAAACATGTTTGGTGATTAAAGTGGTTTTGATTGAGGAGCTTAATTCGGCTTTCTCGGATGAATGCAGGTCTTACTTTTGAGCAGCAGGAGGAATTGCAATAAGAGTAAAAAAGGTAAGCTTGCTTTGGAAAGGTTGACAAGTGTATTATGTTGCGTTCACACCAAACGTGAATAACTCAAATACAATCGCTTCAGATGCTTGTAACGCGCCGCTTGGTCACATTTGTCACATTTTTGATCTTATTTTGCATCTATGGCAGCCGAGCTAGCTAACAGAAGCTAACCCCCGGCTCAGCCTACTCTGCTGTTGTGCTACAATGGAAAGTGATGCTAGTGCTAACCAGGGGTCTGAATGCTTTTAAAAGAACAGAAATGAGCTCTCAGATGAAGTGTGTGGCTCTTAAAAGAGCCGCCGTGTTGTAGTGAGATCAGGCTGTCAGTGATTTAACCTCTGTAGCTATACAGGGGCTGCCCGGTCTCCTCCTCAGCTTCACTCTGCACTGATGGATTTATTCTTCTTCTTCTGGATTTACGGCAGAATAGATGCCTAAAGGCACGTCGCTGTCATCCACAGTTCATAGTTATATCCATTATATTATATCCACATGAACAGACTGGTTTCCCCACAGGACTGCAACAATAGTGGCTTTGGTAAGCCCGGTGATCCCCTGGATGTCTCAGGAGAACTTTGATGACGCTTACCGCAATCTCAATGCTGATTGGCTGTCGCTACGCGATGTTGCTTCAGACACTCTAGACCATGTGTCAAACTGATCCAGTAAAGGATGTGTTTTTGCTTGGTTGGAATGAAAACCTGCAGCCACATCGGCCCTTTACTAGATCAGTTCGACACCCCTGCTCTAGATGCTTCATTTGCGTCACGTCTTGTCGCATTAGACACTACATTTGTGCCGCCTCCGCCTGAATCGCGTGTCATTTCGCCGGTGATTTGTAATGTAGAGTTGTCGCTCAATTCGCTTATATCACGTTTGGTGTGAATGCCCCATTACACTGAAAGGGAAAGAATGAGACATGGGAAGGAAAAGTTGAAACTAGATTTTCAAAAAAAAAGGATTTGGTAAAAGGGAGTGTACTTGGGGTGGCTGATCTGAGGGTTGGCCAAATCTGGAGCGCACTTTGTCGCTCCAGTGCATGTTAAGGCCGCTTATGCTGTGATGAGTGCAGCTGACAGTTTGAGTTGTGTGATAGTGAAAACTGCTGTCTTGAAAGCCTATGAGTTGGTCCCCAAAGCGTACCACCGGCACTTTCAGTCCTCTTTTTCTCATGTTCTCTACATCCTTTTAGTTGACCTTAGTTCATTATTTTTGTATGAAGTGAAAATTGTTGCTGAAACCACATAACCACCATGAAGTTTAATCAAATGTTTTTTATACCTCGGTGGCAGTCTATGATTCCTAATATACTTCACAGTACTACATCCTGCCATTTCCTCTTCACACATTCTGACACACATGGCTGGATAGAGGGACGACAAACACATAACACAAACAGTAAATATTCTTATGAACACATATTGCACACGTGTCAGCAGGTGTTTGAATTCAGGATAGCATTGCACCAGCTATTCTTATATCCATTACTGCATTTGAATGTAAAGTCCTTCCCAAGTTCAGGTATCATCATTAAAACTTAGGAGATGTGTTAGCTAGTAAATACTTTAGTAATGTGTAAATCGGTTGCTAGAAAACATCCGGTCAAAAGCAATTCCTGTATTTTTATGTCTGCATACATGGAGAAATATGTGTTTGAAGTATTATTGGCAAGCTAACATTAGTTTTGACAGTTGGTTCAGATAATGTATTCTAACGTAATTTTATGTAACAGTTACACCTTCTACCCACCTTCCAGTTCCGAGTGTAAATATTTATTGGTCTGGGTTGTGTCACCTGTTTTAATTTAGTCATACGTGAAACATTTAGTAAACACTAAAGTCTGAACAAGGCTAAGTTTGAACTGACGAAACAGCTCGAGATCAGCATGCCCATGCCTGTGTTTATGGAGTGGAAATTATGGTTAGTGCTACAGTCTATTTCGTGTTTTTTGTTTGAAAGCAGCAGAATCTATTTAAATCTCTTTTAGTTATTTTATGTATTAAAAAATAACTAATGTGCATTTACTGTATACAGACAAATCTGGAACTGAAGACACAAACACTCAACTGGCAGTCACATTATTAGTTAGCTATTATTTGCTATCCTTTTGCTGAGCTGCCGTATCATCAATTTCAGTACATATAAAACAGATTATCCCCTACCTAAATGCAAACTTTCAGTATTATGTGAGATAATTCAGCAGTGCTTGACAGATTAATTAGATCTCCATATACCCTCTGTGTATGCCATTGCTTTCTATAGTGGTCAGGTAAAATATATTCCTGAGGACATATTTGTGTAGGCATTTCATTAACTGAAGGTGAGCTACAGCGTCTTCTCCTAATGCTATCGAGAAGCAGAGGGACTGAATTGGTTTCTTATCAGGTAAACTGGGTGGTTGTGGAAGTGATCCACATTAGTCAGAGTATGTGCGTCGTAATCGGGTGTAGCCTTTTCATATGGTCTGGGGAAGATTTATGACTTAATTACTGTCCAAATTGCCCAGGTCCATTGTAACCAGGCTACCAGGGTCTTTGCTGCTCCACCGGGCTGTGGTGTGAAAAGTCATGGTTCAGAGCCAGGTGGGACTGCCAGAATGTGTCAATGCACCAGCCAGCCAAATGTGGCTACTACGCTGTTGACTTTAGGACTGTGTCACCCATTAAAAAAAGTACATACTGTATAATATGTAGTGCAATGGCACATTCATGGCAATACATGGTTGATTATCTGCCTTTATAACATGCAGGGTAATTTTAGTCTTTACAACTTTCTATGTAACAGAACAAAAATAGAGCTAGTTCATGCACAAAAGCAATCATATGTGCTTTATTTTTTATGTAGCTATTATACATCCTTATGTATGTGCAGTTCCAGTAAATTGATAAGGAAATCAACAACAAGTTTATTATCTTTTTTCATGAAGTCACAGCAATACATGAGACTGAAAGCTAAAACGCTTGAGAGACAGAGAGTCAGACAGGGACCACCACTTTACATGGCGTGCTGTGTGACAGTGACAGAAGGTGTAAAAAAGAGCGCATATGGTGTATGCCAGTAGGTCAGCCAGGCAGACAGACAGGAGGCCTCAGCGTGCACCTGGAGCTCAGTACTGACAGAGCCTTGAGACAAGGCTGCTCTGGTAGTCAGCCAGCCAGTCATACATACGTTGCATTCATACTGTTGATACAGAGCAACCTGTTTTCAAAGAAAGACTCAGATGAGCACTGCAGCAGAGTGAGATCAGCTTAGCGATAAAGTGTGTGGTAAGCAGCCTGCAGGGTTCACAATGCAGTTCCTCAGATGACTTTAAATAACCTAGCATGCAATATGAATTTAATTATGACTCCCCAGAAGAGAATTAGCACATGGATTGTCAGAATTAGTTAACTAATTGATCGTGTTCATAAATCATTCAATAGCCATGTGTTTTTTTTCTCTGGGTACATTACATGAATCTCTTCCCTCCTTGAGGATGTGACTGCAGGTTCAAGCCTGTGCAGAGAGGAGTGGAATAGAGTATGCACATAGCCTGCATACGAATCTAGGTTAAAAGGCCACGATCTTTTGGCCCAGTGGGCTGTAAAAGGGAACATAATGTGAATATACAATTAATTATTGTTGAGTGCATTAGTTTTATGTAGACTGAAGTGCCTGAATAATTGACTGTGTTTTAATGCAGTCATTTATTTACTCTTTACAAGAGCATGATGATGATAATGATAGTTAAATATATATATATTATAATATGACAGTGATGAAAAGCGGTCATGATCTAATCACCACTGTGGTTTTTAATTTTATTGATTTTTATATCAACTTTAATGTTAACTTCACCAGTTAACATAATGGATCTGCATTTCTCCTCCCTTTCTTTTTCTTGTTCTAACTCTCCAGTCTGAAGTTGAAGTTCATGTGGTGACATATAGATTAAACATTCCTTTTAAGGCAGATGCAGAACAGGGGTGTCATTGTCTGGAGTTTCTGGTTTGAACACGAGCTGCTTCCCTCTGCTCCTGCTCAGATGTCACTAATGCCTCTCATTTTTTAATGTAGCCTTGATTCACTTGCATAGATACTGCTGATCATGCGATCTGCATCCAGCATCATCCTCTCGAAGGTTTCATGTGTAAATTGGGGTCAGGAACTTTATAAGCGGATATGATATTTTATAATCCTTCCTATTGTGTGCCACTCAAGCATGACTTAGACATTAAGCCTTCAGTCATATCAGTGCATTAAAATTGAACTGGAGCAGACGTGCTACATGCAACTTCCACATCTTGTTTATGTTGGGGAAATTGTTAGTTCGAAACTGTTCCATAGCAACAGTAGGGGGTGGTTTGACTGATACCTAGCATTTTCCTGTTTTGTTTGTTATGAATGAGCATAAATCCATAGATCCGAGTGATCAAGAAGAAACTGTATTGTTCTGAAGAACTCCTCATTGGGGAATGTTGAAAAATGTAAGGTACTGTCAATGTTTTATCGTCTACATTTTTAAAATGCTTAATATAACACTCAAATAATGGGCATGTAATTAGGTGTCTGTTTTGGAGCAACACACACCAACTGTTCATTGGAAGATTTGAGATGTACTTAGATTTACTGAATCCAGGACACATCATTTTGTACATGAACTGTATTCTCCACACTTGTTCATTTTGTTGCAAAGACTATTGTCGTGATAACATGGACTGAATCATGTCAATCCACATAACACCATTTTTAAAAGCCATTCAGCATTATTGATGCAATGTAAGCATTCTATGTTTTTATTAAAAACTTTTAATTCCAAATCAGAGAAAAAGAAAGCTGTAGCCCACACTGGCCTTTCCAACATTGTAAAATATTGACATGCATTGCATTCTGTTGTTTGTGGAGTTTTTCTCCTCGGAGATGCCGGTTTGGAAGTTGTTTAAATGCAAAAAAAAAAGCAGCTTTCTGATTAAACAGAATCCAGTTTCCCCCAGGGCTGTGTCAGTCAAAATGCTCCTTCCTTTCACATTGCTGTGGCAGACAGCTCAAACGTTGTCTGTTTTGCCCAATCGCCCGAGAGACTTAAGGACCACAGCAGATATGTGTGTCAATTTTCTAATACTTTACGATGGCTTTTTTAGAATTTGCAAAGTTTATTGCATTTTAAAAAACGTTTGAAGAACCATGGTTTGGCACCATGTTAGACAATCACAACTGTTTTTTGGTTTGGATTATTGAAAACATTCTAAGATGTTTATTCATAGGGCAGCAGTAGCTTAGTCCATGGGGGCTTGGCTTGACAACCAGTTGGTCCAAGACCAAGTACAGAGTGTGAACTGCTACCTGGAGTAGTGCTGATTGCCTCCTGAGCACTGCGGATGAAGTATACCTCCTACCTCCTCCTCTTCCATATCAGACTTTGTCAGTGATGGAACGATAAAGTAGTGGTGTTATTTTTATCATGGTGCAAGTTTAAGCAAAAAAGAAACAAGCATTCAATACTGTGGAGGTCTTTTGTTAGAACTTTGGCTGCTTAAATTCCATCTACTAAATTCCAAGATGTTCAGATTAACAGCCCTTAAACAACAGAAGGACCATTTGTTTTTGTATGGAAGACCCTATATCATTAACTGTTAACAGTTTCAGTAAAGAACTACAAGTATTATTCAATTATTAAAAGATAATTCAAAGCTCAAAGTGGCTCCAGTACTGATGATTGTTTTCAGTACCGGCCACCCAAAGCACCTCTTAAGAAACCATACTTTTTTGGATTGTGTTGTGGTTAGCTCAGTTGCTGCAAAATAATTGACTCTTATTTCCTCTGCAGTATTGTCTCAATACATACTTATCTGGTTTGTATCTCCTCAGTCTGCAGATTTCCCGGGTTGGCATAGATTTAAACCCTAACCCCTGCAAGCATTTGAAAACTCTTCAAGCCCCAGAAGTGCCTATTTAAGAATTAGCTTATGGTGTGTATATGAGTGTATTATAGTCCCCAATCATCTCCCATGCAGATGTTTTAAAGTTTGATGAACTGAAATCTCACTTTTGTAGCTTTACTGCACTGGAAAATCTTTATAGAGGTAAAACCCACAATCTTTTGCAGCTGGGGAAACAGGGCAGGCTGCCAGAATGCTAAAAGTACATGCAAATAGGGGCCTCTCCCTTTAAAACGGCTCGATGTGCCGCTCATAGAGAGAGGGCAGAGCAGTGGCTGCCTGTTTGGGAGGCTGCCTGGTAAAGGACCAGCTGGTTTGAGCCCTTTGGGACTGGGTGCGCTGTAAGGAAAACCATTTTTACAATAAAAAAGAAAAGGCATTTACAAGCCCTGACCTGTTCTGGTTACCTCCCCCATCTTCCCCAAATCATAGCATTGCTCTCTGCACCAGAACGTGTAATAATATCAGAACCACGTTTGTAGACACATTAGGATGTCAGAAAGATGCAGATAAAGGGCTGTAAACATTTACTTTTTCAGAAGCTTATGATTCATATGTTATTCCCTTTTTTTCTGTGCTGCATCTACGAATCACAGCATGGGGTAGTGCTGTCTTTTACTGTCCATAAAATATTAGTCAGCTGCAGGAAATAAAAACCTCTATTTTGAATGCTGTAATTTTCCCACCCCTGCTTCTTCAAGCAAGGCTTGATTTAACGGTTATTGTGTCTTCAGGTCTTGGAACATCTAAAGACCCCTCTACTCATGGAAGTATGTCCAATAAGGGTGTTTTTGACATGGGCACCCATGACTGGGGCCCCTCTGCTGCCATCCATGCTCAATGGTCTCACTCCACCAGCCTTGCTTAATGAATATGCCCATCATGTCCATAGCAGTACTTGATGAGGCTTAACAGTCCAACTAGCTAACTAACCCAGCTAAACAAGGAAAATGGTCAAGGAGAGAGCGGAATAGCTCACCAAAAGAGTCCAGGATAAGAAAATATAAGAGACATAGATGAATGGGATGGATGAAAGCTCCACTTATGTTGCGTGTTAGCAGAAGCATGCCCCATTAAATCAGCTTGGATTTGAATGAAATGAAAATATCCCTGTAAACTTCGTGTTAGGGTGATTAGGGAAGTCAATAAGTGTTCAAACATCACACTAAACTATCTATTAGAGATGTTGAGCGAAACGGAGCTCTTGTGTTCTGGTTTGTTGGGCCAGGGCCAGAGCGCCATGCTGGAATAGACTCCAAAGCACAGTCTTTCATATGAAATCCCAGGCTGGGTAATGATGTGAGGTCTGAAACCTAATTCTTTGACAACAGCTGTGGCCTCCCATCCTCTAACAATTAAGCAGTGTGATATACAACATTGAAAATTTCAAATGAACCAACTCCCACCATTCCATTAAAGTCTTTTTTTTCTTTCTGAGCTACTTGCAGACTTTTTCGACAGAATCTTTTCATAACTGAACTGATGTTAAAGTCAATCCTGCATCGATCACTGACTAATGAAAGGAAAATTAAACACCTTGCATGTAACATTAATAATCATCAGGGATGCATCTCAAGCTTTGGTTTGGACATGAGAAATTATGGCTGCAACTCCTCTGTCCGATCTCACTCCTCTCTGGTATATGGGAAACGTCTCTTACAGACGTATTCATCAACTCCATTTATCTTTCCAATTCAGCCATCTAATTGAATTACATAAGCTTACAATCCCTGTCTTTGTCATTCTAACCGCTTCATTAATTTTAAGAACATGAATAGAGCATTCATTGAGAAAACCTCTAAATAAGGCATGCAGTGAAAGTAGAGCTCCCCCACTTTGAAGAAATGTATCTGACTTGACATAGTTTATGATTAGTTGTTCTCCAGTATATAAACGACTGGGAAACTTTCTTACATCTTTGTTTTTAATTTATAATTGTCCTAAATGGGGTGCAATCCACATGATTTAAAAGTAATTATTGTAACAACAAAGAAAATGGCTTGAAACAACTAAAACCTGTATTTAGTGGCATAACTCAGTGAATGATGTTGACACAATGAAATCCAAGTATTTTCTCATTCCTGTAAATTATAGATTAGGTTGGGGTAAAAGATTGCAGGTACACTTGAAGATTTGAAGTACAATGAAGACTTGTAGATTCAGAGTGCATCAATTAGATGTACGAAAATGGTTTTCATATGTGGATCATTGCTGTAGGCCTTACTGCAGTGAAACATTGACTTGGCGTACCACGACATTCCACAGTCAATTGGTGGAATGTCAGCTTAGCTTAAAATGTATGTACTACATTAACTTGAAATACACAACACAGCTGGATAGCCATTTTCTCGACAAGCCGAATGTTTCAACACTTCATGTTTTTTGTTTTTTTTACTCAGTATTTACTTTGCACAAAAAAATAATTTCTTCATTTGAATGAAACACAGTTTTTCTGTTACTCTTTTCCTTATAGGTTTCTGGAGCACAGACATTGCAACTGCGACCCCACTGTCTGGAAGTTGTTCTTTAGTAGAAGAAAACCACAGTGTTCTCCTCCAACAGCTTTTCATGTTGGCATGTGTCCATCCTCTGCACATGACTACATGAGCTGCCTTTGTTTCTCTGTATCAGGTTACTAGGCATGGCTGTGCCGTGTGTTTAATGTAAATGCTATGCAGCAAAAGGCCATGTGGCAGTCTTGAATATATGTACATCCGTAATGGGATACTCGTGAGTTCCTCTTAGAATAACTGTTTGCCTTATTAGACTGTCGTCTTGTGACTGCAAACAAACTATTAAGTACAGTGAGATGGAAGAGATTCTTGAGACCGGTGTCCTGACTGGATTCTTCATGCATTATTTTACCTCCGGCTTCAGGAAATAGGCATGATGTATGTTCAGTACACCGCAGAGTCTAAGGTCATCATGGGGTACAGTAAGTGCTTTGCTGAAATGAAATACAGAGCATGTATTAATTATTTGCTGGCAGCAGCACATGAGGACATGCTCAGTCCCTTGACCATCACAGTTTATATGAGACATCACAATTTGTTGTCTCAGATGGATGCTTCTCTTTGGGTCAGAAGGCACACAAGGCAGGGCTGATTAGCTGATGAGAATGAGTAAGGTTATAAAAGGGTCTTTTTTATCATTGGCTCTGACTCACTGCAGTCACTTGCACACAATTTCCTCCCTTGCTTTAGGACAGTAGATTGAATGACTATTGGTAACACACTTATTTGCAAGAACAAAAAATAAATAAATAATGAGATAAAATAAATAACCACACACATACAGCCTCAGAATCCTTCATTGTACAGGTGTGGTGGTTGTAATTTCCCAGTCAATGGATTTTCCATAGTGAACACGTGCCGGTGGAGAGACTTCTCTCTTTAATGCTGGGACTCAGGGGAGTCACTGTGCTGCTGGCTGAGGGCTGCAGCACCGGCCTGTAGGGGATGAGTGTGGGCCATGGTGTCCATAAATCCTGCCCAGCACCCCTCCTTCTCTGACTTCCCAACCCACCCTACCCTTTCACACATACACACAGGCTCAGGCGTGGAGGCCTGCAGGCCTTGCCAGGCTCCCCAGACAGAGCTTTTTATCCTCTGCTTCTCTTAGCTTTACACTGACCAACGGCACCCTGAACTAATCCTAATGGTTGTTGGAGGATGTGAAGTGATCAAGCTCCCCTGACCTTATGGTTGTACTAAAAGAATGTGGCAAGTTTTAAGTCTTTGGGCTTTGAAAGAAAGTAGGCCACCCACGGCATAACAAGTCACTATTGGATCTTAACGGTTTTGTTTGTTTGAAAAGAAAAAAAAAAAAGATCTTAAATAATGAGAGTTTCAAGATATTAACACTTGTCTTATGGATATACATGGGTAATATATTGTAACTATAAGTAAAATATTGTTGCCAGGTTTCTTATTAAATTAATCCCCAAAATAGCATTGTAATATGGATATTTAGAGTAAATTCACCACAGTTTTAATGAAACTACATTAAATGTCCAACTGTACCTTTAGGTAATTTGTTGACTGTTAGAGAACCATGCCATTAGTTTGAGATATCTAATGAATATTGGTTTCTGTTCATCTCATTGCTTTAAAAATTAACTTGCAGACACTTAAAACTTGACTGTAAGATAAACCATCACAGTCAACAGTCTCTCACCTTGTTTTGTGAAGTTGCATTATAGTAGTGTCACCAACTACTCCTCAAGTGTCCTAAGATAACTTTTGTTATGATTTGGCACTGTAAATAAAATTGAATTGAATGGAATTGAGTGAGAGTTTAACATTAACGAATCAATAGTGCAGAAGTGGAAGAAGCAACAAGATGACCTGCACCAAGTAAAGAAAACTAAACAGAGTTTCCGAGGGAACAGAGCGAGATGGCTACAGTTGGAGGACAAACTCGAACAGTGGGTTGTTGAACAGAGAGCAACAAGTAGAAGTGTCAGTACAATCACTATTTGACTGAAGGCAACAGCGCTAGCACGCGAACTTAACGTCAATGAATTTAGAGGCGGTCCTTAACGTAACCCCAGCCTCGACTGTAGTGTCTATTCTATGCACCTTATAATGCGGTGCGCCTTATATATGAAAAAAGTTTCAAAATAAGCCATTCATTGAAGGTGCGCCTTATAATGTGGTGCTCCTTATAGTGCGGAAAATACAGAAGTTTAAAAAACAGAGCTATGGTCCTCTAAGTAAATATGCATAAACAACTCCAACAAAATCACAAAGTGGAGGACAAATGTGCACAAAAAGATTTTTAAGACTTGTGATTTGTTTAAGTTTATGTGGCCGGCTACATTGGCTTCCTGAATGTAATGCATGGTGGTCTTGTGATTTATTTGGAGAAGGTGGTCTGTTATCAGTGGTTTGTCAAGTGTAAATTAATCACATGAAAATCACAGTTGACACTGGGAAGTCCCGTGGGTCTGCTTATGTGGTTTAGCCAGTGTTGTAACTTGCCAGCCTGCAGTGGATGTCTAGCCGTGAGACTCTCTAAAAGGAGACTGCAGTATATTACATAGATTTTATGGCATTACGTACTACACCTTTACAGAACGCGTTGTTTGACTGTGAGATTAAAGATGCTTTAAAACTTGCACTCTGTGCGTGATTGTGAAGTCTGTAGTGACCTATTTGCTTCATCCTTAACACACTGTTTTGTCTCCTCACAGCTCCATCTACAGTATCTATAATGCACCAGGTCAGTCGCACTGTGAACAGCATCACCCTCTCCTGGTCCCAGCCTGACCAGCCTAATGGAGTCATCCTGGACTATGAGCTACAGTATTATGAAAAGGTATCAGCAATGCAGCAACACATTCTTCCTCCAAGCCCTTACTGATCCATATAAACATAAGTTCCATTTCCTTTTCTCCCTATCCAACTAAATAAATTATGTGCTAATGGTTAAAACGGACCCTTTTGTTTAGTTCTACATTTAAATTCAGAATATCGCCTCACAGTCATTTGCATAAGGGCATCCTAGGAGGGATATAGTCAGAGCTTCTGAACATTGCTTAGAACTTCTGCTCATTCTCTTTCAATTACAATCACGGTCAGTCACTGGAAAAGAAAACCGCTCTCAGCCCTGCAGTAGGGCCACTGGGGATTGATGCGCACAGACTTGTGGTTGAAACAATGGTGCACTGACTGCTGTAAAAATAGTATTCAAGGGGCAAACTCCACCAAATCAGCATTCTTTCACAAAAGAACAGTCAGTCACAAATGTGCATTGATTCAGTGCCCAATGATCTTTTAAAATGCTTACAGCCATTCACAGACATACAAACACAATCACACACATGTATATGTGTGCATACGCACATATACAGAACGTTTGTTGGGCTTTCGTCTACATGCTGAGCTGTTCTACTTTTTAGTCTAATTCTCTTTTCTGACACTGCTGGAGAGAGCTGCCAAAACAATTGTCCCAGCCCCTGCTGTGGCTCAGAAGTGTGCATAGAGCAGTGGGTTGAAGGGAGCAGCTAAAAGAGTCTCAGTCTCCGCTCTCAGACCTGACTGCAGAGTATGGCAGTGAAATACAGCTCTGATCATCAGAAGGCACGGCTCAGAAATGCCGCCTGACCTGAAACTGCCACCAAATCTACCTTCTTAACTGCAGCTGCTGGATGTGTGCCTCTTTTAGTCCTGCTGCTTTATCAAACATGGTGCTGTTTGTGTTAGAAAATTATTCAGATTAATTCTATTGTGGTTACTGTGCATATTTGTAAAAATAAATGTTGAGACGAGTTTTACTTTTTTTTCTGTACCATTCCTGCTACCAATATTTCAGTTATAGTGCAAAACAAGATGTCCATATAAGAATTAATCTGAAAATGTGCCTGTTAAAGCTTCAATAATACATAATTATACAATAATAATAACTACACTAAAATTTAACGCTTGCTGATTCTGCTGTATTAGTGCTGAGTGGACTGGATGAACCAGTAATGTGTAACAAATAATTGTACAATTCTAATAATTGTATTATTCACAAAATTAAATCAGCAAATTGCATGTTTTTATATAGCCGTTTTTGGCAAAATTTCCATTTAACCTACATATATAAGCGATTGTGTAATGTTTTGGTTTAATTTAATGGTGTAAAATTAACTTCTAACATTTTACCCTTCTAACCAGATATCGTTTTAACCATTTAACTTTTTCCTTTCAAGAGTTTGTAGAAGAATGCTAACACCGGTGAATTAGCCATGCGCTATCCTTGGCCCTACTCAGACTCCCCTATTTCCTGTCAACACATCTGCGACCCTACTTCAGTCCTTCACAATAAAATTACATAATTCCCAACTCCAAAATATGCCATAAAAGCCCCTAAATATACAGTTGTAATGTAAACCCCCACCTGAGCTGTTCAGGCTGAGCCTAAAGTTCACCCAAATGTTTTTTCTACTTTCTT
The DNA here is from genome assembly GCF_963691815.1 of Echiichthys vipera. NCBI lineage: Eukaryota > Metazoa > Chordata > Actinopteri > Perciformes > Trachinidae > Echiichthys > Echiichthys vipera. The sequence goes on along the minus strand of NC_139825.1, from coordinate 12,990,671 downwards.
TCATCAAAGTCATAATGATTAAACATGTAGCTGTACATTGCCGAGGAAAATCGCAGCAAGTAGGCCAGAAACTGCATCAGACCTGACCTGACATGTCTGGATATGTCCAATAACAGCGAACGGTGTACAAGTGGTGACACAGACGCTACTCCAGACATAACCCACTATAAACCCATAATCATGCAAAAAAATGCACAAAAAAAATGCAGTGATATACCATGAAACCACAAGAATCTTAAAAGATAATGTGATACAAATGTTTGGTTACACTGCCCAGCACTTTGTTATACGATTTTTTCCTCAGTCTTATGTCTTAATCCAGAAAGTAATTTATTCATGTGGCATTTCATAATTGTTAGCCTTTGCAATTGGACTGTAATTACTTACGTGTACATTTTGAACTTGTTTTTTTTCTTCTCCTAGGACCAATCGGAATATAACGCTACCACTATCAGGAGCCAGACCAACACAGTGGTCATCCGTGGCCTCAAGCCAGGAAGCATCTACGTGTTCCAGGTCCGGGCCCGCACCGTAGCTGGCTTTGGACGCTACAGTGGCAAACTGTACTTCCAGACCATGACTGAGGGTGAGAATTCAGCTAATGTTCCCAAAGCACGCAAAGCTGTTATCGCCTCTCATGCATGGCTCATCAACACACCATGTAGTCTAGCATTGATACAGACAGCTGTGGGAATGAAAGGGAATCATGTTGTGGAGTAAACAGTTCTTCAAAACCAGATCATTATTAATTTTCATCTTGTCTTTTTCAAAATTGGGAAACATCCTATGTATTATTTTCATATAGTTTTATATTTATATTTCAGTGTTCAAGGTTTCTTTTCTTAATATGGTACATAAATGTCCTATCTTTTTGCCAAAGATAGCTTTTTGCCATTTGCCACCATAAGCCCTTTAAGGTTGCGGTTGAAGCTGTCTTATCTTTGTACTGACACAACTGGGGGAAGAAGGAACATTCAGTAAACATCAGTCATGTAGGTTAATGTTTGAGCTAAGACCTGAACATCTCATTTCCTTCAGCCAACAGTGCCCAGGGCTATCATTAGCCTGAACATGCATGCGCACATTCTGGATGCTGCCACATTCACAGAGCCCAGCACTAAAGATATATCAGAACTGACCCATAACTGTAAATATTGTTTTAACTGAAGATATTTAGGGCTCAGTGTTTTAGTATTTACTGAAAAATGTTTTATAATTTAAGAAAAGTAGACCAGTTCAAAGTGATTTTCACCTGGAAGTGCCAAAAAGATGTTTCCTACTGCAAGAACACACTGGTTGCCCTAGTTTAAAATAAATAATGTTTAGTATATATATATATAGCACTATATAAATTGTTAGTTACACACTATGATGTAGTTAAAAGCAAATATATGTGTTTATTTATGTTATTGTTAGATACTAGAACTCTAACTGTGGGCACTCATAAGTGGAGGCTGGTGTATAAACAAATAAACAATAATGTGGTAAAACGCAGTTGTAATTATATCAAATACATCCTCATAGAAGTTACAATTGTTGACAAATACTCCACATTAATACTCACTGTAGTGTTATGATCACCTGGCTCACGGCAGACCACAACGAAGGGGAGACCATACAGTTAAACCATTTCAATATATTTATTAAGCAGGCCCTAAGTTACAAAGAAAATAAAGATCAGTGTAAGTGGTGGCTAACTATATGGAGTGTGATATGGACTGTTGCATTGAGAATGTGCAAACTAACAAGAAATAACTAAGAAGAACTGTTGGCAGTTGTCACCGCAAGCAGGGAGGGAGAGAGACGCGGCCCAGGGAATCTTCTCCCTAAATACTCTCCCAGGTAATCAGATCAAACCATGTGCACCTGGATGGGACCTGACCTGGAAAGCAAAAATGGGCAAGGCACCAGGGAAACAGCGCCTCCCCAACCACACAGGAGAAGGACACCTAACCCCAGGAATACAGAGATACATAACAGTAGTAATAGCCATATATGTTATGCAGGGAGGCTCTGTGGCTTTACAATTGGAGGCAATCTGCTGCAAACTACTACTAGTTTTGTATTAGCAAAACATTTTTCAAGCAGAATATCAAAGCAATTTATTTATTTATTAAATCTGTCAGTTTCTGACCTTTTTGTTCTCCCTATCCATCCACCTATCACGCTCTGCCATCTGTGCTGTCTGTTCTACTCTGTTCTAAGTGTGCTGAGGTCACTTTTTTGGTCGGGTGGCAACCTGTGTTGAGATCCATCACCGCCACCTAGACTCAGGTTGTGCTATAGCTTTTAAGGAAAACCACTGAGAGAAAAAAGGAAACCTTGTGAAAGTTCTGGAATTGTCGTTCTTAGTCCTCAAATCATCTCATTTGAGACTATGTTCTCTATAGCTACAAAGAAAACCTGTTTTGGTCATTGTTTGAATTGAAACAGAAAGTTAAGCGTAAATTGATGACATAGAAGGGCATAGGTGCAGTGGCTTAGCTCCGAACAGTTGTGTTGTCCGTTGTGGTTAAGTTGCAGTGCTCAAGAGAAGGGCATGGCTTTGCCTCTGTGTGTCCATTCAGTAGCTGGATTCCTGCTATTGGCTGCCGGATCAGTCTGGGTCTCACCCAAACATGCTATCTGTCCTCATTTTACACGATTTCTGCCAGATGATTCCATATCCGTGGCATCTGATCACATTCAGACAGAGTGCTTTTGGAAAATGGTCCAGTCAAGATGCCAAGATGCTCACCAGTACACCCAGCCTTATGTCTGTCTGTCACCCATTGCTCCCTCCGTGTGTAGGGACTCAGATGCTTACCCATATGTTTCAGCATGTGTGTGTATGAGTGTGTGTGTGTGTATGAGTGTGTGTGTGTGTGTGTGTGTGTGTGTGTGTGTGTGTGTGTGTGTGTGTGTGTGTGTGTGTGTGTGTGTGTGTGTGTGTGTGTGTGTGTGTGTGTGTGTGTGTGTGTGTGTGTGTGTGTGTGTGTGTGTGTGTGTGTGTTTGTGCGTGTGTGTGTGTGTGTGGCGCACTGTGTTTATGTATGTGTTTTTTTTTTTGTTTTTTTTTATAGAGGAATACAACACCAGTATTCAGGAGAAGCTACCTCTCATCATTGGCTCGGCAGCTGCTGGCTTGGTCTTCCTCATTGCTGTGGTCGTCATCATCATCGTCTGTAACAGGTGAGTCAGTCCTGCTCCAGTTTTTTTTTTTTTTTAAATGAGCTTGTGAGATAATAAAACCTGTTGTAAGTGGACTCTATACGGTAAGGGTTGCATGAGGTCTGTTAGCTTGCACTCCTGTATTCCTGTTTACAACTTACAACTTTTTACGTGCTCGTATGTACATAAAAGTTTGAATGATTATGTTTCTATGTTCTGAAAATTGCTATAAGAACTGAGTGTAAATATACTGAGAGCACAAAAAAGCAGTGTCAAATTCTACAGTACACACTGACGTGGCCCACAAACCTGATTCTGGTTCCGAATCATACTGTAACTCTGAGTTATAGAGATAAAACCATCTGGCTTCAAATAAATTATTTTCTTAATGAATTCCAGTCTTTCAGGAGCAGAAAAAATATATAAAAGTCAACATTGACATTAATGTTAAAGTTCTGTAGGTGCTCATGCTCAGTGGGTATCAAAGGTTTTGTAACTGTGCCAAGGTTAAGATTTCAGTTCCCACTGGGGCCACTCACATATTAAAACTGCACAGCTCCTGTTCAGTGTTTTGATTCACAGAAGAAATTGCATAAGATGAATTTCTGAGTATGTATTCTGCTATTAGATTTCCCCCAGTGTATATTTTTCTTCAATAATGACAGCTTAATGACACAAGTTTTGCGCTGCATTGTGCGATAGTTTGGGAATATCGCCAGGACAAAATGAGTGTGTGATTGAAATTTTTGACAACCGTTGGACACTCAAAGAAATAAAAAAAATTCTAATATATTGTTATGGCCCTATGACAGAACTTAAAAAGTAAATATGTTCTTGTCAAGCTGCTCACCAGTTAAAATGTAGTTGACAAATTGTAATGAAGTCAAAGAACATACTGTGGTGAAGTGTTAAATAGTTCCTACCATAAAAAGATGGCGTGAAAAAGGAAAAGGACTGCCGTGGCACTAAACTGAGTGGGCCGAAAACGTTCCGATCTTATGACGACATTTAAAGCAGATTGGTCATGCCTGGTCAATACCTGATCTGCTTACTAAAGTCAGTATAAGCCCCAATACTGATTCTATACGATCGGATTACTGCATCCCTTCTATATAATGTTATTTCAGTTTACTATGTTTGTCTATGTTGTTTTTGTTTAATAGGTACTTGTTTTAAATATTCTCCTGTCCAGTTAAGAACTCTTTCTCAGTGTCTTGACCACAGACCTCATGTCAGTATCACGCTCGTCGTATCCGGCACTGTGTCTATACGCAGTTCTGACTGCTCCACAAATTTCAAAGCATCCAGCAGACAATGACAGACAGTGAAATTGTCAGTAAATGTGTGTATTCAGCCTTTTCCTTGAGCATCAACTTTACACAGATATTGTCAAAAAAATAGTCTTGAATAAATGCTTGAATGCAGTACATGTAGCTGCCCAACTGGAGTTCACAGGAAAGGAAAACTAAGACAGTTTTGTGTAATGTGGCTGGCTGCTTTTCTCACAGGCTTTCCATACAGTAGTTGGTGCATCTATAGTGTAGGTAGACCTGGGCCTGTTTGATCTGTGTTCGTGCCCTCTCTTTTGGAACCGGAGCTAGAGTTCTTTGTCTTTCCCACAGGAGGCGGGGCTTTGACAGGGCTGATTCAGAATATACGGACAAGCTGCAGCACTACACCAGCGGCCACAGTGAGTAATTCACCACTCCTATATTCCTGCATTTACCTCTGATACCTCCTTCAGCACCGTGCACACCTGTCTCCATGACTACCACATCACACAATCATCTCCATGGCTGTCATTCAGGCCTCTGCAGTCTCACACACCTGTCTCCATGGCTACCACCTTGCATGCCGGTGTCCTTGGCGACAGCCCCAGCACCGCTTCACTTGCCTGTCCCCCACTTGCGAGTATTCTTGCCTGTTGTTTGACTCTGCTCACTTGGAGGCTGTTTTTAACCACATCAAAAACCAATATTCAAGTGTGTGTTCTGTGCATCATTACATTTCATAGTTAACTAACTAACTAACTAACTCGCGCTTTTAGCATTCTAATGCCTCATGAGTCATTTGCTATTGTTAAAAAAATTCAAAAGACTCTGTGAATGAATGGAATTTCTCAGTGATTTTCTGTCTCCATACAGTACAGTAGCAGAGAGCTTAAATGACAATAATACAGAAATAAATCTGGGAGAAAGAGCGGAGACGTAATTTTACCATGGCTCCGCCTAAGATATTAAAGTTAATCCATCTTTCCCCCGCATGATTGGAAAAACGAAGATCTTTTCCCACCTCAAGTTTATGATCCCATTTTAATTTGTTTATTTAATTGAGTAATTACCTCCCTGCTTCATCTTTTTATGTTAATTCCACTCTAAAGGTAAAAGCTTTCCCGGTTTAATCCGATCATGCTGTGCAAAGAAGTCCAGCCTGAGATTCAGTAAAAAGTGTGCCAGTGAGACACTCACTTCATTTCACAAGCATTAGCAGAAGCCAGTGTGTCCTGAGTGCATTCTGTCCTCACACCAGTCATATTTCAGGCTTCTGCCCCTGTCTTTGGTGGTCTTTGCCATCACAGGAGGGTGGTCTGTTGAACAGTGCTTCAGCTTGGGAAGAGATTGTGGAGTTTTAGTCGTGGGAGGTTTGCCTGGTCAGATCCTCTCCATCTGTTCATCTCTGCAGCACATTTCTTCAGCGTAGTGTGCCAGGTTTTAAGGCGGTGTTCATGCTCCTCTAGCTCTGCAGCAGCCCAGGCATGAGTTCAGTATCCATTCAAATAGCCTCAGGCCTGATGTGGAGGTGAGAGCTGAATAATCGGATTTAAAACTCAGGACACTTAAGTCCCTGAACACTTAAAGGCCACCTTAAGCCAATTTACCTGGCATCAGGGCTTAGGAGAGCCAATTTATTTCTTGGAGTGGGGCTGAGCGATGCCGATATAGGGCCCAGGTTTCTCTCCTGAGTGTTAATGGTACTATGACTCACACAAGATGATATATATATTACTCTTTCATATCACAACTAGGAAGACCGGAGGTAGCCTGTCCTTGCTGGCTGAATAGCTTTACACAGTAGCCATGAGGCACTAGTCATAACCACCATTTGTAACTACACCACACCATCCTCCATCTTTCAAGCTTCATCACCTGAATAGTCCACACAAAATTACATAATTGTACAGTCATGTGTGAATGCAAGGTGAATTGATTGTTAATGTGCCTGAATGTATTGCCCACAACAATCAGATATTATAGAGGCTCTTTCCTTTTTTCCAAGTGACTCCAGGAATGAAGATTTATATTGATCCGTTCACATATGAGGACCCCAACGAGGCTGTGAGGGAATTTGCCAAGGAGATTGATATATCCTGTGTGAAGATTGAACAAGTCATTGGTGCAGGTAATGGAAAAATCTGACTGAAAAGTGAATGGAATATAACACTGTAAAATAGATTTGGTCTTAGATGATTTCGAGATATATATTGATGCCAAAAACTGCGTACTTTTCCTCGCTCATAGTGAGTTTAATAGAACCGTTGTTTTTTTCCATGTCACCTCTTCACAGGAGAATTTGGAGAGGTATGCAGTGGTAACCTAAAGCTCCCAGGTAAAAGGGAGATGTTTGTGGCCATAAAAACTCTCAAGTCTGGCTACACTGAAAAGCAAAGGCGGGACTTCCTCAGCGAGGCCAGCATCATGGGCCAGTTCGACCATCCTAATGTCATTCACTTGGAGGGCGTGGTCACCAAGAGCAGTCCTGTCATGATCATCACAGAGTTCATGGAGAATGGATCTCTGGACTCCTTCCTCAGAGTGAGCAACAACATTTTTATATTTTTTGTGTTATTTCTGTGTCTCATAGAGGAAAATAGAGGAATCAATGAGATAATCGATCCCTAGTCACTCCCATATTAACAAGATATGTTTATGCCAAGAAAAATCTCAAGCTTACTTAGGAAGATTGGACTCACATGCATAATGATATTACATTAGTTTTTATTATTTGACATTAATAATATTGAAAAAGTGCCATCATATTTACTGATAAAAGTTGCATAGTTGGTCATGTGGTATAAACTCAACAAATTCAAACGATGTTTCAATATAAGACTGACTGTACCTACTGTTGACGTGTTATTGTGAATCCCACTGCTTTTTTTTTAGCAAGCCGAGTCCTGCGTACCATAGGCAGATTAGGGTCAGGATAGGCCATTGGTTAGGCCGTGGATAGTACCTGAACGGACGAGCATGGACGCCTGGCCAATATTAGGGCTTGAATGCTACACACGGTGTGTCTTGCAAAGAAAAAGCAGTGGGATTCATAATAATATACTGTTGACAGCTTGGCACTATAGCTGCTTGAGCTAACGACAATGTTAGCTTAACAGTCTGACAACATGAGCTGCTTCACTGCTTTTAATCCTGGAGGTCTTGATTCAGAGCTTTTATTGTGATACATTTAAATGAAATTGTTAAAAAAAATTACATGATGATTTTAAAATGTTGATATGAGTTTCTGACAACTCTGCCTGTCAGTTGTCATTTACACTTGAAAACTGACAAGCTTGCTGTCAGAGACTGACGAGAAACAATCACCTCCACCCTGCAAAGAGCACATTATTCAACTGCCAAGATTTTTTTGCTTTTGTTCTGCCAACTCACAGAATTAACGTTAATCAAATACAGCTGAGTAAAATACAGCTGACAGTTAGTTGCCATTATAGCCTGTAAAATTAATAGGTTTCAGTTTAAGCTACAGGTTGTTAAGAAACTGATAATTATGTTCATTTATACTTAAAAATGGAAATCTTTTGAAAGTGCAATTTTGATAAAAAAAAAAAAAAGTTGAATCATTTAGCAAAAGTAGTACTTAACTTTAGTTATCCAGCTTGACAGCTCACAAGCAAGGATTCACATCCTCTTTGCAGATAGGAACTCTTGTGTGTACACAGATATTTGTCAAGTAATTTTGCATGGTTTATACACTCATGCACAGTAATCTGACTTCAAGTAAACATCATTATTCACAGAATCTTGTCAATCATTTGTTCCTTAGAAGTATTCTTGGCTGCTTTACTATTAACACTCAGAGTATCTTCTTACCCCTATTTCTGATTTATTTAATGTTTTTCTCTGTTTATTTTTTATTTTATCCGTCAATCATTACCGTGAACCACAGGATAACAGGGCTTTGCTAGTTTGAATCCAGGTCTTTTGATTCTCTTTGATGTTTTCCTTGTTTTTGCTTTGCATTCACTGCACACTTTGTCCACGGCTTATTATGCACTGTATATGATACAAAGGGAGACAAACATATTTTTCCTGACTCCTTGACAAGACATATGCAGAGCTCACAAGTTCAAGTTCATAATATAACCAGAGAAGGATATTGCAGAGAACCAGCCATGCTCCCCCATTTATGACGTGCATAAATAATTCAGATACTTTGCAAGACTTAAAATGAGATGTCAGATGTTTAAAAATGAAGATGGCCATGAGATGAGATGTCATACGACCTTTCACCATCTGTCTTTGGATGCTGGTGAAATAATAACTGTTTTTTCTTCCATAATATGACTTTTTCTGAATGCTTTCATCCTTGCTAATTTCTCCTTTTGCATTTTTGGAACAAGCAGAAAAGGGCCTCTGATTTATGGAAATTGAGGATGTTTAATCTCTGCCAAAGGTTTATTTTTAGTTTAACTTCAAATGATGTAATGGGAACTCTCTATGTAATGTGACACAGAGTATGCCAGCTTTAGTGCGATGAGAGTGCCACATTATAAATTAACTTAAGTCATTCCGTGTCCTAAAGTTAAAAGTATGTTATGCACCATAGCGCATTAGCACTGTATCATAGAAAGTTGTTGTTTTATGGATCTAGATGTTTAATATGCAGTAAATTATGTATGCAGTCAATAAGAAACATTTAATTGAATGTAAATTACTGTAATTGAAGATTTTTTTATTCATTATGACATTGCCTGAAAATAGCCCGTACCTCTTTAATCATTTCCCTCCAGTTCAATACTCACTCTGATAGTTAGTTAAGCCATCTAGTAGACATCAAAACCATCCTCAAGATGAAGAAATGGAAGCTCCTGTCAGCACACTGTTCAGACAGAGTCTTTATTTGCATTCTGTCTCCAACCGCGGAGACACAAAGCGTCAGCTCTTTTCTGAATTTGATCTTGCGGTGAAGGGTGTTTGTATGTATGTAGATGTTTGCTAAACATAATTGACAGCATATTATATTCAAAACAACAGGGAACCTCTACAGCACCTCCCGGTGACAGTTTATGACAACAATTGCTGACAGTGTCAAAGCTTCTGAACATGGTTGGTGTCTTCTCTGACGTGACTGGTGGGCGGTTGTGTAAAATGCTCACTGGAGTCTGTGTGCTGTGGTATCGTCCCCCCTGCTGCCTTTCTGCAGGGTAAAGCAAAAAACAACAACTATAGAACAGTGTCTGGAACCAATGAGCAGTGAAAAAGAGAATGAAAGTCTGGCCTTGATATAAAACATTGTTTTGATATAAATAAATAATACTAGACACAGTTCTACAAATTCCTGGTTATTGACCCCCAAAGACTTTGGAAGAATTTTCCCAATAAATGATATGCAAACACAGCACAAAGATTACTCAAGGTTGCAATGTGTATTTCTGAGAAAGGTTTCATGAATAATGCATTCTGCTTAATTGCTGTGGTACACAAGGAAGAGCAGCTTGACGTGAGCAGAAGCATCCGCTGGGCTAATGAGCAGCAGAGTGTTTGAAAGTGGAATAGGCTAGTGGAACGGTCATGCAGACTGTTAATATGACTGTGCTAAGAGGCCTGCTTGCCTGCCTTTCCAATCCCCTCTCATCATCTTTCCGTTCGTCCACACCCGTCCCTGAGCTCCCATGCTCCATTCTCTGGAATCCTCTGTTTTCCAGGCGTCATGGTGGGTGGTGGGAAGAGTGCAGGTATGCGCAGTTGGAGGCACAGCTGCACAATCGCTCCAGACGCTCCCCATGCATGGGGTAAAGCCTTCACCAAACCATGGAGGGGAACAGCTGTAGACAGCCAGCCAGATCTAGCTTAGCCCTGCAGAGTCCAGTTGAACCCAACACAATCCTGGCTGTTAGTGTCCTGCAGGGCCTCTTCACAGAAACTAATACTAAAAAGATACTTTTCTACATTAGCAGCATATGGGTTGGGTTACAACTAAACATGTCAAAATGAAACATGATTTGGCTGAAAGGAGTGAAGTTGAAAACATTTTGTATTATTAATGGCACATTTTGTTAACGGGGGCCACCTACAGTATATGGATTGTACAACAGAGGGAAAATCATCACATTTTACAAAAGAAACAACCATTTTAGATATATTTTATCTTAAAGGTGGAGAATGAGCCGAATATCGGCATCTAGTGTCTCAAGATTGTAGTCGCAGCAACAAAAAATAGAGTCAGACCCAGCCCAGTAGCCTACAGGAGACCGGAGTCTGTTTGAGCCTGTTTGAACCCATCCCTTCTGGCAAACCATAAAAAGAAGTATTGCCGAGGAATTTTACTGATAAGCCGTTACAGCTAAGTAAACATGAAAGTTAGCTTACCGATCAAGAAGAAACGTAGCCATTGCATTTTAATGCCATTGAACACCTTAATCTCATGCCAACGAGTGATGGCTTGGCCTTATTGACTCTTGTTTTTTCGCCCGTCTCGGGTCACTCAGCTGCTGGGACAAATAACGTCCCCTACACTGAGGCTCCAAAGCAGCTACAGGATTGGCAAACTCCATTTCACCCAGTGCCAGCCTACAGTAACTGCACCGAACAATAGACAACCCTGGCAACCCGCAATGCGGGCGCTATTGGCTGGTACAATGGAAACAGAATATGACAGAGTCATTGTCAAATCTTTTTCAAATATTAATTCAGACTAAATATATATATTTAATGGAGCAATGCTTTCATTCTGTACCCCTCAAAACACCCCGTGGGTGTATTATTTTTTGAAAAAATATAGTTTTAATAAAAATTCTACATAATCAACCTTTAACTCTGATCAAGTTTTAAATGTGATTTTATTGCAGCACATTAATAAAGTAAGTCCACTGTGTTTTTGTGATTTTGTCTTAATTTAGAATATTAAATGGCATGCACATATTGTCAGGTGACCCAGAATTTCACCTCCTAGCACCTCCTCATTTATGTGTTCTAACACAATATCTGTCTGTTTCACAGCAAAATGATGGGCAGTTTACTGTGATCCAGCTCGTTGGAATGCTACGCGGCATTGCCTCAGGCATGAAATACCTGGCCGACATGAACTATGTGCACCGCGACCTCGCTGCCCGAAACATCCTGGTCAACAGCAACCTTGTGTGTAAGGTGTCGGACTTCGGTCTTTCGCGTTTCCTCGAGGATGATACGTCAGACCCCACCTACACTAGTGCTCTGGTAAGAAATAAACAAGTCTTACCTTCCCCTCATCACACTTCTTCAGTTTTTACCTATACTGTGAATGAGAAGTTACATTCCTGTACCACACTTCACTCCCAGGGTTTTGTTATATCCACCTCCCAGTTTGGATTACCATCAGCATTGTTTGCCGTGAACGGTGTCTCTCTCCAGAGCCAGGAAACTGGGACGGTCGGGTTTCGTTGCTGCTTCCTTTGCTGAGGTTGTGTTCTTTGTGTTTGCAGGGAGGGAAGATTCCTATCCGATGGACTGCACCTGAAGCTATCCAGTACAGGAAGTTCACCTCTGCCAGTGATGTGTGGAGCTACGGGATCGTCATGTGGGAAGTCATGTCCTACGGAGAGAGGCCTTACTGGGACATGACCAATCAAGATGTATGTATTTAACTAGCCTATGGTCATTTCTAAAATTGCTGTTGATTCTTCACCTTTAAACATTGTTTGAAAAAAAAGCCTCACTACACACAAACGTTTCATTATAGACTCAGACTCAGAGATACATTTTGTCATTGTGCCTGCTTTCCTACAGCTGAACAGCGGCTTTCACTCATGGGTTTTATATGAAAATTCTCCCACACTCATCACAGAGACATAATCACATCATTTAAAATGCACAGCACTGCTCGGTGGACAATTCCTGCTCTTGACTGGAGCCTCCATTTCCTATCTCCCTCTGGGTACCAGAGGAGAGAGCAAATTATGAGGAGAGAGATAATGAAAATAGTTTGAAATTGAAAGTGAGAACACTAATGTGCTAAGAGGGACTGAGGACCTCAACAGTTATCTTATTAGCAGCATCCAGATAGTGTTTCTGCTCCATCAGGGTCCTCATGAATGAATGAGATTAATCTGAGTCTGAATGGAGCTCCTTTAATGGCCCTGGTAATGAGAAGGGGATTGTGAGTCCTCGTCACAAGTGTCCTCTGGGTTGTTTCACTCCGTTACCCGTGCACCACCTCTGTGTGCCCTCCGACCAACATCACCGGCTCAAGCCAGATATATCTTTAACGTGGCTTTGCAGAGATAGAGAGCATTAGATACTTTGTACTGGCCCGCGATGAGCTTACTCCCTGCAGAAATATTAGTGGAATAAGGTTTATGTTCCTAACTGGTGTTTAACAACTCTTCACATGGAGAACTAATGTGGTGATTTGTGCACAAATATATGTATTTATACATTTTTATGTGTTTAAGTAATAACTATAATTTAACAGTTTTGACCCGCATACAACTGCTGTAATGACTACAGCAGTTGTATGTCACCACATGGCGAGAGGAACAGAAGCTTGTTATACGTTCATCAGAAGAGAGCGCATCAGTGCCAATATTAACATTACAGCAGGCATGACTGTTATCTGAACTGTTTATCAGTTAGACCGTAACGGTGGTGGAATCTACCTCGGTACATATATTTAAGTACTGTACATAAATATACATTTAAGGTACTTGTTCTTTACTTTGTATTTCTTTTTTATACTACTTTATACTTATAATACTTATATAATCTGCACTTTTTTATCCATCTACATTTATCTGACAGATACAGTTACTTGATATTTTTCAGGTTAAGGTTACAAACTTATTAAAGCACTATATTGTTAAAGATCCTTCATCTTTTCGTCAAATCTCAAAGAATCTATTTGGGGCGTCTTGTCGTGTTTCAGATGTCAATGAGTTAGCAGTTCCACCAAAGACACATTTACCCTCTAAACTTCTCAGACGGTTCCATTTGAATAACAGTGTTCAATATTTCAAAAGAAAAGCAAAGCTTAAAGTCTGAATAAATCAACGCATAACTTAGTTTTTTTCTACTTTACTAAAACATTAATCATTACATGACCCCTTTGATTTCTTGTGACCCTAGCTACAGCAGTAAAATTCCACTAATGCATTGATACATCACCAACAATTACCAACAATGTAATATTAATAATATATCAGTCAGAAGAGCTATTCTGTGCACTATGATTACTTTTTATGCTTTGAATGCATTTAGTTGTGAATGTTTTGTACTTTAGAGTAGCCTAAAGAAAAAGAGTACTTCTTCCACCACTGGATCATACACTCTCTCCTCTGCATCAATCGATCTCCTCTTTGTAGAGCCTCATAGCAACCCTTAGAGATCTCTGTCTCCCCCTGCAGGTCATCAATGCCATAGAACAGGACTACCGCCTGCCCCCACCCATGGACTGTCCTAGCGCGCTGCACCAGCTCATGTTGGACTGCTGGCAAAAGGACCGCAACAACCGTCCCAAGTTCAGTCAGATTGTCAACAACCTCGACAAGATGATCCGCAATCCCAACACGTTAAAGGCCATGACCCCATTATCTTCAGGGTGAGCGGCAGGAAGGCTGTTGATTAAATTTGTTCACATTGTCTGTCAGACTAGTGTCAAACGTGTGTTCTTCTCATTCCCCTGCTCAGCCCTTTACTCTGTGAGGGATCTGCATGTGTGTTTTATCTCGTCTCTGTAGTTGTCCCACAAGACAGGCTTTTAGTTTTAGCATCCATTTCACATAAATGTGAAACAATCCACCTTGAACAATAAAATGCATCTGATATTCCTTAAATGTAAAGGCTTTCCTCTTCCTAACAGGAAATGAATGCTCCTGCCAATGTGCCATCCATGGCACAGTAGACTTTTTTTTTTCCAAACACTGTCTCTTGTTTCTCCTGGCGCCAAGCGGTTATGTAAATTAAAGCCTTTCGGTTCGATAGATCAAATCATTCCCATGAATGCTTCAGGCAAACCTGGATTTAAGCAGTTGTGCAATTTTGAAAACAAAACATTTTGAAGCGTTTCTGCTCTGGGTGTTAGTTTCCTTTGAGAGTGAGGGTTTACTGATTTCCATTATCCTCGTCTGTACTTTCATTTGTGGTGGCATGCAGGACCGAAGGCCAGATTTTCCAGACACTGAGGATATATTGGCTACTTGAAGCCTATCACTTCATTTGGAAAATACACTTTATAAGGAATCGGTTTGGAAAATATTGGTTCATGGATAAGACCAGTGGGATTCTTTAAGTTGTGTCTAGCCTTTTGAAAATGAATCACATGCAGGTAGTCTGGGCTGTGTATGATTTTAACTGCAATTTTGTATACATAATTCTTAATGGCTCCTACTTGTGTTCCCCTCAGTGTTCATCTCCCTCTCCTGGACCGCAGCATCCCAGACTTTTCCAGCTTCAGCACTGTGGATGAGTGGCTGGATGCCATCAAGATGGGCCAGTACAAAGACAATTTTGCCAGCACTGACTTTTCTACATTTGATGTGGTGTCTCAGATGACCATGGAGTAAGTGCTAATGATTCCTGCCATTCTAGCATGAAGAAAACTATCACATGAGGCGGGTTTACACTGTCTCATTTATCCCTAAAACCTGAGCGGGCACTCTGCCTCTGGCCTGTTATAAAAGACGCGAGCTGTGCTGCATGTAATTAGCAGATCGTAATACTGCAGATGCAAGGCTGAACAGTGGGTAGAATAGCTCGAAGCTATAACAACGACTTTTATTCTCTACCATGTGTTCAGCAGGCCTCTCTTTGACCTTAGTTGAAGGATTGAGAGGAAGCATCCTAATATTAGGGTTAGTTAGCCACCCGTAGAAAAAAAAGATAAAAATAATTTATGTCTATGGATAACAGAGATTTAACCCACAGACATGTTGAGCTTTAAGTTTTTGAACAAAACAGATGGTAATGGGTAATCCAATAAGCACGGTTACTGTTAAGATTAAGAATTAGGAGAGAGGAATTTCATTGGGATAAGAAACATTATTTTCTTTGGGGCTGATGCCACTGCCTGGATACAGAGAAGAACTTGCTGTTTATTTTGGCATTTTTCTTCCATTCCATTTTTATGATGTCTGTGATGAATATTGGTTCTTGATTCAATGAAATGTTGTGAATTTGTCATTCTTAGCTTTTGTTTTGGTGGTATGCGATGAGTGGGGTTGACCACATGACTCAGTAAACAGACAAATACACTAAACTGGCATCCAAACATTTGTTTGTGATTATATTATCATTCTGGCCTCAAAGATGGATGAACATGCAGCTGTGTCATGACTGTTACTTAACTGTCATCTTTTTGTTTTGTTTGTTTGTTTTTCCACTGTTCTCTGCTACCCTTGTATAGATGGATAAATATATTGATTGCTTCGGCAGGACTGTTCATAGTGTGTGTAGTAATGTAGCCCTGACATTTGTCTATCCTCACAGTGACATTCTGAGGGTTGGTGTGACGTTAGCAGGCCATCAAAAGAAGATCCTCAACAGCGTCCAGATGATGCGGGCACAGATGAACCAGATCCAGTCAGTGGAGGTTTGACCCTCCTGAGCGGAGCAGAGGGGTAAAAAAAAAGGCGATTGGGATGCTAGGCTCTGGGTGCGGAGGATGGAGTGGATGTTTTTTCGTGTTACAGTGTGTCTGGTCTTCCCACCAGGCTACCATTCATCCCCCGTCCCACTCTCCACTTCCCTCTCTCCTCCTCTTATCCTCACCCTGACTCTCCCTCCATCTTTGGGATCAGCTTTGGCATGTTACGGAAACAAAAGTCCATGTGATGAGGCATCAGAGGGCCCATAGCTAAACCCATCTTGGAAGCCAGAAACATGGAAGAGTTAGAAGTGACCAGCAACACATTTTTCAATCTTCCACCAATTTTAATTTGATGTTGAACTTTCTTTTTTATTTTTGGTTAGTTTGTTCTGATAATTTTTTAAAGAATTTTTTAAAGAAAAAAAAGAGAAAAACTGAGAAAAGGCAAGGAGTTTATCGAAATTTATAGAAGATATAAGTGTGTACACTAGAAGAACTGAGTAGAAAAGCTACCCTTCAAAAGGGCAACAAAAAATAATAAAATAGTTGAGGACACATCCTCAACAAGGTGTGGATATTGTCTTTGCTTCTTCTAAATTTTGGACATCATGAGGAAACGCAGAGTTCTCTGTGGCCCTCTGAAAGAAACCACAGTGGAAGCTGAGGGACCAGACGTGCACTCCCATCTGTTTCCCTAGGAGAGAAAATAAATTAAAAGAAAACCATAAAATGGACATTTGGCATAAACTGATGTCAAAAAATACATTCATTCAGACAATTCACACAGTGAAATCAACACTCAATAAGGCTATAGTGTGCGATATTTTGTGATGAAGAATTCCGTCTCACCATGCTTCCTCTCACTATAGACAGAGTTGTTGTTTTTTTTCTTTCACAGTGAGATTTCCACAGCCTGCCAAATCGAACTCTTCCCTTTTTTTGCACCCAAACCATGATCCTGTACTGTACATATCAGATACACTTGACCTGCCATAACACAATGACTCAGAAACTGTTGTAACGGATCATTTCAGGAGCAGAAGAACTGACCACAGGGGGGATTTAAGTTGTTGTCAACATCTATTTCTTTCCTCGTTTTGTGAAAAAAAAGCTTGTGGAGAAAAAAAATAACAGCAAACCAACATACCTTCATAGATTCACACAAGAAGAAACAGGTTCTACTGTTTTACATTCACATCCATACAGTAGCATCCTCCATCTCCAGTGCTATCTGTGTATATGTGCACACGTCACACACACGTACCACATGCACAAAAAAGCAGTGAATCCCTAAATTGTCGGTACTTGTGTTTGAACGCATGCTGTGTGAGTGGGTAATTTCACAGTGCTTTGATTTGATGCAAATACTAGGACTCTGTTTGGTAAGAGCTTGGATTTGACACACTTTAGAGTATTATGTGGCTGCATTATATTCAGTGTATCTTCTTCTTCCAGTTTTCTTTTTGAAAAGACTTTTATGTTGAACATTTTGATACCACACATGGTTATTTGTCACACACACACACACACACACATACACACACACACACACACACACACACACACACACACACACACACACACAGACAGGCTTGAATAGGCTTTACAGTCACGCATTTGTTGAAAAACAAAAATGCAATGCGTTAATTTTTTGCAATTTATGTATGGATATTATAAATTGTTATTATTAGATTTAGGTTTTTTTTCTGCACTGAGTCTTTTGTTTGACTCCAACAAACACTCTGGATCTTCCATCAAGGCTTAGAAATTTAATTTTAATCATTTTGGTGCACAAAATCATGTAGATAAACAGCATTTCCCTGTGACTGGTGTTGATTTGATTTTATGGAAAGTATATGCATTTATTGTACGGCCTCTCTCATGAGTACAGAGCTATCAATCATTGTTTGCATTGTCATCTGTAAAGGGTTATGCAGGGAAAACATGGAGTTCTTAGCCATGCGATGATTCCCTGGAGCTGGTGAAGAAGACAGGGGTTTGTGTATACAGCCAGTTAATGATATGGCAGCGCAGAGTTCCTCCAGGTTCTCTGCTCCAAGACCTGACAGCCAGACATGGACGTCCAGCTGTGAACAATTGATGTGTCTGGTCACAGCAGGGTGGCCGCATCCCGATCACAGCCGCTCTGTCCAGGCACTGATTCTCCCTCTCTCCCCTTGATCACATGCAGTACATGCCTATCGGCCACCTGTCTGCCACTTCCACCGATCTCCACACAGTCGACTTTCAGCAGTTGTCTGATTTCGTCTTTGCGGGTTATGAGCATCAACAGATGAACTGACACTCATCAGTAGGGCAGTTGTGTTTTGTCTTGTCCTAATGCTGCATGCCACTCTATGGAAAAAAGGGACTGGACAATGCTTCCATGTTCGATTTAAGAAAATCCTCAGACATGACCTAAGTTTGTGTGGCGTCTCTACAGACGACTTATCACCAAAGCCCTGGGTGAAGAAAGTGAGAAACCTCCTGTCATTTTACCTTCCATTATCCCTGGCTCTCCAGAAAATCCAAGGACATGAGTGAAGGGGTTTTTCTTCTCTTTCTGGTCCATAATCCTCCCCTTGGTTATTTCCATCTGCAGTGCAACACATCAGAATTAATATTTCCCTGGAAGCTTTTATAAAATATGAAACTGGGAAGAGGACAATCATGAGCTGTTATTCATAGCTGAGAGGCGAGTGAGAAGTGATGAGAAGTGACCTAAATGCCACTGATGCCAACATGCAGTTTGCTTTTTTTAACCGTGCTTCTTCCTTTTCCATTTCTCAATACGTAGCAGCTCATCATTTTTAATTTGTGTGGCTGCACGTTTTCTCGTGGTACGGCAAATATTCCATCATCAGGAAAAGCGTTTAATGTTGTTCAAGAAATTAATCTAAAAGTCTACAAAAGGCTGGTGAGTTTCGGCTCTAGCCCTTTTAAAGCTCATTCAGATTTTTGTCCATTGACGCTGCCAAGACTATAAGTTATTTATCAAACAATTATCCTTGAAGTTTGCTTCAAGAAACTACCTTTAACAGGGTCGGCAGGTGTGCTTATAGCTAGATATAAAAACGTGCTGAAGTTGACTTTATGTTGCATACTGTTAGTATTTTTTTTGCCACTAAGAGGATACTTTTTGTTAAGACCCTCCCGAGGGGTAGGTTGTTGTAGTTTTCTATTTTATCTGAAGGAGTTTTAAGAAAGCCTTTTGATTGAATGTCGAGTGTTTGAAAGCACCACTCTAAGTATTTATGTATATGATTTTGATGGCACAACAGAAACGTATTGTTGAAGTTGCCAGCTGAGCAACGATTGCAGGAGAATAAATTGACGTGCGTATATGTCAAGTGGTTCTGACTTCTTGTTCAACAGCAGACTGGCTGCTTTCTTTACATCAAAACCCAAGTTGTGAAAAAAGCCCAGATGTCTGTTGAAAAATATGTATAGATCTAAAACAGTTTTTACAGAGGATGTATTCCTTAAGTAAGTGTTACACATGTTAACTCTTTTATCGCCTCCCTGAAATCAGACTGAATATTTAGTGAAATCACTGTGCCATTATTGTAAAAGGCTTTTACAGAACAGAATTGAATATTGGATCACTGGGAAATTTAAGTCCAATTTAAGTCCTTTATGTTCCATTCACTTGCCTATTCCCTCTTCAAAGCAGTTTCTTTTTCAGTTCACTTTACAGAAAAGATGTATTATTTAACTTTTCAGATGTAGTTTTATTGTTAAGTTTCACAACACCAAAATTCTGCCATCTACACATGCAGACTCCAGCTGGTCTAGTTTAAAAAACGCTTTACAGTTTTCCTCTGGAAATTGATTCAGTGTGGTCGTGACGCTTTCACACATTTGCCGACTGCAACTTTCAGTGAAACATACTCTCCTCTCCCCATAAACATCTGTGAAGTAAAGTAAAACCACTCAATCTTGCCCTCACCATGTGCCAATTCTTGAAGGACGAAGGAAAACCGTTAAGTCTGAGTGTTACTGTTACATGATAGTATGCATAAACACGGGCCGTGCCAGGTCATACCAACTGGGCTGCGTTTGAATGCCGCCCAACTAAAGCATGGTCAGAGCAAGAGGTCTGCCTCCTGTGTTGTGGCAGACGGAAAATGGCTCCTGTTTAATGGATGCAGCCCGAAGCACCAGAGCACCCTCTACTGCTTTGGTGGTCAAATGTTGCTTGTTGGAGTGATGCTTTCAGGGGCAGATAGTCTGTGAATGCTGCAGCAGGTAGAGCTCCAGTGTTTAGGACACTTCAGCGGGCCACTGTTGGTTAAACGCTCGCTGCTGCTCAAAAGAAGCCTGTATCTTCTCTGTTGGACAAACTTTCATACAACTACACCACTCTGCCACATGTGTTCCCCCTACATGACCCTGTGTTCCCCTCTGTTGTCCCCTCCCTTCCCCTGAACACCCCCTCCCATGACCAATCTGGCTCTTGGCTAGTACAGGCAGGGGATCTCCTTGTGTTCCCTGGTCCTCTAAAGCCCACATTGTAGACCAGTGCCGGTTCAGACCACTGTGACTGATGTGGGAGATCCTGTATTTCTGTATAAATGTATATTGACTGTAACCCTGTGAATGATGTAACAATTTCATTATTTGTAATATTGTCATTCGTTTATTTTCTAAAAATGGAAAGCCCAACTTGACTCTCCTCAATAAAAAATAAGATCTGTTATAAAAGAGTATTGAGGAAGTGTCTTAATTTAATTCTACAGCATTGATTTTGACTTTTTTTTTTGTCTTGATGATGTAATCTGTGCTAACAGACATGAGCAGTATGTAGCCATTGCTAATGTTTTGTATTCTGAAAGATTTTTAATAGGTATAGAACAAAACATGTACATTACAGTTATTGAGCCTAACTGACATATTGATATCATGTGAAAGGCAACTATTAAAAAGAAATGCTGTTGAAATACATTTTATAGTTTCATTTTGAATTACTTGAAGATAATGTAATTGATTTTTTTTATTGTTTGTGCAGAACTATAAGTAAATGTAACATTTTTATTAGTAATAGTCTAAATGTAACAACTGCCTACATTTATGGTCTTTTATTTGGAATCCCTTTTGACAGTTTTACTGTAAGAATATTGTGCTTTAGGAATGTATCATCTTTTAAAATTTGCAGTGCAACTAAAACAGCTAACAGAATAAAACCTAGAGCCTAACTTTACTCTGTTTGGTTAATCAAGAGAGTTATACTGCATCAAAGCTGCTGCTGGTGAGATGATCATGGTTGGCCTTAGTTAAAAGAGATATTATGCTAATTTTCAAAAACTAAATTACTCCAACTTGTTTTTTTCCCCCTATTATTTGTTAATAAACATTTCCTAGTAACTGACACGTTGGTAAAGATCAGTTAATCACTCCAGATAAAAACTAAATGAGACATATCCAGACTGAGATAAAAACATGCTACTGTGACAGTGACAGCTGCCATCTCAGCTTTTGACTCCAGTGGAATTAATGCAATTTGCTGTGGTTAGAGCTGCCTTAAATATAACATATTTTAATGCATTCAATTGCAGAGACAGAGACCTTGAACCATGCAGAGATGGAGACTCGAGATTGAAACTCCGACACCAGTCGCACTTATGTCGCACACAAATGTCACTTGAGACTTGACTTGGACTCGAGATTTGGGAATTGTGCACAATAGTTTTAGTCATGTAGTTTTTGGAGCATTAACATCAGGAGAAGAATGTCATTTTCTCTCGCCATGCGTAGCTTTACGCATCTGGTGCGCAAGCGGCCACACTCCATAGACGACACCATGGCGAACACATCACTTGCTGCTGTTGCTGACCGGGTGAAGTTAGTCCTTAATGGATATTCGACGGATACTCACTCCTGAATGGTCCCATTCTATCCGTCGAGTATCTGACTTCAAACTAACTTCAGCCCGGTCTGCTGCTGCAGTTTCATTACGGTTTGTCATATTGTTTGGTTTTAACAACTACACTCAAACCCTACAGAAAAGAATCGCAGAATGCAACGTCTTTGTGTTAAACTCAGCTGCATAATCTATTAACTTTAGCTTGCTTCTAATATTAGCTTTGTAAGAGGTTAACTTTTGGGCAAGTGCAGCAGCACTAACAACGTTTCTGACAAACAAAATGAGCAGCCAATACAAAATAAATGACTATAAAACAATAAAAATATACCAAAGAACAAGGTAAAATAGCAAACATGCAGTTACCAAAGTCGACCATAATTATGAATATATCATGCAGCATATCTACAGCCAGATGGGTCTGTCCAAGTTATTTCAAATATCTTTATAAGCATCCTGAAGTTTTAGATGTGTCTGTAAATAGTTCCAAGTAAAGGGAGCTGCAAACTTTGTTTATTTACAGTAGATTATAAGATGTCATTAGATGGGACCTTGTGTAATTATACAATAAGGTTACACTCTATATTAGCATTTAGTAAAACCATAAGAGACTTGATTAGGACTTGCTGCTGCCCTCAAAGACTTGAGACTTGGAACTGCAAAAAGTGACCTGTGACCATCTCTGGAACCATGAAGTACAGGCAGCAAATAATCAAATCAATAATTCCACTGCTTCTGTAGTTGTTGCTTTATCGCAGAATAGTGACATATGCTAGTCGCATTCCTATAATTTCAAAAAAGCAAATTTTATATTGAGTGTAGCCTACAGAACAGTATGTTTTCAGAGATTTTAGATTACATTTTTTTTAAAGGGACTTGTTTTAAAGCTGACAAGCAGGATTTTTATTTCCAGCTCACATTAAAGCTTCCCAAAAATTACTGAAGAAACAAACATACTTCCTGCAGCTCTGTAAGTACATAACATGCTGCACAGCTGTCTGAATTTTGCACAAAAACAACCAGCTAGATCACATGCTAGAACACGAATGCTACAAGTACTTTAGCAGGCTACAGTTTACACATTTCTCGAGTAAATAATTAATTGCATACCTCAATTTTATTAATCCACAGTGTACATTACACATATTGGACTTAGCAAATGGAAGCGTCTCATTTTTTAAATAAAAGTGAGCCTCGAGCATCACTTCTCTCAGTGTATCCCCAGAGCCAGACTACTGCACATTGTTCTGTGGTTTTATGTCAAAAGTGATTTGACAAACAGTGCTGCCGTCTCTCCACAGCTCCGTTTCTTGAGTGGAAGTCTGACTCCCCTCACCTTTTGCTGAGATTTTGAAACCTCATTAGCGGCCAACGCGTGAAAGGCTGGAGACCTTGATCTGACCTGACGGAGAATGGCGCGTGTGTTAAAAGGTTTATGGCATGAAGCAGGAGAGGAGGGGATCAGGTATTCAGTGGTGGTGGTGATGGTGGTGGCACACCAAACCCTTTCTACTTCTGGTCTCGATCACCCCTAAGTCCTCCCCACCTCCCTTGATGACTCGGGGGCCGAGCATGGGAACCAACTAGAGGCTTGTCCTCTGAGCTCTGAGGGGGAAGAAAAGGGTGTACGGGGGAGATTACAGAGTGTTATGTGACTGATTAAATGTCAAACAGTAGCAGTTCTTTCTGGAAGTTTTTTTTTTTGCAGCTACAGGTAGAGCCAGAAACTCATCTCATCTGATGAAAGGTGTCTTTTAGTTGTGGGCCGCTTGACGAAGACTTTTTTGTTGTGGTTTGAATGATGGTTGATTAGAGGGAGGCGTAGCAGTCCCTGCAGTCATCTCCTCTGCGTACGGCCCATGATTCTTAGCTATGGCCCCTGACTGTGTCCATCTCATTCAGCCCTCATTTGAGCCTGAAGAGTATAAACAAATATAGAATAAAAATCAACAACAAGCATGCTATGAACAAACTCTTGAAGATAGATATGAAGATAACTCAGTGATTAGGGGCATCCTGATGGTTTATGGCTTTTTGTTTATTTCTTATAATTAATTTAAGAATAAAACAGCTTATGCTGATGCTAACTGGACGGAAAAAGGGCTCATATGAGTATTTTGTCATGCACAGATGTATTTGTTATACACACACAATATACAGTGGGTGGCTTTATTAACAATTGAATAAAAGTGCCATCATCAGCACGCAATTTATGATAAACTGCCACCTGGAAAATACTCTGAATATTATTGCTATTTTACAGTGACAGTCATATACAGTCCTTGATTTGCAAAATGTCTTTTGTATCTATTAAATAAAAACTAAAGAATCTCCACCCATCACCTATGAAGAACTGTGTAATCCCTTTAAGCAAATTAAACTTAGAAATCCTTAAAACAAAGAGCTGGGGAAATGATTTTTGACATCATCAAATATAACTTTTTGATTAAAAATAGCAGTAATTGGTGGTAAACCAATAACTCAGTTACCATCAGTTTTAACACTTCTGAAAAGCGTCTGCTGAGCATCTGGACCAAAACAACCTGAAATGAGTCATTCAATAATAATGAACAGTTATGGGTTTTCTTTCTAATAAACCATCTAGTGAGCAGTTGGAAACGGTAATACATTGTGAATAGATGGATTATGGTCCAGATGGTCTGCAGCCCTTGTTTTTCCATATGTTAAGTGGTCGAATCGTCTGTTGGATTGGGTCTCCTTAAATAGCAGCTAAAAGACAAAAAAACCCAAAAATTATATTGGAGAAAAATAAACACTTAGCACCATGGTTTGTTTATTTTTAATAAAAACCTGCCCATACGAAGGCCTTTTTTGATTTATGAAGCATTAATAAATGATTATCAACATGACTTAATCAGCTCAATAAAGCTATTGCGGTTATACAAACTTCTAAAAACTAATTAAACATTTTATAAAAAAACAAGTATGGCTTATTGGTAATAGTCGCACATACTTAGAGTGGAGAATGGTGTGTGATTTCCAGGTTTGCCGGGCATCAGGTTGGTAGCTGCTGTTCTGTCTGAATGTGTTACAGCAATGTACTAATTCACTTTTAAGTCTGGGAGACAAGATGTCACTGCAAAGTTTCCAAAATGGCGGCTGTGATATGAGGAACTGTATGTGACCCACAAGGACATTAAAGCCAATGTGAGTGAATGGCTGAGGAGGAGTTTGCAGGGTCATGCTGTGTGGAAAGGCCTCCAAATGGATCAGAACTGTCACAAGCCCTTCCCATCATGTCCCGCTCCCCAAAATATGATGGAAAGAGGAATTAAAATGAAATAAGACATAGCAATTCTGCAGGGCACAGGAGGGATGGATCTGCTTACCTTACAACTGCCCTTAATTGGCAAGAAGCTCACAAGTTCGACCCCAGGAGCCAGATTTTAAGAGAGTTACGAGACAGTAGATAATGCAGCACAGACTGCAAAGACCCTTTGACTGGATTGATGAATTAATGCGTCCAAGAAATTTGAACATCTGGGCTTGGGGTATGGAGAATTACCTCCAACTCTAACTGGACTCAGACTCAATACAGCCCAGCAGGTACTGTAAATAAGGTTGAGGTTAATCTGTTCTTTGCAGGGTTGTAAATAATAACCATGTTTGATCTATACTGTTTTGGCTTGTCAAGGAAACTTTTAAAACAGGAGCCATTATTCAAAGACAGAACATAGCTTTGTTATGAGTGTTAATGATAAATAATTGCCAAGTGCTTTCCCTTAAAAACGTCCAAAGAAATGTGTCTTGATTCTTTCATGCTGCGCTGCATGTGAGGATCATTTAAATGGCAATTAATTGCAAAGAAACTTATTTTAATTACTGATTAATATGAATATTCATGAGTGAAAAGACAATTAACCTGTCTATAAAAAGAGTAACATTTGTGTTACATTTGTAGATTTTCTAGACGATAACTACTATAATACCATCAAACTAATCTGTCCTCAGAGCACAAACATCAAAGTGCAGATTGAACATTTTCACTGTGATACAGAGAGACATATGAACTCTCTGTGACTGCTTTTAGAGTCCCTGAACCTATTTTCTTCTTAATTCCCTTCCACTTGAGTTACACAACCCACAGATGCCACATCGTGTCGGGCAGAACCAAAGGGGATATCTTTCCCCTCTTGCAGTAAAATGCTTATGGGTTTTAGGCTGAGCTCCATCTCTGCCTCCAGCAGCAGGAGGGTACAAACCATGGAGGCAAGACTCAGCGAGAGGCAGTTGAATGGAAAAGGCTGCATCTGTCTTTATCTAAAGTTTTTGAAGAAGTAATCTGTTTCTTGTTGTGTAAGTAAAAGAAGCACTACCATAATGTAAAAAAACAACAACTATTAAGTCAGTCCTGCATTTAAAAATGAAGTACAAAATCATCATGCAGAAGGTCCCTTTTCAGAATTATATTATTGGCTTTTAATTTAATTTAGAATATAATGCTGCAGCTGGTAAATATGGAGCTACTTTAAACTTTAAAATTATGATTTATTATGTTATATTATATTTTGTATTAATATTCTAACTCTGCAAAGTAACTAGTAAGCTGTCAAATGTATGTAGTGGAATAAAAACTATAATATTTCCCTCTGAAATGTAGTGTTGTAGAAGTATAATGTAACTCAAGTGCATTTTGGCATTATATTATCCGTGTATTATTTTGAACATTATTTGAAATAAAACTTTGTATATCTGAAAAAAAAAATCTACATGACAATAATCCAACACTGTGTAAAAATCAATTTTCAGTAAGTTTCTGTTTTGCAGACAATGTTTAAGTTGTGCGTTACAAAAACTGAGCGTCTCCTTGATGCTTTTAAAAGAATAGATCTTGATCCCCATCTAGAGGCAGAGATACACTGTTACATTATGGTTCTTGTGTTTTGCTCTCAACAATTTCAATTCAAGGCAATTCAATTTGAATTCACAAAAAGCTTTACGATCTGTCGTGTTATTGAAGTAAAAGGACAGAAGTATTATCAGTAAAATGTACTAAACCTATCAACAGTAATTTCAATGCAGAATGGCTCCTTTCAATGATACTATTCTAGAATGTAATGAAACTATTCTTCATTTATTACTAACAAATACATGTAGGAGCATTTTAATGTTGTAGTTTCTCAACGTGGAGCAAATTTTATATACTTTGTACTCAACTAGGTAGATTAATAGTATAGTATAGTATAGTACAGTATAGTGAATCATATACAAGCAAGTTCTATTTTTTTTTTATATAAAAGTAATGTCAATAGAAAGAAGCAGAAAAATGGAAATACTCAGCTAAAGTACACGATATAAAAATTGTATGGTACTTGAGTAAATGTACTGAGACCCTCCGTTCAGATATGGAATAACTTCCACAGATGTAATAACAGTATTTGAATTACAGTAGGGAGTAACAGAGGAACAATATTAGGTTGATAGATTTCAAACATATAATCAATCTGGATTCAGGAAGACGTCAATGTATCTAGATTTAAAGGCCCACTCATTGAGCTACATGTCAAATGAGATTTATTCATATTATTTTAAACAAAACTCAAAGTTCTGTATACTGTATATTGCAAAAATATCAAGTCAGGCAAGTAGAAATGCAGTAGTGGGTCAGCCTCCTCTGTGTGTGAGGATACTTCAGTTATTCATCGCTGTGTCACTGAGACCTGAGGGTCCAACAGGTTTTTATTCCATCCAATCACAGCAGCAGCAGATTTCAGTGGTCACACGTCCCTCCGTGGCTGAACGTGTGCAAGTGAATCCAGCTGCAGCCTCAATGCTTGAGTGGCTAGAGGAAATATTAAATGTAATCCACAAAAAGGCTCTGGCACAGGTTTAATTTAATGATGATCCATTTTGTGATTTAATTTTAGTGACCATTTTCTAAAGAGCTGCAACTAGATCCTTGTTTCCTTCTGCTGGGTGTTATCTAATCTTACATAAAATGAATAACTTCATATTGTTTACTCTGTCATGTTCTCCTCTCTACCTTTTTAATTGTGCAGTCATGGCCTCCTCATCATCCTTTTCAGCAGTGGACTGGCTTATCTGCTGCTCAGAGGCTACATAAAAGACATGAAGAGTCATTTTACTGGATTTACTGGAGTTTTTAAATCAATATATTAAAATGATGGGATTTGGCATATATTGGGCAATACAAATGGTTTAATATTATTATATTATTTGCTATTGTACATGCGAACAGGTTGATAACACTATAATGGCTGATATTAGCATAATAATGACACTGCTACTGACACTGCTGGGTGATCGCCACTGAAGTCCAAGTAGAATTAACTTACATAGAAATAATCTACAAGGTAAATTTCATATTTGTACATGGGCATTTACACATCTAATCAGTAAAAGGAAGTGACTTTGATGAGAGAAGTCAGGAAGAACGTTTGGAAAACTTTACACCACCATAAAGTTAGAGCTATATGGATCTAACCAACTCTATTTGAGAGGGGGCAATGCCCTCAGATGGTACAACACATCTATTGCCATGGAGAGGCTGCGCTGTCAGGCAGAGGCCGCGACAGGGGCGGAGTGGGACACAAAAATCCACCGGGACAATCCTACCTGCACCGGCCCACAACGGGCCCAACCCACCCCCTCCACCAGGACAGGGGTGTGTGTGTGTGTGTGTGTGTGTGTGTGTGTGTGTGTGTGTGTTTGTGTGTGTGTGTGTGTGTGTAAAACTTGTGGTGCAGACCGTGATATGCCGACACCGCCCCAATGAGGAGGAACTATGAAGATCAGGATAGAAGCCTAGCAATACATAGAGGGTTCACTGCACTATTAATATAACCGTGAACAGTGTTTTTGGGTGTTGTCAGAGTTAATGTCTCAGGACTTAATTACTTAGTTGTGGCATTTTGGTCGCCTTAGAATGTCTTAATCAGCGTTCACTTGCACCTTACTGACAAAGTTAATGCACACAATAGCTGGTAACTTAAGGGAAACTGGTCATTTTCAACCCACTCTGTTTCACTCCATCAAACAGTGAAAGCGACTCAAACTCCATGATTGACGATGTTACAAATCATGCCCACAGGTCCACCCCTTCAAATCAGATTTTCAATAGGCTCAAAGAATTTTCCATTATCAGCAGATCTCTTGGTTCATTTTATGAGAACTCACATTTGTAATATGTTCTGGCAATGTCAGGCTAGGTTATAGTTAAATAGCAAAAATAAATCTTAAACAAAATTTCATATTTATTTCACGTAAAAATACAATAAATGGCTAGCAAATTGCCAACCTTGTGAAAGAAGAAAAAAATGTAAAAGTAAGGATGCTAATCATGACTGACCCAGGGGTTAACTTAAATGCATTTTATTAATTAATTATAGCAATTAAGAAATGGCACCTACAAACACACACACAAACAAACATTCAAGTAAACAAAAGCACATCTCAGCTACAACATTAACAATAACTATAACACAAATGATGGCAGAGTGGGACACCAAACTGAAATGCATATGGAAAAACAAAAACTTAAACTTAAAAAGAAAAAGGCAGGTAAAAAGAAAGATACAGAAAAGGGGTATCATGGACTCCAGATATGTTATTTGTTGTTTTATTTTAATAGTGCCATTTCTATGTTAAAAACTATGCTAAAACTGTGAAGACGGTTACAGTGTGTTTTTCGCCACAGTTAGTGCTAAAATGTATTCACCAGAGGGCAGCATTTACCCTGGGGATTTGTTACTGAGGCAAGTGCATTATGGTCTTTGGTTCTATGTTTTTTTTTTTGCATGTAGACCACGGAGATAATTCAGTCAGGAAGACGTGATATGATGCCATTGTGTAAAAAAGACGGTAAAACACTGACATATTCTGTTAAATATCGCTGGATAAAACTCTTTTATAAAGGTACCTGTTAATTTTTGTAACCGATGATTTTGTATACCTCCCTGGGAACCATCACCTAATCGTGGTGGAGACTTTTGTGTGTCCCTGAGAATCTGAGGGCTGTGTTGTCTGGAGCCTAGTGCTCCTGGTAGGGTCTCCCATGGCAGAGTGGTCTCAGGTGAGGGGCGGGACTAAGAATGGTTCACAAAGACTCTTAGACAAACGAAGAAGAGGAAGAGAGACCCTGCCCTGGGCCCCCGTCTGGAGCCAGGCCCAGACGGAGGGCTCTCCAGCGAGCACCTGGTGGAGGGGTTTGCCCCGGAGCCCGGCCGGGCACAGCCCCAAAAAGTGACTTGGCGCCTCCCTCCTCTCCATCCTGTGGGCCCACCACTCGCAGGAGGAACCGCTGGGGTCTGGTGCGCTGCTGCACAGGTGGCAGTGAAGGTAAGGGGCGGAGGAGCTTGTGCGGGAGGTGGAGCGCTACCAGTTAGATCTGGTGGGGCTAACCTCCACACACAGTCTCTGTTCTGAAACCATACTCCTGGATAGGGGTTGGACCCTATTCTTCTCTGGAGTTGCCCAGGCTGTGAGGCGCCAGACGGGTGTGGGGATACTCACAAACCCCCGGCTGTGGGCCGCGGTGTTGGAGTTCACCCCAGTGGAGAGAGGGTTGCCTCCTTACACCTGCAGGTGGTAGGGGGGGAAACTCTGACTGTTGTTTGTGCATATGCACCAAACAGAAGTTCAGACTATTCGGCCTTCTCGGAGACCCTGAATGGAGTCCTGCATGGGGCTCCAGTAGGGGACTCCATAGTTCTGCTGGGAGACTTCAACTCCCACGTGGGCAATGATGGAAACACCTGGAGAGGCGTGATTGGGAGGAACGGCCTCCCTGATCTAAATCAGAGCGGTCGTCTGTTATTAGACTTCTGTGCTAGTCCCGGATTGTCTATAACTAAAACCATTCGAACATAAGGATGCTCATAAGTGTACGTGGTACCAGAGCACCCTAGGCCAAAGGTTGATGATAGATTTTGTGATCGTATCATCTGATCTGAGGCCGTATGTTTTGGACACTTGAGTGAAGAGAGGAGCAGAGCTGTCAACTGATCACCATCTGGTGATGAGTTGGGTCAGAGGATGGGGGAAGATTGTGGACAGACCAGGTAAGCCCAAACGAGTAGTGCAGGTGAACTTGGAACGTCTAGAGGAGGCCCCTGTCCGAGAGATCACAACTCACAACTCCAACAGAGCTTTTCTGGCATCCCTGTGGAGGTTGCAGGCATTGAACCAGAGTGGGCAATGTTCAAAGCTTCCATTGCTGAAGCCGCAGCGGTGAGCTGTGGCCTCAAGGTCTTAGGTGCCTCAAGGGACGGTAACCCTCGAAACACCGTGGTGGACACCTGTGGTCAGGGAAGCTGTCCGACTGAAGAAGGAGGCCTTCCGGGATATGTTATGCCAGAAGAATCCTGAGGCAGTTGCAAGGTACCGACGGGCCAGAAGGGCTGCAGCCTCTGCTGTGTCAGAAGCATAGCAGCGGGTGTGGGAGGAGTTTGGAGAAGTCATGGAGAAGGACTTTCGCGTGGCACCAAGGTGCTTCTGGAAAACCATTCGACACCTCAGGAGGGGGAAACGGGGAACCGTCCAAGCTGTTTACAGTACGGACGGATGCTGGTGACCTCAGACAATGACATAATCGGGCGGTAGAAGGAGCACTTTGAGGAACTCCTTAATCCGACCAACACGCCCTCTTTTGTAGAGGCAGAGCTGGAGGCTGATAGGGAATCATTGTCAGTATCTCTGGTGGAAGTCACTGAGGTAGTCAAACAACTCCACATTGGCAAAGCCCCAGGGATTGATGAGATTCGTCCAGAAATGCTGAAAGCTTTGGGTTTGGAGGGGCTGTCTTGGTTGACACATCTCTTCAACATTGCTTGGAAGTCTGGGACAGTGCCAAGGGAGTGGCAGACTGGGGTGGTGGTTCCCCTGTTTAAAAAGGGGGACTAGAGGATGTGTGCCAATTATAGGGCTATCACACTACTCAGCCTCCCCGCTAAAGTCTACTCCAAGGTGCTGGAAAGGAGGGTTCGTCCTATAGTCGAACCTCAGATTGTTGACGTGGAACAACAGACCAGCTCTTAACTCTCGCAAGGATCCTGGAGGGGGCCTGGGAGTATGCCCATCCAGTCTACATGTGCTTTGTGGATCTGGAGATGGCATATGACCGGGTCCCTCGGAAGGCGCTGCGGGAGTATGGGGTGAGGGGGTCACTTCTGTGGGCCATTCAATCTCTGTACACCCAAAGCGAGAGCTGTGTCCGGATCCTCGGCAGTAAGTCGGATTCGTTCCCGGTGGGGGTTGGCCTCCGCCAGGGGTGCGCTTTGTCACCAACCCTGTTTATGATTTCCATGGACAGGATATCAAGGCGTAGTTGTGGTGGGGAGGGAATGCAGTTCGGTGGGCTGAGGATCTCGTCTCTGCTTTTTGCAGATGACGTGGTCCTGATGGCATCGTCGGTCAGTGACCTTCAGCACTCACTGGATCTGTTCGCAGCTGAGTGTAAAACGGCTGGGATGAGGATCAGCATCTCTAAATCTGAGAAATGGGTTTTCTCAGGAGGGTGGCTGGAGTCTCCTTTAGAGATAGGGTGAGAAGTCAAGCCATCCGTGAAAAACTAAGAGTAGAGCCGCTGCTCCTTTGCGTTGAAAGGAGCCAGTTGAGGAGGTTCACAGGGACACACAAACCTCCACATCTGTAACAACCAGGACATTTTCACAGCCATCTGGGGCTGGCTCCAACACTGTAAAATCAACACTACTTCTAGTGGTCGATAGGCCAGGGAGGCTTGAACAGGAGCATGGAATTTACCATCTTAGTAAGAATACACCGCACAGGGTTACAAATAGCCACGCAATGGAGAGTGCATCTGCAGCAGCGTTGCTAGAACCAGGCAGATACTTTACCTCAAACTCAAAAACAGACAGTTGTGCTACCCACCTCTGCTCTATAGCATCTAACTTGGCTGTCTTGAGGTGACAGAGAGGGTTATTGTCAGCAAGGACAACAAACTCTGAAACCAGCAAGTAGCCCTGGAATTTTTCAGTAACTGACCATTTTTACTTTAACTTAACTAAACTATAATTCTGGTCATTTTTCTCAACCAAACATAGTCCTAGCATATACTATGACTCATTTGGCGTCTCCCTGCTATTGACACAACATAGCGCCTAATCCATGCTGGCTGGCATCTGTCTCAACTACAAAGGGTTGTGTGAAATCAGAAAAACCCAAAATAGGAGCTGAAGTAAGTTTTTCCCTTTAACTGCTGAAAAGAAGATTCACATTCAGATGTTCAGATTGCACCAATCTTGTGACTTACTTTTCCTGCTTTCTTTACACCTAAACATTTGTTGACTAGGTCATGCAGTGGTCCAGCAACTTGTGAGAAACCTTGCCCTATCTCTCTCATGCATGGCCACTTGATGGTATTGACTCGCCAGATCAATGGTTGAAAAGTACTCGGAACCCTTCAGTGAATCAAAACTCTAATCTATCCTCGGAAGAGGAAATGCATCACGTCTTGTCTTTGAGCCAGCCTACATCTGCTGGTCACAAGGATCGCCTTAGTAGAACAAAGAGTGACTCAAGCCCTCTTTCGTCCAAGAGCAAACAACCAGGACAAGAGCCAACATTCTTCAACCAGCTTCCTTCCCAAGGACCAGACACTGGTATCGAAGCAACACAACTTATCTTTGCCATCTCATGGACTGGTAACTAAACACCAACTGGGCTTAACGCATGTTATGAGACTTTATCTGATATGATGATTAATGGTGAGTGTTGATTCAGTTAAGTTGAGGATGTTTTGTTGGCAATGCTCCACACAGTTATTGCATGCACTAACACTATGTTAACTATAACTGAATCTGAACAGACTACTCACACACATAACCTGGATTATACTTTTTTTAAGCCTGCTTGCTTTTGTGTGACTTAAATGTTCACACCTTGAAAGAGGGTTGCAGACCCACACATGCCCCCCTCCTCTTCCTTTCCTTGTCCCTCTCTAAAACACAGACCCACACACACACACACACACGCACACACACACACACACACACACACACACACACACACACACACACACACACACACACACACACACACACACACACACACACACACACACACACACACACACACACACGCACATTTGTTGTTTAGCTTTAGTTGGTTTTAGTGTGTATTTTGTTTGTTGCATTTATTAATTTATTAATGAATGTTTGTGTAAGGAAAGAAGGGAGAACTACACGTATTATAATAAATTAAATTAATTAAATTAGTAAATCACCTTAATAAGTGTTAATTAGGGCCTAATTAATAATCCGGCAGCTGCTCCTTTGCGTTGAAAGGAGCCAGTTGAGGTGGTTCGGGCATCTAGTAAGGATGCCCTCTGGCCGCCTCCCTAGGGAGGTGTTCAAGGCACGTCCAGCTGGGAGGAGGTCTCGGGGAAGACTAGGTGGAGAGACAATATCTCCACACTGGCCTGGGAACGCCTCGGGATCTCCCAGTTAGAGTTGGTTAATGTGGCCGGGGAAAGGGAAGTTTGGGGTCCCCTGCTGGAGCTGCTGCCCCCGCGACCCGACCCTGGATAAGCGGTTGAAGATGAGATGAGAGACAAGGCCAATGATGTCACTGGACTGCTTTGTGACAATGACCGTCGTTAGAGTGACAGTCGTTGGTGGGAAGTAGGTTTCGACTTTGTTAGTGCTCTAATGAGTCTTATCGACAGTCGTTGGAATCACAGGAGGCCATTTGTGAACAGTTGTTCTTTGAGGTTAGATTGTTGAATCTCCTGGGAAGGGATAAAAGGGCAGCATTGTAAATTGGAGATAAGTGGTCTCTCAGGCCTCCTCCTCTGTTTAGCGATGGTTTCTCTACTTTTGCAAAGATGGCTTCCTTTACTCCTCTTTCAAACCATCTGCTCTCTCTGTCCAGGATGTGGACATTGTTGACATCAAATGAGTGGGCTTTCTCTTTGAGATGTAAGTGGACAGCAGAGTCCAGGCCTGAGGAGTTAGCTTCTGTTGGGCCATGCGTTTATGCAGTGTTTGTTTTGTTTCTCCAATGTAGAGATCATTGCATTCCTAATTGCATTGAACAGCATAACCCAGATTGATTTTGTGGGTGTGTTGTGTGTGCTTGTTCACAGTCTAAGAAACAACAGATTTCCTTTCTTAGACTGTGACGTCTATATGGAGAATGACATGAGCCTCCACATTGGGGTATACAGAAAACCCACTCACACAGATTAATATCTACTGTTTTACTCCCACCACCCCCTGGAACGCAAGTTTGGAGTTATGCAACACAGAGCTGATAACGTACCCACCAGCTCACAGGCAGAAGGGGAACAACCCAAGCACCTGAGAGTCGCCCTCACAACTTGTGGTTACCCGACCTGGACCGTTGTGAAAACGGAACCTGCTTCCAAAAAGAAAACCAGAGTGGTTGAAAAGAAAAAGAAAACAAGAGAAACAACATAGTCATTCTGTATGTGGCCGGGGTATCAGAGAAACTCAGGAGGATCTTTAACAAACACTACATCCCTGTGTATTTGAAACTGTTCACGTTTTATAGTCACTGGGGGGGTTGACTTTCTGCAGGGGAGTGTGTAACTGGGTGGTGAAACCAGACATGTATTTACTTCCACTAAGGTTATTAAATACATGAAAAATGTAAAGTTTATTTCATATGTTATTCGCTGTTTTGATAGTGCCATTTTTATGTTAGAAACTATGTTAAAACTGTGAAGGCGGTTGTGTTTCGCCACAGTCAGTGCTAAAATATGGTCACTAGAGGACAGCATTTACCCTGGGGATTTGTTACTGCGCATTATGGTCTTTGTGTTGTTTGCATGTGGACCACGGAGAGAATTCAGTCATGAAGAAGGTAATATGATACCATTTTGTGAAGAAGCCAAAAAACTGACATATTCTGTTAAATATTGCTGCATAAAACCCTTATATAAAGGTACGTGTTGATATTTGTAACCGATGATTTTGTATACCTTTGATATCCACGGATTTTGGGGGCGAGTCATCGATGTAATACTGTTCAACTTCATAAACATGCTAGCGAGTGTAACGCCATGCAGTGTGATTTTGATTGTGAGAAATGTTGTTTTAAACTAAAGTTATTCCGTCTAGAGATGAAGACTGGTGAAATCTGTCGGGAAGGTCGACATCGCGCTAAGTGAAGTGTGTTGAATGTAAGTGTTTTTGGTTAATTATTAAGTGACTTGAAACTACCTGTGGGGTTACGGAATATGTGTGTAACCGATTGTGTTTTCTGTTCGAAGTCGTGGCCACTGTCATATTTTATGGTATTCTATGCTATTTTACTTTAATTACTTTTTTGTGAACACGTCCTCTGTCATAAAGGTAGCCATTTGTGTTCATCAAATAAAACTAAGGCTACAAGAACCCCAGAAGTAATTCTTTCCTGTGTTGCATCCGATTCCACAGGCTACACTACCTTTATGCTTCATTAATTTACAGTTCTCTCTCGCTTACTCCTCCTCTTCTTCTTAATCAGCAGATTATAGGTGTTTACTGTTTTAGTTAAACCAATCTGATTTTTATGTTGCTGCTGTCTCCTCTCTGCTGCTGTTGGCTGTCAATTTTAGTCACAGGTCTCTCTGACCTAAATTCATCACTTGTTATGGAAAGAATGGCTCTCATGAGTCATGAGTATGGAATTCATGACTTTCATGGTTCCTTTCTGAGAGCCGTTCAAGAGTGGCTTAACATTCTTTTGTTAATACTTTATTTTGAAGGTAAGGGGTTACTATTATATGCAAATACTGATCAGGCTTTGTGCATGCACACCTGTCTGTCACACATGATTGTAAAAAGTGGCAATAGAAGAATATTTAGTGTGTTTTCAGTGTAACAGCTGTCTATGCATCCTGCAGCCCGCTGCTGCTACTGCTGTCCCTGTCAGACAGACAAAGAACGGCTATCAAGTACAACTGGCAAGTACAACTAGCTTCCTTTCATTCTTACCAAAGAGCCATTCGAAATAACCAGATTGTTTGAGAACGTAACATCCCTAATGATCACATCCAGGTCTACAGCATTTGCTTCATTTTATCACCACTTGCGTCTTGACTCCATATAGTTTCCTGTTCCACTTACAGCTTCACCACCACCTTAAAATAAATTTCATTAAGGGGTCTTATCTACATTTCCCATCCTGTGCATCTATACAAATATTTGTTCACTCAGAATAAAGTCTCTCTGCAGAGGAAGCTCTAAATGCACAATCATCAGATCAGTAAGAGTAGAGCTGAGAGGAAGTCACACACATTTCTATCTCTGGTTGTCCAGTGAACCCCCTGGTGACAGCATTTGTTATATACAGTGGATATCTATCTTTTTCTTAAATACTGTTACTTTTTATCGTCCATACTTTGATAGAATATCCGCTGTGGCTATACCACTGCTGTCCTAGCATGTTCAACAAAAACCTTTATTGTGTGAAAAAAACAGTGAGCAAAATTAGAGAACAGTAAACACTGCGTCAGAAGACAAGATTTAAACAATGTTTCAATAATAATAATAATAATACATTTTATTCATGGGCACCTTTCTGAACACTTAAATGAGGACAGAGATAATGAGATACTCGCTACACTAGAGAAAATAATGTTTTATTTCCCTGATTCACTGCTTTGTTCTGGATTACTGCACTCACTCTCCTTATTCATTGTATTGCTTGCTCGACCCTCTCTCTCTCTCTTTTTCTCTCGCCCTCTTTGTCCCTTTTTCTCACGCTCTCACACACGGTCTTTGAGCCTCCGTCCATGGTGGCATTTTCAACCAGCTGACAGTTTGTCAGTGACTTGACCAGCGGACTTTGCTAAGTGTGTTACGTTCTAAAACCAGCTGCCTGCGATTTGACAATTGAAGAAGAAGAAGAAGAAGAAGAAGAATTACTTTATTAATCCCACACGGGGAAATTGGATTATTTTTTTTGAATAGCTGGCGACAACATCAGCCAGCTAGATTCCCGAGACGGGTCAGTTCAAACCACTGCAAGTTTCACCTGCGACGTTCGAAAACAGTTGTGTTGCTTTGGAAATCTTTGGTCTGACCTGGGATTTAGACATTACTGTGTGGCCAAGGATCTTGGACCAGTTCTCCTTTATCCACACAACATGCTCCTCAGCAAAGGCAAGTCTAGCCTTTTTATTCTTTCTGCTGATGAGAGGTTTGGTCACTGCAGAATGGGCTTTCAGTCCAAAATGTGTTTAATGACGAGACACTGTGTGTCGACACACACACACACACACACACACACACACACACACACACACACATACACAAACACACACACACACACACACACACACACACACACACACACACACACACACACACACACACACACACACACACACACACTGTCCATCCATGCATGCCCTACTGAATCTAATATGATCCTCTCAGACTGTTATCATATCATGTCATACTTTCACAACTGCTCTGTTTTTTTCTTACTAAATCTAGCTTGTTTACAACATATCTTCTATGCATAGATGCCACTACTTATTTCACCAGTTAACACAAAAAAAGAGAATATGGCATTGAGAAATATAGATAGATAGATAGATAGATAGATAACTTTATTTATCCCCGAGGGGAAATTAGGTCATCGTAGCAGCGGTACAGAGCAATCAGAAGTACTAAAAATAAGATAAAATATAAAATACAAAATATGAACAACAATAAAATTTAATAAGATAGAAGTACAGTATCGCAGATAAAACACTATATTACAATGTGCTATGTGGATTTTAATGTGCAAGTGAAATAAGGTGCATGTCAGTGATCACTTTGAGTAGTGTGAGTTTATTCCCTGAGCGTTGCTCAGCGTTGTTGTGCAGCATTGTTAAGTCTGACGGCAGCAGGTAGGAATGATTTCCTGTGCCGTTCCTTAAGGCAGCGGGGTTGATGAGTCTGCTGCTGAAGCTGCTCTGAAGCTTGTCCAGGGTTTTATGGAGGGGATGGGAGACATTGTCCATGATCACCAGCAGTTTTGCTAGCATCCTGTGCTCCACAACCTCCTCCAGGGTGACAAGCTTAGAGCCAACAACAGACCCTGCCTTCTTTATGAGTTCATTCAGTGTGTTCGCGTCTTTTGCTTTGATGCCCGCACCCCAGGACACCACAGCGAAGAAGATGGTGCTCGCGACAACAGACTGATAGAACATCTGAAACATCCGGTTGCAGATGTTGAAGGACCTGAGCCTCCTCAGGAAGTAAAGCCGGCTCAGGCCCTTCTAGTAGACTGCCTGTGTGTTTGTGGTCCACTCCAGTTTGTTGTCCAGCACCACACCCAGGTACTTGTAGGAGTCCACAATGTTTATGTCCGTCCCACCAATGCAGACTGGAGAGGGCGGGGGCTTGTTCCTCCTAAAGTCCACCACCATCTCTTTCGTCTTTGCCACGTTCAGCTGCAGGTGGTTCTCCTCACACCACTTGACAAAATTGCCGACCAGGTCCCTGTACTCATCCTCCCTTCCACCCTCTACACGCCCCACAATGGCCGTGTCATCAGAAAATTTCTGCAGATGACACGACTCAGTGCGGTACTTAAAATCTGTAGTGTGGGTGGTGAAGAGGAAGGGCGACAGCACAGTTCCCTGGGGGGCGCAGATGTTACTGATCAGGGGGTCAGACACACAGTTTTGTAATCTCACATACTGCGGCCTGCCCGTCAGATAGTCATTTACTCATGTGACAAGAGCAGAATCGACACGCATGTTCTCCAGTTTGGCCTTCAGCAGCTTGGGCTGGATTGTGTTAAAGACGCTGGAGAAGTCGAAGAACATGACGCGGACAGCTGTGTTGGGTCTATCCAGGGAGGAAGGCGTAGGCTTCCTGCAGCAGGTAGATGAGTGCATCATCAACCCCAACATGGGGCTGATATGCAAATTGTAGGGGGTCCTGTGATGGGCACACTAGGGGTCTGAGGTGTGCAATAACCAGCCTCTCCATGACCTTCATAATGTGAGAGGTCAGTGCAATCGGCCTGTAGTCATCCAGTGCCACAGGATGTCCTTTTTTGGGCACTGGAACAAGGCAGGATGTTTTCCAGAGCACTGGCACTCACTGAAGGTGGAGGCTCAGGTTAAAGAGGTGCTGGAGAACTTCGCAGAGCTTGCCGGCACAGGCCTTCAGCATGCGAGGGCTGATGCGGTCCGGTCCGGCGGCTTTTCTCTGACTGAGCTTCTCCAGTTCTCTCCTCACCTGGCTGGCTGTGATGTTGAGACCAGACTGGGGGGTGGGAGGTAGTGCAGAGTAGTGACTGCTGCAGAAGTTTGTAGATAGCAGTGGGGGATGTGCGAGGGTCATGGGGGAGGGGTGTGTGAGACGGACTGTGGTGGGGGCCAGCAGGGAGGTGGGGGGTGGGGTAGGGGGGGCAGGAGGTGGTGGAACCTGGTGTCTGCTGCGGGGGTTGGGGTGGGTTTTGTGGGGCTGGTGTAGAGCTGTGGGGGGGTTGTGAGAAGAGGTAGTTGCTCGGAGGAACAGCAGGGGGGCTGCTGGGGGAGCTGGGGTCAAACCTGTTGAAAAAACAGGTTAAACTCGTTCGCACGTTGTTCATTTCCCTCTGCTGTTCCTCCTCCTCTCCTCTGGAAGCCGGTGTTCTCACTCATCCCCTTCCAGACATCCCTGGTGTTATTGTTCTCCAGTTTGCATTCCAGTTTTCTCCTGTAGTTTTCCTTACTCTCCCTGATACTGTGTTTAAGTTCTCTCTGAACATGCTTGAGCTCTGCACGGTCCCCTGACCTGAAGGCCCTCTTTTTCTCGTTGAGTAGGGCCATCAGGTTGCTGGTAACCCATGGTTTGTAGCAGCGGACCTCTTTACTGGGGATGGTGTTGTCAATGCAGAACCCAATGTAATCAGAGACGCAATCAGTAATGCCATCAATGTCCTCACCGTGTGGTTTGTACAGTGCATCCCAGTCAGTGGCTTCTAGAGCACCCTGCAGTGACTCCATGGCCTCAGGAGACCATTTCCTCACAGTTCTTACTGTCACTGGTTGCTGCTGAACCACAGGCGTGTATGATGGGGAGAGCAGGACGAGGTTGTGGTCTGACCTTCCCAGGGGAGGGAGGGCAGTGGAGCTGTATGCCTCTTTAACGTTTGCATACAGCAGATCTATGGTTTTATTGTCCCTTGTTGTGCATTTGACAAACTGGGGAAACGTTGGGAGAGTGGATGAGAGAGAGACTTGGTTGAAGTCACCTGTAATGATGACTAATGCTCCGGGGTGTTTCACCTGTAATGCCGCGGTCGCAGCGCTGATGACGTCACACGCTGCGTCTGCATTTCCAGACGGCGGAATGTAAACAGTAATGGCAATGCCGCTGGTAAACTCCCATGGCAGATAATAAGGACGCAGTCCGATGGCAATGAGCTCGATGTCCGGGCTGCAAAACCGGTCTTTCACGGAGATGTGCCCGGGGTGACACCACCTGTTGTTGACGAGCACGGAGAGTCCTCCTCCTTTCTTCTTGCCGCTCGCAGTCTCTGTCGGCTCGGACCGTATGGAAGCCGGGGATGGTGGCGTTTGAGTCCGGTATCTGGTCGTGTAGCCACGTTTCCGTGAAACACATGATACTAAACTCTCTGTATTCCCGCTGCGTCCTGACGAGCGCTTCCAGATCGTCCATCTTATTTGCCAGGGACCTTACGTTTCCAGTAATAACTGCCGAGATGCAGGGTTTAAACTTCCTCCTCTGTTTAGCTCCTGCTCTGCAGCCTCGCCGTCTCCTCCTTAGTTCCTTCGGTACTGTGGGTCTCTCCCCGACGAAGGGGGTTTGGGGCCCCAGGGCGATCAGCTGGTCGCGACTGTAAACAATGCCGGCTGTAGGGCAGGCACGGCTTCCAGTCACCAGGAGAGACCAAAGCACGAAAAAGCTAACTAAGAGATATCCAAACCATATGATAAACATCTTGATGTGTGGACAGTGTGTATCCACAGCGCGGGGTACAGATAATAAATAAGAAATACGCTAAAAACACGACAAAAACCTAGTAAAAAGTACAAAGTACCTGGAGCTGCTACGATAGGCTGCCACTAGCACGGCTTCAAATGGTGTCACAATTACACAGAGTCCAAAGTGACACCCTCACAATGTGTGGTTTGTCAACATTTTTCCTCGTACATCACAATTATCACAATTATTAAAGGGAAAATTAGAAAATAATCACACTCGAGAAGCTGGAACAGTAAAATGTTTTACATGAAAAATGACTTGAACAATCAAAATGGTTTCCTGTTTTGTGTGCAAAAATCTAAATTTGTAACAGGTAACTAAAGTGAAAAGTACAATATTCCTGTGTGCAATGTAATGGATTAGTACATGAGAAAATGCGATTAGTTACATTCCACCTCTGTGAAAAAGGTGCCAAAAACATCAAGAATATTTCCATTTGGTTAAACGGTGCAGCCTTTAATCTTGGATTCGAATATTTTACTCAGACAAAACCTTGTTTTACTTCTGTGAAGAGTTGGAACGTTTGTAATATGATAATGTAAAGCTGCTTAAGAGGTAATAAAGGGGGAAACTGCTTTAAAGGTTTTTAAACAGGCATTAACATAGAACCTTCTGCACAGTCAACTCATTTTACCACAGGGGGGCAGTGTTTGACAACTGGTCACCCTATGTTACGCTCCAGAGGACCAATTCCCCTCCAAGGTGTCTCTCTGCCTGTATGGAAAACTTGCAATTTTCCCCCTTTTAGAGAGAGCGAGCAAAAACTGTGCGAACATTTTTACCTGAATAGTTGAAATAGACAACTGCACTGCCTTTCCGCTGTTGTCTTGTCTGAGCTGATGCGATTTGTCAACACACAAATTTAAACTGAAATTGGGCTTCAAGCAGGAACAAGAGGCCCATAGGAATCAGTGAAAGCAAGCTGATAAATGTCAGCAGCAGCAGCGATGTCTTCTCTGCCCTTCTCTCTCTGGTCAGGTTGAGACACTGAAGGAATATTTTAAGACGCAGTGAAGTGAGTCCTCCAATCTCAGCAGTTTTTTGGGTGCGTGTGCAATCCTGGAAAGGTCATAGCTCACCTTTAATCTCCTCCCATGTGATATTACACGAGCCGTTATCACTACACTTCCTCTAATGATTGATTGGAGGACATTATTAACATGACAGTTACAGCGTCCCAACTGTTAATTGACTATGAGTGACATCATGTGATGATGTCCAGGATATTACTCACTGACTGCCACGAAAACCTTGGATCTTTTGTTGTTCTGATATATAACTTCTTAGTTATACTGGTACAGTCACTGAGTGTGTGATGCATTTCATTTCAATTGAAGACTTCCTGGTGGGAAATTATTTTAGTGTTTTCTCCAGCAAACTGATTAGCCAACATGGGAAACCAAATTGATCATGATGCATCTTGTTTTGTGTTTAATTGAGTCAGTTAAACAATCATTAAATGTTTGGCATTATAACGTGCTTCCCCTGAAAGTTACTGTTTCATTTTATAGATTTTATATAAATGTCTCAGGTTTTAAAAGATGCTAGTGGAGGTGAGCTTTGTTTCAGGAAAGGTTGCTGACCTCTGTCAAGATGTAGGTCAAAGTAAATCTTGACGTTTAAGTTCAAACTGTGCTACCACTCATTGAAAAGAAAAAAGCTATTCTGAAATCTGGATTAAATTTAGCTAAAAATATATATAGAAATGTATTATTATTATATTATTACTATCAATTTTAATGTACAGTAGTTAGGCTCAGTTTTACTTTAAAACATATCAATATATTATAAATTACTAAATGTATTTGACCTGTAATTTACAAAATAAATACTAGTCATTTCTTTCTGCCTTTTCATATCTGCAGTTGCATGTTTTTGGCCCCTTGAACACAACACTGACATGTTATAATCAAATTGATGAGGAACTTGTTGGCCCAGTAGGTCCAGAGAAACATTAGCATTTATTCTGAGTCATGTTTGTGTCATCTAAGGAATTCCTAAATAAGCCCTATATTTACTCTCCTTTTATATCAACTTATTCACCAGCTCCCGAAAAAAACAAAAAACTAGTGGCTAAAAGCTTCTCTATATTCCCCAGCTGGTCTCTAACTTTGTCCTTCTGCTGCTTCGTGCAGAGCAAACAGTGTACAGTGGCTATTTAGAGTCTTTTTTTCCCTGATAACTGCTGTCTGCTGTACCCACAAATGAAGAGTCGAACCAAAAAAAATTTAAAAAACAAGGACCTGAGAGGAACTGCAGAGTCAGGTGTTCATTTTCTGTGGGTTCGTAACTATGACTGACCTCTTTCAAATACATGTACATGTAGTGATGTGCTCCATTGTTAATACAAAAGTGTTTGAAGCTACTTTGACCTTTATTTATGATGGGTAGTGTGAGGGAGATACGCTCTCTTTCTCACCAGTCTATTGAAAAACTGATTTATTTATTAGTTTTGAAATATTGATAATTGGTTTTGTGTTACGTGGCATTTGTTTATCATCTTTAAACATAAGTTCCACTTTAGTTGATTAATACATTCCGAGCAAGTTATAGTTCTGTTTGTTTTCATTCAAGTATGTATTTTATTGTTTCTTATTTGCTTTAACTTCTGATCTCAGAGGTCCACTTCCTGGTAAACGATGGTGCTCTTATGTGCACATGAATGCCCCTTGCTCCAGATGTTAGCTATATGGACTGTACCAAGTGGGACCTTGCAATGGAGGAGGAAGCAAAGTTGTTGTTGGGTTTTTTTGTACTTTGTTTTGTATTTTATTAAAATGAACTCCTCAATCTAAATAGTATGTTGTAGAGTTATTTAACAACTTATGGCCTTTATGGGAGGACAGGTGTTACTTAAATTTTGAATAGCTTTAATTATTT
Organism: Echiichthys vipera; assembly: GCF_963691815.1. Classification (NCBI taxonomy): domain Eukaryota; kingdom Metazoa; phylum Chordata; class Actinopteri; order Perciformes; family Trachinidae; genus Echiichthys; species Echiichthys vipera. Next base: position 12,946,046 of record NC_139825.1, on the reverse strand, counting down.
GTTTAACTTGACCCTTGCTATTAGCAATGTAATCTGACCAGGAAGTATTTAAAGCTATTATATGGATTTTTTTTTTGCCTTCTGTCTGTGGGTTCGGGACTCACATTTCTGCCAGTGAGTTTCCTTTGATCTTGTATTTTTGGCATTTCTTTAGTGTATTTATATTGTATATATTATATATTATATTGTATAAAATCACGTTCCTGGACTGTTTTGCTAATTTTCGTTCTCCAAACCACCCAGAACTGCTCGATCACTTCCTAGTCTACAGGGTCTGAAAAGGTTGCCCAATAGGTTACAGTATACATACTCTCACACCAGCCCCCGCTCTGACAAATACTTCTGTGCTAAACCCTGCTCGTCTGGTACTCCACATAAGTTCATACAAACAATTTCTCCAAAGCATTTTTTTACAATTTTTTTTTACCCAGGACTGTTTCTTTCATGAAGTTGAAATAAACTGCAAGTGGAGTCCATCCATCACACTCTTCGGGACAGAATGACAACTGAGTTGAGGGGACGAGGAGAGGAGTGGAGGATGATAGATTTAATTGCTTTGACTAATACGGGCAGAGGGAGACGTTTCGTAGCTGTCCTCTCTACCCCTGCTGCCTCCACATCACCGCTTCAATCCATCTCACACTCAGATGTCTAAATGCCCCCTACTTACTCACACACCCAAATACACACATACAGTACAACACACGTTACACACATGCACTGCAGAGACTGGTTAGGCTATGACACGCTGACATTTGCCAGGCAGGAAGGTGTTGTGAATGATAAGGGAGGGAGGCATGAGTGGTTACGATGTCTCCGAGGCTCGCTCCATTAGATTGGAGGAGAATTGATGGGGATATTTGTCTCTCTGAACTGAGTTTTCTGCATCGGGGTTCAAATCATGGGGAGAAGGGAGCAGCAGTGTTTGACATTTGATGTCCTGTGTGTGTGTGTTTGTGTGAGCGTGTGTGTGTGTGCAGCCTCTTAATGCGGCTCTCTACTGCTACCCTTCCTGTCATGTGGCCTTTGTTTCCTGTCCTCTCCTTGTAATTTGTAGCATCTTCATATTTTCTGTTACTGTGCATGTTTGTTCACAATCAATAATAATTCATAATTCAAAAAATGTAAAAATGCAGCGTTGCAAACTTTCTTGTGTTTTGAAAATGTGGCTCATAAAATCTGATTAGTTCATGTTTAAAAATGGCCAGAAAATTGCAAAAACTGTCATTTTCAGAGGGAATTTTAGATAAACAAATGGATTAAATCTTTAGACATTTAACTTGGGTAACATCCGCAACTTGCGTAACTTAAATGTGGGGCAAGGCAGTTTATTTTGGTGATGTTGGGTGTAAATAATAACGTAATAATATTTCATCATATTGTAATTCAAGAGAACACTAGACTTCTGCATCCCCTCTTGGCTCTGTTTTCAGGCTTTAGAAAATCTAGCCTGTGAGAGGAGACTTTTGTCAATCACAATTCATTTTTGCTTTTTTACGTACTGCAGCTTTATATTAACAAACCTACTTAATTTAGCCCAAACCATTATCCTTTCCTAACCAAGTAGTTTTGTTTCAATTCACAGTTTTAATCATGTGTATAAAAGTGCAACCGTTTCACAATGTGCGTCTTATGCTGGTGCTCTCCAATGGTCTTGTATGTTGTTTTGGGAGTCATTGGCAAACAACCTCATTTAGGTTTGAGGATGTGTTGGTCCAAACATGCATGCAGTTTGACAAAACATGAAATGACCCAAATTATTTAAATAATCTATTAGCAATGATAAATAGAAAACGACTGGTTTGTACTAAAGAAAAGCATTTGAATCATATTTCATTGATATTATATTGATTTTCATGTTATGCTGTTTTAATGCTGGATGTTTTCTTTCATTAATTCTGTCACTGCACTAGTATCAAATGAGTTTGTGTCCTTTCTTGCGTAACTCTGCAGCACCGGACAGCGGGGGAGGACAAGGATGTATTTATGCATGCTATTGCATGTTGAAAATTCATCCACTAATTGAAGTAGTATCTCTAAATGTCACCCTGATCCATGCACCACAAACTATGGCTTCCATGGCTGATTTAGGGAAATAGTGACATGCCACATAAAGCTCAAATGTCACTCTCCTCCTGTGTGTGTGTGTGTGTGTGTGTCTCTCTCTCTCTGTGTGTGTGTGTGTGTTTTTGTGTGTGTGTGTGTGTGTGTGTGGCATGTGCTGATAGAACATCCTTACACTTGCTGACTAGCTGTGAAAACCAGGGAGAGGTATTTGGTGAGAGTCAGAAATATTTTCCTCCACTCATCACATGAGAAGCCACGACTTTGATGGTGATCTTGGAAAAAGGAAAATGGGCGAAGCTCCCACCAACGTCTCCTCAGTGATGATGTGTTGGTGCTGGAGCATGTCTTACGTTGCAGGAATGAAGGACTGAGATATATTGAGAGGAATACTATATGAGAAAAAAAACAGTCAGTGACGCAGAAGTCACACCTCATGCTCACAGGACTTATCTCCTTGGCAACTATCTCCACCCGCTTAAACTCGCACCAATTGAAATTGTCTCTGTGTTTCCATTTCTTTCATTAGCTGTCTCAAAGTTAATGTGCATTTGAATGAAATTACACATTCTGTCTGAGTTCCCTCTCTAACTTAATCTTCATTTTGGATGGACTTGAAACAGAAGCACATATTTCATGAAGCAACACAAACACTGTTAACCTTGGATTTCAACATCTGTCTTGGACACAACTGAATTTATTTGGTGAGGGCTGAGTGTCCGTTGGCAGACACAACGTGAAGTGCTAGATGGAGAGCTTATCGTGTGTCCGTTGGCTGAGAGGAGGAGGAAATTTACTTATGTATGTGTGTTATTTTTGGCCCTCCACCCCGCAGTGCCACCCTGAATCCCCTCGTATTGCCATCACGCTGCCTAGTAGCACTGAGCTAATGATGCCATCATTTTAAGTCATCTCTCAGCTGGACCTCTTGACTCTAGAGCTTGTGCCAGGGACACATTAGTGATGATGTGTTGTGTGCAGCTGTGGACATGACAAAACAGTCTCATGCTAAGATGTTAGAATGCCTAAGTGCTGCAAAATACACTATCAGAAGTCTTCAGTATGATTGAACTGTTTGCCAATTTGTTCTTACAGGCCTCCAACAAAAAACTGAAACACTTAAAGATCGGCCTGTTCGTGGCTTAGTAGAAATGGCTTTGTATTTGCTGCCTAAGATGGAAATCAAAACATAGCAGATGATGCATGGCTGGGTTAAAACATTACTTACTCCCTGGCCTCAGATGTAGCAGATATGGCTAGGAGAGGCTGACCTTTGACTGATGTAATAGCTGGGATTTATTTTTTGCTTGTCATAACACTAAAGCGGTGGTTTTCCTGTGATGTGAGTGGTGATGTGGTCCACACCGACAACTTGTAGACCATCCTCCCATCCACAAAGCTCACGCCAAAATGATAAAATACGCCGGGACATTTCTTGTTCCCATCTAGGAGAGACCATTATTTTGCATCAGCTGCTGGGGTCTGGGAGGCAGCTGTCAGAGAGAAAGGCCTGTCAATCAACCTGTCCCAGAGGCAGCTGACAAGGTCATGAGGCTTCATGTGACTTCCACGTTCCGGCATCAGGAGACACAACTCATGTAAATGTGTCCTCATAAACTCTTAGAGCTACGTGTGATACAGCTTGTCCTAAAGTACTGTACATCCTGTATACTTCAAGAGCATTCACAGACATTTACAACGTGGACTCTTAATTAAATATGTGAATAACAGCTCTCAATGGATATCCCTGCTTGTTTTTCAGTCTGTCAATCAACACAGATCTATTTTTGCATGTTGCATGGGACTTCTGCCATCACCGAATGTGTGACATCTTCACAATGGGCTCTCAGCAGCGTTTTTGACCCACTCTCCCAGCAGAGTGTCAATAGGAAATAAAACGCATGAACCTTGTGCTAAACCGTTCTCTATGTGTCAATGTGAAAGGTTACTGCATTATTCATAATGGAGATATGCCGTGCTTCCAAATAATGTAATCAACGGAACATTTTCAAAATGCATGTCAATCCTGTAGAGATTTAGCTCTTTTAATGCACACAAGCCAGCATTTCCAGTTTGATTAAATTCACACACACTCAAAAACACCATCTGACAGTTTTATTTTTATGTTAAAAAAAAGAAAATCTGCTGCAACATCACAAGAAACAATAAATCCTCATAACTAAATGTAAAATAACATTCCGTTTGTCAAAGCAACCTGAAGGCAAAGTAGCAACAAAATTAATAATAACATGAGTTATGCACAGTTTTGGGCCTGAAAGTATGGAGGTTAGGATTGAGTTGGATAAAAATGACAACATGGTAAGCCAGTAAACCACAATCTATCATAGATGTGCCAACTGTTAACTTGTTTGGGTGGCAAACAACATTTGAAGCTATTTTTTATTGTTTAAATTATTTAATAGTTACTACACTTTGTTACTGCTAACTACCTTTGTTGGACATAACATGTTGTGTTGGGCTGTTCCGAGTTAAATCTTGATAAAAGAAACCAATATGGACTGTTTGTAGGATGCGACTGGATGGGACTCGGCTCTCTGTTATGGAAGTTGATCCTTTTTGCCGGAACATAAAGCTAAATTAGATGATTAAATCAAGCCTCAAATGCGTTTCTTTGAAGCAGTTAAATTAAAGACAATAAATATAGATCAGGCTATGTGCTTGTTTCCTTTGCTGATGCCTATATTCCTCTAAACATGTATAACCACCATCGACATAATGTTAGAAGCCTTGGCCTTGCTATAACAGCGGTAGTCTTGTTGTTTCTAGCCAGAGAGTTACACAGGAAACAGATGTTCACTTAATCTCAGCCTCACAGGTCCATCTGTCCCTCTTTTAGTAGTGTCTGCTGTGATGAGCAGCACTTGTATTCTTTTTTTTTTTTTTTGTCTTTAACATGCTTACAGTAGCCAGACCGAGCCAAAGGCAGAGACTTCACTTGGAAAGCCAGTCACATTGCCCTTTCCACTAGCACTGCCCCACAGAGCCTGAAGGCTTCTGGGCGGAAGAGACTGTCCTTGATTTATGTTCCTCTGCAAATCCATTGTGTTTGTGTATTTGTAAGTGTGTATCTTTTGCGAGAGAGTGTGTGTAGAGAGAGTGAGAGAGACAATGAATGACTGACGATAGTGTAAGACTGTAGCTTCGTCACTCATTTGTGTCCCAAAATCAAAGGGATTGCACCGGCAATAAATGAGATTAGATGAGTCTAGGGAAAGTGTGTGTGTGTGGGCGGAGGGTTGCCGAACACAGATTTAGATCACAATGTACCAAAATTCATACGGAGTCCCTTTGTTCATTTTTTTGGGACTAAGGTAAAACTGCAGTCAGCTGCTTGAATGTTAATTTACTATAAATCCACACAGTATTTATTATACGTTATGTAAGTTTTTACATTTATTTATGTTTCCCTCTGAATCACTGAAGGATTTAAAGCCATTGTGTATAAAAATCTAAAAATTTCCACCCTCCAGTGGTAATACAACCTACTGTGGACGGAAGTGTACACTAATGCATCTTTCTCCAAGCACTCATAGCATCAGAATAAGTTGAAAGGTATGCTGATTTATGAGCAAATAAATGCATATCTAATGGCATTCCCATCAGCCTCCGTTACACTTTGTGTTTAGCCTATGTGCTACTTAGAAAATGTTAGTGTGAACCAAATGACATACAGAATATGGACGCAGTCTCTGTGATATCGCCCATGGGTTTCTGAAGAGCCAAAAATTAAGCTCAAAGTGGCCTTTACCATCTTGACAGTATCTTGACGCCACATAACTCCAGGCTAATCCAAAAATAGGCAAAGAGGTGGAGCGTAGATGGAGCGTGGATTGAACTACTTAGAATGTTTTGTTTGCGCAAGGAGTGGCCAAAGCTGGTTTTAATAGACATTGCATGGCTGCTTGCCAAAGGGCGCACTTCGCTGCTTCTTGGTGTGTTTTCAGCTTGTTAATTCAATTCAATTCAGTTCAATTTTATTTATAGTGCCAAATCATAACAAACGTTATCTCAGTACACTTTAAAGAGTAGGTATAGACCACACTCCATGACTTATTTATGATTTACATGGACCCAACAATTCCTCCGTAGAGTACGGTGGCAACGAAAACCTTCCCTATAACAGACAGTAACGTCAGACAGACCCAGCTCTATGGGGGACGACCATCTGTCTTGACCGGTTGGGGAGGAAGAAAAGGAGAAAGAAAGAGAGAAAAGACGGACAGATCGACAGAGAGAGACAAAGACAGACACAAAGACATACAGAGACACTACCAGAGGTGCAAGCAGCCACAAAGTAACAGTGACCATAGTGATAAAGCAATGTGAATATGACTTACAAGTTATGGCAGTTAATACAGCAGAACAGCAAGAAACAGGCATAGCTAGAGTGACAGAACACAACAATGATAATGATTATGGTGGCAAACATGGAGTTGAATTAGTTACATGCGTTGATGAGAAATAAATGATACGGACAGGATATAAGCTTAGAGTATCAGCAAAAGGATTATCCCCCGGCAGACTAGGCCTATAGCAGCATCATTAAGCAGAACAAAATCAGCTTAAAAATAACAACATAGCTAAGGGCTTGTGAGCCCTAGCTGTAAGCTTTATCAAAGAGGAAAGTTTTAAGTTTACTCTTAATTATGGGGACATTGTCTGCCTCCCAAATAACACTTGGGAGCTGGTTCCACAGGAGAGGAGCTTGGTAGCTGAAGGCTCTGCCTCCCATTCTACTTTTGGAGACTCTAGGAATGACGAGTAGCCCTGCATTCTCAGAGCGCAGCGATCTAGTCTGGTAATACGGTACTATGAGCGCTTTAAGATACGACAGAGCCTGACCAATAAGAGCTTTGTAGGTAAGGTGAAGGATTTTAAATTCTATTCTAGATTTTACAGGTAGCCAGTGCAAAGAAGCTAATACAGGAGAACTAGTTCTCTGCGATTTGATTTTAGTTAGTACACAAGCTGCAGTATTTTGGACCAACTGGAGACTCTTAACAGACTTATTGGAGCAGCCGGATAATAAGGAGTTGCAGTAGTCCAGCCTAGAAGTAACAAATGCATGGACTAGTTTTTTTGCATCTTTCTGAGACACAATGTTCCTAATTTTGCAATATTACGCAGGTGAAAATATGCAGTCCTTGTCGTTAGTTTTATGTGAGAATCGAAGGACATATCCTGTTATCAAAAATAGCACCCAGATTCCTTACTGTGGTGCTGGAGGACAACACAACATTATCCAGAGTAAGAACATCTTTAGCTATTGAGTTTCGGAGGCCTTCGGGCCAAGTACAATAACTTCAGTTTTAGTTTTTATCAGAAAATTGCAGGTCATCTAGCTTTTTATTTCCTCAATGCACATTTGAAGTTTATCTAACTGATCGGTTTCTTCTGGTTTGATCGACAAATATAATTGTGTATCATCAGCATAACAATGAAAATTTAGTGCTTCCTTATAATATTTACTAAGGGAAGCATATATGAGGTGATTACAATTGGTCCAAGAACAGAACCCTGAGGGATTTTGTAACTAACTTGTGTTTGAGGAGTGTGTATGGAGGATTTGCCATTAACATGTACAAACTGAGATCTATCTGATAAATAAGACTTAAACAAGCTTAATGCAGTTCCATAAAATGCCAATTAGATGTCATAAAATGTCAATACTGTCGAAGGCAGTACTAAGATCTAGTAAAACAAGTACAGGGACAAGTCCTTTGTCTGAAGCTATATGAAGGTCGTTCCAGTGCTGTCTCAGTGCTATAATTCATTCTAAATTCTGACTGGAAGTCCTCAAATAACTCATTATTATGTAAAAAGTCACACAGCTGATTAGCGACTAATTTCTCGAGGATTTTAGAGAGAAAAGGAAGGTTTCTAGCATGCTAACACAGAATTGTTGTGCCGGGACTTCCGGTTTTGCTGAGATGGAGTAGACACGGATCGAGTCTTGCTCCCGTAATTTTAGCAAGATAATTTTTACGTTTCAGGACCCCGAAAGTCAAAGCAATAGGAATATTCGTCTCGTTTAACATACACCACATACACATACACCATCTAAATATGCCGTCACATTCGACCAGACAGACTGTAAAAGACCAGGGGGGGAAGACTAGCCCTGCAGAGGAGGCAGGTGGCGAGATTAGCATGGCGGCCATTACTAACCTCTTGGATCACCGTGAAGTCCTCTCTGCCAAGTTCAAAGCCTCCATTTCAACGCTCAGAGGAAAGCTGGACCACGTCCATGCCACAGTGTCCGACCAGAATGTGTTTTTTCTATGGGAGTAGCCCTCAGATTGGTCACATTGTTATCTTATTTTATGTTGTATTTGATCTGTTTTATGTGCGTTTGGGCCTCTTTTTTTTTCTTCTTTTTACCCTTCCTCCCCACTCGTTTCCCCCACTATGACAGATTACTTTAAGGTCATGAAGTGTCATTCTAACTTATTATTATTGTTCCAGTGGCTAATGCAGTAAAGACAGGTACTGGAGTGCGTCTGATTTCCTGAAATACTAAGGTAGTGAACAACGTGATCAAAATCGGCAAGGTCCTGACACAGTTACAGCACCTTAGGGGGGATGAGATGTTTCTGCAGGAAACACATCTCAAATCAGCTGACAACCAACGTATTAAGAGGGCGTGGATGAGCCGCTTATTCCATTCAAAACTTACAGATAGAGTTAGAGGGGCAGCTATCATCATTCATAAATTCATAAATACAATTCATGGAGGTTCAGCTCACACTTACTGTAGGATAGTAATTTTAAAGATTCTCGATGAAACTTACTCCACCTCTCCATTCCGCCCTCTATATAAGAAACGGCTACTACTACATTTGAGACACAGCCTTTTAATGACGCGCGTAGTGGAGAGACAGCTATGACAACCCAAACAAAACTTTTTTGAGCAGGGTGAAAAGGCGGGGAGACTCCTGGCGCAGCAGGCCCGTACAGCTAGTGCTTCCAGACTAATCTCTAAAATTTAACTACCAGACGGTAGCCACACTTCCGACCCAGTGAAGATCAACAAGTCTTCTTCGGATTTTTACACAACATTATATACTTCTGAATGCAACACAATTACTGCGGCAACCCCAAACCTCTTAGACTGCTTAACGTACCCTCGGATTGATATAAATATCACTAGGGAGCTACGTAGACCCATCTCTCTGTTGGAGGTGCATGAAGAAAGACAGGGACACTACTTCACGTGGCAGCTACAGACCGGTCTCACTTTTAAACATAAATTGTAAGACCCTTGCTAAGGTCCTCACCCTCCTCCTCTAGGGTCCGATGTCATTGATAATTTCACTAGACCAGACAGGCTTCATATTAGGGAGACATCCATTCTTCAACACCAGAAGGCGGCTCAACATTATAGTCTCCCATGGATCGGACACTCCTGAGGTCGTAGTGGCGCTAGATGTGGAGAAAGCCTTTGACCAGGTAGAGTGGGGCTTCCTATTTTATATTTTGGAGAAATTTGGCTGTACATCTAACCTCTGCATCTGTAAACACTAACAGTGTCCGTTAAGCATGGTTCCCTCTCACGAGTGGAACCCGGCAGGGCTGCCCGCTCTCACCCTTGTTGTTCAACATAGCCATCAAGCCATTAGCCATCTGGCTTAGGAACCAGAAATAGTTTGAAGGCATCACTCGTTTTGGCCTGGTCCACAGACTCTCCTTATATGCCGATGACCTTCTCTTATTTATTTCCAACCCCACAACCTCCCTCCCCCCAGTTTTATCAATCCTTAATCAGTTTGGACACCTATTGGGGTATAAATGGAATATTCAGAAAAGTGAATTATTCTTTGTCAACAACTTGGCGAGATCACTCCCACAATCCATATTCCCCTTTAAAACAGCTGATGAGGGTTTCCAGTATTTAGGGGTGTTATCAGCTCCTTCAGGGACCTTTTTCAAAAGAACTTCCATCCGCTATTGGATAAATGCAAGTCAGACTTGTCTAGATGGGCAGGCCTTACACTGTCCCTTGCATGCCTGGTTAATCTTATTAAGATGGTCATTTTACCAAAGGTTCTGTACCTTTTTCAACACCTCCCAATTTGTCTTAACAAATTGTTCTTCACGAACCTAGAACAAAAGCTTAACGCCCTTATCTGGAAAAATAAACCAGCCCATATCAAAAAACATATCATAACAGTCCCCAGCCGACCACACACATGTTCCGGATGTGCCCGAAGCTTGCTGAATTTTGGTCCGATATATTTCAAACCCTCAAACAGGCTCTTAACACAAATTTGGAACCAAATCCCCTGACTGCTCTTTTTGGGCTTCCACCGTCTAAAAATCTGCCCATTACTACACAACGTGTCGTGGCCTTTACCACCCTTCTCGCCAGACGTAACATTCTCCTTAAATGGAAACATGTTTCTCCACTGACTCATAATAGTTGGATAAGTTACATTTTGCAATGTTTGAGAGGTTAAGGTTTTCACAGAGGGGATCTCTGGAGGCATTCCACAAAACCTGGGACCCACTGCTGGCTTTTATTAGCAATAGAATCACCATTATTCCTGACGATCCTGAGGACACTTCCTGGAAGGAGAGTAGTAGGGGGGTTTCTGTCTTTGGGCGTGGCAGGGTTGTTGAGCTGCATGGGCGGGGCCTCTCGCACGGCATCGCTGCCGGGGTTGGACGCAGTGAGACGGCCCTTTGAAATTTCTTGGGGGATCCTAGGGGTTGTGGGACGGGGGGGTCGAGCGGTGGACCCGGGGGGGGGGGGGGGGGGGGGGGGGGGGGCTGGGTCTGGGGATCTGGTGGGCTGTCCGTGGGAACGCGGGCAGATCTTTCACCCAGGTTGGGGCCCTTGCTAGTGCTGGCTGCGGCCCGATGATCATGAGACAGCGCACAGACGGGGGGCCCTCAGATGCCCGCAGATCTCATAGCCAGCTGCCGTTTGACGCCCCTGCACAACCTGAAGCTCCATTGTTCTATTGAGGGAAAAAGCTCTGAGATCCTGATGGAGCCTGCTCCTATGTTCCTTGTGGAAAATATCTCCAGTGGGAGATCCTTGTCAGTTCAGTAAAGTAGAAGCCATCAGCACCGTCCAGGTTACATTTCTTTCTCGTCAGAATAAAACTTTCTTCCAATTTTTCAATGACCAGTGTTGTTGCTCCATTGCAAAGTCCAAACAAGCAAGTTTTTGCCGTGGGAGGTGGGTGACATGGTCTTAGAAGACGTTTTTGTTCTTTAAGCCCCTTAATTTATGTTACCACTGTCAGGTTAATAATATTTTTATTAGTCTGTGTCACCCTCTGTACATGTAAAATTAACTGATTTTAAAATCATAGCCCAAGGGACAAACTTGCTAGGCTGCCACTGTTAACAATGACACAGCAGAAAATGTTGAGACTGCTGACACCATACAGATGGCAGCTACATCTGGTGGCGAGAGAGCTACACATATTCAGGCAACTGAGGGCATAGTTAAACCCTGATCGCCACATAAACACTTCCCTCAATAGCGCAGCTGAGAAAGAGCAGTGGAGCTTCTCGGTTGCATGAAGTAATACAAACCCTCCAGGAGATCAACCGACCATCTCATTTGCCCTGGCAGTTGGCAAGGCTAGGAAGGTGTGACAAGTCAGGGGAGACTCCTGGGTTGACAAGGCACACTCCTCATCAAGTGGCAAAAAATGTGACTTGTAAAAAGCGTCACAAATGTGTGATGCTATGGTTTTATACTACATTCTAGGAGCTATGGGCATTTTTAGGATTTCTGCTCTAGATCCTCTTTATTTTCACATTTATTCCCTGTCTTTCTGCACACTTTCCTTTGAAGCAGAGAGATGACACACTTCGGAGGTTGTGGTTAATCAGAGCTCATCCTTGCGGCAGATGGGTGTAGCTAGATTTATATGGTTTCTCCTCTGCCCTGTCTTGATCTCTGCAGCACTGGCCTTGCTTTGAAAGGGATCAAGATCTTTTGATGAAGTGATGGAGAGTTATAGGGCATCATGTAGGCTATCTGAGTTGTGTTCAATTAACTTTCCAGAGATTCCATAATGAAAAACAGCTTGCAATTTATGACTGTCGTTTCTCACAAAATGAAATTTCACACCAAAGATTTTGTTGTTTGCTTCAATTGCATAGCCATTTGTAAATAAATTCATAGGATGTCATATGTTCAGATAAGAAGTCTCAAAATTGATCTAGTGTCCCAAATCACCACACACCACTGATAACTGACTGGGAGTCTCTGTGGGGTTTTGTGTATATCTGCGCTTGTAAGCACATCATACCCCAGTGCTATTGCTCGAGGGTGTTTACAGCTATCTGTCAATCCAGTGCACACAGAGCTTTGATTCAGTTTGCAGGGCTTCAGTCATGGTCCTGTTCCTGCTGACGGACAGAAACCACAGATAGCTGACAGAGACACAATGGCTGAAGCAACAATGACCAGTGACAGCTTAAATCTCCCACTGTCATTTCATAGCATCGCTGTTGTCACGATCTGGCTCAAGGGCATGGCAAAAGATGGAGACCACACATGACTTTTAAAGTAGTAAACATAACTTTATTTATATAAACTACATTAACCATGTTAGACAGTTCATCAGTAATGTGTGTGTGTGTGTGTGTGTGTGTGTGTGTGTGTGTGTGTGTGTGTGTGTGTGCGTGTGTGTGTGTGCGTGCGTGTGTGTGTGTCTGTGTGTTCATTTAAGAAACAAAAGGCTAAATAACCAAAGCTCAAACAAACCAGCAACTCAAAGAGGACAGAGAGCGTGTGGATGCTCAGAAACCAATTTATATAGGTGAGCACTCACACTCACACACACACACACACACACACACACACACACACACACACACACACACACACACACACACACGCACACACACACACACACACACACACACAAACACACACACACTCCACTGACCAAATGAAAATTAGGTCAGTGGCTAAGGAGCTGTTTCACTGTCAACAGACCCCCAGGCACACATCAAACAGCTGGTTCTCAAGGTTTGGGCTGGGGACCCACAGAGGTCATTGAAATTGGCTCTGCCTCTATCAAAATGAGGATTTTGTATTTTTATTGATATACCAACAATACAATTGCTTGGGGCAGACATGGGGTATTTAAAGGTACCTTGAGGAGGGGGCTTTTTTTGTAAACAGTTATGCTATCATTCAGACTTATGCATGTATGACACATTGACTACGTGCATAAGATATTCCATGCTCAGTCGGGCTCATTGTATTAAAAACTCTGAATAATCAATCAAAAATGAATTGGGTCTCCGTCTGTCTGTATGTGCTTTTGAATTTCTCGACAACTATTTATGCATTTGACTTCACACTTGGCAGGTGCATTGTTGGAGACCCAAGGATATGCATTTAACATATGCAAATAACTGTTACAATGCCAAGCGGCATGCTGGGTACAGCTGAAGAGAGATTGTAGATGTTACATTGTAGCAAAATACAAACATGTCAAGCCTCAGTAGACTGGTCCCAAATAGCTTGCCGTTGGCAAATGATGTGTATACTTTAGCATTGCTAGGGGACACAACTATACCATGGCAAGTGTGTTGCTCAGCACCCAAGGAAGCGTAGCAGATGAGGCCTCCGAAAAGGCGCATTTTGAACTGGCACTTAAATCAAATCAACAGAACCTTGTACTAGGAACAAAACTGTATCAAATGGAGGCTTGTGTCACTTTTGCAGTTCATAATAAGTGTCTGATTGAAATTCTGTGAAATGAAAATAAATGGGACTTTTTGATAGGAAAAGCTGCAAAAATAAATATTTCATTGCCACAATGGTTTACACTACCATGTTCTAATAGTAAATGCAGTGTTTTTTGTAAGACCATCAACTCTATTTTTTGATGCTTCTAATGGTCAGAAGCTTACAACTGACAGTGTCTTGAAATATTCTCCGCCTATGACTGTGAATGTTGATATGTGCTTAGGATTTTTGTACTTAGTTTTCCCTTCTTCTATGAACTTTAGGACAAACACAGTATGACTGAAATTATTTAAATTGAGGGGAACATTTTTTTTGTACCCGTGGCCCCTCTCCAGTAGCTGTTTGTGAATGACTGCTCAAAGGACGTGTTTCTATCAGGACCATCATTTTATTTTAAACTTTCTTTGACTCATAACTTTGTGCTTGAACAAGGATCTGACAAACACCAGATGCAGGGCTTTACGGAAAAAAAGTTTTGAATCTGTGGTACAGGAGGGTACGGCTTGAATGAATGAATGAATGAATGAATGAATGAATGAATGAATGCTTTATTTCAAACATATGAAAAAAAATAAATTACACTTGAAACACGAGTCATTAAAAACACTTTGTATGTTTGAAAAGGAGCAGGAAGAAGCATAAGCTTATTAATTCCTACCCCTTCTCCACTTAGTATCTATACTATAGGTTTTCTTACTTCCTGTTTATCCTGTTTCTTTTATTTATTTTTTACTTTTTTTTTTAATGTATTTATTTATTAATTTATTATTTTTTTAATACGCTCAACAAAACCAACAATTCCAACAAACAAACAAACAATAACCGCTTGTGTATAAATAAATAAACGACAAGTACGGAGGAGGAGGGTACGGCTTCATCCTGTTTCTACAGATAATCGCTTGACTTGACATGTGGCTCTAATAGATTTCACTCACATACATCGGCACAGTATGAACTGAAGCCTAATGGCTTTAATAAGATCATGTCACACTTAAATTTAAAATATTACAGAGACATCAGAAAGCAATACTGTTAAAGTTGATCTGATGGTCATTTACAGCAAACAGCCGCTGCTGCTTTAACTTTAAAGTGACAAAAGGAACCAGAAGGTGTGCATATAAAATGATCTGCAAGAGTGGAAAACTCATTCACCTTTGCGATTTACATATGCACAACCACTCTTTTATCCTTCTAATCACAACATTAAAAACCAACACCTTTGAAAGGGGTGTTTTATCTTTTACAGACTCACAATATTATTTCCACAGTAAAACAGAAAAGAATATAATTTCCCTTTTTATTTGGTGCATTTTCATGTTTTCTAATAACAGCAATGTGAAAAATGGGACACATGCATCACAATTATCTTTACATAAACATTTAACAGATGAAAAATTAATGTTGCCACTATTTATCAACCCTAATGGTGAAATATGTCTTTAAAATGTCTACTTTACAGGAATCAAGGACTGCCTTTGTCAGCTTGTAATCATTTTTGAATGATTCTCTGGATTTTAAAAAAGTGTAGGAAGTTAGATGTGTTCCCACCAAGGAGACCATGTAATATTTTGCAAGAGCAATATGGACATAGCTTAACATTACAACAGGCGATAGAAAATGTACCCATTATGAACTTAGATATTCCTGCATCTTTTCCATGTGGCTGGAGGCTCATGTAACTTTGAAAAGCTGATGATAAAGACTACATGTCAGCAGTGTTTTGCACACTGACTGTGTAATCAAAGTGGACAGGAATGCTTTTATTGTTGGACCGAGCATGAAGTAACACTACCCAGTGAGTGTGGACCACTGTGGACTTTGATTACACTCAGAGAGCTTCTAAAACAATAATAACTCTGACTCACTCTCACTTAGCTCCAGCTGGTAAAATTGGCAGAAGAAGGAACCCTTCCCACAACCTTGAGAAGGCCAGTTAGTCATGCAATAGCGATACCAATAATGCCCATTTTGGCAGTGAAGCAAAATTGTAATCAGAGCTAAAACACAGTTATGTATTTGACATGGTGGCACACGTCCAATTGTTCACAGATGTTCTGCCCTTTCCTTTAATCTTTGTAAGTTCATAAAAGGGTTGCAGAAACACTGTCTGGTGCTACTGTGGTGATGTGTTGATGTGACCACAGCGATCATCCTGAATGATCCTTCCCACTGTGTCCTTGGCTGATAAAGAACACCCCCTGTGCTCCATCTTGCTTCCTGTGCTGGCGTGAACCAAGTGGCCCAGAATCCCAAATGTCAGCGGATGGCTTAAGAAATGACAGCTGCCGCTGCATCTTGAATGTCCGCTGCCACATTCCGAGAAGTGTTGAAAAGGACGAAGTGACATTTGCAGCAGGGTTCTCTTAAGATCTTCTTGTCTCCTCTGTCTGCGTTTCCACCATGCCACCCCTTGTTCCCTACCCTGCTGTGACCATGAATCTACATAGGATACTAGCCATGCTTACCAGGCCAAACATCATGCTGCGTTTGACATTCATCATTTATTGATGGGCTGATCTTTAATTGCAGCAGGAGATGCTTGGCTTCTCAGCTCTCACACTGGCTTATCCATGGGGAAGGCCCCCCCACTGAGGGCCCCCATTTACTCAGCACGCTAGGAGCACCACTGTTGACTTATAATGGTTGTGACACACAAAAAATAACCTGCAGGGTTTTTTTTTTCTCTTCTTTCATTTTCTTAGCATTTTACTCTCTGCTTACACTTCTTCCATCCCTGCTCTAGCTGACACCATAGGGGCAGAAATGAAACAATTAACCAATGAAGGGAAGTGGAGTGAAAGAGGGCTTGGACTGCACGTGAAATTCATCAAGGGCCTCTTAACCTGAATATACAGATGACTGTAACAAATCTACTAAAGATATGTGTAATGAGAATGAAAGTCCCAGTTATATTCTGAATTGATGAAGTGCTAACTTCAATAAGAGAACCACAGTCCAAATATGTGCTGCAATTAAACTTTTCACTCAGCAAATGTACTGTGAAGATTAGTTCTCTGAGCCCTGCCTTGTAAACCTAAACTAATCCCTCCATATGTTTCTTCCTGCAACTGGGGTGCTGTTTCTCTTATTTCCAACCACTCACACAAGACTATCCCCTTTCTCATCTAATCTGTATCTGGCATATGATTAATTTGCGTCTCTATGCAGCTGCAGATGGTAAATTTTAGCTGTAAGAACGCAGTAATTGAGTTGTGATGGTCACTATTCCTTATGGAAATCTAAAATTGTACTGTGATGGCAATGGAGAGCATTAGTTTAGTTAGTTAAACAGTGATACATGTCATGTTACAAGCAAAAGGCCATGTCTACTGTCCATGTGTACAACTACACTTATCATTGGAACATTGAGGAAGACAACAAATCACCTTCATTGTGATGGTGTCGAGAATCCCCGGCCATGAGGTCTGTTTGGGTGTTTTGTTATGTCTTGTGGTGTTTGTCACTTTCCTGACAGTGCTCGGGGGCGTGTCCTTCTTTGGCTGCTCACACACCTGGCTGAGGTCACCCACACACCTGCTCCTCATCAATCCCCTGCAGTACTTAAGGAGCAGCCACACATGCAGTGAACGCTGGATCGTTGTGAAGTATTGTGTATGCTACCACATTTCCAGCCATTTTTCGTCGTTGCTACTATTGGTTGTCTGTCTGCCTCAGCCTGCTGGAGCTGGTCTCTTGCAATCCGTGTCTGCAATTAACCGTGTCTCTCTGCCTCAGGAATCACTCCAGGAAGTCAGCCCGGGAGCCCAGTCCGCTTAGCCCCACCGCCTGTGAGCCAGCCACTCGCTGGACCTTCCACACCTCTGGGATCCAAACCTCGCCTGCCAGCTCCTCTGTTCTTCACCACCTCACCCTTTATCAAATAAACTGTTTAAACACTGCCTTTTTGTCCGATCTGCTTCTGGGTCCTCCTCAGAACCTTGACAGATGGCATCTCACCTGTAAAGCTGCATAATAATACTGTATTGTATATCAAGAAATCATAGCTGTTTTGCACAGCTTTAGCCAATAAATATATCAAGTAGATTCTGTAGAGCCAGCTGTATGTTGAATATAGTCATGGCATTGCTGTTGAAATAGTTCTTATATCAAAGCTACTTTCAAGCAAACAAATGTTTCTTTGTTTTCAAACATTATTTTTAGGGCATGTTTACCTTTATTGGATGTATTTATGAATTGTTTCACTCTGTTCCAAACCTACTCTGTATTCCTTGGTCAGCAAAAGGACAAGATAAAAGCTAGATAAGATAAAACTTCTGAAATCTGATTTCGATGTAAACAATGATTTGTAAGTTGAAGTAATACATCATGCAGTAGAATCTTGAACTTGGTAATGCTCCCCTGATTGTCATTTAGCCCAAATGATAGGTCACATCAGTAGACCTGGATGCTGTGTCTCCACTGACTGGTTAACTGGGGTTTTCCCCCTGTTATATTTACACTACTTCCTGCCATTCAGTAAAGAAATCAATTGGTGCAAGCAACTGTTGAAAAAGCAATCCTCTGTGTGTTCCTGTTGTGGACACTTTTCCCAGGCTTTCAAGTTTGGTAGAGGCAAAAAACAAAGGGAAAACAAGGTGCCCACCCTGCACTTAGAGTCTTAGGGCGCGCTCACACTATCCTCCCGGGCCGAGACCCGGACTTTAGGGTACTTGTCCCCCCTCCCTCTCCCCCCCGCGCCCCAGCCCCGTTTGTACTCACACTACCAGGGCCTCGGCCAATGCTTCTTGCTGTCCACACGCCTTCAAGCCGTAACACGTCACACGCATTGATCGCGTGTGTGTGGCTTTGTTTACAAATCTTTCCACAGACCTCGGAGTTTTTGTACGTCTTGTCGACTGTTTTTGAATATTTTCATCCGACCAAATCTGCAGTAAACACTCCACCTCCGCACCACACCAACATGAACCTTTCACCACCATTGTTGTTGTTGTTAAATATCCGCGCATGGTCCGTCCTTCTATTTACATGTCCGAACAGGCGGACATAACGCTACTGCCGTAGGGCTCGTGCTCGTGCGCGTACACGTGCGCACGCTCGTGCTCGTACATGTGCAAACGGCTCCGCTAAAGCCCAC
This sequence comes from Echiichthys vipera, assembly GCF_963691815.1. NCBI lineage: Eukaryota > Metazoa > Chordata > Actinopteri > Perciformes > Trachinidae > Echiichthys > Echiichthys vipera. The sequence goes on along the minus strand of NC_139825.1, from coordinate 12,927,141 downwards.
CTATTTCAAGCGGGCCGTGGAGGGCCAGCTGGCCCCAGTTGAGCGCGGAGCGGGTGCGCTCACACTACTTAAAGGTACTAGACTTTAGCTGAAAAACCGGTTTTGGCCGCGGCCAAAAGGATAGTGTGATCACGCCCTTAGACCGTTTGCACATGTACGAGCACGAGCGTGCGCACGTGTACGCGCACGAGCACGAGCACGAGCCCTACGGCAGTAGCGTTATGTCCGCCTGTTCGGACATGTAAATAGAAGGACGGACCATGCGCGGACATTTAACTACAACAACGATGGCGGTGAAAGGTTCATGTTGGTGTGATGCGGAGGTGGAGTGTTTACTGCAGATTTGGTCGGATGAAAATATTCAAAAACAGTCGACAAGACGCACAAAAACTCCGAGGTCTATGGAAAGATTTGTAAACAAAGCCACACACACGCGATCAATGCGTGTGACGTGTTACGGCTTGAAGGCGTATGGACAGCAAGAAGTATTGGCCGAGGCCCTGGTAGTGTGAGTACAAACGGGGCTGGGGCGCGGGGGGGAGAGGGAGGGGGGACAAGTACCCTAAAGTCCGGGTCTCGGTCCGGGAGGATAGTGTGAGCGCGCCCTTATTAGACCTTGCCTTCTGGTTCTTGCTCCTTAACCGCCATATTGCTAAACCCTTTTTTTTTTAATTTTCATTTAACTGTTTTTATTTAACCAGGCAAGTCATTAAGAACAAAGTCTTATTTGTAAATGGCGTACTAGGGAATAGGGCCAAGCTGTCCTAATTGTTGTTGTTTTTTTGGTATAACTACAAAAAGTAATACTCATACTTATTTAAAATGACTTATTATTGTACAAATTACTTCTGGAGGAGGAAATCTGGTGAAGTACTATGAGAGAGCCAAAATCACCACAGGGAGGAGGGTCACAGTGGGTCCCAAAAACCCGCACCTGGGGGACCAGTGCTCAAGCCCTGGAAGTACTAAGCCAAACCACAGCATTAAATATTTCATATTTCATAAGCTATTATGTGAAATGTTGTGCATACATTTTTGCAAGATATATGAACCTGTTGATGAGAATAAGTTGAATCCCTTTTGGTAAATATTGCTGTACATAGGTCTTTTATTTTGTATTGTTTTTAATTTCACAGTACACAACATACACAGCCTACCCTGTTCTTCCATGGCTTCATGATTCAGTGCATGCAAGACTTCATCTTCATTTTTTGTCAGATATTTTAGAAAATTCTCACATGAATATTTTTGTTATTTTGTTTTTACTTGAAAATGGTCAGTAAATTGTCTTCGCTCTTTTTTAGTATTAGCATATTAATTAACAATTATTATATTATATAATATTAATTTGGTCTGGTTAATAGTATAGTATAGTTTATAGTATAAACAAACCATAGCCAGGATAAGGCATATATCCAGAATAATAATGGATACACAAATGCTATGGATGCAGTGATACTACAATATGCAGGGCCACATCCACAAAGCTCCTGTAAATCTGAGCCACAGTAATTAATTACATACATAAAGTTCACTGGAGCAGAATCAAATTGCTGTTGCTTTATTGTCAGCTGTGTCCCAGGTGAAAGTCAGTGGAAATTAATATCACTCATCGCTCATTCATCTTCAACCGCTTATTCAGGATCGGGTCAAGGGGACAGCAGCTCTAGCAGGGGACCCCAAATTTCCCTTTCCCGGGCCACATTAACCAGCTCCAACTGGGGGATTCTGAGGCGTTCCCAGGCCAGAGTGGAGATATAATCTCTCCACCCAGTCCTGGACTTCCTCGGGGAAGGCGGAGGTGATTCCTCTCAGAGAGAGATTCCAGCTGGACGTGCCTGGAGCCCCTCCCTAGGGAGGTGCCCAGGGAGCATCTTTAACAGATGCCCGAACCACCTCAACTGGCTGCTTTCAACACAAAGGACTCTACTCCGAGCTCCTCACGGATGGCTGAACGTCTCACCCTATCTCTAAGGGAGACTCCAGCCAAATCCATGCTCCTGAGAAAACCCATTTCGGCCGCTTGTACCCGCGACCTTGGTCTTTTGTTCATGACCCAGCTTTCATGACCATAGGTGAGGGTAGGAACGAAGATTGACCGGTAGATCAAGAGCTTTGCCTTGCTCAGCCACCAAGGGGGACTTTCATTAACACAAATTGACAGAAGCTCTCACTACACCTCCGTCACATAAATCCCCAAATTTCTCCTTCCAATCTCTCACCTTATACTGATGTTCGTGCGTTGACAAAGTTTACATGTCCCATGGTTTCATATATACACTCGTGTAACTGGCCATCACTTCCCAGGCTCTCCCAGTGTCTTTGTGTGTCCAGAACGTCATCAAAACATGCTCATATATAGTCCTGTTATTCACTTGGTAGGATGTGATCTTATCAGCCTTTTTTTCCTGTTATCCACTGTTCTTGTTGCACACACACTTTTTCAATGATAAAGCTTCCTAAACCTTCATCAAAGTATTGTCATCAGAATCATTAGAAAAAGTATTATCGTCAGAAATCAATTCACCACCGACTCATGCAGGTGAAAAACCTCCAGCCTTCATTTCTTTATCATATAAATATTCTTGATCATTTCATCACTTTATTGAGGAGAAAAGTCCCGCATAGTCCCCATTGGCCCTGTTTTGACATAGATGATCGGCGACTGCGCTAGGCCCGAGCAGCTGCCTCATTGGTTTCTTCAAGTTAACCATTTAGCATGTGATAAAAGTTAACTAGTGATAAAACATTTGTAAGTATGGTGAACAAACCCAAGTTGACTCTTGTCATGTTAAGTGACCGAATCCATATAGGTGTGACTTGTAATACTGCAAAACTTAGAATAACAAACTGTAAATGATAGATGCAAAATAAGAATTTGTCAGATGGACTAGTTGATGATAAGTACAAATTAAAATATGCTGGTCTTTGATTTAATTCCACATTATCATCACAATGACTTACTCAAACACATTTCAAATATCCCCACACACAAGATATTAAATTCACACTATATGATTACGTACAAGTAAAAAGATTACTTAAAAATATATAGGTGAGTATATTTAAAAGACATCCCATGATTATTAATCAATTAACTGTCACAGTTATAGGTGATACATTGTTATTATGAGAGCTGTCTGAAAATGAATCTTAAACTAAACGTGAATAATGAATACACCCCTCTTCTCTTTTCTGATTGCAACCATCACTCTCAAATGTACAGATCATCCACTGTGATGTGGCGCTTATAACCATCTATTCTCGAGGGAGAAAGTACAATATTCAATGTTCGAAGGTTGGAAATTTCAAAAAGAATGATAACAGTTCAAAATTTTAAAATGAAATTTTGGACATCTTTGAAATGAAATTCAAAGATGTCCACAGTTCAAAAGTTTGAAATCTGCGAAAAATCGCTCAAAGCCCGAAAGTTTGACAGGTCAAGTGTTTAAATCCAAAGTTCAAACCGCAGAAACCAAAATAACACCCAAGTTATTTTACAAATAACAGTTGCATTATCTACATTATTATTATCTACACTCCAGTACACTCCACTACACTCCGTTCCTGCTTGTCTCTGAAAATCATTCACTGACGAAACATTCATATTCAATGTATCTACTTTATAATCTATTGGGAGCTTGCTCTGGGGTGTTGCAATTTGAAAATCTGCACATGCTTCTCGAAACTTAAAAAATGTTTTTTAACAAGTGATATATATGTTGTGATCCATAGATTAACCTACAACGGATGCCGTATATAGGCAGCCTGAAAATTCTGGGCGCTCTAGCTATGGGCGTGAAGTTACCCTTTCTACACTCCTTCTGTTGTGCCTTGGCACACTCCTGAAAGCTATACTTATCTAGGATTACTGTTGGAAGAGTATTAGGGGCTTCTGCACAAACCACACACTCATGTGATGTAATTTCTCGAGGTGTATACCAAGCCCACTTATACCAGCTATTGTTTGAAGCACGCTCCTGACCTAAATCCTTCAGTGGCCTCAAACTCCTCCACTCCTGTGGTTTATATTTGTCATGCTGATCGTTATTGTTAGGGTTAAAGTTCCTTGGATTAAATCTTGGTCAATTCCCACTGACCGAGGTGGTCAGGCTCAGTTGGTTGGTCTGCAGGTCTAGTAGTGACCTCAAACTTAGGGAGTATGATTGTTAAAGCAGGTGTCTTATCTAAAGGGGTGGTCTAAGCTCCTTATTGGGAGATTGGGTGTATAATCTGTCTTTAGAGTAGGTACACTGGAAAAGGACTCTGAATGTCTAACTGTGTCTTTAAGTGATGATACCTTTGCATCTAAACTCTGTTCTATTCTTTACCTATATGTTTCTGAGATGTCAGCTCTGGTTGGAGCTTCCACCTTATTAATAGGTAACTTCTGAGCTAAACCCTGAGTTTGGCTTGACTCTTTGTCTATTACTTCCTTTCCTAGGTCATGGGTTGGACTTTGATTTACAACTGTGTTTAACGCCTGTGTAGTTGCATCATACTCATCATCTGATTCCTGCCTCTGATCATCATTCTGCCGTGGCTGGGTCATTGTTTGCATCCAACCCTTCAGGCATTGCTGCTTCCTGGCAACCCCCACATCAGAAAGCACATTAGTGTCAGCAGATGAATCTGCAGCGTTTTGCTTTTACTCTCGCCTGACTCTGTTTCCTTTTGATCAGCTGCTACCCAGGCCCTGGTGCAGTGGTTCAGATGGTACCATGTTTTGCTCCCCTCCAATTGGACCGCAGTGGGTGTCGCTCGAACCACGGAGTAAGGACCCTCCCTCCTTGGATCGTGCCAGTTTTCCGGAAGATCTCTGTATACACCTGGTCCCCTGGTCCCACTGGTCTCAGGATCTCTGAGCCGGAGCCTGGTACCCTGTTGTTCACTCACTAGTAGACCACACTATATAAACCGTTGTAGGAGAGTAAAACCTTTATTATGGCTAGAATATATTAGTCGCTGAATTAATTATGAATTAACTCGACTCGTTAAAATTTAGGATTTATTTTACCTCGAAGTAGGGCACCACACCAAAATAAGACAGGATGTTTATTAAACTTTGGTGAAGGCTTAATACCTGTTAGTAATTGATTGTTTAAATTTTATCAGTCTCGTCTTGAACGCGTTCGTACCACAGCCTTATCAGTGAACAAACTTTCTGTACAGAACGGAAGATTCTCACAACGACGTAAGGTTATAAACATTTATTTGACTACCTAACAAGGAGAATACAGGATAGTGCAACACTGAATAGACAAGTGAAAAGGGTTAAATGTGGATATAAAAAGCTTAAGACCAGAGCGATTCAGAACTACGGGGCTGGTTTATAATATTACTGGCAGACTTAAACTGGCTCTAATTAGCCGGCCAACAGAACTCGGATCAGAATTTAACTGTCACCAATGTTTAAACCAAGAGTTGCATTTAAAGGCCAACCTTACATTGCCGTTGACATTACAGTCGCCCTGGCATCTTACAGAACTGATGCAGGTTCATAGGTCTGCGTCTCGGTGTTTGGCGGACCTTAGTTCTGGTTCTGTAGACCGGGTCAGCTGCGCGGTTGGATTGGCAGGGCTCGTCTGCTCCCGTCCCGGCTTGGATTCGACTCTTCAGGTGGCTTGCCACTGGCTGTTGTTTGTGGGTTGACAAAAATGTTCTGACCGGTTCTGAACTAGAGTTTGATGCAATTTTTCGACCGGACAAAAGGAAAAGACGGCACGAGGGGTTTTACTATACTTAAGAAGAAAAAAAAACGTGTCGTAGAAACTTAGAAAGTTGCGCGGTAAAAATAGATTAATAAACGAAAATACTTAAGTAAGAAAATAAAATATAAAGTAACGTCTCTTGCTAACTTTGGGTTAACAAAGTTAAACAAAAGAGACAAAAACCCGGAAGCGCAGAAGAGGGGGAGAAGAGATAAGTGCAGGAGGTGAAGGAAAAGAAAGGGTCAGAGGTGTGAGGGTGCAGAGATGCAGAAGAGGAGATGCAGAGAGAGAGATGTGAGACAGCAGTCTCTTCCTTTTCTACTAAAGAAAAAGGGGGAGTCTTGGCATAACCCAACCCTTTGGCTCTGAGCGAATAACTGCTTTTTACGCCGGAATTCTAACAGGGAAGATTGAACTACCTTTGGTTGATTTTCCATTATTAAGCTTTCTGATATCCAATTTAACCAAAATCTTTAGGCAGACAGTTTTAACAGATACAGATACTGAGTGACGGCCTTTTATTAAAACACAAAATATTTCAGGAATTAGACAGAGACTTTGCACTTCTGAAACCACATAAACATAATCACAACAAGATACAAATAATGCATATACTGTTACACACTTGCAAGAATGTCTTTGAACAGCCAGTTGCGATGAAACATCGAACTTTAACTGTTTCCCAAACTTCTGCACAAAGTTCTATTGTGTAAATTTTATCATTGAAAGTCCCTCTGTCTCCCAACAGAGACTGTCCTCCGGTTCAAATTGCGGTCAGATTTGACGTTGATTTAGGTTTAAAAGGGGTACTTCATTTGGAGTTCTTGTCCTTTTTATTTTAGAGGTTGTAAACCACACCTTGTCTCCTATCGAAACAAGCATACAAATGTCTTATCTACGGCTCCCTCACTGTGACGCTGAGCAGACAACCAGACACAAAGAATTCCTTAAACAGCACTTCCTTGGAGGTCCTACAAAATGGTGCTTTACATATCATGCATGCAGTGGTTGTATGAGTTTATATGGGGTTTTTTTGTGTTCCCTTTACCGACTGAATTGCTTTTCTTATTAGCCTTCCAGTGGACCTTTTGAGACATTTTTGCTGTGTGTGTGTGTATGTATGTGTGTGTGTGTGTGTGTGTGTGTGTGTGTGTGTGTGTGTGTGTGTGTGTGTGTGTGTTCCTCTTCTCTATCCAGCAAACAGTTCCTGCTCAATTTCTAGTGAATTTCCCTTCATGTACAGTATATATAAATTATTTAGTTGACTCTGTAGCCCCACGGTGGTTAGATTAGACTTAACCAGGGAGGTTGAGTAGTATGATATCCCTGTAGTTGGCACACACTCTCTGGTCCCCCTTTTTGGACAGGGGAACCACAACCCCGATCTGCCACTCCCTTGGCACTATCCCACTTCTCTGAACCTTCTTCCACACCCGTTGCTTTGCTTCTGACACAGCAGAGGCTGCAGCCCTTCGAGCCTGTGAGTCCCTTGCAACTGCCTCCCGAGTCTTCCAGGATAACATATCCAGGAAGGACTCCTTCTTCAATCAGTCAGCTTCCCTGACCACCGGTGTCCACCGCGGTTCAAGGCCCCCAACTTCCACAGGGTTGCCACAAAAGCTCTATCGGACAGGATCCTCCTCCAGACGTTCCCAGTTCATTTGCACTACCCGTTTAGGCTTGCCTGGTCCGTCCAGAATCTTCCCCATCTTCTGGCCCAAGTCATCACCACAGATGACAGCTCTGCCCCTCTCTTCACTTGACTGTCGATAACATATGGCCTCACATCATATGATACGATTACAAAATCGATCATTGACCTTTGCCCTAGGGTGCTCTGGTACCACGTACACTTATGAGCTTTCTCATGTTCGAACATGGTGTTTGTTATAGACAATCCAAGACCAGCACAGAAGTCTAATAACAGACGACCGCTCAGATTTAGATCAGGGAGTCCGTTTCTCCTTATCACGCCTCTCCAGGTGTCTCCATTGTTGCCCACGTGGGCGTTGAAGTCTCCCAACAGTCAGATTTTCCCCCCTATCACCCACAGGAGTAAGCCATCTTGTCCATGGGGGTAAACATTGTGGCGCTCAGCCGGGGCTTGGGAGTATCCCCATACCTGCCCGGCACCTCACAACCTGGGCAACTCCAGAGAAGACCCCTATCCAGGAGTACGCTTCCAGAACCAAGACTGTGCTTGGAGGTAAGTCCCTACATATCTAAGTGGTAGAGCTCCACTTCCCGCACAAGCTCCTTCTCCCACAGAGGGGTGACATTTCACGTTCTCAGAGCCAGCCTGTGCTGCCCAGGTCTGATCCATCGAGGCCCCTCACTTTCACTGCCACCTGTGCAGCAGCGCACCTGACCCCAGCAGTTCCTCCTGTGGTGTGGTGGGCCAACAGGATGAAGAGGGGGGAGGTGCCACGTCACTTTTTTGGGCAATGCCGGCCGGGCTCCGTGGCAAACCCGGCCACAAAGCGCTCGCCGGCGAGCCCTCCATCTGGGCGTGGAGTCAGCAAGGCATATATAGTTTAACACCCACCATGATAAACCATGCATGGAACACCCAATGGAACTGGCTCTTTGAGGAAAATACTGAAAGCCAAGCAAAGTCAAACTAATTTGGGCACTGGCCAAAAACATCAAAAAACAACCTACATGAATATTCAAAGACAATGACCTGAATGTCCACTACGGTGGCCTTCGGGTAAAGCAAAACACAAAAGGCCCTCTCTGGAGCTGGAGTTTGCTTTGCCCATTCTGGGCTACTGTAGAAACATGGTGGTGCAACATGGCAGGCTTTGTGGAGGAGGACCTGTTCTGAATGGATATATAAAACCTAATCATGAATATTGTATTCCATTTCTGTCAATATCTCCCTAAATCCTATACAGTGCTCATCTAAATTAAAATGAAGAAAAGTGCTTTAACAGGGGTATTGAGTTAATATTACTGCATTTGTAAAGTTGTATGTACACTATAATGAAAGTAGCACTGATATTTATGATTAAAAGCTGTGGTATGGAGGTGCACACTGATTTGCCATCACAATCACTGCTAAAAGAGAAGTTTCTTATTTAGTGAAAAACATCACCTTACATGAAGTCTATTAAAGACCAAAAAAAAGCTTGTAAAGCTTTCATTTGAATCCAAAATACAACCAATAACCTATTAAAGCGACCTGTCAATGTAGATATAAAGTATATAGAAAGTAATAATGATGCTACTATAATGTTATGAGTTGTTTTTTTTCTATTTGATTTTTTCCCCAAAATTTTTTAATTAAATTTTGCAGACAAGTGCACACGAAAAATCCTAACAGCCGCACAGTGTGTCTGCCTTTAAGTGAAAAGGGGACAGAGAAAAACAAACAAGGCATTAGGAAGTGTCCTCAGCATCACCAGGACTAACAGTAAGACTATTACTAATAAGAGCCAGCAGTGGGTCCCAAGTTTGATGGAATGCTGTCAAAGATCCCCTCTGTGAAGACCTTAACTTCTCTAACCATAGACATTGTAAAATTACACTTATCCAACTATTATGAGTCGGTGGAGAAACATGTTTCCATTTAAGGAGAATATTACATCTTGCGAGCAGGGTGGTAAAGGCCACAACTTGTTCTGTGGTAATGGGCAGATTTTTAGACGGAGGGAGCCCAAAAAGAGGAGTCAGCGGATTTGGTTCCTAATCTGTGTTATGAGCTTGTTTGAGGGTTTGAAATATATCAGAACAAAATTCAGCAAGCTTCGGGCACATCCAGAGCATGTGTGCGTGGTCAATGCAGTCTCACTCCCAGAATGTCAAATAGCGACTGATGGCAAGGGCCCTTTAGCGTCAGTCACTGACAGAAAAAGTACCCTTCGACGTCGTCTGCAGACGGAGATGGGGCTCGATTCACTACAATGTAATGCCGTCCCTGGCGATATTTTACGATCAGAGCGGCTGCTTCACTACAATGTTATGCTGTCCCCGGCGGTATTTGATATTTAGAGCGGCTGCTGTATTTACCCGACCACGGCTCTAATGGATGATGTGAGCATCCGTCCTATTGGATAGTTATTAGAAAGATTTTATGGCCAGACAGCTGTTTCAATGACGTCGGGTTGCTAGGGACTACGGCTGAAAGACGCCGTGGGCACCTGTCCCATTGGATAACGGAGGACCAATTACCCAGGAGAACTGTCATTACTTTCATTTTTTAATGTTTTAACGATGATTTAACAATAATCCATTTGACGTTTTTAGCAACTAGCACAGCAGTGTATACTTGTTATTTACACAAGATGAATGGGCCATGTACATCTGTTTCCGAGTTTTCCCCTTCAGTTCGTTTGTTGTCAGGTTCGGGTAGCTGAAGGCAGCAGCCTACATTACCCACAATCCTCAATTCTCCAAACAGTTCAAAATGATGAATAAATAACTAAAAAATAATTAGTTCCCTTTATGTAAGATAGCCTTAGCCATATGTGTCTAATTTATCGTCTTTATTGCTTCGTTTTGTCATGTTGATTACTTGTAATTGTATACAGGCTACTCCTTCTGGGTGTGCTTTTGTATTCACCGAAACATGTTATTACTGCTGCCGTGTTCATTTGAAATTTCACAAATAAAAAAATAATAACAAAAAATGAAATAGAATTTGGAGGTGACCTTTTGAAATTTAAACATTAACAACAACAACAATGGCAACACCTATTTCTACCCCCCCCCCCCCCCACCACCAGAATGTATGTCCGACAATGGGAACTCCAAACATATCATGTTGTAAATTGACAAATATCTGTCATGTGGTTGTTCAGCAGACTCATGAGTCTCAAACAAGGGAAGGCTCTGGCTGTGATCACAATGAATGGTAAGAATGTGAAGAACATTGGTCCTTTTTGAAATGTTTGTTCTTAATAATATCCATCCCGTCTCCCAAACTCCCAAATCTTTGTAATATCTTAACATGAGAAATTACACATTTCAATATCCGCTGACAAGGACCAAATTTGTCGGCCGCTTTCTTTTTTTGCTACATTGATTGCATTTCAAAAAATTAGTTTTATTTTCTGTGAGGTAATTCTTAAAGTGAAGACCGAATTGCAGATCATTACACATAATTAATTTAGAATAAACATACAGTACTTTTCATTACACTGACATTTCTGTATGGTCAGTCCTTTTATTTTGATTGGTCTTTGTGATATTCTAATATTGTGAGGTAGTAGATTTTTGAATTTTCATGACCTGTGTGTTGTACCCGTGCTTTTCTTTTTTTAGATGCATGTGTATTTTTTTCCCTGCCCAACATCACATTTTTTTGTATTGAGAAATACATAACATATTCTTTAAAAAACATTTATAGAATTAACTGTGTGAAGATTTACATTACAGTGGCTTGCAGTGCAGGCAAAGCCACGTGGATTGCTGGAGTTGAGGATGTTGTAAAGAGTGATTACTGGCCAGCTACCCTTCACTTTGCCACAATCTATTCCACAGATGTTGTCTTCTCGTATGAAAAAATTAAAACGGCTGCACCTGGACTGTCCTGTCAGGCATTCTTAGAAATGCTCAATCAGCGAACTGTCCGTTTTGGCCGTGTGAGTATTGAAGTCATTTGTTGTTTTTGACCAATTTGTATTGTGCATTGTGCAAAAGCTGTGTCCTTCTATTTTAGTTTTTAAATATCATTCAATCAAGATGTCCTTTTTGTGATAGACTGGGAAAGTCTCAAGTGATAATCTCAGCATTTCTGAAGGGGGCTGGGTTAACACTTGGGGAGGAGGTGGAACAAGTGAATGCCTTCCTCTCTAGGATAGCAGTTATGGCAAAGCACATGTCAAAAGCAGGTGAGTTAGCCACATAGTAAAAACTACAAACCACATAGAAAAAACTCACTATAGGCAAAATAGTTATAACATCATATTTTCTGTTGTAGGGCGTACGGACATGTTAACACTCATGGCCATGCGGTGAAACAAGCAGAAGATGGACAACTTGGCCACCTAATTGTCCCGCAGTACTTACATTTTTTTTTTAAAGTGTTTACGATTCTTTGGTAGTTATAGTTCAATTGTGGGCTGGATTTTTACTTAATTATTTCAATGATTCTGGTCGTTTGTAGACCACAAAAGCTCTTGAAGTGAAGACAAAGGAAGTGGAATCAATGAAGGCAGAGTTGGCAGCGACTGATGGGCAATTTGAAGACTGGGTCAATGATGTGAAGGATTGGGCTGAAAGTAAGGAAATTATTACTTTTATTTTTTTTCAGCAGAGTTCCTCTCTGGGAACCATCACCTTATCGTGGTGGAGAGGTTTGTGTGTCCCTGTGAACCTGAGGGCTGTGTTGTCTGGAGCTTAGTGCTCCTGGTAGGGTCTCCCATCGCAAAGTGGTCTCAGGCGAGGGGCCGGACTAAGAATGGTTCACAAAGACTCAATGGACAAACAACGAAGAGGAAGAGAGACCCTGCCCGGAGGAAGCCCGGGGCCCCCGTCTGGAGCCAGGCCTAGACGGAGGGCTCACCGGCGAGCGCCTGGTGGCCGGGTTTGCCACGGAGCCCGGCCGGGCACGGGCCGAAAAAGTGACGTGGCACCTCCCTCCTCTCCATCCTGTGGGCCCACCACTCGCAGGAGGAACCACTTGGGTCGGGTGCGCTGCTCTGGGGATGTGGAATGTCACCTCTCTGTCGGGGAAGGAGCCGGAGCTTGTGCGGGAGGTGGAGCGCTACCAGTTAGATCTGGTGGGGCTTACCTCCACACACAGTCTCGGTTCTGGAACCGTACTCCTGGATAGGGGTTGGACACTATTCTTCTCTGGAGTTGCTCAGGGTGTGAGGCGCCGGGCGGGTGTGGGGATACTCACAAACCCCCGGCTGAGCGCCGCAGTGTTGGAGTTCACCCCGGTGGACGAGAGGGTCGCCTCCTTACGCCTGCGGGTGGTAGGGGGGAAAACTCTGACTGTTGTTTGTGCATATGCACCAAACAGCAGTTCAGAGTATTCAGCCTTCTTGGAGACCCTGAATGGAGTCCTGCATGGGGCTCCGGTAGGGGACTCCATAGTTCTGCCGGAAGACTTCAACGCCCAAGTGGGCAATAATGGAGACACCTGGAGAGGCGTGATTGGGAGGAACGGCCTCCCTGATCTAAATCAGAGTGGTCGTCAGTTATTAGACTTCTGTGCCAGTCACGGATTATCTTTAACTAACACCATGTTCGAACATAAGGATGCTCATAAGTGTACGTGCTACCAGAGCACCCTAGGCCAAAGGTTGATGATCGATTTTCTGATCGTATCATTTGATCTGAGGCCGTATATTTTTGGTCGTATGGTGATGAGTTGGATCAGAGGATGGGGGAAGAGTCTGGACAGACCAGGTAAACCCAAACGAGTAGTGCGGGTGAACTGGGAACGTCTGGAGGACACCCCTGTCCGAGAGATGTTCAACTCACACCTCCGGCGGAGCTTTTCTGGCATCCCTGTGGAGGTTGGGGGCATTGAACCGGAGTGGGCAATGTTCAAAGCTTCCATTGCTGAAGCTGCAGCGGTGAGCTGTGGCCTCAAGGTCTTAGGTGCCTCAAGGGGCGGTAACCCTCGAACACCGTGGTGGACACCGGTGGTCAGGGAAGCTGTCCGACTGAAGAAGGAGGCCTTCCGGGATATGCTATCCCAGAAGACTCCGGAGGCAGTTGCAAGGTACCGACAGGCCAGAAGGGCTGCAGCCTCTCCTGTGTCAGAGGCAAAGCAGCGGGTGTGGGAAGAGTTCGGAGAAGCCATGGAGAAGGACTTCCGGGCGGCACCAAGGTGCTTCTGGAAAACCATTTGACATCTCAGGAGGGGGAAACGGGGAACCGTCCAAGCTGTTTACAGTAAAGACGGGACGCTGGTGACCTCAGCCGATGAGGTTATCGGGCGGTGGAAGGAGCACTTTGAGGAACTCCTTAACACGCCCTCTTTTGTAGAGGCAGAGCTGGAGGCTGATGGGGAATCATTGTCAATATCCCTGGCGGAGGTCACTGAGGTAGTCAAACAACTCCACAGTGGCAAAGCCCCAGGGGTTGATGAGATTCGTCCAGAAATGCTGAAAGCTTTGGGTTGGGAGGGGCTGTCTTGGTTGACACGCCTCTTCAACATTGCGTGGAAGTCTGGGACAGTGCCAAGGGAGTGGCAGACCGGGGTGGTGGTTCCTTTTTTTAAAAAGGGGGACCAGAGAGTGTGTGCCAATTACAGGGGTATCACACTACTCAGCCTCCCTGGTAAAGTCTACTCCAAGGTGCTGGAAAGGAGGGTTCGTCCTATAGTCGAACCTCAGATTGAAGAGGAACAATGTGGATTCCGTCCTGGACGTGGAACAACGGACCAGCTCTTCATTCTCGCAAGGATCCTGGAGGGGGCCTGGGAGTATGCTCATTCAGTCTACATGTGTTTTGTGGATCTGGAGAAGGCATATGACCGGGTTCTTTGGGAGATACTGTGGGAGGTGCTGCGGGAGTATGGGGTGAGGGGGTCACTTCTGTGGGCCATCCAATCTCTGTACACCCAAAGTGAGAGCTGTGTCCGGATCCTCGGAGTAGGTCGGATTCGTTTCCGGTGGGGGTTGGCCTCCGCCAGGGGTGCGCTTTGTCACCAATCCTGTTCGTGATTTTCATGGACAGGATTTCAAGGCGTAGTCGTGGTGGGGAAGGGTTGCAGTTCGGTGGGCTGAGAATCTCGTCTCTGCTTTTCGCAGATGATGTGGTCCTGATGGCATCGTCGGTCAGTGACCTTCAGCACTCACTGGAACGGTTCGCAGCCGAGTGTGAAACGGCTGGGATGAGGATCAGCATCTCTAAATCTGAGGCCATGGCTCTTAGCAGGAAACCGGTGGATTGCTTACTCCAGGTAGGGAATGAGTCCTTACCCCAAGTGAAGGAGTTCAAGTACCTCGGGATCATGTTCACGAGTGAGGGGACGATGGAGCGTGAGTTTGGCTGGAGAATCGGAGCAGCGGGGGCGGTGTTGCAGTCGCTCTACCGCACCGTTGTGACGAAAAGAGAGCTGAGCCGGAAGGCAAAGCTCTCGATCTACCGGTCAATCTTCGTTCCTACCCTCACCTATGGTCATGAAAGTTGGGTCATGACCGAAAGAACGAGGTCGCGAGTACAAGCGGCCGAAATGGGTTGTCTCAGGAGGGTGGCTGGAGTCTCCCTTAGAGATAGGGTGAGAAGTTCAGCCATCCGTGAGGAACTCGGAGTAGAGCCGCTGCTCCTTAGCGTTGAAAGGAGCCAGTTGAGGTGGTTCGGGCATCTAGTAAGGATGCCCCCTGGGCGCCTCCCTAGGGAGGTGTTCCAGGCACGTCCAGCTGGGAGGAGGCCTCGGGGAAGACCCAGGACTAGGTGGAGAGATTATATCTCCACACTGGCCTGGGAACGCCTCGGGATCCCCCAGTTAGAGCTTGTTAATGTGGCCCGGGAAAGGGAAGTTTGGGGTCCCCTGCTAAAGCTGCTGCCCCCGCGACCCGACCCCGGATAAGCTGATGAAGATGAGATGAGATGAGATGAGATGAGAGTTTATGACCGACTTTAATGTCATCGATTTGTTAGTTTTTTCATAGTGTCAGAATTAGTGATAACACTGTCTAATAACATTCTTTAACTAGTATCCATAGAGCTTTCTGGATGTATTCTAATACTTTACACTGGAGTTATTGCTCATTTTGGATTAATAGTAAAATATGTTTCATGTTGGGTTCATTTCAAAAAGGCATCCAACACTACAGTTTTCAGAGAATCTAAAAAAAAATTAACATCAAATCGCACTATTATATAAATTGGTCAAAGTGTAACACACACTTTTCTTCTCTAAAGCAACAACCAACAACTCAACAGACGCTGCTGCCTTGACCAGTAAGATAGCGATGCTGGTTGTGAGTGTAAATAAACGCTCCCTGTGACTTTAGAAAGACTATGTCTCCAACAAAGGTTGCGCAAGGATCCGCCGAAAGATCAGGGAGGAGAAAGAGACCTTGACTGCAGTTGTAGATCAGTACAACAGAATGGTTCCAAGCACAGAAACTTTGTGCCTGGAAACCGTTCTGTCTGGAGAGACAGCTTGGCCATGGCAGTTACCTGACAATGGTAGGGGCAACAGCTGTTTAATACTGCCATCAAATGTGACACACTTTTAATGGCTTCATTTAGATTTATTTTGATCTTTCATACATGAATGAAATTCTTGTCATAAATGCTTCACAGACTGTCGACCTCAGGACGAAGAGGAGAGTTTTCGACAGTGTCATTGCGGAACGGAGACTTTGGGAAGAAAAAGCTATCCTTTTGTCCATGATGAACTGCCACTGGAGGTCCTTAACAGTTTGTGGGGATTCCTTAAAAGAGCTATCTTCTCTCATTACGAGGACAACAATGCAAGGTATGTTTTTTAGATCTGACATCACACGAATGATGATAAAGTCACTAATACTGCCTAGCATTGCCAAACAGAAGCTGCACCGTGTCACGGAAATGATGGCTTATGCAAGACAATGCTACCTTCAGGTTTTGACTGGAGCAAAGAACTTTCTACAAAGCTTTCCAGATGAATATTCTGACAGTGACTCTGACTCTGACCTTGAGTTGCAGCGTTGTCATGAATACTCAGATTGGAAGCAATAATATTCATTGAAGTCCCACATGACATGGAAGAGACCAAAATCTCTAAATCATGTTTAATGTTGTGATTTCTGGCTGAGGTATCCCATGGAAAAATACTGGAGTGTGTACTTTCACACTTCTTGGCTTTGTAGGCACTCTAGACAATAACATTTATGTGACCAAGTACAGAAAATGAGAGATTTCAATAATCTATCTCCCTTTTGTTATGTATGGTTCCATGATCAGAGCTTAAATTACACTTTGAAAAGTATTACTATACTGAAAAATAATTTCAAAATGCATCAAAAAGACAACAAACATACCAGAAACCATATTTCATTGAAACTGTTTTCCTTTGTTTTGTGTCACAAGAATGAAAAAAGGAACAAACAAATTAAAACAAACATTTACAAAATAAGATCAATGTAAATAAGATTAATAAATAACATTTAAATTAAATTAAATTAAATGTAGCACCTCTAACCCTAATTTTAGAAACAAACCACATTCTCTAGGTTCAGAAAGTAGGGCTCGATGTGGAAGTTGAACAGAGATGATTTATTGCATCCAAACAATATTATTTCGCTGCGCATGGAATAGAAAACCCCAAAACAAAATAGAGCTCTTTAATAAAAAATAAAAAAATAAAACAAATTTCCAAATAAATTGTCCTTTTCCTTCTGTATCAGAAGGAATACAGTTCAGTTTTGTGGTTGGTGTTTGTGTTTGTCAATTCTTCTGCTACCTGGGTAGATTTTGTGGTGAACGCTCTTATCTGAATCAAGAGTGCAGTGAGTAGAGGTCTGTCTTCGGAGTGGATCCCGTTCTCCTTTCTGTCGATCGCCTGGCTCGCCACTGAACTGGCGGGTTCAGAAGTCTTGCTGATCAATCCCTGATCCAATAAAAATAAAAACCAGTCTGAGTCCGAAAAAAGGGCTTAACATGGTTGTAGCTGCTCTTCTCTCTCTCTTGGGGCATGGAATCCTCGTAACCATATGGGTTACACCCTCCCCTCTTGAATCGGACCTTTGATGTTGCTGAAGTTCCTCTGGACTATAGGTATCTTTTAGAACTTCCACAGGATCCTTTTCCACATCAGTTTCACTTGTCATGTCCTGTTCTTTTCCATTTGCCATATCCGTTTCATTCGTCACATCCAGTTTGTTTGTCATATCAGTTTCATTTGTCACATCCGTTTCGTTTGTCACATCCATTTCATCTTCATTTGTCATGTCCATTTGTTTATTGTCCTCTCCAGCAGGGGACTCCTCTCGTTCTACAAACGCAGGTGTTCCGACAGGTTCAGCAGGTTGATTGCTGTCCTCAAGACCATCCTGACACTGGGAGTCCAAGGAACTCGATGGCATAGCTGGCCCCCCTACATCCGTTGGACTCGCATTGGGTTGTTTTCTTTTTGGAATTTCACACACCTGAGTGAAATTTTCTTCCAGGGCAGAAGAGGACTTGGCAGGATAGATGATCAAGTCTTCCTCAGACTCTGAGGATTCCTCTGAGAGTTGAGGTTGACTCCGTCTAGTTCTTGGCTTACGCACTTTAGGTCTGATTGGTTCAGTTTCCTCCACTTCGGAGAGGTCACCACACGCAAGCAGTAGGTCTCTGTGTAGAGTTCGGATGGGACCGTCCCCACTGCTGGACTGTACTTTGCACACAGGAAGGTCTCCCATTTTTTCCAGAACTTTGTACATGGTGGACTCTCACTTGTCCGCAAGCTTGTGTTTACTCCGGAACCTCAGGTTTTTCACTAACTCTTGATCTCCTTCCTCTAGTGTCGACTCTCACACTAGCTTGTCAAAGCGGCGCTTGTTCATGTCAGCAACTTTTTGTGAGTTCCGAGTGGCAATCTGATAACTCTC
The DNA here is from genome assembly GCF_963691815.1 of Echiichthys vipera. Classification (NCBI taxonomy): domain Eukaryota; kingdom Metazoa; phylum Chordata; class Actinopteri; order Perciformes; family Trachinidae; genus Echiichthys; species Echiichthys vipera. The sequence goes on along the minus strand of NC_139825.1, from coordinate 12,908,945 downwards.
CTCGAGGCGTGCTTTCAGGTGTTTGACATACTGAGAATGGGATTTGGGAGAGCCATCTTTCACAGGTAAGGAGAAGGCAATGTCAACAGGTAATCGAGGTTGTCGTCCAAACATCAATTCGTATGGACTGAACCCTGTGACATCGCTCATGGTGCAGTTATGGCAAGTGGTTTTACAAGATCTTGCCAGTGACTTTTTTCTTTGTCCTTTAAAGTTCCCAACATGCCAAACAGGGTCCGATTAAACCTCTCTACGAGGTTTCCTCTAGGGTGATAGGGCGTAGTGCGCACCTTAGTGATGCCTGCTAAGTTCTTTAATGAGTTGGGACTCAAAATCCCTGCCCTGATAAATTAGTAGCCGCCCCGGAAAACCGTAGTGCACAAAGAACTGCTCCCAAAGAGTTTTGGCGACCGTTGTTGCCTTCTGGTCCTTGGTCGGTATGGCGACCACATATTTGGTAAAATGGTCTGTGAGGACCAATATATCTTTGGTATTGTAACTGTCGGGCTCTAGTGACAAGTAGTCAATGCACACCAATTCCATAGGGCAAGTTGTGTGGATGTTTACAAGAGGCGCTGATCTTTCTGGTTGCGTCTTCCTTCTGACACAACGTCCAGACGACTTCATCTTTTTTTCCACATCCGCAGCCAATTTCGGCCAATAGAACCTTGTTCTTACCAAGTCTAGGGTTCTCTCCAGACCCATGTGTCCCATATCCTCATGTAAGGACTTGAGAATGGTAGCACGAAGAGACTTCAGGGCAAAGATCTGGTAAGTTACATCATCTTCAGATTGACGTGTTCTGTACAAAAGACCATTTCTCATCTCCAACCTTTTCTTTTCCTTGAGCATCAGCTTGAGCTCCAGAGAGTCAGGAACGAGGCTGGCCTCATCTCCGTCCTCCAAGACTTGGATAACCTGTTTAATGATCGGGTCGGACCTTTGATGTTGCTGAAGTTCCTCTGGACTATAGGTAGGTATGGTAGAAGAACCTAACGCATCATCATTTCCGTAGGTGTCTGGAATTCGGACCTCTCCATTTTTCCAGCGAGAACTGAAAAGGCTTCCTCAAGATTGGGCAATGCGTATGCGTCTCTGATTATCAGTGAATTTAGTTTACGATAATCAATGCAAAGACAGACCTCTCCATTTTTTTTTACGGACTACTACAATTGGGGAAGTGTAAGGGGACTCGGACTCACAAATCACTCCTGCGTCTAGCAGTGTACACAAATACTTTCTCACAGCTTTGTAGTCGTTTGGGTGGATTGGTCAATTTCTTTGTTTGATTGGTCTGTCGTCTTTCAGATTTATGTGGTGTTTTACTTTGGTTGCATGCCCAAAATCAGTCTCGCTGCAGGCGAAAACATCACAGTACTCATACAAACTATATGTTACTCTGTCCTTCCACTCTTTTGAAAGGGGCGAATCACCAAAGTCAATGATGAAGCTTGACTGGTCTGGTTCATTGGCTGGTTTGGGAATACCAGCATAGTATTTCACAGGGTCTGAGGGTTTTTTGAGTCAGGTAAGTAGTCACGGATCTCTTTGGGTGTGTGAAGCTCAGAAATGACACAGTTTGAGGGAAGTGTGACATCGTGCTCATTCTCATTTCTCAACCATACCAGTATCTTGTGAGGATGTTGGCGGGGCAAGGTCATGAGGCAGCACTCCACAAAGACCCCACCAGGTAAGGCAGAGGACTGAGGGTACTCTACCATAACACAGTCACTGGGGGTGTCAACCTTCAAATACCCTTCTAACAGTGGCGGGCCGTGCATTTCAGACCTGCGCCTGCAGCGATGCCCTACCAGACTTAATCCACCTCTTAAAACCATAATAATGATGCCATGGCTCTACACATTATGCATTTAGACCAAAACACAGTACAACTGGGCTTTGCATCACCTTAACATATAGTCAAGTACAACAGTGTTATATTACTCTACTGAGTTTTATTCACTACACCAACAGTATGAGCCTTAACACGTTTCTTCACAAAACAGCGCAGAGCGCACTGTCAAATCAATTCAATCAATCAAGTCGCAGCCGAAGCAGCGTCACAGAAACATTCGTTAATATATTTTTTAACAATAATATTAACTCAGCAAAATAAAGAAAGCTGCAAAAGTCCCCAACTAAAATACAAAAATAACTCAACTATAAGCTGTACTGTGGCGTTCATTTGCTCCATGTATTCCACCACGGGCTCACGCGCCATTATATATCACACAAAGGCATCATTTCAGAAAGAAATAAAAGGCTTTTAAGGTATAATACAAAGTTGTATTAAGTCCACCAACACTATAACGATGAGCTTTAACAAGTCTGTTCACCAAACAGTAAGGGCAGGTTTGGGACCCTGGCAACACATGATAGCTGAATAATGATTGGATAAAAACTCTAACATAAACGCCATTTTGACCATTAGCACCCTCAACATTGGAAGGGCTGGATGGGGTGAGTTTTAGAAAAAGAAGCAGTCACTGTGGTCACCTGGGACCCTGAATCTAGGAGACACCTAGTGTTAACTCCTGACACACTGACATCTGCTACACATTTCTGTCCTACAGGACCACGGGGGAGCTTAGCTTGGGGGCCTACTTTGTGTGAGCGAATGAATGTTTGTGTCCTAGGTTTTGGGGTGGGACTGTCATTCTCAGTTCCAGTTCCTGGTTGTCCCTCAGCAGGAACTGCATTCAGTTTAAACTCTGTTCCCAGGCTTATTGTTTTTGCTTTAGCTCTCTGTGTTTCTTTTCAACTAATGCAGGGTTTGCTTCATTGTTGCAGGAAGGTGCGATATGGCTGTCCTCACCACACCTGAGGCAGTACCATGGGCGGGGCTTCCTGTTGGTAAGTTTTGATGCTGGAGAAAACGATGGATTTCCTTCAGCAGGGGCTTTGGGCTTAGCCTTCTGTTTCTTTCCTGGCTTTAAAGACACTTGGCTTGAGCGGAAGGATGCTTTTAAAGAAGCTAGTTGGGCTTGTAGCTTCGCCATTTGTTTTTCAAGCTTCCGTGAGTCAGAGGGGATAGCCGTTGCTTCATCGTCATCAGTGGCGTAGTCCTCCACTGCGAGTGTGTTTGTCTGTACTTTTGTTCTGTTAGACCCAAAGTGCTGCTTCATCCTGCTGGACTTAGCAGCTTGTCTGTCCTCCTCAGAGCGCACTGAAAGGAGTAACCCTGAGAAGGGAGGAGGGTTATTAAGTAGATTATTCCAGCAGCCTCTACAGAACTGCTTAAGCAGCTGGCAGTCAGAATTACTAGCAGCTAACCCACCTCTTTTGATGACCTTGCTCAAGATTGTCTGCAAGCGCTGCAAATAGCCAGAAGGCTTTTCTCCAGGGTCTTGGTTCGTGTTTAAGAACTTTGCAAAAAGCTCATCGCCATCATCAATGATACCATAAGCAGAGTCAAAGAGGGCAAGATATTCCTGTGGGGAAGCATTGGGCCAAAGATGCTTCACAATTGTGGACGGAGGCGGGAAGAGGCTCTCAACCATTTTCCTGGTTGCATGCGTTGCAGAGATGACAGGGTCTGCTAGGAAAAACTCAACGTTGCTGCGCCACGTGTCATAATCTGACTCTGCACTGGGAAAGGGGATTCTCCCTGAGAAGGGTCTGAGTCGGACGTTGCCATGATAGTGGAGAGGAAGATCACTGTTCTTGATGACATGCTCAACCATTACTTTTTGTATCTATGTCGTCTGTCTGCGTGTTATCTTGTTGTGTTTGTCCCGTCATTATCTGCATGATGTGTGGTGTCCATTACTGTACTGTGATGTGAAAAAAATTGTCCTCTTGAGGACCATAATTTCTAAAGTAACATGCAAGCAGCACTGGTTAGTTTTTCAATGTTTATATACAGTATGTGCTCGGTCTCATCTCTTCTGGCAGAGCGCTCCCAGCTGTTTTCCTATTGCTCAATGTCATGGATGCAACTTAAGCAGTTGTGATAGAAAAATATGAAATCTAACATCTAACTTCTTATGGCACACTGTCCATTTGTACCGTGCCTAAGCATGCTTCACAGCTAAAGTCTAGTTCATTTGACTAGTGTGAGTTCAACTGTACAGCGCCTAGGCACGGCATGCTTGTTGGCTAAGGCCCGGTTGAGAGAGGTGGGCTTTTGTAAATCACAGATGCACATGTACGAATACGAGCATGCGCATGTGTATGAGTGCGAGCATTGACAGCTGTTCTGATGTCTATTTATATACAACAGTTACCCCTCACAGACATTTAAAAAGATGCCGCCAAATGGTTCGTGGTGGTCTGATAAGGAGGTGGAGTGTTTACTGCAGATTGGGTTGGATGCAAATATTCAAAAACAGTCAGACAAAACTGAGGGGTGATGAGCAATCAAGCTGAGGCTCAGATAATTTCAAATAATGTGAATGCTGCTTGGGTTGCGTCAACTATGTCACTGCATGAAAAAGCATCAATTGTACACAGCCAAAAATATGTATTTAAAATGGGAGGATACCCGCTGTAGACCAGTATAAGCTTTTTTTTCCAGTCCAACACAACTGGAGCCACAGGCCACCCTATCCATATGAAAACAATTGAACAGCCAGTTGCTGATCATATGTTGGGGCCTTGATTGTGCGATTACAAATTGTCATGATTTGACAGTAAGTTGACTATAGGAAAGACATGTCAAATCAGATTTGACTAGGTAAATTCTTAGTCTGGGACGGCCCTTCACTACACCATTATTTTTTGTCTTTTGAAACATCAAAGGACTACAATTTGTGTTTTGTAATCCTTATATAACAGTGTGTTGAAGAATGAACAATAAATTGATTGTAAACCTTAAATGTTTTTTCATTGTATTTTACTAGAAAACCAAGAGAAAGAAAGGAGAACATACTTACAATTAAAACTCTTTGCTCAAGAAGCTCTTCGAAAACGAATACCTTCTAGGTCCTGTGTTTTCTGCATTCTAAAGAAAGAAAGTAAAAAAATATATAACAAATTAGAAACCTCAGCATTCAGAGTTCTAAAGCAGTAGCTCTAACGCTTTGATTTTCAATTATGGTAGTTGACAACGAGTTAAATGGTTTAAAATGCACACACATATTAACTATGCATATTTTCTAAAAAAATATTTTGGGATAGGAAATCGCAAATACTTTCCTTGCGATATATTTTGATAATATTGAAGATGTTGCGATGAGAGAAGATACATATTTAACAATAATTTTAAAAAGGACAAGCTGTGAACAAAACTGGCTTAATGTAAATGCCATATATATGTGATACGGGACACACTATTATTGTACTAAAACATTTCAAAATATCTTGACAATATTCAGTTTGTTTTGTTTGTGCATTTGTTTGAGTGAGGGCATGAAGAATATGATTATGTTCATCTGATCAAATTTTGTGAACTTTTTCCCAACCATGGCATCTGTCTGGGGGCACTATGGAGCTCGCTGGCCACACCTGACCCCAATGACTTTTGCACTTTGCAGTTTTTGCCACTTCTGACCAATTTCGGTGAGCCTACATACATTGTAAGCCCCTCAAAAATGCGATGGCACAGTACAAAAATAATAATTATATTAAAATTAATTATAATTTCTTCAAAACACAACGGACCGTTTAGGCCCCTGGCACTTTCGTGCTCTGGCCCTAATTAGTTTGAAGACTTTAAGGTTTTTGAGAGGGTATTTGAGGGTTTTTGAAATCAAAACAACATGTGAGGCTTGTGGACAGACATTTGAGCTCATTATGAACTAGGATGATCTTACTTCTCAGGAGGTGCTCATACAGCTTCCCCATTTAAAAAAAAATCCATCTGCAGAGATGTGGTGAATCACATCAGCCGTCATGTCCCCCTTCCATCCACGGTGTCCTACAACAAGTAGTGGGCAGTAGCCGAGGGCATTTAGTTTAGAAACCTACAAGATATAGGGAGAAGAAAAAGTATATGGAATTATACAGTGACTTGACAAATAAGTGACAGGAGTTTTGTTTCCACTACCATTGGCATACCATTAGCAATTTGTATTATTGGAACATATTTTTGGAACAGGTGTTTGGAAAATAAACTAAACAATATGGGCCTACATAGCTTGCAAGTTATACAGAATAAAAGATATAGGCTAGGACATCAGGCATCTTACTGCAAAGATGTAAGCAAATTTCACCATCGACTACAGTGATGAAAAAAATCATAATTTGTCACAGCCCTACTAGTTTCACATTCACTAAAAGCAGGACTAATTTATAAAAAAAAATATCATTATGTTAACATGTAAGAGGCCAAACGACTTGTTACACTGAAGGGATTAAAACTCACATATGTCTGGGTTCGGTGTATATTTTTTTTTTTCCTCACAGCCGATGCCCAACTGTTTAGGTCTTGCCCTTCCTGCTAAAGAGGACAGGTGCAATTTAGGCAGGTCTTCCTCTTCCGGGGATTCGGGGCCTGGCAGGAGGGGCAAGGTAATGTATTTTACGTATGTGTGTAATATTTACATCTTATTGATATGACATAAATCCACAGGGAAAATGCTTGCCTTGAGGCAGGCAGTACCTCTGCCTCAAGGAAGGTGGTGATAGTGAGCAGTCTGATAGCCAGCCCACAGCCAGGTCACGGTGAACTCTAACCCCTGTGCAAAAAGTCAACACAAGAAGTGTGCTGTGCGACGCTGTAGAGCATAGCGACACACTGTCATTCTTGCCCTGAAAATGGAGGATTTGATTTCTAAACTAAGACATTTTTCAAAGCTGGACTTCATTTACAAGTAAAGGTAAGATATACTGCAATATACAGTGGCACTGGTGTTTTAAAATAGTTTTCAGCCTATTCCTATCCTATTGGCATCCTAATGTATGTTTGTAAATCTGACTTGTGAGTCAGTGCCTCCCCAACCCAAACCCTCACTGCACGTCACTGTAGTAGAGAGGGTGTGGGACATCGTCCAAGATAACCGGAGCCTGGACAGCATCCTCCTCTCTGCCACGGTTGTCAGGGTGTCCAGCTCCTCCCTCACAACGTCACCGGCCCCCCTGATCAGTTTGTTTAGTCTGTTGGTGTCTGCGACCTTCAGCCCACTGCCCCAGCATGTGACAGTTAAGAAAATCGCACTGGCCACAACAGACTCATAAAACATCCTGAGCATCGTCCAGCAGAATTTAAAGGACATCAGCCTCCTCAGGTAGAAGAGACAACTTTGGCCTTTTTTGTAGACAGCCTCTGCGTTTCTAGTCCATTTCAACTTATTGTTTAAGTACACTCCCAGGTACTTATACTCCTCTACAGTGTCCACAGAGACCCCCTGGATGGAGACAGGGATCCTAAGTGTTCAAACCCTCCTTTGTTTTGTCACGTTGAGCTGCAGATGATTCAGCTCACTCCAAGTGACAAAGTTGGCCACAACAGTCCTGTATTCACTTCCATCCCCCTTTCCAATGCAGCCAACTATTGCAGAGTCATCAGAAAACTTCTGAAGGTGGCAGGACAAAAGTTGAAGTCTGAGGTGAAGAGGGTGAAAAGAAAGGGAGAGAGGACAGTCCCCTGTGGGGCCCCAGTGTTGCTGACCAGCCTGTCAGACACACAGTTCTGTAGGCGTACATACTGTGGTCTGCCCATCAGGTAATCCACATCCAGGACATGATGGGGGTCTCCACCTGCCATCTTCTCACCCAGTAGAGCCGGACCAATGGTGTTGAATGCACTGGAGAAGTCACAGAACATGACTCTCACAGTGTCTCGCAAGCTTGTCCAGATGACTGTAGACTCTGTTCAGCAGGTAGGTGATGCAGTCCTCGACTCCCAGGCGAGGCTGGTAGGCGAACTGCAGTGGTGCTTTTCTGGCAAGAAAAGCTACAGCTCAATTCTCTCACTGAGCAACAGAAAGAAGTGAAGTGGAATATAAGAGGGAAAGACAGAGAAACTGAAAGTGTTCAATTGTAAGGATTTGTAAAGATTGTTATTGTAAAAGTGGTTGAGATTGTTAGTCAAAATGTGAGACAGTTAAAGAAAAATTTGATTTCTCTCAAGTTAAGAATTTTGTTGGTAGAAGCTAAATTTTTCCAGAGCTATTGTATTTATTTTCTCTTTTAAAAAAAATGCAGCACTTCCTGAGAGGGGTTGTGTATCTGTGCACTTCAATACTAAGTGACAAATATTGTCAAAATGTTAATGTTTTATAATATATTTATTTATCTGTTATTTACATGCAGACGCTGATACGACTTCCTCAACATATAACACACTAACGCAAGTTGGACATGATGTTACGGAACTTTACTTGAATACATTTTCTCTGACTGGACCTCTCTGTGTTTTAGCTGAATACCCCTGCTCTACACCGTCACCATGTTTCCAGTAATATCAAGGACCTGATCCTGGATTATTATAACAACTTCCGGCTCGGAGTCACTTCTGGGTCAGTAACATCAGATTGGCATCTCGTGGGGAAAAGGATAATAACAGGGTGTACCATCTCTGTCATCCTCTTCGCCCTAGCGATGAACATGGTGGTCAAGGCTGCTGAAGTGGAATGTAGGGGGCCCCTGTCCAAGTCAGGTGTTCGACAGCCCCCTATAAGAGCAAACATGGATGATCTCACCATCACAACAACATTAGTCCCAGGGAACAGGTGGATCTTGCAAGGTCTGGAGAGACTCATCACATGGGCAAGGATGAGTTTCAAGCCCTCCAAGTCAAGGTCCGTGGTGTTGAAGAAGGGGAAGGTGATTGACAAATTCCGTTTTTCCATCTCAGGAATAGCAATCCCATCCATTACTGAACAGCCAGTCAAGAGCTTGGGTTAGCTCTTCGATTCCACCCTGAAAGACACTGCTGCCATACAGAAGTCGAGCGAAGAGCTTGGAGCTTGGAGCTTGGCTCACCAAGGTGGACAAGTCGGGCTTGCCTGGTAGATTTAAAGCCTGGATCTGCCGGCACTCCATCCTGCCCCGAGTCTTGTGGCCTCTCCTTGTCTACTCCGTCCCAATGACAACAGTGGAAACCCTCGAAAGGAAGATCAGTGGCTTTCTTCGGAAGCGGCAGGGCCTCCCCCGTAGTCTCACCAGCGTTGCTTTGTATGGGACAAGTAACACCCTGCAGCTGCCATTCAGCGGACATGCTGAGGAGTTCAAGGTGGCACACACAAGAGAAGCCCTACAATACAGGGACTCCAGGCCCCACAAGCTGTCACCAGCTGGGATTGAAGTGAGGACAGGAAGGAAATGGAAGGCAGAGAAGGCAGTGGAGGTGGCAGAGTTACGCCTAAGGCAGAAGGCCCTGGTGGGGGCCTTGGCAACAGGAAGAGCAGGCTTGGGCTACTTTCCAAAGACCCAGGTTAGCAAGGCCGAGGACAAGGAGAGACACCAACTATGCCATGAAGAGGTTCAAGCTGGCCTGGAAGAAGAGAGAGTGAGCAGGGCAGTGGGACTCCAGCAGCAGGGAGCGTGGACAAGGTGGGAGAGCATGTTGCAGCGCAAAATCACCTGGTTGAACATCATGCAGGCAGACTTCCATCACATCCGGTTCATGGTGCAGGCAGTCTATGATGCCCTCCCAAGCCCAGCAAACCTTCATACATGGGGGAAGAGTGAGACACCTTCTTGTCCCCTTTGCTCCAGAAGAGGCTCCCTAGAACATCTCCTTAGCTGCTGCCAAAAGCCCTGGCTGACGGTCGCTATCGTTGGCGCCATGACCAGGTGCTCAAGGCAGTGGCTGAGAGTATAGCCTCAGCTATCAGCACCAGTAGACACCATCGAGCTCCTAAGACAGTCCCCTTTGTCAAGGCCGGGACCAAGGACCTGGCAACAGGCAACAACAACACCGATGATGCGTCCTAGTGCATCCAGGTGATGTTTCTTTAAGAGTCTGTCCATTTTTGTTTTTATTTGTCTGTTTTTTTGTTTCTCCTGTTCTCCTGTTGGTGTGTTTTTAATGTTGGAAAAACTGAGAAAACTTAAATAAAAAGATTTTTTTTTCTCAGTTGGTTCAAATATTTAGGGGTGTTTATCACCAGCTCCTTCGTAGACCTTTTTCAAAAGAACTTCCAGCCGCTATTAGATTCAGTCAGACTTGATGGCCAGACTAGTCTAGATGGCCGAGCCTCCCCCTGACCCTTGCAGGCCTGGTTAATCTTATTTAGATTCTGTGTCTTTTTCAACATCTCCCAACTCGTCTTAACAAATTGTTTTTTTGCTAATCTGGACCAACGCAACGCCTTTATTTGGGAGAATAAACCAGCCCATATCAAAAAAACAATTCTTCAACTCCCTAAACCTGAAGGGGGACTAGCACTCCCTAACTTCCGCCACTACTTCTGGGCTTGCAACATTAATAAACTTCTATATTGGCTCCGCGTTGGAGTTGCAGATGTCTGCCCTCCCTGGGCTCATATTGAGATATCGTCTACTTCCTGGTCTTTGCATTCTACGATTTGCTCACAGCTCCCCACCACCCACAAGGTCTCACCTAATCCGGTTGTCATTAATACCATTAAAATGTAGCCAGGATGTTGAACTGCTGGCTGTTGGACTGCGCCCATACTGTCTACCTGATGAAGTCCCTGGAGAGGCTGGTCCTGTCACTTCTTCGGCCCCTGGTCAGCTCACTGGACCCGCTACAGTTTGTCTACCAGCCGAGACTAGGTGTTGAGGATGCTATCATCTTCCTGCTCCACCGTGCCTGCGCCCACCTGGACAGACCGGGAACCACAGTGAGAATCTTGTTCATGGACTTCTCCAGTGCGTTCCATACCATCCGGCCTGCTCTGCTGGGACGTAAGCTGACGGCGATGCAGGTGGACCCTCCCCTGGTTTCCTGGATTACTTAACGTAACCACAGTATGTCAGACTGCAGGACGGAGTGTCTGACACTGTGGTCAGCAGCACTGGAGCTCCACAGGGAACGGTTCTTTCCCCCTTTCTGTTGAGCCTGTACACCTCAGACTTTCAGCTCCTCTCTGAGTCCTGCCACCTGCAGAAGTTTGCTGACGATTCTGCAATTGTTGGCTGTGTCAGTGAGGGGAAGGAGGAGGGGTACAGGGGCATTGTGGACTCCTTCGTCGACTGGTGTGCAGCTAATCACCTGATTCTAAACCCCACCAAGACTAAGAAGCTAGTGGTGGATTTCCGCAGGAGTAAATCGGCCCCCACACCCATCTCCATCAACGGCGTGACTGTGGATGTTGTCCAGGACTACAAATACCTTGGAGTATACCTGGAAAACAAACTGGACTGGTCCAAGAACAATGAGGCTGTTTATAAGAAGGGCCAGAGTCGTCTCTATTTCCTGAGGAGGCTCCGGTCATTCAATGTATGTAACACCATGCTGAGGATGTTCTACTAGTCAGTGGTAGCCATTGCCATCTTCTTTGCTGTTGTGTGCTGGGGCAGCAGAGTGAGGGCCGCAGATGCTCCTCACGCTCCCGCTCCAAACATTTCATTCTTCCCTGATGGATTCTTAGGCCACGCTGGTTCTTGCACAGCTTGCCGCAGAAACATGTAATGTTCGTAGTCGTCCTCAATTCAAGAAATGTAAGTGAACAGAAAGGTGAATGAGGCTGACACAGGTCGTACATTAGTTCAAATTGGAGTGATTATTCACACGGGCAATTAGTTTCCCCGGTACTTTGTATACTGTTCAGTCCGTAATCTTAGGGCGAGGGTCAGTTTTTCCATGCATTGTATTTCATTAGCACTGGTGATCCAGTCATTCCTTGATGGAAAAGTTGTCTGTAGCCATTTCCGTGTAATGGCCTTCTTGCTTGCAGCCAAGAGCACTTTATAAAGATAGTTGTCGTGGGCTATAAGTCCAACTGGGGTTTTACCCAAATACAGTGTAATAAAAGAGAAATCAACCTTCAAACCAAAGATTGACTGAAGTTCTCCGGCAAGGTCTTGCCAATATGGTTGAATAAAGGGGGAGGCCCAGAATACATGAAAGTGATCTGCCATTGTCTGTCCACATTGTCTCCAGCATTTATCCTGTCCCTGACAACCCTGCTGTTTAGATTTAAATTTAGGAGTCACAAAAAATCGTATTATATTGTTCCAATCAATTTGGACGTGAGCGGGAGCTACAATCAAATCTCACGTCAGGTCTGAGATCGTGTACGCAAATTTGAGCCTGTGCATTTGCGGTGCAGCACAGCAAAATCTGGCTGAAAATAATTAACAAACCTCAGCTGTCATTAAGCATAAGCAGTCACATATTAAGAACAGATCAAAACGGATTCTTAAAACTAATAAAAAAATAAAAATTGTGGTTGGAGCAATTGATTGTACTAATGTGCGTCTGAAGGCACCACCCATGAATGATTAAGCATTCATCAATCGCAAAAAATACCACTCGATAAATGTACAGGGGATTTGTGATGCCAAGCTGTCGCTGTTAAACGTGCAGGCCAGGGGGGGGGGGGGGCACAGGCAAGTGAAGTAATGAATGTGTTGGCGTGCGGCTGCAGGAATGCGCACTGCAGAGCCAAAGTCATCTCCTCGGTAAGTGGCTACCCTCGATAAATTGCAGTAAATCAAACAAGGTATCAGATGGTGACAAAGGTTATCCTCGGAACGGAACACCAAATAACCCTGCAGGCAAACCCCGCTACAGAGCAGGAGCGCAGGTTCAACAGTGCGCACACACGCACACGGGTCACAGTGGAGCGCTGCTTCGGGTTGACTGCCGTTATTCTTTTCCATACAGCGTTTTTATGGGCCCCTTTTATTGCACTCTTAAGACTGCCAAAAAGCACATCTTAATTTATCTCCATGTGTCAGGATGCCGATCTCTGTGTCCGAAAAGTTTCTTTTCTAACCAGTGTTTCGTCTCTCCATGTTTGACCTCAGTGGGCGAGGCCTCCGAACCAGGAATATTTAAGGGTCTAACATGTTAATGACGATCGAATTCAGCCGCCGCATTTATCAAGGCCCATTCGCACGCTGAGATTGGTCAGATATGAATGTTTTTCATGAATCACACGTGTGTCCTGTTGTACGACCAATTCTGCGCTCAGATCTGCGGCCGTTTTCAAGCAAAGTATAACCGAATAACCGAATAACACTTGGGAGTTAGTTCCATAGGAGAGGAGCTTGGTAGCTGAAGGCTCTGCTTCCCATTCTGATTTTGGAGACTCTAGGAACAACAAGTAGCCCTGCATTCTCAGAGCGCAGCGATCTAGTCGGGTAATACGGTACTATGAGCTCTGTAAGATACGACTGAGCCTGACCAATAAGAGCTTTGTATGTAAGAAGAAGGATTCTAGATTTTACAGGTAGCCAGTGCAAAGAAGCTAATACAGGAGAAATATGTTCTCTGCGATTTGATTTTAGTTAGTACACAAGCTGCAGTATTTTGGACCAACTGGAGACTCTTAACAGACTTATTGGAGCAGCCTGATAATAAGGAGTTGCAAAAGTCAAGCCTTGAAGTAACAAATGCATGGACTAGCTTTTTTGCATCTTTCTGAGACACAATGTTCCTAAATTTCGCAATATTACGCAGGTGAAAATATGCAGTCCTTGTTGTTAATTTTATGTGAGAATCGAAGGACATATCCTGATCAAAAGTAACACCCAGATTCCTTACTGTGGTGCTGGAGGACAACACAAGATCATCCTGAGTAACAATATCTTTTTTGGACGCCTTCCGGGCCAAGTACAATAACTTCAGTTTTATCTGAGTTTAACATCAGAAAAATTGCAGGTCATCCAGTTTTTTATTTCCTTAATGCATATTTGAAGATTATCTAGCTGATCGGTTTGTTCTGGTTTGATTGAAAACATATAATTGTGTATCATCAGCATAACAATGAAAATTCAGTGCTTCCTTATAATATATCCTAAGGGAAGCATATATAAGGTGAATAGAATCGGTCCTAGGACAGAACCCTGTGGGACTCCGTGACTGACTTTAGTGTGCATGGAGGATTTGTTGTTAACATGTACGAACTGAGATCTATCTGATAAATAAAACTTAAACCATCTTAATGCAGTTCCTTTAATGCCAATTAGATGCTCCAGTCTCTGTAGCAGGATTTGATGGTCAATAGTGTCGAAGGCAGCACTAAGATCTAGTAGAACAAGTACAGAGACAAGTCCTTTGTCTGAAGCTATTAGAAGGTTGTTAGTAATTTTTACCAGTGCTGTCTCAGTGCTATAATTAATTCTAAATCCTGACTGTAAGTCCTCAAATAACTCATTATTATGTAAAAAGTCACAATGCTGATTGGTGACTAATTTTTTGAGGATTTTAGAGAGAAAAGGAAGGTTAGATATAGGTCTATAGTTGGCTAGAACCTCAGGATCAAGACTGGGCTTGAAGAGGTTTAATTGCAGCTACTTTAAAAGACTGTGGTAAATAACCTGCTGATAAAGACATATTAATCATATCTATTACAGGAGTGCTAACACTTCTTTCAGTAACCTAAGTTGGAATCGGGTCTAGGAGACAAGTAGAAGGCTTTGACGCCGAAATAGTAGAGGTTAATTTGTTAAGGTCAACTGTAAAAAAGCAGTCCAAGTATACATCAGGTCGTACAGTTGTTTCTAAGGTTCTTTGGTTTGAAGAAAAATTGGTGCCAAGCGAGTTGATTTTATCTCTTATAGTTATAATTTTGTCATTAAAGAAGGTCATGAAGTCGTCACTACTTAGGGTTATATGAATACATGGCTCATTAGAGCTGTGGCTCTCTGTCAGCCTGGTGTATGATGTGAACTGCTCCTCTGTGAACTCTCATCCCTTACCCCCCCCCCCCTTTTTGGCCATCTGCTAAGTTTCACAGGAGGGGAGATAAGAAGTTCATAACCCTGGCAATGTAAGATAACGATTTGTTTTACAATCTCACCCTCCTACTACGGTAATTGAAACCTGCACTGCGGAACGGTCTACTCCCAGGATGAAGAACCCCTTTCCCTTAAATCAACATCAAATCGGGTCGGTCTTTCCATAACGAAACAGAGTGACATCCAGTGGTAGGATGGGGTAAGGACAAGGAACAGAACATGGACTTCTGTTAAAAAAGTTGGAAAAACAGTTAAAGTTCACTGTTTCATCGCAACTGGCTGTTCAAAGACATTCTTTTAAATATGTTACTGTGTATGCTTTATTTGTACCTTGTTCATGATTATGTTTATGTGGTTTCATAAGTGCAAAATCTCTGTTTAGTTCCTGAATATTCAGTTTTTTAAATAATGCTGTCACGAACGGTACAGAAATAACATACAAAAATGGTGGACCCAATGCAGACACGGACACGAAGTAAAAGTACAAACAAACGTTCAATGATAATAACTAACAGAAAAACCCTACAGGGTAAATAGGTAACACAAATGACAAGATGGTCGAGGGAAAAAACAGGAACGAGGAGACGACGGAAGAATCAGGGAGACGGACGGGGAACAGGAACACGGGAAACTACGGAGAGAGAGAAACAACAAACACGATTAGTATATTCTTTACGACGGGGAGCGTGATAACCACAACGAGAAAGGGGATGCCAATACGGGGGGAATAGTTTTACCAGTTATGGGACTACAACGGTCCGGTGCTGCATGCCTGTCAGCTCAAGGTATTTATGGTGGTACAGGTGATCAGCGTAACAGGCTGCAGCTTGGGGGAACGCCTACCGGACCTAAGTGACAGAGACAAGGGAAAAGAACACATGCAGGGAAACACAGACAGAGGGAGACAAACTCACACAAAAAGGAAGAGAGGAGGATACTGACAGAACGAGTCTTGACAAATGCTTTCATTCACTCAGTAAGGTTCTCCGTTAAACTGCCTTTCTAAAGATTTTGGTTAAATTGGATATGAATGATGGAATGTAGACGCAGCTAAATCGCTCCGAACCAGGAAGTTACGTCAGCCCAAGACCCCCTTCCTGCGCCTCCGGGGGATAAAAGTCACCGGCGGAGGTATATCTCTCTCTTCCTGCTCTTCACCTCTCTATGCAGCGTTTTTTCCGCTGCTGGTTTTCTTTTGTTTCCTTTGTTCTGCAGCGCCTAATCTTTACTCCTCGTGAAGAACACGTTTTTAACTTCAAAGTTCTAATTTTCCTTTGTTCAACTTCGTTGCTCAAGAGTTCGCAAGAAACGTTAATTTATTATTTGTTTTCTTACTAAAGTGTTTTCGTTTATTAATTTATTTTTTATCGCGCGACTTTATAAGTCTTCTCTGATACGTTTTTATATCATTTTATAGTTATAGTAAAGCCCCTCGTGCTGATTTTTATTGCATTTGTCCGGCTGGCAACTTGCATTGAATTTTCCGTTACACCAACTCAACAGAATCGGTCAGAACTTCTTTCTGATAACCAACGACAGCCAGAGCCAAGCTACCTGAAGGGCCAGAATCCAAGCAGGGAAGTGAAGCAGCGGTCCCGCTGATCCAACTGCGCCAGTCCAACAGTCGACCCAGTCCACAGACAACCACAGGTACGTCAAACATCGGGACTCTGACCCACGGACCTAGCATCTGTACTGTGAGGCGCCAAGGCGACTGTACTATCAACGGCAAAGTAAGGTTGGCCTGTTACTACAACTTCTGGTTAAGACATTGGTGATAATTAAGTTCTGATCCGAGTTCTGTTGATAGGCTAATTAGAGCCAGTTTAAGTCCGCCAGTAATATTATAAACTAGCCCCTTAGGTATGAACTACTCTGGTTTTAAGCTTTTTATATCCACATTTAACCCTTTGTCCCTCATCTATTCAGTATTGCATTATTCTATATTATCCTTGCCATTTAACCAAATAAATGTTTATAACTTCACGTCGTTGTGAGAATCTTCCCTTCTGTGCAGAAGTTGATGGTCACTGGTTGATTATGGTACGAACTAACGCATTCGAGATGAGACTGATAAAATTTAAACAATCAATTACTTTAAGTTGCCAGCAGGTATTAAACCAAAGTTTAATAAACATCCTGTCTTATTTTGGTGTGGTGCCCTACTTCGAGGTAAAATAAATCCTAAATTTTAACGAGTCGAGTTAATTCACAATTAATTCGGCGATTAATCTATTTAAGCCGTAATACGTGTAGGCTCTATTCCCTACACTGGCTACAGTGCTGAAAAGAAATCTAGGATTGTTCTTATTCTCCTCTATTAAAGATGAGTAATTAGCTGCTCTGGCATTACGGAGGGCCTTCCTACATGTTTTTAAACTTTCTTGTTTAAACTTTCTTGCCAAACTAAGATCTCCAAATTGGAGAAACAAAACAACCACTGCATAAACACATGGCCCAACACAGGAGAGCTAACTCGTCAGGCCTGGACTCTGCTGTCCATTTACAGCTCAAATAGAAAGTCCACTCATTTGATGACAATGTCCACATCCTGGAGAGAGAGGACAGGTGGTTTGAAAGAGGAGTAAAAGAAACAACCTATGAAAAAGTAGAAAAGTAGAGAAACCATCGCTAAACAGAGGGGGAGGTCTGAGACACCGCTTATCTCCAATTTACAATGCTGCCCTTTCATCCCTTGTCCATTCAACAATCTAACCTCGAAGAACAACTGTCACTATAACGACGGTCGTTGGTGGGATAAACATCCAGAACAGAATAAAATAAAGCTGTAAAGAAAATATGTAATAGCCAACTGAAATCCACATGTGGCCGAGCTTCCAGTGCTTGGCACGAGGATGGGATAAGCAGGCAAGGAAAGAAAGATGAGGAAAAAAACAAAAAACAAACAGGAATTCAAAAAACATCAGAAAGCACTGGATCTCAAGTCAACATGTCCACAGCATGTTAAAATGTCCATCTAGCGATATCTGTTCAAACTCTTTAACAGACAGAATATCATCAGTCCATCAGGACTTTAACTATTAGTGCCGCCGTCTTAAAAAAAAAAAACTCTGGTCAGTCCAGGGCAGTTAAAGCACAGCTATACAGTCAGCAACACACAGACTCGGGGTTATCCAGATAACATGACAGTGGCTCGTCTGCGGTGAAATCAGAAGTTCTCTGCGGTCACCAGGTCTCCTCCGTGCGGCTGGATGTTATCAAGGCTTTAGCCTTGGTGACCGTCCTTCATCATGATGACGAGCCTGGCAGGGACAAATTACTTTCGTGGTCTAGAGACATGAAATGATCAACAATTGCGGGAGCAAGACTCGACCCATGTCTACTCCATCTCAGCCAAACCGGAAGTGGCTCACTTGACAGCTCTTCTTTATTTGATTTGAATTGATTTAGCACATGTTGAAGATTACAGTTAAGACATCAAGTAAAAAAAAAAAGAACATGCAAAGGAAACCCAGATAACCGACAAGAGGCTAGGCATGTAGTGTTCCCTACAATTATTCAACAATATTTATCAACATGGAAGTATATATATATATATATATATATATATATATATATATATATATATATATATATATATATATATGTATATATATATATATATTAAAGTAGCAATATAATTGTCTGGACACACAATACAGATTACTTCTGAGCTCTATTTGCTGTAATCTTCGAGGCCTATGAATACATTTATATTGAATCATTTGATGATCAGGATTTCGAGATGACAGAAAATGTGTGTGTGTGTGTGTGTGTGTGTGTGTGTGTGTGTGTGTGTGTGTGTGTGTGTGTGTGTGTGTGTATGTGAGTATGTGTGTTTGTGTGTGTGTGTGTGTGTGGTGAGTTTTTTTCCTTCTTTCATTGTTTCACACCTTCATTTCATCATGTTAGTGGTTAGAGGGTGGGGACAGATTGGGAGGGAGCAAGGACAAGAAGGGGAGCAGGTGTCAGAATAAGTGATATTTCACTGTGCCTGTTTCACTGTAACTCTCTTTGTTTCTTTCTGGATGTAAATATGCTTTCTCTCCACTGTGAAAATAATGAATAGATCAATAAAAACATTTAAAAAATTGATCACTAAAAATAAAAATTACAACACAATGAATGGAAATAATAATGAAATGATAATAATAAATACAAAATGAAGAATTAATAATCAAGGAGTGAAGTATCATAATCATGTGTTAGCTTGTGTATTAGTAATGATTAATGAGAGTGTGATAATAAGACGCAATAAGTAGAATCATTTGAGAGTTTAAATGTATGTGCCTCTGTTATTATTTGACCAGGCTCAAACGTCCTGCTTTCTGCAAAGCACTCGAACTTTTGGCAGTCAGTCAAGGTCACAAAGACACTGAAATAGCCAGCTTGCACAAACGCACCTGGCAACTAGTTGAGATTAGAGAATTGCCGTTCGCAAACAACAACCATATAAGGAGACAGGAACAACCATATAAGGAGGCAAGGTACGAGGGAGGATGAGTGTGTGTGCTTTTTCACAGATAAAGAAGACAAGTCATGCGGAACAGATGATATCCCGACGCGCGGGGGTAGAAGATGGAGGAATCGGGACGGCTGCTTCTGAAATACACATATGCACGCACAAGCGGACACATAACTACGCCTTTGTAACATGCATTAATGCTGGAGTAGTTAGAATAGATATAAGAACTTCTTACCTCTGATCATGGGTACTGTGTTGCACACAGTTACTCTAGATACTACTACTACTTCTCCAGATGTCTGTTTTCACTCCCAATGTCCTTCTGCTAATAAATGCCTGCCTGTGCACTAAACTGCCAACGACTCTGCTGACTCCAGAAAGCCTCCTGTAGAATTTGAATTACGCAATATATACTCTGTGAGGTCTTTCTGATTTGACTAAAGTATTGTGTGTAAAATTCCTACAGAGAAACTTGGTGACCCCGGACGTGATTCTAACAAGTAGGCTCAGGTAAAAGGAGCTGCAGCGGTTGGACCGGTGACCAAGCGGAGTCACTGGGAACCTCCTGAACTTCTCCACAAGGGCGCCCACCACTAAGAAAGGTAAGCAGTCACCTATTCTTCTTAAGAAGTAAAGACTGTGATTCGGCCTATGATCTAAATTGGTGGAGAAAGTCAGTATGTTTCCTAGAGGTTAATTCGATCCAAATTTAGCCGGTGGACTGAAGATTTGAAAGAAAGGCCTGGTAAACTGATTTGGAATCAGTATAAGAGTAAAAGGTAAAGGAGTGTTGGGATCTTAAATCCCGACAGGTCGTAGGCGCATAAACGGTGCTCAGTAAGACGTTCAGGGAACGCAGAAAGGCCGGAGGCTGTAGAGACCCTCAAATATACATTAGGCATTAAGGACTAAAAGCACGACAGGGGGATAGCCCCTAGGTGAGCCTAGAAAGTTCTGGGAACCAAAGTATAAGAAATACCTAAAAGTTGTGTTTATTTGTGGGATTGTTGTGTGGGAGTAGGTTTCTGTGATGGTAGATACACCTTGTCTGGAGCCGCTGATAGTGAAACACTGTCAGTAGAAGCTTGTTGCAGACATCACCCTTATGATGGTTCACAAGTGTTTATTTTTGGGCAAAATAGATGATACCGTTGCTCCATTAAATCTTTTGACACCTTGAAGACTCTGAACACAACGTGAACACACCGTGAACACACCGTAAGAGCTATGGAATAAAACAAAAAAAATATGTTACCATCTATGTAATATCATGTTCAACAATATCAAAATAGTGTGTTTTTAACCTTTTACAGAAAATGAATTGTCATTTACAATCATGAAGTATCCCTTTTAACCTATTTTATCTTAATTACAAACTCAGAATAGAGTGCAATAAACAAACACATTTAACTTAAAAAATTATAATATAACTGTCAGTTTGCAGCTTTAACTTCCAAATATTGTTAATGCACACAAAAATAATGCTGTATTTATTAAATACTAGCAAGCAGTGTAATGAAATAATTGTCTCCTACAGAAAGACAGATGCTCTGAATCGCGCCAAAACAGCGTTACTGATAGCTTAAAATAGACTTGTATAAAACGATGCAAAGCAACACAAGGACATCCCGTTTTGATAAGGCATGAAGAACCACATTAAAACAAAATGATGACAAACCTTGTGCCCTTATCAGCCAGGTGCTAAACAAACTTGTCAGTTCACATTTCCTTAAGTTTTTGCACTTTTGATAGACCTGTTTGCAATACAATTAACTTCCTGTAAAGTTGTCCTTTTTTTCTCTTTTCCGGTTACATGCTATCAAAATAAAAGCACAAGCCTAAAAACATGAAGTAAGGGTAAAAATAAACAAATTTTAAGAGATTTCTCATGAAAATACCACTACACATTTTAGGAATATGATGTGCTATATTAAAGGTAATTTACAGGCCCAGGATAAGGTTGGGATGAATACTGGCAGCGAGTAGTAGGACAGGCCATTTCCGGAAGGCCTACTCATAGTCAGGATAAAAAGAAACATAAGACTAGATTGACAGATTTGAAGGAATATTTAAAGATGTGTAAAGGATGGGGTGAAGGCGAGCCAGAGAATATGGTAAAAATACTTCAGTTAGAGGAGGACAAGCCACATGAAGAAGTAGTGGGAAATAGAAATAATGGTCCGAGTAGGTTGTGGCATAAGAGAAAAAAGGAGGAGAAGGAACAAGAAAAGAGGGAAGAGCGAAGAGCAGATTTGCATATGGCCTGAATGGCAGCTGAGAGTGTAGAGACAGCTGAGAAATAGGGCAGAAAAGAAGGAGGCAGAAACAGTACCCCCACCCTATCCAGACCCACCCCCGCCACCGTCATCCCCACCCTCAAGCAGCATTTATCCAGATTTGTCTTTACAGTTACCTACGATTGAGGCAGAAGGAAGTATGAGGGTAAGAATGAGAAGAAACGCAGATTATGAGGACACGAGAAAGAGGGAAGAAAGAGAGGATGACTATAGTATAATGCGTAAGAAAGGAGTGCGATATGAGGAAGAGAGGGTGCATGAGAAGGCACAACAGAAAGGAGGGGCTTTCGGAGAGCAACTAGAGGAAGAGACAGTGGGAGCAACAGGGGAGTAACAAGGCTGCCCTTCAATGAGAAAACACCTACTAACAGACACCAAGCAGGCAGACCCCGAACATGAGATTGACTCAGACCATTAAGATCATGACTGACTATGACCATAGGAGTCAGGAAAGTGATAGACATGGGAAAAAGGAAAGGGGGATTTAAAGATAAACACATTAGTTTGAAAATAAGCGTGGCTAGCTCAGATTCAGAGGTTGAAGGAGAAGATGAAGAAATGTGGTCAGATTGTGCAAGCCAAGGATCCGCCGCCTCATCAAAACAGGATGCCTCAGTGAGAGAGAGAGAGGAAAAGGCGGGTCAGGAAGGCCCAAAGGTAGTGTAGTGGAAGCGGAAGCTTATATGAATAAGTTAGAGGAAATGGTAAGAAGAAACAAACATGAATTGAGGAAGGACTGAAGAAATTAGCTCAACAGGGAATAGAAGAACCAGTATCATGTAGAACACGTAGCGGTGTTGCTTAAGCATCCGGCATGATGCCGCTGGTGCTCTCGAAAGGGTCAGGACCACCAATATATAAACCATTTAGTTTAGCAGAGAAGGAACACATGAATGCACAACTACCACCATTTAGTGACGGAGCTGGAATATGGTTACAGAAATTAGCTGGTCTAACCATAGGCACAGAGCTCACCATGAATGAATGGATGAATTTTATTTTTGGTTATACATCAGATGTTAAATAAAATGACATAATATTTTGACAATTTCAACCAAAAAAAGGATTGGGCTGAAGCAACTTGCTTTTATTAGCCCACCCTAACATCACAGTTCTAACTGTTTAAACGCAACATATTTACTTATGATTAAAAATATATTTGATTAAATGTACATTTACTTATACCTAAATAAATTTAATCATTTATTTACTTTATATACATTTAAACATATTATACATATAAACATACATACACATACTCACAAGGCAAAAATCAAAATCTGCAAAATCAAAATTCATATTTGCTTAAATAAGGTTTACTTTTTTCTCATTTCCATGTATTCAATGATCAAAATGAATAACATTTCCCTTTTTTTAATTTATTTTTTTATTTCTCTCTTTTCCAATTATAACATTTATACATATGCATTAATTATTTCAAATTTCAAGGTCTTTTTAAATATCGGTCGTGTTGTAATTACTTTCAGTTTATCATTAAGGTCATTCCACATTTTTACACCAATAACGGACACGCATCTTTGTCTAATGTTAGTTCTTGCTTTTCTTGTTTCAAATCGAAGCAGTCCTCTTAAATTATAGCAATTGTTTCTTAATTTAAATAAAGATTGAATACCTGTAGGAAGATCTTTTTTTTTTACAGCTCTGAATAAGATTTCAAGTATTTTTAGCTTGACTGTATCCGTAAATTTGAAAATATTAGATTTTATGAAAAGCTCCTTAGTAGAGTCACGGTATCCCACCATAGGTGATGTGAGAGGATTAATTGGACAGAAATACGGATTAGGGACAACAGACCAATTAGATTTAGATGCAACCTCAGTTCGGTCAACAGCTCTCCAAATATTCCATAGACCTTGTGGGATTTGGAGGACAGCCAATGCCACTCCCTTTCACAGAACCCCTCCCCACTAAAATAGCTGGTTACCAGTTTCATCAAAGCTATGTATATTCGCCTTAATGCCCAATCTCACTGCTAGGATGAGATGTCCTTGTTAGATTGAAAGCATCTATCCTATGTGGCCCACAGGGGGTGCAAGTTCATTTCCCTAATGGGGTAAAATAGACTGTTCAGAGACAATTACTTCAAGATGTAACAATGGACAATGGATCCTAGGGGAAGATCCTTATCAGCAGCAACAGTCGGCCAACGTTTACTGGGCTCGATTGAATGAGGACCTAGACCCACCAATTACCAATGTTTTGAAACTGTATCAACAATGGAAACCGTGGATTCACTCAGTGCACCCATATGAACCGGTCCCTGACGTTCCCCACTGAACTCTTCTCTATGACCGCACCCAAACTGAAGAAGTGTATGAGGAAAGATTTAGGGAAGTGGAGGGTTCCCCTTGGACACTGAATTCGGACTGTATATATGTATCAAAGAAAGGAGTAGTAGCACAAGTCCTGCTCACTGTAGAACAGGCAGAGTGGTACAACATATTTCTTTTTATTGAGAGTGGAGCCACCAAGTCCAGCGTTGATTTTATTTTATGGTTAAAATTGTCAACAATAAAATCACATGGTGCTGGTAAAATTTCTGCAGGAGTGCTCTGTAAAATCTGGATAAAATTTGCAGCCACTTCAGAAGTTAGGTAGCGTTTCCTCACTGTTCTCACTGGGGCCTCCTGCTGGTTAAAACTGGTGATTGTAAAAAACACACAAAAATGGTCAGACACAGCCAGGTCCACAACAGAGGGCGCACCAATGGACAGGCCATAGGTTATGACCAGGTCCAAGGTGCGCCCCCTGCTGTGGGTCGGCTGCGTGACATGTTGATTAAAATCAAGGCAATGGAGAAGGTTTAAAAATTCTCTCGACATAGGATCTGAGGAATTATCTATGTGTAAATTAAAATCACCGGTTATCAGTATTCTGTTATACATGCTATGTGTTATTGACAGTAGCTCTGAGAATTCACTGTTAAAAGAGGTGGAATAGCGGGGTGGTCTGTAGACTGTCATACAGAGGATGGGGGGGGGCTGCTAAAAACAAAGGCATGATACTCAAATGATAAATATTTGTTAAAAAAGACTTCATTTGACAACATGGTGTCTTTGGTTATTGACGCAGTCCCGCCTCTTCTTTGTCCCCCTCTAATAGAAAATAAAAAGTTAAAATTTGGTGGGGAAGCCTCAGTGAGAACAACAGGTGCATCAGTGCCAAGCCATGTCTCTGTAAGGAGAATGCTGTCTAGGTTGTTATCTAAAATGACATCGTTAATGATAAAGGATTTGTTTAAAAGAGAGCGCACGTTCAGCACAGCTATTTTAATGTCTGTGTTGAACGTGCGCTCGTCATGTCTTTCTAAAGGAACGTTAAAAACACAGCGTGGTCTAAAAACAGTCCTGGGTGTAATTTGTCTGTGTGAGATCCTGGTTTTGATGGTGTGGATGTTCTGTGACTCAGGTGAAACTGAACAGGGGGCGTGTGTAGTGTAGGAGGGGGAGGGTGAAGGTGAGTGAGGGGCAGAGGGGGCGTGTGTAGTGTAGGAGGGGGAGGATGAAGGTGAGTGTGGAGCAGAGGTTCCGTGTGCACGTGTATCAGTAGTGAGTCAGAGGGTCGTTTGTCCAGATTGTACAGCGTACTGTAAATTAGCCAAAAGGATGCGGCTACCGAGCGTGCTGGGGTGGAGGCCATCGCTCCTGAAGAACTCTGAACGGCCCCAAAACAGGTTAAAATTGTCAATAAAACCAATGTTGAGGGCTGTGCATGCTGATTGGAGCCAGCTGTGGAGACTGAGCAATCTGCTAAAACGCCCTGCTCCACGGACTACTGTGGGGATTGGGCCAGAAATAAAAACAGACTTACCACAGGCACTTAATAAGGATAAAAGACAATTAAAATCCTTTTTGGTCAGCTCTGACTGCTCCCGGGCTAAGTCGTTGGTCCCAACATGAACTATCGACCGCCTGATAGTGTTAGGGAGTGAGAGCAGCAGCCCCGGGAGCCTGTCCAGGATATCTGGCACGGTGGCTCCAGGAAAACAGCGAGTGACAGCATTGAAGAAGCGAATATTCCTGACGATGGAGTCTCGGTTATCAGTGTGGTCGGGGAGAAGAGGGGGCGAGTACGGGTAGGTGACGGCGGAGGACTCCCGTGGTCTCGAGGTGCGCGACCCGCCTGCACGCCGGCTGAAGGTGGTCAGTCTCGGCAGGTGTGTGATGTGACGGGGGTCCGGGGGCCTTGAACCCCGATGGAGGATCCTCTGTTGGCTCAGTGCGAGGAAGACGTCCAGACCGTCTGCGTACGGCGTCCCTTAACATCTTACAGCGAGAAGACGCCACTGTTGGTTTGGTCAGTGACTGTCGATCCGGCCTCACGGTGGAGTGGCTGCCCGCCTGGACACTAATTTCCCGCGGCGAGGTGACAGTGTTGGCCGATGTTGGAGCGACAGCCAGGTCATCTGGGTGGGCCGTGGCGTCATCGGACAGTACCGTGTAGCGGTTGGAGAGGTCCAGGTGCGGTGGCGATGCAGACCGGACCGCCCGACTGGTACCACCACGGACCACCACCTCAGCCCATGACTCCTGATGGTTAGGAGTTGAGCAGGAAGAATGTTGAAGGTTGGCGACGGGGTCCCATTTGATGGTGGTGTCCTGGATAGTTGCGTTGAGGGAAGTGATGTGTTTGGACTGCTGTGAAGCTACTTCCATGAAACCGGACAAGAGTGAGTCCTTCCTTTTCAGTTCATTGGAGAGGCGACGTATGTCTTCTTTCAGGTCAGCAATCTTTTTATTTGCCTTTTGAAGGACTGTATAGCCCTCACATGGCGTGGTAGGCATAATAGTTATTGTGTGTGTCTGTTTTTCCGTGTCAAATCACGCTTGTAGCTACTAGCTACACACAAATCACGCTAGTAGCCACTAGCTACACACATTCGGAGCAGGAAGTCAAGCTAAAGATTTAGGGCCCATGGTAAAAACAACATCTCAGTTACAGGACTGGGAACAAACCACCGCAGTCACATACTCTAAAGAAGGACAGGTGTACAAGACCACTCATCACACCACCTCGCAGTCAGAATTAGAGAAAAAGGTAATCACACAAACACATGGCAGGGAAAGTACAGATCATGAACAGACAGAAACCATGTTAGGAAGAATACCTAGCACAGTGTGGGCACAGGGAAAGAATGACGTAGGGCGATGTGAACCGCCAGAGCCACCCATATTTAGGGTAAAACCAGGACCACCGGTGTGGGTACCCCAGTACCCCACAAATGTAAAAGCAAAGGAAAAACACCTAGTGGCAGGGCATCCACTCAAAATTTTGACCAGGCATAGTGTAATAGCGTTAATCTCATCATCCGTTTTTCAGGCTCTCGACTGAGGAAAGTAGAGGACGGCTTAAATGCGCCAACCATAACGTACACACATGAAGGAGTTAATGCAGCAAGCTGTTTAGCAGTACCAGATGACAAAAACCCACATGACTGCATTCCACTGACAGTGCAAGCCATTAAAGTGAGACCCGACTTGCATGCAAAACCACTAGACCGACCAGACCTGGACTTACATAGTATGTAGACGGCTGCTGTTTCAGAAAAGATAATGGAGGACTAAGCGCAGCATGGGCAGTGGTTATCAAAGATCAGGGAAAGTTTGAGACACTAAGTACAGGAGAAGTGACAGAAAAACCGTCAGCTCAGCTAGCGGAAGTGATGGCAGTGACAGCAGCTTGTAAGCATGGTGAGGGAAAGAGAGTGAACATATATGATAGATAGATAGATAGATAGATAGATAGATAGATAACTTTATTTATCCCCGAGGGGAAATTAGGTCATCGTAGCAGCGGTACAGAGCAATCAGAAGTACTAAAAATATGATAAAATATAAAATACAAAATATGAACAACAATAAAATAAAATAAAAGTACAGTACCGCAGATCAACACTATATTACAATGTGCTATGTGGATTTTAATGTGCAAGAGAGATAAAGGTGCATTTTAGTGATAGGTCACTTTGAGTAGTGTGAGTTTATTCCCTGAGCGTCGCTCAGCGTGGCTGTGCAGCGTTGTACAGTTTGATGGCAGGCAGTGCAGCAGTCCATTGTCAGTTGAAAGAGTGAGAGAGAGCAGGTTTTGTGACAGCTTCAGGTCTGCCTATTAAGCATGAGGAGGAAATGAGGGGAAAAAAATAGCAAAAATGATGGCAACTACAGGTCTATCGTGGCTAGACTGTTTGCCTATGGCACTACACTCTATGAGGGCTAGTGTGAACAGAGAAAATAAATTTACCCCTTATGAGTTGCTTACAGGTCGCACCATCCCCGGACCAAGACAACAGGAACCGCTGCAGCCAGGGGCCACACCCGGACTAGCACGGTCTTACATGACTCAGCTTCAGGGCTGGGTAAAGACATTGGCAGGAAGCCAAGTCTCTAGACCAAGTCAGAACAGATCTAACCGAACAGGGTTAAGGGACTTCTGTAAATACGTATAATCTATGATTGACCCACATACACCATTGGTAAAAACACCACAGTATATAGAGTGGATAAATAGGGTAAAAAAGGGAGCAAAAAAACAAACAGTGTGTGTGTAGACACTTAGTGTGTTTATTGAAGTATTCATTTTCTTAGTGAGTATCTATCTTATATGTGCATGGTCAGATAATTGTTAGAGTTATGGAACCTGGCAGGCCACACCCGTGGCATCCCTTTAGACACCCAGGATTTAGTGGTCTCTGAGGAATGATCACTCTGGTGAGTGATCAACAGGGGGAATTGAAGAATTAATAATCAATGAGTGAAGTATCATAATCATGTGTTAGCGTGTGTATTAGTAATGATTAATGAGAGTGTGGTAATAAGACGCAATAAGTATAATCAGTTAAGAGTTTAAATGTATGTGCCTCTGCTATTATTTGACCAGGCTCAAACTTCCTGCTTTCTGCAAAGCACACAAACTTTTGGCAGTCAGTCAAGGTCACAAAGACAATGAAATAGAGAATTGCCGTTCGCAAACAACAACCATATAAGGAGACAGGAACAACCATATAAGGAGGCAAGGTACGAGGGAGGATGAGTGTGTGTGCTTTTTCACAGATAAAGAAGACGAGTCATGCGGAACAGATGATACCCCGACGCGCGGGGGTGGAAGATGGAGGAATCGGGACGGCGGCTTCTGAAATACACATATGCACGCACAAGCGGACACATAACCACGCCTTTGTAACAAGCATAAATGCTGGAGTAGTTAGAATAGATATCAGAACTTCTTGCCTCTTATCATGGGTACTGTGTTGCACACAGTTCTCTAGATAGAGAATAGAACATTTCTCCAGACGTCTGTTTCTTCCGATGTCCTTCTGCTAATAAATGCCTGCTGGCGCACTAAACTGCCAACGACTCTGCTGACTCCAGGAAGCCTCCTGTATAATTTGAATTACGCAATATATACTCTGTGAGGTCCTTCTGATTTGACTAAAGTATTGTGTGTAAAATTCCTACAAAAATGAGAACAAATAAAAAATATGATCTTAAAACATCTTACCACATTAATTCATCTTGTTTGTATTTTTGATTGAAATCTTTCATACTTTATATATTTAAATTATCAAGTTATTGTTACTGCAGTTCTGATATGCTTGGATGACAAACTAAGCAGAAGACTAAAAGGTCAACTACCCACATATAAACACATTTTTAGGGCTTTTCACTCTGACACATTTGCTGTCAAGAGGCTTTTGGTATCACATTTGGGGATTGGACATCTGCATGACTACCCTCAGCAACAGAGTAGCCAATATATCCTCCAGTGGCAGTGCTCTAGTTGCATTTCAATGTGAAACATCTCTATTTTAAGTATAGCTAAGTCCATTTCATCTGAGCTGCTTGGCATTTAATTAGCTGACAGAAAAAGGGCAGATGAAATGCGGAATCTTGTTGAATATGTACCCTTTTCCAAGAAAAGCTTTTCCTGCTGTTCTGTCCTTGCAGCTGTAGAGTAAAAATACAACAATGAAAATAAAACAACCTCTACTACAATTGAATGACTAATATTAGTTCAAACTTTAGTCATTTCTAGTAGTCACCAGATATACAATGGCAACAGGACCTGAACAAATTAATGTCACAACTGTACATATTGCATGCTCACCTTATTGTCATTTATTTTATTCAGTCAATTTCTGTAATAAGACCTACATTGTTGTGTATTACACAATTTAGCATGTCTCATGTAGTGGTATGTAGGAAGTCATCCTATGTTACCCAAAGCACACCCAAGAGGCAGAAAAGCTGTGATAAATCAGTGTTTACTGGGTCTACAAGGGAGCAGGGAGTGACAAGAAAAGAGTCAGACCAGGCAAACAAATCAGAAGGTATAATGGGGAGGCATAATGGTAATTAGACTTGGGCCCGTATTCCCAAAACATTTTATTCCCCACTAGGAGGACTCGTAAATAGCACTAAAGGCTCCAAGCCAAGAGTGTCATCTTCAAAACTATTCTCAAAGCTGCTGAGAGCAACTTTTACTAAGGAATGACTAAGTCTTAGGTTACCTTTACACGTGGCCAGCTATTTTCATAAACTGACATTTCACAGTCTCCATTTTCAAAAATAACATTGTCCACACCTGTCTGTTTTCAGAAAAAAATTCGTTTACACTAACCCCGCGTATATATGCCGTCAAGAGCATGCCAAACCCTTAGGTGGGAGTGTATAGAGAAGCTCAAGCCCACGTTAGCCAATGATCTATGCTCACTAAAGGCTCCAAGCCAAGAGTGTCATCTTCAAAACTATTCTCAAAGCTGCTGAGAGCAACTTTTACTAAGGAATGACTAAGTCTTAGGCTACCTTTACACGTGGCCAGCTATTTTCATAAACTGACATTTCACAGTCTCCATTTTCAAAAATAACATTGTCCACACCTCTCTGTTTTCAGAAAAAAATTCGTTTACACTAACCCGGCGTATATATGCCGTCAAGAGCATGCCAAACCCTTAGGTGGGAGTGTATAGAGAAGCTCAAGCCCACGTTAGCCAATGATCCATGCTCACCACAGCCAAAGGAAAATGTTAACATAGGTCACGCCTATGACGCAGGTGCAAGTTCTGGCGCATACTTTGATGTCGGCTGCCGAAAAACTTTGTTTAAAAACTCTGGGTGCGTTTCCACTATGGTCAATTACTCAGAATGATGCGGGTCTATCTCGCCAAAACGCCCCTAAATTGCATTTGAGTCGCTTGAGCAGCAGTTTGAGCCACTCAAACCCCTGAGAGAAGCCCTTTTGCTGATTGGATGTAGCTCTCAGCGGGATGTGACGTGTGGCATTACAGACACCACAACAACAAGGCGAAGTAGAGTAGACACTTTTGTCCATTGGTGAAGTAGAACCATGGACATAAATAACGGACAGAGGACCAAAAATGGCGCCCCATTCATTACTATGGAAAGCTGCTCAGTGGCGCAGGCTCCCCTAAGGACGCTACCATTTTCAGGGAGGACTTACCGGATGCAGAAATGCCCGACCGCCAAGCACGAGCGTGTCCATCCCGAATAAACAAAGCAATCAGCTCATAAGTGTTGTACACTTATTCTTTAATAATACGATATTTTCGTATTCTATTTGCTGTCCATGGTATCTATGGCTACTTAGTAAATGTTGTCCATATACGCAGATGGTATATGTTTATATATGCATTTAAATTAGACAAAATAACAATAGTATACACTGTATTAATGGTTTGAAGCAATTAAGAAAAGTGATATTCATATTCTTTAGTGAGCTTTTTAAAATTTGAATCCCCTGACTAAAATGTTCCAAAATACCATCTAAAGACAATAGAAATATTAGTTTTACTTCCCTGTCCTAAGCACCATCTTGAATATAACTGGAATTATTATATTTATATATTTGTATTCATATATGTTTTAGAAGGTCTACCAAGTACTAACTAAATAAAATACCACAAGTAGGCCTATTTAGTATAATAAGGTTTCACTACCCATATTGTAATACACTTAAATTGTACACTGGTATATGCTTCAAAGCTAAAAAAAAATAGAGTAGCATATCCATTCAGCCCACATTCTCTTCATGTACCCTCTCTGCCCAGGGTTACTTGAGTAATAGCATTCCCGAACAGAGATTGGGTACATAGCCCCAATGGAACCAATAACACTGAGCGAGGCAGCGACTGACCTGAAAGACAGGATCATGGCAAGAATGAGCACAAGGCAACCCTGACACAGATTACAACGGCTGAGTGAAGTACCACCTGAAAGTCTCATGGAAAGTGAGAATGCAGGGGTGAGAGCGATCCCTACCACAACGATCACAGAGGCCAATGAGCTGGTTAAGGCTTCAGCAGCAGTGAGATATGCTGGGCTATAAGAGCAACCATGGGAGCCATGAGAAAAAATACCCACCATGGAAAAGACGGTTGGAGGCTAAGATCAAGGCAACTCGGAGAGAAGTGAGTCAATTGACAGCGGGGTGCAATGAACAAACCAGTACCCAAACAGGTGCAGCCAGATACCCATTCCTGAAGCACTCAAAACTGCCAAACAAAGGCTGCAAGAAAATGAGGCCAGACCGAATAAACAGGTTGTTCGCAACTCAACCTGCGAACGTGTACGCTCAGTGTAGGGTAATAACAGCAGAGCAGACCCACCGAGGCTGGAAGAGCATATGGGAGAAGGAGGCAGCACATAACAGTGCACAATGGCTGGTCTCACAATAAACAGCTACGCCCTGCCAGTGATGAGATACCCTGCAGGAGTAATTAGGTGGCCAAAGGACGAGATACAGACCACAGATGTTAAGACCCAGAAGCTCCTCACCATGCATGGCGGGTTCCATCCCAAATCCAGCACCCTGAGACTGTACGAAAGCCGTAAGGAAGGAGGCCGTGGACTAGTGAGCGTGAGAGCCACTATCCAGGATGAAACATCCAAGCTCCATGAATAAGGATAAGCCCCCCACGGATGACATGCTCAGTGAATGTCTCAGACAATGGCGAGCGAATGAAGAGATGCTTGAGGAGCCAACATGGGAGGACAAGCCCCTACAAGGCATGTACCACCAGCATGTAGCCCCTACACGGCACGTATCACTCTCAAGAAGTCCTACCAATGGCTAGAGAGGGCTGGCCTACAGGACAGCACTGAGGCCCTCATCATGGCTGTACAGGAGCAGGCCCTGTGCACCAGAGCGATAGAGGCCCAGATATACCACACCAGACAAGACCCAAGGTGTAGGTTCTGCAAAGGGGAACCTGAAACGATCCAACACATAACTGCAGGGTGCAAGATGCTGGCAGGGAAATCATACATGGAACAGCTTAATCATAGGCTGGCATAGTGTACAGAAACTTCTGTGCAGAGTATGGACTGGAAAGCCCAAGATCCAAATGGGAAACTCCTCCAAAGGTGGTGGAGAATGAGCATGAAATGATCCTGTGGGAGTTCCAGATACAGACTGACAGGATGGTAATGGCAAACCAACCAGATATAGTGGTGGTGGATAAAGGACAGAGGAAAGCCGTGGTGGTCGATGTGGCGATACCAAGTGATGGGAACACAAGAAACTTGAAAAATACCAAGGGCTCAGAGAGGAGCTGGAGAGAGCCTGGAAGGTAAAGGTAACAGTAGTGCCCGTGGTGATCGGAGCACTAGGGGCAGTGACCCCCAAGCTGGAGGAGTGGCTACAGCAGATTCCCAGAACAACCTTGGACATCTCATTTATTTCTTGATATTTATAAATCCTTCGACTCTATTGAACACCGCTTTATTTTTCAGTGTTTAAAACTTTTGGGCTTTGGGAACAAATTCCGAGCTACCATAGTCTCTTCATGATAATGCAA
Source organism: Echiichthys vipera (assembly GCF_963691815.1). NCBI lineage: Eukaryota > Metazoa > Chordata > Actinopteri > Perciformes > Trachinidae > Echiichthys > Echiichthys vipera. The sequence goes on along the minus strand of NC_139825.1, from coordinate 12,875,593 downwards.
ATAGCTCCATATCATTACCAGGAGGTACATCACCAAGATTTGCTATCAATTTCAATTCAATTTTATTTATAGTGCCAAATCATAACAAAAGTTCTCTCAGGACACTTTAGTTTTATCAAACGTTGGGTCAAACAAGGCTGCCCTATCTCTCCATTTATGTTTTATAATTGCCACAGAAAAGCTTTCTATTTTTATTTAGAATTAAAATATGGCTCCTTCAAACATTATGGGACTACAATCAATTAATACATGCAAAACAATGCCTCAGGACTTAAACTTGGTTTGAACAAATGTAAATTGATGCCAATTCATAAAAGTGATTTAACAGAAGTATACAACATTCCTATTAGTTCAATTGTACACATATCTAAAAGCCCAACTAAAAGAGAATATATGAATGTTTAGAGAATAACCGAATGTCCAACTAAACTTGAGACATCACTCTACTCAGAGTCTCTTTCTAAAAGGGAAAGCCTATCGAGATGTATTTATCCAGTGTATTCTCTGGTCATTCCTAACAGAGCCATCAAGAAGGTCAACCAAATTAATTTTGATTATATTTGGAGGAAAAATATGCACTATATTAAGAGAATAGAGATGACCAAAGAATACAACAGAGGCCTACAGGCTATTGGATTTGATTTCATCAATGGAACACTGAAAATGAACTGGTAAAAGCTTTCCTTAAGAGTTTTTAGTATCACACGCACGCACAAAGCCTCGCAATTGTCAAAATACAGTTGCCATTACCAACTTGTCCATTAAAGGAAGGACATTGTTAAATAGTGGAGTGATTACAGATGCACTTTAATAATTGCACAGACACTTTAAGAAGAGCAACAGCACTTTATTGGAGATTTGCACAATACATTTTAACACATTGCTTTTTGTACATTTGTATTGAATTGTTTACCATATGTATCGAATGCTTGTCGCCATGTTTGTTGTCCTTGGTTGGGTCTTGGGGTTTGCTGTGTGGGCCGCGCAGCTCAACCTGGAGCAGAGGGACATGGGGTTAAATGTGTAGATGAAATGTTTTGGTTGCTTAATTGAGAAGCTAAGAATGGGTATTGTGTTGCTCCATAAGTGTGTGGGGAATAAATCAAGAGTGTTGTGTACTCACCAGTCTGTTGTCTTCAGGGTGTGCAGGCAAAAGGCTTCCCCAGGAAACGGACGCCGCTTATATAGTTCCGGGGGCAGCCAAGTGTAAATTGGCGTGGGGATGGTAAATGTGTGTCTTGTATTTTAGTGGAGGTAATATGAAGTGTATTGGTGTATTTTCTAGTAGTGGACGTAGAGCAGGATGTATATAGGTCACAGATGATGTGGTGTATATACAGAAATAAAAACAATGGTGGGTTAAACATGTTTTAGGCAGGGGATCCCGGTGAATGGATTCTTCCAAGTTAATGGGTTGACACCCTTTAAATAGGTGCCATTTTGGCCAACTGGGGTTCTTTTGTTGGTGACACTGATGTGTCTATACTGTTTGCCAAGAGCGATGACTAAAAGAACTGCCTTGGTGACCCACCTCAAACCTTGCCTGTGGATCATTTTTTTGCCGTATCGAATGAGTCTTATAATTAGAACTGACACAGTTGTTTCTTTTAACAGTTTCTCCTTAATCAACAAGTTAGGAGCTATTTTAGCTTTAAGATGTTTTGGGAATATGGACCCAGGCACAGACAGGGAGAACACAATATATGGTGAGCCTGATTGTGAATGAGAAGCAGCTTTTGTGGGTAGATGACTGGGTCGGATGACTGAGACAGGAAACAATTGTGAAGGCGGGCGGGCAGGTGGAATGGCAGATCTGAAACAACAAAGGTCAGTTACACAACCATATAACAAGAAACAGCAGGAATCTCAGATATAAATCTAATTAATATTATTATAAATTATCATAATTTAATTAATGGCAAATTAACATAAACTAATATACATATACTGGATAAACATATTCAGCAAGTTCAATAAACAACATAATTAAGTCTGTAATGTTTGAAAAAGGAGCAGGAATAATTGAATATTGTCACGTCCTTCCCCTTTTTTTCATGTTCGATCAATAAACTTAACGTTACATGGATTTTCCAACTCTCCGTTCCAGTGTTAACTATACACACCTCAATTAAAACAATCAAACAGACAAAAATGAAACATTCAAAAGATGAAAATTGTTAATTATGTTCTAGTCTACATTTGAACAGCAAAAGGCTGTATTTCATAGAAGCACATCAGAAAATAATTATCTACAGACTGTCTTGAAACTGAACATGACATGAAAACTTTTAGAAAATCATCAAACTCTCCATGAGACAGCAACTATTCAAGCAGTGTTATGGAAAACAGAAGTGCCACTAAATTCAATTTGCATAGTAAGTAATAATGTAAAGTTGAAATGTGTTTGCTCTAAGCAGTCAAAGCCACTTCAGCTTTTAGTGTTTTTCAGCTAATATATGCTGATTGTGATGAAAGAGCAGCTCTCTTCTCTGTGGCGCAAAGTAAGCATCACTGGTGGATTTGCAGACTCATCTGACTTCAGTGGACGCCTCAAGGAAGGAGTGGTATTATTACATTACCTGTGATCTAGTGAGCTAAATGTTATTGCCATCTACCTGGTTGTTATAAGGTGTAAGTAGGTGTGTGTGTGTCTCTGTCTGTCTGTCTGTCTGTCTGTCTGTGTGTGTCTGTCTGTGTGCACTTTAATATTATATGTATTACATTGTGACTATATTATATCTACTTGAAAATCCACAATCACCATGATGACACTACTTTCTTGGAAATTTCACGCCAACATCGTCTTCACAGGCCTAATTCACCATCCCTCCCTACAACAACCTTGGTCTAATTGCATTTACTTGTTGAAGATAATCCCATCTGGGAAATTCAATGCACATTTTGAATTAGTCGTCTTCTCCCCATTGTGGTCAGAGTCTCAGGGCACCTCTGTTTTACTATCCAAAATATAGAGATAAAAAAAAAAAACATAAATGGAAAGGCAGATCAAGTAATATACAAATCATTTTCAAGAGGACTGGTTATCTGTTGCGGCATTTTTACCCTACACCAAAAGTCGGTGTGCTAATCTGGAATTAAATATACAGGGATAAAGGCTAATGCTGTATATTTTAACAGGTCACAATTTTCCATTTGAAGACTCGACTAATGAAGCTTCTCCAAAGGATATTTAACAAGATATTCTCTCTTACTGTAAAACCAATGAGCAGTAAGAGAGGAGAATGTAAAATGTATTTTGCCTCAATATTTGTTAATATCTAGTTTATGGAGAAACTATGCTTTAAAATACAGTAGCAGCCTATACATCACAAATAAATGTCTTCCATGTTACATTTTTCCAGATACAACTGATCGTCATTTCTTAACACTATAGGAAGTGACATCACATGTTGATAGAATGGTTCAGACACGCCTCCCTGGAAATATAGAGAGGGGAGAGGGCAGGAGATAAATCGTGGTAGCTTTAGAGGCAGTCGTTGGATTGGCATGGCTGTGTGCAGATCAGCACTGCGATTTACATCCATGAGGCTCTTGCTTGGACATTTGGATTCTCTCTGCACAGCAACAGCCTTGATACGGTGCTGGACATCGCAACATTGAGCTGTGCTGTGCTTTCACAGCATGTTGCAGAGCATTGGGAGATAGAGAGGGAATAATAAGGGGGGGGGGGGGCAATCTTACCACACTTGAGCGATGTTCCGTGAGCTTCTCTCTCTCTCGTTTCAGACCGTCTGGCTTTTCTACACAGAGACGTGGGACTAATGGAGGGATGCAATGATGTTACTCTCTGCTTGCCATGCTTGAATCACAGCTTCATATATCCTTTTGTGTCAGAGACCGCATTGTCTTCATCTGTCACTGCCGCCAGATCAACTGTGGGGTAGCGTGGCAGACAGAGCCCCCTCCTCAACCCCCCTCTCCCTTGTCTGTGCCCCCGGCTTCTCATCACTCCCAGTTTGCTTGTGTCTATTTACCTCTCTTAAGCTACCCTCCCCTCTCTGTTAAGCTCCGTCTTTCTTGCTCTACCGCTCCCTACCGCTTACTATCTCCCTCTCTTTGCTCCTTCAAAACAGGCAGTCTGCTATTCTATCCAAGCAGCTTGCTACATGATCTCCTGGAAAACAGTGTTCGCCGCTGCTCTGCCTCCTCACAATTCCTGAGCACTTTTAGATTTCCATCTCTACAACGGCAGGATGTTCCTCTGCAAGGATTGATCCCCATCCATACCCTTTCACTTTCCCCTTCCCCCCCCTTGTCCTGATCTCCTGCCCTCTGACCCTCACCCTCTCGTTCTCTACCCCCACCCTCCCTCTCCTATTCAACTTTACCCCAAGCCTCTTTCCCCCATTATTCATTTCACCCCCTTGACCATGTTGCCATGCGTCTGCTGGCTCCAACTTATCCTCATCTTGCTGTCCTTTGTCTTATGGACCCGGGGGGAAAACTGCCCAGTGTCATGCCTATGCCCAGATCCTCACACTGTGGACTGCAGCGGCCGTGGGCTGACCCGTCTACCCAATGAGATCCCCTTGGATGTGCGCAGACTGTTGCTGGCTGACAATTGGATACCTCGCATCCCCTCAGACTTTCTGGTTCTGTACAGTGACTTGGTCTATTTGGACCTCCGGAACAACTCCCTCTCCCACATAGAACCGGGGACTCTCAGCACCTCTTCCAGGCTGGTCTTTCTGGACCTGGGCAGCAACAATTTGACTGAAATCCCTAAGGGGACTTTTGGGGAGTCTCGGAGCCTGATCAAACTACGGCTGGGCAACAACCCATATCTAAGCATGGTGAATGAGGATGCTTTCCTTGGCCTCACCTCTCTGAGAGAACTGGAACTGGAGCGTAATGCACTTTCTACGCTAGAGGTGGGGGCACTGAGTCAGTTGCCCTCCCTGCGGGTGGTGAGGCTTGAGGGCAACCCTTGGGTGTGCAACTGCAACTTTGCAAATCTGTTTGCATGGCTGATGGAGAACAGTCACAAGCTTCCAAACGGTAAGAAGCAACATCTAAGAAGCATGTGCTTTCCATGTGCTTGACCCAGATAAAGTGTATCTGAGCACAACATAAAACAGTGTTATTTCAAATCCATTGCCATTACACTGTTTTGGTCTTTTTATGTTTTCCCTATAGGAGAGGGAACCCCCTCCCTCTCCCTTGTTCTAATTTTGTCTCTTTATTCCTCCATTCCCATAGGATATAATATGTGACACTGAGTATGTAATATGAGACAATAGCACTCGTTTGAAAGTGAACGCTACAAGGATGCTTTGCTCAAAACGCAGCAATGAAGCAATTCATATTAAGAATTTAAGCTTGGTGTTTCTCTGGTTCCACATTTCACGATGCATATAAACACTGACCTCTATCCTGCGTGGTAGTCAAATCGATCAATTTGCAGCTTATATTTATATAATGCTTATTTATATTATGCCTGCCATTTGGTCAACACTACAATCCAGCAATATTATCAATTATTTCACTACACCAATGGAAATCAAAAGCCCTTCTCCTATTCTCCTTCTCTACTCTTTTGATGTGATTTTTTTAGGCCTGTTTTGTCTGCCACTGTGATTCACCCTGGAGGGTTGAATTAGATAATAGGGCTGAAGTTTATGTGTGCTTGAGTGTGCAAGGCAATCTGAATGTGCACATGCATATTTGAGGAACAAGAGAAATGGGATCACTGTCTTTTTTAAAAGTATTATACATTGTATAAGATCTGCTTACATGCAGCTGATTGGTAGCAACATCCAACGCTTCTAAGGGGTTGCAGGATATCCTGGATTAAACACAAACCATCACAATTATTCAAATCTGTGTTAATATTGTTTATTTTGAAAGATTGTGTATCTAAAACACCTGTCAGATGCAATTTATCCCTAGACGAGTCATTGATTTGTTCAGAGACAACCTGTTTTTACTGAAGGTCAGCTATATGTATAGTATATTACTATTTATGCCCATACAAAGGACACAGACAGCAGTTATCTCATAAGAGAAAGCCAGCACATGGGAGCAGAGGAGGCAAAAATAAACCGATCTGATCATTCAGCCACACATGACTAGTAACTTGTGTTGTCTTCATATTCAGATCAGAGTACAGTTTTTACATATTAAATTATGTTGGCTTAATCTGAGAATTTGAATGAATGTAGCTTGCAGTGATGTGACATAAAGGCCTACACATGGATTTGTATTTTTTTTTTTTTTTTTTTTTTACACAATTCCGTTTTTAATATAGTCCACTTTTTTGGAGGTTACAGAGTGTTGTGTAAAAAACTGTACGGATAAGTAGGTGTAAAGATTTATATATGTCAATGTGCAAGGTTTGAGCTATGAGATGTTGCCTTGTATATAAACTTTTTTTTTGTTTTTTGTCCAGAGCATGAATAGCGGTGGACTTAATCTTCTGACTCAAGATTTATTTTGTTTTCAATCTCATTTAACTGGTTAGACATCAGATCATCTGCAAAGGACATGATGACATTTGTAATCATGCAAAAATATTTCATAACACAATGGGTCATTTTCCAATTGCAAATAAAATTAAAATCTGGTTTGCAAAAGCTTTTACTGAACTTTCCTAAAAAAACTGTCTGGTTGTTGCAAGCTGCTGACAACTCACAAACGCTAACTCCTCATATACATTTAGGCCATGGTGTACTGTGCTACTGATGCTGCTTTCCTCTAGGGGCTTTCTGCACTTGCCCCCCCAAAAAGACAAGTTTTGCCCTGGAAGCAAAGTTGATAAACTGGCAAGCATCCCTAATTCCTCTTAGTAACAGGCTGCAAATGCACAAATCAAAGGTTTTAAGTGTTGTCAACTGCAAGGTATAATGAATTGCATTAGCAGTGCTGTCCAGAAAGACATCAACAACAAAGAAGAAGCCAAAGACCTGGCCAAGCTGCTCACATGCCTGCCAACTGGCCCCAGTATACACACACACACACACACACACACAAATTAGTTAGTAATGCGTATCTCACCTCATATGCAGTCCTTACATCTCCATCAGTACGTGTTTGCTTTATGACCCCAGAGATGAGTCCAATGACTTACACAGAGCACACATGCTAATTTGTATTGGACATCTAAATAGAACAGAAACAGGATAGAAAGCCTTTATTATTGTCATCGTATAGAATGCAACAAAATTAGAAATGCTACCCCTGATCAGCCCAAAAGGATATACATTACAAATTACAAATCCAATGTAATTTATACTAGAGTTAGAGTTGTGTATTGCACTCTAATAAATTCAAACTTTTATACACGTGTGGATGTTATTATTGCACTGGAATAAAAGTGCATATGTAGAAGTACAAAAGAATTAATGTATACATGTTCAAGTTATGGATGTAATTATTGCACTGGCATACATATATAAGAGTAAACACTGATAAATAAACAAATGTAAACATATTCATGTTATGGATGTAGTTATTGCACTGGAATTAACCTATGCGTAGAAGTACAAACTAAATGTAAACACCACACTTTTAAGAATGTAGTTATTACATACACATGTAAGTTTAGGAAAAGTTTCACTGGTGAATGTATTATCTTGTATCTTTATTGTGTCTACATTTGGCCTTTTGTATTATTTTATAATTTTCTTTGGCCATATGGTGTCTGGAATGCACTTATAATAATAACAACAATAATGTGATGGTGGATTGGATGACAAATGGCATTTAGCAAAACATTTAAGAAAAAGGGGTTTTATTTTTTCTGCAAGGCTCTTCACTTTTAAGATGATGCAAATTAGTTCTGTAACAGGTCAGAGAGGGCAAAAAAGATGTTTCACTTTACCCGGAATAACCACTATTTTAAAGCGAGAGTTTATTCCTCTGTATAATTTGCACAAGAGTTTCTTAGTGTTAAACAATCAAAACTGCAACACTAGTAGCAAATATTATTGACAGTTGAATATAGTGCGTGTCCCCAGCAGCCGCGTTTAGAATAACCTCCTGAGTTTGTACCAGATTATCAAAATTTAATGACTTAGCAGTTTTAAAAATGTTTCCTGTAGAGCCTGTGAATGTTCTCATTTGTCCAGGTCATCGTTATCCTCAAAGCAATTTCAGTCAAAAGCAACTGGACTTGGTTATTTGTCTAGGAAGAAGTTTCACCTCTCATCCAAGAGGTTCCTACAAAGTAGGAGGGAGAATTAGAGCAGCTGAGTCACAAGCATTCGTTGCCTTTATCCACCCCGATTTATGACCATGGCCTGTTCACACATGAATGCATCATACTGCCAGACCTGATAAACATTATGACTGAGCTCTCAATCACAGAAATATGTGATGACCTATTCTCTGGAACGCTGTGTTGTTTAAAAATAACAGATGGACACTCATTAGTAAATGAGGTTGACTTGATAAGGTTTTCAACATGTATCAACCCTTACAACACTCTTTATAATAATAATAATAATAATAATAATAATAATAATAATAAACAACTAACTTAATATCTCATTCATCATAGAGAAAAAAATTAAATTACAGGGACAGGAATTACTCTTTAAATTATACATCACTGTGCTTTTTCCATTTGGGGGGGTGTTGCATCCTCATATCTGCTTCACCATACAACAAATCAGTTACCAGGTCAGAAAATTACTGTTTAAACTTCATGTGAGTGTGGCCTCTCTAACAACCAAGAGCTACACTGATACTGACAAAGCTACTACAAATGATTCCTGCATCCCAATTTCACACTACATACTAATTCTAAAACTTATTCTCTATGCAGTGTTTTACATACAGAAATAACTGCAAAAGGTGAGGAAACAATTATAAATAACTCCATAAGCAGTTTAAAGGAGCTGTGTTCAACATTCAGAACATAAATATAAAAAAAATATCTTAAGATATAGTGGAGTAATGGCGTCACTCTCCTTCTGTTTATTGTAATCAAGTTTATCTGTTCTTTGTTTTTCTGGTATGTGTAAAACTGTTTTTATTTCGTATTTCAAGCTTTCTGTTAGTACAAAATAGTCAGAGCATCCTCGGCAAAAATGAAACATCAGTATAGGTAGATGGTGCTAGCAATTTATTATGACCCAGATTTACGTTTGTTGTTTGGCAGAAAGTGCTAAAGTCCGCGGGGGGGGGGGGGGGATCAGGTGAAACCAAATCAATGTTGACCTCTTTAACCAGTTAACTAACGTGACTGCATACGTCACAGACGTAACTCAGGTTGTGACGTAGTTCACAACCTGAATAGAACGGCCATATAGGTTATTTTGGGAGTCATTGGCAAACAACCTGGTCTGTCGTTTCAGTATAAAGACGTGTTGAAATAATACATACCTTTCTTCTATATTATCTGCAAAAAAAGATTTATTATAAAGATATTGTACTTAATATAAAGCATTAAGTATGTAGAATGGATTTGGGACACATTATGGTGGGCACGTTTGTGCTGTCAAGTTTTGTTTTTAATTTCAAAGCCATCATCAGGGCACATTCAGGTTCTGGGAATCAGCTAAAACAAAGTGTGTCCGTAGTTTCTTCAGGACCATCAATTAGTATGATGGCATAACTTCCAGAAACCTGTAAAATATGGCACCACCTGAATAATAAAACTCACTCTTTAAAATGTGAATAAAATATGACAAAACTGTACTGCTATTTTAGAAGTCATCCTGAGATATATCTATGGTTGCATAATGTAGCAGCTGCAAAGCCCATGCTGTAAACTCAATTCCCATTCCATTTTCACATTCTGATTTCCCCTGTGATTTCAACTTCACAAAGCAGTACACTCTTCTGTTTGCGTAAGTTTGATTACTGCAGGCCAGCATGATGAGTGGGCCGAAGATGCCTATAAATTCTGGACTTTTTTTAATAGAAAAAATAGATCTCTTTTCACATGGCTGTGTTTCATCTTTTATGCACATTGCAGTCAGGTATTCATGCTGAACTGCAAATGATCAGACTGACATACATCTAACCGTCTGCATCTTTTGACTTTAGTTTTTTTTTGCCTCATTTGTATGTTTCTAAGCCACTAATCAGGTTCATGAATGTTTTAATGGAGGGATGAGTGTAAACATGATCCACTGCTGTCTCCAGTGCTCTTGGGTTAAGGATGAACAAAGGCCATGTATAATTCAGAGTGACACAGTTCTGTGGCACATTGGCCAGGGTAATTGGAGCCAGAGCTGCCTGCAGGGCAGGGTAGGCCAACTCCCATGAGAGATTGAGGCTGAAGCTATCAACACTAGCATGACCTGAAGAGTTTCACTACAAAGTACCAGTTCACGTAACAGGGTCAAAGTCTGAATTTTCCTTCACAGCCTATCAGGTTCCTCCCCAGAGACCTGTTACCAAACAGCAGGAGCAACTCTGCAAATATGACCAGCACTACATAGCAAACATGATGCCAAACCGCCCCACACAACATTACTTGTTACTACCCATGGGTATGTGATGAGAAAATATCTATTCCATTTACACAGGCTGACAGCTTGTTTTATCTTGGCCTAATTAAGTGTGTGTGTGTGTGTGTGTGTGTGTGTGTGTGTGTGTGTGTTTGTGTGTGTCTGTGCGTGCGTGCGTGCATGCGTGCGTGTGTGCGTGTGTGAGAGAGAGAGACAGAGAGAGAGAGAAAGAGAGTGTGCTGGCAAGGAAGAGCAGAGTGTAGATAGGTGGACAGAATTAAAGTGCGATATCATCAGCTGCTTCACATACAGAAGCGGAGAGGGATAATCTGCCGGTGTCAGAAATAAAAGGTGAAAAGACAAAAGGTTTATTTCACCTGCAGTGTGCACCATAGTGGATGATACTGCTGATGGATACTTTCCTTTAGGCTTGTTTGTGTGGTAGAGTGTGAAGCATAAATTGATTAGCCCTGCACATTTAGCTCTTTCAATGAAGTGTGCTTTCTGTTATGATGAAAATATGGTATGGAATTGACTCATGTTATTCACTTTTTAACTTCAAATTTCCCCTCGTATTTGGGAATGAGCTCATTTCTATGTGTGAATTTGTGCTTTTGTGATGAGGCGTTTTGCATATGCCCATACAGTGATGTCAGTGAGTCTCTACGCAGAAGGAATTCCCTCCTGAATGATTCACCCCCTCGCCCCACTGTCATATGGATGCTGGTCATTTTGTGCATTCATACAGCAACACACTCAGTTCCTCTTCAACTCCTACTCTTGCTCTCTTCTTGTGTGAATCTCTCATCATTTTCCCTTCAGATTTCCCTCAGACTCTTTCTTCCTGTTATTGCAACTGAATAATACTCCTCTCTCTCTGTAATTATTTCTGCCTGGTTCTTTTTATATCTATTGAGTATTTGACTTGAGTGGCACATTTCTCTCGTTTAATAAGGTAGGAAGGGTACCGTTTTTCAGTCATTATCACAACTGGATTATTTAGTTGGAGTGACACTAGAGGTTTGGTAACAAGTGAAGACTTAAGCATGAATGCCAACTGCAGGTGTAAAGATTGTGGTGATTTTGCCTTTGCAATTGGTGCAGAGATCAATCTGGACAGACAGAGTGGTTTTGAGGGAGGGAGAAGGGACCAGCCTCCAATATCAGTCTGTCACAGCTAGGTAGATCAATCACGATGGTGACAGCAGATAACGTATCCCCTCGGCTGGCTGTAATCCTAAATGTAATCCATCAACTGTCCGCGCCAGGAATGTAACATAGCTTTGTGGGTCGACATACCTGATAGTGTTAGAGTATGATTTTTGTTATATTATGTAAAGGTAGATTGCTCCAGCCACACTTTATGTGATAGTGATAAAGCTTATACTGTATCAGTTTATGCATTTAAAAATCAGATACTGACCCACTGTACATGTAGCTTTTATTAAAACCTGTCAACCACTGAGGTACTTTATAAGCATGGAAGTCCCTTTATATCCCTTTCTGTGATATGATTTTTTTAAAGTGACTGTTTATGTATCAATATTTTCTCTACCACAGTAAGTGGGATGAGGTCGCAATTAACCACAATTAACAGCTGTCAATATAGGGACCTGATTCGGAGTTGTTGTGTCACCATGACTGACACTAAGTGAGGTTGTATTTATTTTTAAACGTGTGAAAATTTCAGACACAAATTACAAACTTGGTGGGCCTTTAGACCCACAAGCACATGTTAACCTGCATTTGACTCATTCATATAATTGCGATTGGACATTTAATCACAGAGACTGCAACTGTAGCTCCACCCACATCATTGCTAAATGGAATTACATTGAATAAAATACAAAATTAAGTTATAGTTAAAAGCACCAAACAGTTTCTCTTCTACATCCCTTTATATTCTAAACCCTTTCTATTGCTCTACCTCTCTTAGTTCTGTTCTTTGTTAAACTAGTTCTGTATCACATCACATAAATCAGGGGCAGATCTAGGATTATGCATAGCCTAGAAGGAGAAAAGATGTATGCGCAAAGTTCTTGTTTTTTTTTTGTTTTGTTTTTTATTGCAGATACAGAAAATAGGTGTTAAAATTGATCATAAGCATTATATTCAAATAAAAATGATCTTGCAGTACATGTAATCCTGATTGACATCTCATAAACTTCAGAGCTGAAAAACAAACAAACAAGAAGTTTATTTTATTCTCTCACATGTACTGCTCTAAACTCAGTTTCATCTCCTGTGTTATGTTTTCTCAGTTTCTCTTCAAGAGATGAAACTGAGTTTAGAGCAGTCTTGTACTGAAGATATCAAACTAATGCTGGAAAGGAAAGGAGTGGACAGTGAAGCAAAAATGACTTCTGAACACAAGAGATGAAACTGAGTTTAGAGCGGAGTTAAGAACAGAGCACTAAAGACAGCAGAGGTGCCAGCCAGCATCAAACGTAAAAGAATAAAATTAACTTCTTGTTTGTTGGGTTTTTTTCAGCTCTGACGTTTCTCAGATGTCAATCGGGATTACATGCACTGCAAGATCATTTTTATTTAAATATAATGCTTATGATCAGTTTGAGACCTCTGTTTCATATTTTCTTTTTTCAGCGGATGCAACACACTCAAAAAGTAAAAAAACAAAGCTATAACTTTATCAGTCCGTAACTTGAGTGTTAATCTAAAAATTCACAGACCTGTAACATGTGTTCCAGCATCGGCGTTACTGGTGGGTCATTGCGCCGCTGCTGGGAAAAATTTGTCCATTATCTTTTATGTGTAGCTATGACCGTCTGACGGATCGGACAGATCTCGATTTGAACTCGCGAATCAACACAGGAAACAGAATCAGAGAGGAGGATACACTTCTTCTCGGCAGGGCAGGTTATGAACGCAAGTTATTTTCCGCTGCTGCTGCCTCTCTAATGGACTTCGGTACTGCAGGAAGGCTACACTTCAGACTACTACAGATGTCAGGGGAGGGAGACTGACATAAACCGTGCTGAGCTTTTTGCATACTACTGTAGACATTCGGGGCTTTGGCAAAAACATCCAGGGCATGAGCCCAAGTAGCCATGACCTAACCCCACTCCTGACATAAATGTTCAAACTCAATCAAATGTCCTGTCCTGTAAGATCTGTAGTGGGTATTAGCATGTGCTGGCGCTGTAGGAGACGGCAGCTTCTCCAGTAGCTCTACAGTTTTTAGCTCTTTTACCATTCTTTCATTCTTTCTACTTTTTTACTCTGATTGTGTGTTTTATATATATCCTATGGATATTTATATCTTTAAAATGCAACCAAGAGCCAGTTTTCTCAATTACTCAAGAGAGGAAATGCTGTCTCTACGCACAAAGGGACGAGCTGGGATACGACACCCTGTCCCGGCGGAGCTGAGGAGGAGACCCAGGCGCTGCAAGGCCCGGGGCGAAGCTAAAGGCCGAGCGAGCGGAGAATCGGAGGCGCTATAAGCCATCGATTCCCTCAATATCATGGGAAATGTAAACTGGCTGCTGAACAACCAGCGGATCTACCGTGAGAGCAGCTTGTTCATCTGTACGGATACATGGCTAAACCACCTCGTACCGGATGCTAACGTGGACCTGCATTGATTCAATGCCGTGAGAGCCGACAGAGGGCGCACTCACACTGTCCTTCCGCACCGGGCCAAAACCGTTTTTTTCAGCTAAAGCCTAGTGCGTTTGAGCAGTATGAGTGCACCCGCTCCGCGCATAACTGCGACCAGCGGGCCGTCCACGGCCCGCCTGAGAGAGGTGGGCTTTTGTAGAGCGTGTTTGCACATGTACGAGCATGAGCGCGCACGTGTACGAGCACGAGGCCTACGGCAGTTATGACTTCATTTATGTGCGCCTGTTCGGACATAGAAATTAGAAGGACGGACCATGCACAGACATTTAACAACAATGGCGGCGAAAGGTTCACGTTGGTGTGATGCGGAGTTGGAGTGTTTACTGCAGATTTGGTCGGATGAAAATATTCAAAAACAGTCGGACAAGACGCACAAGAACTCTGAGGTCTATGGAAAGATTTGTAAACAAAGCGACGTATCGCGGTGACTTGTTACGGCGTGATGACGTATGGGCAGCGAGAAGCATTTGCGCGAGGCCCAGGCAGTGTGAGTACAAACTGGCCTGGGGCGCGGGGGGAGATGGAGGGGGGACAAGTACCCTAAAGCCCGGGGCGCGGTGTGGAAGGACAGTGTGAGTGCGCCCAGAGAGAGAGGAAGTCTGGTGGGGGACTTTGCTCTCTGGTGCCACACTAACCACCTAAGTCTCAATACCTCCCAGACGAAGGAGCTGGTCATTGATTTTGGGAGGTCCAGACCAAGACCACGACTAGTCCTGCTAGGGGGCGCTGAGGTGGATGCTGTGGACTCATACAAATACCTCGGGCTGTGGCTGGACAATAAACTGGACTGGACAACACACACCAGCCACCTATATAGGAAGACACGAATCAGGTTGTACTTCCTGAGGAGACTGCGGTCCTTCAACATCTGCAGCAAACTGCTGTGGATGTTTTACCAGTCTGTGGTCACTAGTGTCCTCTTCTACACTGTGGTGTGCTGGGGGGGGGCAGCATATCCAAGAAGGACAGCTCCAGACTGGATAAACTGATAAGGCGGGCCAGCTCTGTGGTCGGCATTAAAACTGGACTCGCTGGTGACGGTGGCAGAGAGGAGGACCCTGGACAAACTGCTGGACATTATGGACAATGCCAGCCACCCCCTGCACACCGTCATCAGCAGCCAGAGGAGCCTGTTCAGTGGAAGGCTGCTCCTGCCCAAGTGTAGGACCAACAGGACTCCTTTGTCCCTCATCATCCTCTACAACTCCTCACTCGGGGGGAGGAGGAAATAAAGAGGACAGAAGGGAAGGAGTGGGAGCCACTCACTGTGCAATTAATAATCTACTGTTACATACCTTGACACTTACCTTCTTCTTTTTTGTGCAATAACTTTATCCACCACTTAAGTGCAATAATAGAATCTTACTGTTCATTTCTGTCATATACAGTATATCTTTTATTCCTTTACATTTAACTTATCTGATTTAACTTATTGTGAATTTTATTTGACCTGTATTCTTACATCTACCTCATATATATTTGACTAAGAGTTTAGTGCTTACTGTTTATTGTTTTTTTTTTATACTTTCTGTATTTATTTAGCTAGGAGTTTATTGGTTATACTATACTGCAAAATTCTTACCCCCCTTGATCAATAAAAAGAAGTCTAAGTCTAAGTCTTTAACAGCATTTTTTAAATGTCAAAACCCTTGTACATAGGTTGTGTGATAAACAGAAAGTTAAGTGAATACCTGGCAAAGTGAAACTCCAACTTTGACATTAGTTACACTACATAAAACAGAACTGAATCTTAACAGCTGACAAACAAAAGAAATGGCTACCTTGCCCAAATTCCAAAACTGCAGCAAGAACTAGAGTTTGTTTGAAGGCAGGAGATGTAAATTTTGTTGAACTAACAACTGCAACTGCTTTAAATCAATTTACATTTATATATACGTTGGCCTGCTATTTATTGAGTCCTGCTCTGCAGTGATAATAGTTCCAGTATGTATTGTAGAGTGTTGAGATCAACCTGCAGTTACCTCCCCGGGTCCGTTGATCGGAGGATAGAAGAAGAGATCTAGAGACGATGGCTTGAGATCACACCAATATCTTTATTGGCGCACTTTGCAAAGCGGAGACAAGTTCTGATACAACTCAAACCAGGTCATACATCAGACGAGTCTGTTGTGGTCTAAGAGTAGCGGCTTTAAATACACTGGTGGGCTGATGGTAACGCCCCAAAGGTAAAGAAGGCGGCAATGGACGTTAATCTGCCTAGCAACATCTTATAACACTAAAGGCTGAGAGAAGGAAATTAGTGCATGTCCCTATATGGCTATCTAGAGAGACAGATGTGTCTGTGTTTGCAACACACGAACTTGTTAGTTAATGAGTATGTGTGTGTGTGCCTAAAATTAAGAAATGAGCATCCCTCCGTTTTTTAGAATCTTAACGAGGTGATGGGTGAGTGGGCACAAGATCTTTATCTTGCACATTCTATAGATCTGAACTCTCTTTCTGTGATCCTTGTGGATCTTCAGTTTCTTTACATTGGGCGACTGCTATAACCAATGTGCCTCTGGCCGGCACAGAAATTAACAATTTTTATTGTGACATATGTGTAGTGGTTCAGTGAAACCTGATCCCAGCAAACAGAGTAGCTAATTTTTAGACTGACAGACTGAGTAATAATGAATTTCTCTGCAGTCATCTTGATGCTGGCTCGTCTGGTAATTCTTTATGCTGAGGTCACATTCAGACATCCTCCCTCAGTGAGAGATGTGCACATTTTGTCAGAGACAAGCTTGTAATGCTGAGAAACTATAATTATGGTCTTTGTTCCAGAAGATTCCCCTTTTGGCCAAATACTACAGCTGTTCAGTAATTCCCCCCTTTTGTGTGCCCTGTTGTGTAATTTTAGTACTTAACTGCAACAGTGGTGCTCCAGTGGAAAGCCTCTATCCCTCCTTGCAAATACTGCGTATAGTGGTTGGGTATTGTATGAAAATATCCTGTATATGCATATACATTTCAGACACCCAGAGTGTAGGGTTTGGTACTGTGTTGGGTGTTTGTATTCATAATAAGGGCTGGGACTTTAACATGTTAATTACAATTAATAATTACTTAATTACAGGAAAAATAAAGCGTCAAAAAAACCAACACAATTAATCGCAATTTACTTTTGCATTTAGTGCGGAACCTTGCTCATTGCACGAGTTCCCGCCCGGCCCGTAATACGCACAGGACACAACACGAGATAAATTAAACCGATGAGAAGCGAGATGAGTTGGCTGTTGCTGGGTTCAGTGGGCAGACATTTGAATTAAAAAAAACGACCAAGTTGAAACATGGACAAGGGCACGGCTGTGTAAAAATTCACTTCCTACCGGAGCTCTTCAGCCTCCGCCCCACCCCAATGCCGAACATGTTGCAGCTAACGTAAGCACAGACAAGGCTCACAGAAGGGACTGTCATTAGTTGATGGATCATTTTTGGTTTCTGTGTTTTTCAAAACATGGGAGAAAAAGCCCTCTATGTGAAACTGTTTATTTTATGTCAAGGATATTATTCTAAATATTTTTGCAATGTTAGGTTTCTACTTTTCCTGAATAAACCATACTAAGCACTGTTTTATTTTTTAGAATATATTAAGTCATATATTAAAATCCATTTAAATTGAAAAATGTTGCTGCTTGTTTCAAATATTGATATGTGATTAATCACGATTGATTAATAACAAAGCCTCTAATTAATTAGATTAATTTTTTTAATCGTGTCCCACCACTATAAATAATATGAGACTAACATGAAAGTTACGACCACCAATATAAGAATTAATCTCTGCAACCATTGCCCTTTGCACTAACTTGAATTGATGCCAAATTTAAAAAAAAATGAGTTTATCATGCCACTTTGCTGTACACAGAACCTATTCACTGCTTCATCAATGTTTCATGCCAAATCGCTATATTTCCTTGTTTAAAATGGTTCTCAAGATGCAGTTCCTTTCCAAACTGCGACCAGGGCCAAACCTATTTTTAGCCTAAATGCGATATGTCCTCTCGACCAATCAGAATTCAGTGAGCGTTCTATGCGATCCAACATGGCGGGGCTCTGAAGCGGGAGAGTTTTTTTGTTCTGTCTGTCCGTTCAACATGTTCAGACTGAGCCATAAACCATTTTGACAAGATAAATTGAATATTAACCAAATGTGTGGGTCTAGGTAAAAAATGTAATTTTCCTGAAAACTATTAAAATGGATTTATAGTGTTTTGGAAAAGAGCTCCCCATATGTGATTATCCTGTATGTCCTGCAGAACCTACGTGTTCAGGATCATTTCAGTCCCGCATGTTATTAATCTAGCATCTAGGACAGACAAGACCAGACAGGGCTTTCTCAAAGGCAAATGCCAAGTCTCTGAGGTGATGAGGTTTGTGAATACAGTGAATATAAATATAATCCATTTATCTCAGGCACAAACAGTCAGTACAGACATTCCAATATATTGGATTTTCAGATGTATTCAAAGTTTCTGTACATGGTTTCATTTAAACTGGTTGAAAATTAACTACAACAAGGTTAGTGCATTGTCTCTATCTACCCCATTCTCAATACTCTATTTTTACATTTTATTCATTTTCTTTACTGCTTATGTTTTATGCTGTAACAGTCAGTCATTCATTGGAGGGGATTTACATTTCAAAAGCACGTCACTGGAGCTACCTTTATGTGGCAACCACTAGAACAAATCATAACTATGATTATGAAGGGGAAAAAATCACACAATGCATGTTTATTAATGTCCAACCACTGGCATTCACAAAATGCTGTGGTGTAAATTGGAAATATTGCAGATGAGGTTAACCATAAATGTATTATGAACATGTTTGGAAGCCTCTTAGTGCAGTTTTCCAACATGCAATATTGGCCACGAATTTGTTTTGATATCTGATTCCCACAGCATATAGTAGACATGCCAACAATTAATCATGCCAGGAAGCAGTGTGTTCTTTTCTGGCTCCACCAGGATTGTTGGTACTGGCTCTTCGTCAATTTGGAGCCTCATTCTTGATGTTGGGTTTACTGTGACTCACTTGATGTGATCATGATCCAAGCTACTTGAGTTTTTTTCGGAGCTTGTCCAGCACGGAGTTACTTTTTTTATTATTGTTGTCATGGCAAAAATTGTTGAGAAATCCTGGGAATTAAACACATTGTTTGAGTTTAAGAGAAACGTGTACAATGGCCTGCAATGATCTGCACCACCTTTCGCTGTTTGTAGTTTTATTATTTGTAATTTCTTCATGTTTGCTTGCATGTGTTTTAGTAGTGATTAGTATACGCTCAATAGGAGGGAAAGCATACATATGCATAATGATCTTGCTACAACCCCCACCTGCTATTGTGTGATGTTATTATGCTATTAAATGTTATTATGGTTAAAAGTTATGTATTGCAAACATGTTCAGAGCAGCCACAAGCAAAAACAGGCATTTGAAATGTGATTTAGAAAAAAAAACATAAATGTAATGTATTGGCTTCCCTGGAAGTTTGGCATTTTGTGTGTGTGTATATATCTTGGGTCTACTAATTGAATGTTCGAGGAAATGTGATAATCTGTAAATTGTATGAAGGGATTAATGTCACTAAGTTTTATCAAGCTCTTTAACAGTTCAGGTACAAACCTAATTAATGCTGGGCAGAGTCAATTGGAGAAGCATGGAAACCAAATCCATGCCATCTCTGATTTCCATTATTTATTTTTTCATTGTCACTTAATACCTTTAAAGCTGTTTCAAGTTGCTTTCTTTAACTTAGTTTCTTTGTACATGTACAACGCTATACATAACTGACACATTATTCCATTGTTATTTCATTGTAAGTTCAGATTTATACTCACTTTGCTTTAATAACAAATGCAAATTTAATTCAGAATCAAGGTAGTTTGATGAATGGACATAATTATATCTAGTTGTATGAGATTTTTCAGAACAAAGCATGCTGCAAATTGTGCTGATTGTTGAGCAAAGACCCAAAATTGATGTACTGCCAAGTGTATGCATTTGCATGTGCAGTATCAGTAAAAGTAGCCACCCACAAGGACTGCATATATTCACCTGCGTAATATTGCAAAAATTAGGAACATTGTGTCTCAGAAAGATGCAGAGAAACTAGTCCATGCATTTGTTACTTCTAGGCTGGACTATTGCAACTCCTTATTATCAGGCTGCTCCAATAAGTCTGTTAAGAGTCTCCAGTTGTTCCAAAATGCTGCAGCTCGTGTGCTTACTAAAACAACTCGAAGAGAACATATTTCTCCTGTATTAGCTTCTCTGCACTGGCTACCTGTAAAATCTAGAATAGAATTTAAAATACCAAGCTCCTCTCCTGTGAAACAACCTCCCAAATGTTATTCAGGAGGCAGACACTGTCCCCTTATTTAAGAGTAAACTTAAAACTTTCCTTTTTGATAAAGCTTACAGCTAGGACTTACGATAAGATTTTATTCTGCTTAATTATGCTGCTATAGGCCTAGTCTGCCGGGGGATAATACTTTTCCTGATACTCTGAGCTTCTCCCCTCTCTGTCTGTATCATTCATGTCTCATCAATGCATGTTACTAATTCAGCTTCTTCCCCGGAGTTGTTTGTGCTTTGTCGTCTCGCAGGTCTCTGCTGATCGTGGTGGTCCCTGCTGCCGTGGTCCTACATGACGCTTCCTGCTGCTATTATCACTGTTACTCATATATACTATCACTAGTTTAATAAACTATAAAATTTGTAGCTGTATCGTAGCTGCTATTGCCACTACTCATCATTGATCATGTTTGCCACCATAATTATTATCATTTTCATATTCTGTCAACTTAGCTGTGCTTGTTTCTAATATTCTGTTGTATTAACTGTCTTAACATATACGTCATATTCACATTACTATAAATATTATTATAGTTACTGTTAGGCTTTGCTTGCATCTCTGGAAGTGTGTCTGTCTGTCTCTCTCTGTCCATCTGTGTGTCTTTTCTCTCTTTCTCTCTCCTTTTCTTCCTCCCCAACCGGTCAAGACAGATGGCCGTCCTCCACAGAGCTGGGTCTGTCTGACGTTCCTGCCTGTTAAAGGGAAGGTTTTCGTTGCCACCGTACTCTACAGAGGAATTGTTGGGTCTATGTAAATCATAAATAAGTCATTATTGTGGTGTCTTTACCTGCTCTGTAAAGTGTCCTGAGATAACTTTTGTTATGATTCGACACTATAAATAAAATTTAATTGAATCGAATTGAATTGAATTGAATTGAAAGGCTTCATTTCTACCCACCTATAAGCTAACATCCACATCAATGTGTCTAGTTATTTCCATACAGTATATTGCCAATATGAAGATTGTTACTGGCTGTATAGATTGTAATCTGAAGTGTTTACACTGCTATGAGATATGCATCATTCATTGGCCTGTCACTGCATTACAGTGTAAGTTAATGAATACAAATGGTAAAAAATTAAAAGATCAATGAGTTACATGAACTAAGCATGTGAAAGTGAACATCCTCAAATGTATTTTCAGTAATCAGTCTTTGACATATATGTTTTTAAAACCTCCCCTAATGATCCAGTCTTGATCTCAACTATATTGACTAGAAGACGTAGGCTGAATGCAAGACTTGTACCCTTGAAATACAATAAGCCAGTCACTGCCCTTTTCCATTTAAATAATGTCTGAAAAATAAATTATGTGAAAGTGACAGAGACACAGAGAGAGCCATCTCACAGATTTACCATACTGAAGATTAGTTTGGTCAAGGTACCCCTGAGTCAGACTCTGCCCTTTACTGATATATGAGTACATGAGTACATGGGTACATGGGTACTGTAGGAATTTTACACAATACTTTTCAGAATTTCACACCAATCAAAAGGACCTAGCAGAGTATATATTGCGTAATTCAAATTCTACAGGAGGCTTTCTGGAGTCAGCAGAGTCGTTGGTAGTTTAGTGCGCCAGCAGGCATTTATTAGCAGAAGAACATCGGATGATACAGACGTCTGGAGAAATGTTCTATTCTCTATCTAGAGTGACTGTGAGCACACAGTACCCGTGATCAGAGTCAAGAAGTTCTGATATCTATTCTAAAAACTCCAGCATATAAACTTGTTACAAAGGCGTGGTTATGTGTCTGCTTGTGCGTGCATATGTGTATTTTAGAAGTAGCAGTTGCTCCAGCCTCCATCTTCCTCCCTGTGCGTAGGAGTAGCCTCTGTAGAGCAGGAGTCTTCTTCTTTATCTGTGAAGAAAGCACAACACGTACAGCAACTTCCCTAATCTCAACTAACTTTGCCAGGTGCATATTTGCAACATGGCTAGTTCATTGTCTTTGTGACCTTGACCGACTTACTGTTCCTGTGCTTTTGGAGAAAGCAGAAAAAGATTGAGTCAAAAGTTTGTGTGCTTTTGGAAACAGAAAAGTTTGAGCTTGGACTAATAATCACTATCACACTTTAAATGATCATACCTAATAATCACACTTATCACATTCTTATTAAACATTACTAATAAACTCGCTAACATATGATTATTAATTCTTCAATCATTGATTATCACACTCTTATTAATCATTACTAATACACACACTAACACGTGATTATTAATTGAATTATTACTAATACACACACTAACACATTGATTTTTAATTCTTCAATTCCCCCTGTTGATCACTCACCAGAGTGATCATTCCTCCGAGACCACAAAATCCTGGATGTCTAAAGGGATGCCACGGACGTGGCCTGCCAAGTTCCATAACTCTAACAATTATCAAACCATGCACATATGAGATAGATTACTACTAAAATAATGAATATTACAATAAACACACTAAGTGTCCACACACACAATGTTTGTTTTTGTGCTTTTTTTTTTTTTTCACTCTATATACTGTGGTGTTTTTACTAATGGTGTATGTGAGTCAATAATAGATTATATGTATTTACAGAAGTCCCTTAACCCTGTTCGGTTAGATCTGTTCTGACTTGATCTAAGGACCTTTTGGGCCCCTCTCCCTGTCTACACCTTGAAAGGTGAATCCACTTGTCACTTCCCTGTATTTTTACTGCTGTGGAGGTTCGCTCCACTACCTTATGGGGTCCTGTCCACCTACAATTGTGTCCACTTTCTTTTCAATATCTATACATACACCCAAGGTTCTCCTAACAGAGTCAGTGAGGCGGGTACTGGTCCTGACCCCCCTTGGCTTCCTGACAATGTCTTTACCCAGCCTTGGAGTTGAGTCACCTGGGACCGTGCTAGTCCTGGTGTGGCCCCTGGCTGCAGCGGTTCCTGGTGTCTTGGTCCAGGGATGGTGCGACCTGTAAATAACTCATAAGGGGTTAATTTCTTTTCTCTGTTCACACTAGCCCTCTTAGAGTATAATGCCATAGGCAAACAGTCTAATCATGATAAACCTATAGTTGCCATCATTTTAGCTATTTTCTCTGTCCTCATTTCCTCCTCATGCTTAATAGGCAGACCTGAAGCTGTCACAAAACCTGCTCTCTCTCACTCTTTTAACTGACAATGCACTGCTGCACTGGCCTATGCAGAGTCTGCATATGCCTGCCATCAGACTGTACAACGCTGCACAGCCACACTGAGCGACGCTCAGGGAATAAACTCACACTACTCAAAGTGACCTATCACTGAAATGCACCTTTATCTCTCTTGCACATTAAAATCCACATAGCACATTGTAATATAGTGTTTATCTGCGATACTGTACTTTTATTTTATTTTATTGTTATTTTGTATTTTATATCTTATTTTTAGTACTTCTGATTGCTTTGTACCGCTGCTACGATGACCTCATTTCCCCTCAGGGATAAATAAAGTTATCCATCCATCTATCTATCTATCTATCTATCTATCTATCTATCTATCTATCTATCTATCGTATATGTTCACTCTCTTTCCCTCACCATGCTTACAAGCTGCTGTCACTGCCATCACTTCCTCTCGCTGAGCTGACGGTTTTTTCTTTCACTTCTCTTGTACTTAGTGTCTCAAACTTTCCCTGATCTTTGATTACCACTGCCTATGCTGCGCTTAGTCCTGCATTATCTTTTCTGAAACAGCAGCCGTATACATACAAGTCAATGTCTGGTCGATCCTGTGATTTTGCATGCAAGTCGGGTCTCACTATAGTGGCTTGCGTTGTCAGTGGAATGCAGTCATGTGGGTTTTCGTCATCTGGAACTGCTAAACAGCTCGCTGCATTAACTCCTTTGTGTGTGTACATTATATTTGCATCTAAGCCGTCCTCTACTTTTCTCAGTCGAGAGTCTGATAGGGT
This sequence comes from Echiichthys vipera, assembly GCF_963691815.1. Classification (NCBI taxonomy): domain Eukaryota; kingdom Metazoa; phylum Chordata; class Actinopteri; order Perciformes; family Trachinidae; genus Echiichthys; species Echiichthys vipera. Next base: position 12,851,249 of record NC_139825.1, on the reverse strand, counting down.
AAAAACGGATGATGAGATTAACGCTATTACACTATGCCTGGTCAAAATTTTGAGTGGATGCCTGGATTACCTTTTTCTCTAATTCTGATTGTGAGGTGATGTGATGAGTGATCTTGTACACCTGTCCTTCTTTAGAGTATGTGACTGCCGGGATTGTGGTTTGTTCCCAGTCCTGTAACTGAGATTTTGTTTTTACCATGGGTTTTAAATCTTTAGCTTGACTTCCTTCTCCTAATGCTAAGCTAATATGGGGTGCTGCAGTGTCACCCATGTTGTACCACTCTGCCTGCTCTGCAGTGAGCAGGACTTGTGCTACTACTCCTTTCTTTGATACATATGTACTATGAACTATGGTCACTTCTGTTTTTGCACTATTTGGTCTTATTTACTCATATTTATTCACTCCATATTATATTATTACAAAACAAACAAAACAAGAACAACTGCACCATGTCATGTGAATATGTATATATGTCTATTTCTATTTCTTACCTTTTTAAAATTTAACTTTATTGCTTATTTTTGCTATTTTTTATCTTATTTTGTAATATTCTGTTGGTGCTGTGACAAAAGAATTTCCTCGTCTGCGGGACATTAAAGGTTTTCTGATTCTGATTCTGATATATACAGTCCAAAGTCAGTGTCCAAGGGGAACCCTCTACTTCCCTAACTCTTTCTTCCTACACTTCTTCAGTTTGGGTACGGTCATAGAGAAAAGTACAGTGGGGAACGTCAGGGACCGGTTCATATGGGTGCACTGAGTGAATCCACGGTGTCCATTGTTGATACAGTTTCAAAACATTGGTAATTGGCGGGTCTGGGTCCTCTTTCAATTGAGTCCAGTAAACGTTGGCCGACTGTTGCTGCTGATCAGGATCTTCCCCTAGGATCCATTGTCCAATGTTACATCTTGAAGTAATTGTCTCTGAACAGTCTATTTTTACCCTATTAGGGAAATGAACTTGCACCCCCTGTGGGCCACATAGGATATGTGTGTATATACATAGCTTTGATGAAACTGGTAACCAGCTATTTTAGTGGTGAGGGGTTCTGTGAAAGGGAGTGGCATTGGCTGTCCTCCAAATCCCACAAGGTCTATGGAATATTTGGAGAGCTGTTGACCGAACTGAGGTTGTATCAGAGTTGAATGTGTTGCTCCTGTATCGACTAAAAAGTTCACTTTTCGTTCGTTCACTTCTCACGTAGCAAGGAGTCAGCCTCTCCCCTTGCCCTTGACCCTGGGCACCCCTAGTATTGGTCTGGATACCCGGTGCCTTGGGGCGACTGGTTACCTGGGGCCAGTTGTGGTTGTGATGGCACCTGCTGTTGTTGCCGCTGTGGCAGGGGTCCCCCTCTTGGTAGACCTCTCTGGTTTTGTGGACAGTCTCGTGCCCAATGTCCATGACCTCCACACACGAAACACCCATTGTCCCTAGCCCCCGGTGATCCGCCCCTGCCCCTTCCATAACCTCCTTGAGGATTAAAGCCTCGTCCTCTTCCTCCTCTATAATGTGTTTGTGGTGGGCCCCATGGTCCTGGTGGGTTCCATGGTCCCTGGGGAGGGGGTCCTGCATAGAATTGGCCTGCAAGTGGGGCAACTGGAACTGGGGATTCCTATTGGCGCTGGCTCGGCCTGTTGTTGGTTCATCTGATCTTGTGTCTTTGCATTAGCTGCTTGTTTGTGGCTTGTGCCTTCCTCTCTGGCTTTTGCTAACTGTAATTTGGTCAGTTATATTTTAAAATTCTCTATCTCTGTTTTGCTCGCAGCCTTTCTTTCATCTGCTCTACGCATGTGATGTTGAAGTGTCCTCATCCATATGTGTGGAGGCTCTGTGTCTGCTCTGGGGTCATCCTCCATCTTTGCCTGCACTTCCTTATCTATTCCTTTCATAAGTGCAGCTTTAAACATTGATCCCTGCAGTGGATCTGACCCTGGGTTTGTTCCTGACCTTTCCTGCCAGTCTTTCCTACATCTAAATCTAATTGGTCTGTTGTCCCTAATCCGTATTTCTTTCCAATTAATTCTGAGTTCTGTAGGAAATGCTGCTACATTTTTAACACTGTTTCAATTATCGCTCTTTACCACTTATTTAGTTTGTACTTATTTTATTTCATATCCTGCTAAACTGCACGCTGCGTATTGTTGTATATTGTATAAACCTGCGCTTAACCACAACGTCTGTTGCACTCTGTCACATTAGTTATTGTTTGATTTATTTGATGTTAGCTTTATTTTATTTGATTATGTTTCTATGCTTGTTGTTACTCTGATCTTTTCCCACCTTTGTATTGAAACTGTTGCAAAATAATTTCCCTCAGGATAAATGAAGCTTCTTGAATCTTGAATCTTAATCCTCTCACATCACCTATAATGGGATACCGTGACTCTACTAAGGAGCTTTTCATAAAATCTAATATTTTAAATTTACGGATATAGTCAAGCTAAAAATACTTGAAATCTTATTCAGAGCTGTAAAAAATCTTCCTACAAGTATTCAATCTTTATTTAAATTAAGAAACAATTGCTATAATTTAAGAGGACTGCTTCGATTTGAAACAAGAAAAGCAAGAACTAACATTAGACAAAGATGCGCGTCCGCGTCCGTTATTGGTGTAAAAATGTGGAATGACCTTAATGATGAACTGAAAGTAATTACAACACAACCGAGATTTAAAAGACCTTGAAATTTGAAAATAATTAATGCATATGTATAAATGTTATAATTGGAAAAGAGCAAAATAAATAAATAAATAAAAATGGAAATGTTATTCATTTTGATTATTAAAAAGTAAACCTTAATTAAGCAAATATGAATTTTGATTTTGCAGATTTTGATTTTTGCTTTGTGAGTATGTGTATGTATGTTTATATGTATAATATGTTTAAATGTATATAAAGTAAGTAAATGATTTCATTTATTTAAGTATAAGTAAATATACTTTTAATCAAATATATGTTTAATCATAAGTAAATAAGTCAGAACTGTGATGTTAGGGTTGGCTAATAAAAGCAAGTTGCTTCAGCCAAATCCTTTCTTTGGTTGAAATTGTCAAAACATTATGTCATTTTATTTAACATCTAATGTAGAACCAAAAATAAAGTTCATTCATTCATGGTGAGCTCTGTGCCTACGGTTAGACCAGCTAATTTCTGTAACCATATTCCAGCTCCGTCACTAAGTGGTGGTAGTTGTGCATTCATGTGTTCCTTGTCTGCTAAACTAAATTGTTTATATATATCGGTGGTCCTGTCCCTAGTCTTAGTTCCTGGTCCTCTGCTTCCGCATTCTGACCATAGTATCTCCTCTTCCTCCCCCTCTGAGCCTGAACTCATCATACTGATTTTTTAGATTTACGTGTTTGTTTTTAAATCCCTCTCTCTTTCTCCCGTGTTTGTCGCTTTTCTGGCTTCTACAGTCATAGTCAGAGTGGTCTGAGTCAGTTAAGTCAGTCTCAGGTTTGGGTTTTCCTGCTTTGTGTCGCTGTCGTGTGTGTTGCTGCTCCCTCTATTTCTCCCTCTAACTCTTCTCCTAGTATTCCTGACTTCCCATGTTCCCTTTCATACTTTTTTTCTCATACTGTCTCTCCGAAAGCCCCTCCTTTCTGTTGTGCCCTCTCATGCAATCTCTCTTCCTCACATTGCGCTCCTCTCTGACGCTGTCTCTCCTCCTCACACTGTCTCTCCTCTTCTGTCTGAAGTCTCACCCTCTCAGAATCACCTGTTATTATACTATAGTCTTTCTTCCCTCTTTTTGTATCCTCATATTCTGCGTTTCTTCTCATTCTTACCTTCATACTTCCTTCTGCCTCAATCGTAGGTAACTGTAAAGACAAATCTGGGTATATTCTACTTGCTGAAGGGGCTGATGGTGACGGGGGTGGGTGTGGATAGGGTGGGGGTACTGTTTCTGCCTCCTTCTCTTCTGCCCTATTTCTCAGCTGTCTCTACACTCTCAGCTGCCAGTCCGGCCATATGCAAATCTGCTCTTCGCTCCTCCCTCTTCTCCTATTCCTTCTCCTCCTTCTTTCTCTTATGCCACAACCTACTCAGACCATTATTTCTGTTTCCCACTACTTCTTCACGTGCTCTGTCCTCCTCTAACTCCTCCTCTAACTGAACCATATATTACATACATATACATACATATTTTACCATATTCTCTGGCTCGCTTCACCCGTCCTGCTACTCGCTGCCAGTATTCATCCCAACCTAATCCTGGGCCTGTAAATTACCTTTAATATAGCACATCATATTCCCAAAATGTGTAGTTGCATTTTCATGAGAAATCTCTTACAATTTGTTTATTTTTACCGTTACTTCCTGTTTTTAGGCTTGTGCTTTTATTTTGATAGAGTGTAACCGGAAAAGAGAAAAAAATAACAACTTTACAAGAAATTAAGTGTATTGCAAACGGGTCTATCAAAAGTGCAAAAACTTAAGGAAATGTAAACCGACAAGTTTGTTTAGCACCTGGCTGATAAGGGCACAAGGTTTGTCATCATTTTGTTTTCATGTGGTGCTTAATGCGTTATCAAAACGGGATGTCCTTGTGTTGCTTTGCATCGTTTTATACAAGTCTATTTTAAGCTTTTAATTTAATCAGTAACGCTGTTTTGGAGCGATTCAGAGCATCTGTCTTTCTGAAGGAGACAATTATTTCATTACACTGCTTGCTAGTTTTTAATAAATACAGCATTATTTTTGTGTGCATTAACACTCTTTGGAAGTTAAAGCTGCAAACTGATATAATAACTGTTATAATATCATTTTTTAAGTTAAATATGTTTGTTTATTGCACTCTATTCTGAGTTTATAATTAAGATAAAATAGGTTTAAAGGATATGTCATGATTGTAAATGACAATTCATTTTCTGTAAAAGGTTAAAAACACACTATTTTGATATTTTTGAACATGATATTATATAGATGGTATTATTTATTTATTTATTACATATTATTTTTGTTTCATTCCATAGCTCTTACTCTTATTGTTCACGTTGTGTTCACGGTGTGTTCAGAGTCTTTAAGGTGTCAAAAGATTTAATGGAGCAACTGTATCATCTATTTTGCCCAAAAATAAACACTTGTGAACCATCAGTTAAAGAGTCCGACCATCAATCAGCCGGGACTCTACAGGGCCTGTCATAGTTATTTCAGCTGTTAAAGTACTATTCACAGGTATTTATTTATTATTTATTCACACACACTCGTTATCCGGTCAGTGGATCTAGTCCCCAGTGATCCTCCCCTCACTCAAGCTTCTACTCTACCGTGATAGAGCGGAGTGAGACGATATAAATCACTACTTTTAATGACCAAAAGCCGAGTGTCACAGCCCCGTTATTTATGTACCCCCAGATAAGAGAAGACCAGTGGTGAGTTTAATCGTCAGGCTTTTCTGTGATGTCTGCAACAAGCTTCTACTGACAGTGTTTCACCATCAGCGGCTACAGACAGGGTGTATCCACCACCACAGAAACCTACTCACACTTTTATCTGTTTGTGTTCTCTATTATCCTCGAAACTTCCCACAAAACAATCCCACAAATAAACACAACTTTTAAGTATTTCTTATACTTTGGTTCCCAGAACCTTTAGGTCCCAGACCTACAATTTTTTTCTTTGGTTCCCAGAACCTTTAGGTCCCAGACCTATGGTGGCTTTCTAGGCTCACCTAGGGGCTATCCCCCTGTGGCGCTTTTAGTCCTTAATGCCTAATGTATATTCGAGGGTCTCTACAGCCTCCGGCCTTTCTGCGTTCCCTGAACGTCTTACTGAGCACCGTTTATGCGCCTAGGACCTGTCAGGATTTATGATCCCAACACTCCTTTACCTTTTACTTATACTGATTCCAAATCAGTTTAACAGGCCTTTTTTCAATCGTCAGTCCCCCGGCTAAATTTGGATCAAATTAACCTCTAGGAAACATACTGACATTCTCCACCAATTTAGATTTTAAGGCCGAATCACAGTCTTCACTTCTTAAGAAGAATAGGTGACTGCTTACCTTTTGTCAGTGATGGGCCCTTGTGGAGAAGTTCAGTCGGCCCCAGGAGGTTCCCAGTGACTCCGCGTGGTCACCGGTCCAACCTCTGCAGCTCCTTTTACCTGAGCCTCCTTGTCAGAATCACGTCCGGGGTCACCAAGTTTCTCTGTAGGAATTTTACACAATACTTTTCAGAATTTCACACCAATCAAAAGGACCTAGCAGAGTATATATTGCGTAATTCAAATTCTACAGGAGGCTTTCTGGAGTCAGCAGAGTCGTTGGTAGTTTAGTGCGCCAGCAGGCATTTATTAGCAGAAGAACATCGGATGATACAGACGTCTGGAGAAATGTTCTATTCTCTATCTAGAGTGACTGTGAGCACACAGTACCCGTGATCAGAGTCAAGAAGTTCTGATATCTATTCTAAAAACTCCAGCATATAAACTTGTTACAAAGGCGTGGTTATGTGTCTGCTTGTGCGTGCATATGTGTATTTTAGAAGTAGCAGTTGCTCCAGCCTCCATCTTCCTCCCTGTGCGTAGGAGTAGCCTCTGTAGAGCAGGAGTCTTCTTCTTTATCTGTGAAGAAAGCACAACACGTACAGCAACTTCCCTAATCTCAACTAACTTTGCCAGGTGCATATTTGCAACATGGCTAGTTCATTGTCTTTGTGACCTTGACCGACTTACTGTTCCTGTGCTTTTGGAGAAAGCAGAAAAAGATTGAGTCAAAAGTTTGTGTGCTTTTGGAAACAGAAAAGTTTGAGCTTGGACTAATAATCACTATCACACTTTAAATGATCATACCTAATAATCACACTTATCACATTCTTATTAAACATTACTAATAAACTCGCTAACATATGATTATTAATTCTTCAATCATTGATTATCACACTCTTATTAATCATTACTAATACACACACTAACACGTGATTATTAATTGAATTATTACTAATACACACACTAACACATTGATTTTTAATTCTTCAGTACATGTGTACAGTACATCATACAACATGTCATATTTAACGAGGATGTGTATTTTTAGAGATTTGTCTTGTTCTCCCGGCAGCTGAAATTGAAATTATTTAAATGGATGTCGACGTCATTCTCCAAACCATGTACAAAATATGCGAATTAGTTTGTGATGTTGTCAGAGGCACAGAGATGAGCTACCACTCAGAACAGCTTACACTACACTATAGACAGATTAAGACAAAAATTAAGCTTCTTTTAACAGTATAATGATGTTTTTTTACTGTTTTACTTTTTTTTCTGTATAGAGGGTAGCAGATATGTATAGTTAGCAGAAGGCTATACAATTACAGTATCACTGAACTTCAGTTTCTTAGTATTTCAACTTGATTTCCATAAACCCGCTGTCATGCTGTGGGCGGGTGTACTGTAACCACAGTGCAATTTCATCTCATAAGTAAGGACTTCTGATTGACCTTACAATCATTAAATCAGCTCCCACTCTGAGGAAAACAAACTGCATTGCTCTGTTGAATTCACTTCTTTTACAACACAACACTTTCTGAATTAAATACTTGCTGGTGCATCAACACCTTGCAGAATATGTATTTTGATCACCTCAGATCTCTGAGCAGGTGTGGGCTGTGTGAATTATGTCTCCTATGGGTAAATATGCATCACATTAAATTGAAAATCTTTGCGGAGATATAATTCCTTCATTTGTGCTGTACAGACAGCACAGATGTTGCTGCACTGTGAGCTTGTTCTATACGATGCAATTTCTGAGTGGCTGCCATGTGAATACATTTATCTGAAAGTCCATAAATATGACATTATTCACTGCAACTGCTTCAGCACGTCTAGTAAATCTGTCTAATCTTATTTCCTTTCTCAATGCAGGAGTGGAAGGCATGGAGTGCTCCCTCCCCATGGACGGCAGACGTGTATCCCTCACCCAGCTCTCTAAGGACAGCTTCCGTGAGTGCCAGGCCACACTGACTCTAACAGACCTGCTCATCATCATTTTCTCTGGCATATCAGTGTCTGTGGTGGCCATCATGACAAGCTTCTTCCTGGCTTCAACTGTTCATTGCTTCCAGCGCTGGAGTAAAGGCACTAAGGGAGATGAGGAGGAGAGTGAGGAGTGAGAAAGGTTTTATTTTAAGGGCCCACGTGGTACTACAAACAATGCGAGGACGCTGCAGACAGAGTGTGCTTTGTGACAAGTTTAATGCTGCCTCCTCCCTGGTGAACATTTAGAACTGTTTAACGGTAGGATCTTACCTTGGTGCCGTGGCAGTTGTTTTCTTTGCACATAAAATATGGTAACAGAGGACATTCTCAAGCAATGAGCCATAGTCCAAATAAAAATGAGTGAGTGCCCTGCTCCGATTGCAGAACAATAGAGATTATAGAGATCATATTTTTGGCTGTGAGAGCCTGTGGTCATCTTTTATGGCTCTTGAATCTTAGCTCAATGTTGTAATCCTACATAGATATAGTGAGGTGATCACCTTTATAACGAAAGAGTAAAGGATTAAAAAAGAAGTGTTGCTGCAGTGCTGTCACATTAGTATTAGACAAGGAGATTATTTCTCAACTTGTAATCATTTTTTTCTATGTAGGACAGAATCCATGATCCCATATACATACATATACACTGGAGATCAAAATTAGAGAGCAAATTATTAATACTCGATTCATTCTGAAATCTTCTTCTTTTTCACTGTTCAGAATTTGATAGAATATCCGCTGTCTCTATAACACTGCTGTACAAGTATGTTTTTTTTTAATAACCAAGGCACTTCAACAAAAACCTTTATTTTATGAAAAAAACAGTGAGCAAATTAGAGAACACTTTCAGATCCCTCCCAGTTATTGGTGTTCATCTGGCACTTCTCACATTTACTTGTAACTTGTTGGACACTATTTATCTGACAGCTCTCTTAGTTACTTTGCACGATGGCTCTAAGCTGACTGAAACCCTGAGATAGCAGGTTTTCCAGATGAAGGCCCAAAGGGATGACCCTCTCAGCCATCAGAGAGAGGTTGGGCATTTAGTCTGTGATTTCAAGAATATTGAAACTTTAAAAGGACACAGATTAATTTCGTCCACGTAAAACAAGTGCATGAGAGGACAGGAATATGCAAAGACTTTCAATGGGGAATCAGTTCAAAACTGCATCTGGAGTTGCTCGCCAGTTAAGTGCTGAACAGGGCAAGGATCTGTCTCTGCACACAGCTTCTCACCATTTAAGACATTTTGGACTGAAAGCCCACTGTGCAGTGACCAAACCTCTCATCAGCAGAAATAATAAAAAGCTCAACTTGCATTGCTGAGGAGCATTTTGTGTGGACAGGAGAACTGGTCCAGAGTGCACTTCAGTGATGAGAGTACGTTCAGTTTATTTGGGTCTGATGGAAACGTTATGTTGGGCATAGGACCGGGGAAAGACTGAAGCCAAAGTATGTAAATAAGTCAGCTAAATTTGGAGGAGGAAGTGTCATGGTTTGAGGGATGTTTTCTGCAGCAGTAGTTGGGGATCTTGTCCATACGTCATCACGCCGTAACACGTCACACGCATTGATTGCCGTCATCGCGATGCGTTGCTTTGTTTACAAATCTTTCCATAGACCTCAGAGTTTTTGTGCGTCTTGTCCGACTGTTTTTGAATATTTTCATCCGACCAAATCTGCAGTAAACACTCCACCTCCGCATCACACCAACGTGAACCTTTCGCCGCCATTGTTGTTGTTGTTAAATGTCCGTGCATGGTCCCTTCTTTTTTCTATGTCCGAACAGGCGCACATAAATTACGTCAGAAACGTCGTAGGCCTTTTGCTCGTACACGTGCGCGCGCTCGTACATGTGCAAACGGGCTCTACAAAAGCCCACCTCTCTCAGGCGGGCCGTCGTCCGCAGTAATGCGCGGAGCGGGTGCACTCACACTGCTCAAACGCACTAGGCTTTAGCTGAAAAAACGGTTTTGGCCCGGTGCGGAAGGACAGTGTGAGTGCGCCCTAAGAATATTGAAACAATAAAATGGCCAGCCAAGAGTCCAGATCTATACCCCATAGAGAAACTCTGGAAAATCCTTGGCAACAAAGTAATGTCTAAGAAACCCACTCCAGTTACCGAACTGTTGAAGAGACTGAAGAAGAATGGAACAAGATGCCTGCGAATATTCTCATTTGTCCAGGTCATCGTTATTCCCAAACCAATTTCAGTCAGAAGCAAGTGTACTTGGTTATTTGTCTAGGAAGACGTTTCACCTCTCATCCAAGAGGCTTCATCAGATCATGTACGCAAATTATGTTGTTCGCATACATGAACTGAGGAAGCGTCTTGGATGAGAGGTGAAACGTTTTCTTAGACAAATAACCAAGTCCACTTGCTTCTGACTGAAATTGCTTTGGGGATAATGGACCAAGATCAAACCAGAGCAGTGTGAGAAACTAGTGATGCCCTGTGGGTGCAGATGTGTTTAAGTAATTCAAAGCAAGGACCTTTACACTTCCTATTCAGTTTTGAATCCTATACCCCTAAGAAAACATTGTTAGAATCTACTCTTCTGACACAATGGTTACTGTTTTCTAATTTTGCTCACTGTTTTTTTTCACAAAATAGAGGTTTTTGTTGAAGTGCCTTGCCTTGTTGAAATACCAATATTTCAGAATAATTCGAGAATTAATACTTTTTTCTCTAATTTTGATCTCCAGGATATATATATATAATTTTTAGAAAAGGATGTCATACCGACCAGTGACCTCAGTAATTAACTGCCAATGACATGATAGGCTGGCATATCCTGCCATTTACAAGTATTTTTCTGGACATCCTCACTTACATTCAAGTGTGACTCACAAGCTATTGGCAAACACCGTTGTTCCTTCTGCATATAAATTTAGGCAGTGGCCGAGGTATCAGTCGAATAGGAAGGATTTGGAGAATGGTGATATGTTACTGTAGGTAGCTGATGTGCTGTAGGCCAGAAGTTTCCAGTGGGTCTACACATTATTTCAGCCGTATATTCATTATATAATCACAAATTTATGTACAACAGAAACCAATGTACAGTCAAACATATAGATCAATAGGATGTACTATATCTTTGATCTGTGTAGAAGGATAAAATAACCGTATAATCTTGAAAATTATGGCAAAAATAAGAGATCCTATTATTATTAATAATAATAGGATCTGCGTAGAACTATTGTATCAAATAACGCACTTTATACGTTGAACATAATTTTGGCAAGACCCTAATTACAATATGTAGACTGGTTTTGCCTTCACCTGCCAAAGATTAGGACTTGGTGAAGGAGAGATTGCATTGTTATTTAGTGAGGTAGGGATAGCTCCTTAACAGAAGTCAGCACTATAGCTAATTCATGCTTTGTATACACATGTTATACTCAAGCAGTTATGGTCTCCAAAGATGTGTATTTTCTCCTAAAACCAGCTGTCCCACTTTGCTTCCTACATGGCAGTCTTTAACCCCTATTTGTAGTCACTTCACAAGAGTTATTTACTATCCAAGGTCATGATTCATAGGCATGATGTTTGTTTCTTTAGGAAAACATACATTTTTGTTTTTGTTTAAGATAACCAGAATGGATACATCACAGACTCTCCTTTTACTAAACATCTTCCAATATATTGTAGTAAAGTTGCTGATTTGATATCCTGATAAAATCTCAAAAGCATTTGCATTCACAAGAGCTAAAGTACCACCATTACGTAAGATTTCTGTTTATATGCATCCTGTATGTTTAAAACCTCCTCCATTAGGTTTTAATATGCTCAAAGCTATAAGGTATTTTCCCCCAAAGATAAGGTATGTTGCAATGCTTCTTTGTAAGGCATGAATGATTCAGCCTAATTGAAATTTGAACCAGAAAGAATGTCAAGCTTGTAAATGCAGACAAGCAGAGGATAGAAAAAGGGACATGAGCAAATCATTATAACTGTGGTTAACAAAAGATAAAAGGGAATTCCAAATGTCTGTTTCCCTTATAAACATATCATAACCCTGAATGTGCAGCATTGTGAAGCACATTTTGCAGAAAGGATAAAAATATAAATATGCCCTTATTTATTTGTATTTTTCATTCCCATCAGCATCAATAAAGCACAACGATTTCACAGGAAACTAATGTGATTCTAGCACACTCTTTGAAAGTGTCACAGTACCATCCTGTATTGTCACAGTATGTTTTCGTGTGTCATTCAGTGTTGAAAATGCCACATCATTATTAACAGTGTAAGATTTGTGTGGTTGTCATGTTTTTCTATAATTCAAATGGCTACTGATTTAAGATCAATTTAAGGCGCATACCCATCAGAAAGGGTAATGGCAATGAATTTAATATTTTAAGTCATTTTTATATCTTTTGACGGTTTGGTAAATTTTAATGAACAACACCAATAATTGCTCATAGCCAGAGTGAAGGTGCCCACAGTTAAGTTCACATGGAGAGAATGAGGGTATAGAGGGGACATTGAGGAACTCAACTCCCAACAAAAAGTATAAAACCATTTTGATTTTGTTAGCATGAAAGGAAGCAGGTTCTTATGTTAGGAAAACAAAAGCATTTAAATGCAGCAGTCCAATAGCTAAGCTTCATTAGGTTGAGGTTTTCCCCTTCCCAGCTGAGCTTTCTTAACTGATATCTGAAGGTGTAGACTTAAGTCATGGAGTCAGAGAGAGAGTTTTTATACATATCATTATCATTTCCAACTACTGTGTAGTTACTGTAAAATAACAAATTATTATGTTAGCTTAGCTATTAGCTTGAAGCATATGTTAGCATGAAAATTTCCTTTCTCTTGCTTATTTTGTTAAGTAAACAATTTCAGCACATTAGAGCATGCACTGTTCAGTTACCTACAGTATAAAGTTCAGATTCATGTCTATTTTTCTATTAAACCTTTCAGAACGAAGAATTTATTTACTCTGTTGGTCCCCAAGTCATTTTCTGGCATTGCACACCCTGGAAAGCAGAGACGTTGATGGCTGATTAAGTTAAGTTAAGTTTGTCTTGATATTGCTTAAGATACCAAAATCCATGTTATGTTTTGTCCAATATAATGGCTCAAATCTCAGTGGAATGACAGACAGGAGTGTGATGTTGTTGCTGCAGCTGAGTGGATTTCCAAATGTCAAATTCTCTATGTGTAGCTGTATATTGATGTTTGGTTTTAAAAAATACAATAAAATCCTTTTTTCCGGTCTTCTGGTTAGTGTATAAATAAAAAAGCAGTGTGATCATTTATTATTATTGCCATATTAATCATGCATATTTCTGTGATACTGACCAACCTGCAGAGCGGAAGAAATTACATTTAAGACTGGTAGTTTCATTCAGTCATGTGCTGCCCTGTGAATGTGAGTAGCAATGTGATTCTTAGCTAAGCAACATCTGCCACTGAGTGTTAATAATGACTCAATAACAATTGTGAATCTCTTCCTCTAATTCCTGGAGTTGACATATTTGGTCTTGTCACAGCAGCAAATCAGAAAGAGGCTCAGCTGTAAACATGGCTCAGTGTGTTGTTTCACACAACACTTATCACACTGCAGGTATGCAAATGGATGTACTATTTTTGGAAGGGATGTTTTTTTTTAAAATTGCATGTAAAAAAAAAAGAGACAAAAAAATCACATACCATCCATCCACCCTCTTGCATAACAAGGATAATTCATAACTGTGTGCATTTGAACAATCCTGTCCCAGCACATGAATATGTTCTGCCTCCTTTTTTTTTGCTGTGACAGAGGAGTTATTTTTTCTAGTTTCTCTTAAATAATTTCTCCCTTTTTTCTCAGCATGTTTCTTTGTCATGTTCTTTTTGTGAGAATATGACAGTATGCTTTTCTGCAGAATTCTGATGTCAAAGAATCACAGCATGAAACCAAAAACTTCACCCTAAGGGTATGGCTAGAAAGAAAGAGTCACAGCACACACACCAAAAAACAATGAGCAATGAATCATTTATGCAGATATTTGAGATTCCAAACAGGAATCGCTATATTGGATGGCGAATAGCATGCAAGAAAGGCTTGCACATACTGTGTAATTGCACCACTGAAAAGAGGCCTGTGAGGGTGATGGTCGTGATGAGGATTCTCCTGCAACCATTTACCTCATTTGGTTGTCATGGCTACACAGCCGGAGGCCCGAGCTCTTGGATGCCGAGGCGGGAACAGGAGAGGGAGGGATGCTGGGAAGCATGGCTCTCAGTGTGGCTGCCTCATGTCTCTTTCCATGCATCAACTAACTGGACCTGGCACTTTAAAAGAAAAAACAAACACAGCATTATGGCCCTGTGAGCCAATCTGTGACATTTACATTCATCCTTCTGCTTTCATTTGTTATTTGTTATTATTGTGATAGGTCAGATTAGGATATCCATCATAACAGCCAAATCATCATTGGTAAGTCTCATCAGAACACTGCACACCCTTCCGCGGCATGTTTTTAAATGTCCATTGCGGGGAACAGTCGTTTACAAATAGTCTCAGGAACTACGTCAATGCACGTGATCGTGCTTGTATACATGCAAATTTTTGTGCTCGTACATACTAAAGCCCACCTCTCTGCTTAGGCACGGAACAGTTGTACTTACACAGGTCAAACGAACTACACTTTAGTCGTCATCCATGCTTGTGAACAGTGATAATGCTAAGTGTGAGTGCGTCCTAAATACTACAGACCAAGTCACCTAAACTGACTCAGTTACCATAAAATGTCACATCCTTTGGAGTTTCCTAGAAAATCTGTCCCACATTCTTTATATAGAATTCAGTCCAGACACCTTTAATTCTAGCAACAAAAAAATACTACATTTTCCATTAGGTATAATATTTGGGTATTCTATCATATTTCAGACACTGAACAATGCTCAGCAGGTAACATGTAGTGCGTACTATATTGTGTTTTGGAAAATAAGCCTTTATTTATTTATTCATGTCCCAAAAGTCTCTTGTTACTGTCTTTTCCTGACCTACAAAGACAGGAAGCAACCAGGACAGAGAGGAAAGTAAGCCAACCCTCAGAGAGGAAGCTTTGAATGAATAATGGCCTTATGGCTTACAGTGGGATTAGGGTTTAGGGAGGAACGGGCAGCAAAGGGGTCAGGTTGCAAAGTTCAAAAGGAGCCACACCTGATTCTTCTCTCTCAGTTGGGTAACTGACAAGCAGAATGGTCATTAAATTCATAGAAGTAAGGATTTGGTTCACGTTGGCGTGACATTGATGGAGATGGTTGGGGTTGGAGTCAAGATTGGGGTATCTTCACTTGCAGTGCTTTTTCCCCTTCTTCCCTTTCTTCTTAACTTTTTAGCTCATATTCTCACATGTACTCTCTTTTCTGCCAAGTAGCTTGTTCTTCTTTCTTGTGAGTTACATTTTTCATTTCATAAAATACTGACCTATCACAATTAATTCTTAGCTTTCATTGGATTAACAATTCCTTTTTTTCTGATACTACAATATATTGTACTAACTGGGTGACTCAGACAGAGGCATATAAGAGGCAACTGAAAAGGAGCAGATGCTGAGATATCCTGACTTTAATAAAACTTTAAAGTAATACATCACCCTTAAAATGACCATTTCTATATCAGTTATGTTCACCATGAAGCATGTGAGAAAAACACATTTTTTATTAATAAATCAAGGTACATGGGGTGATTAATTGATGTATAAATTATAATTTTGAGGGTGAAGCATTCCTTTAATAAGGCATCATCAGAGGTTTATCATCTGAGTAGTACTCCTCTATGAGTCAACTGAACTTTATGTATAAAACAAGTGGAGTGCCCTTTTAACATTCAGCTCCATTAAAGCCACAATTGGTATGTGTCGAATATCAATATCCCTCATGTGTGCCCCAGTATAGTAGTATGAAAAACTACATTGTGGCTAACACCAACATTGTTACTATATTTAACCATTTTGGTATGACTGTTTGTCACCCGACTTCAAATGCCATTATTCTCACCAGCACAAGTGAACAAAATAAACAATAACATAAACATACCTAAACTTGAGGGTTCCAAATCTGCTCTGTATGAATTGGCCCTGAGAATTTTCCATTGTTTTTTTCATCTTTACCCATGTTCCTGAGTAGACACCAGTCTTTGGTTAGCACAGAAGAGTGAAGAAGAGCATTTGCCACTGCTTGGTCAAAATTTTTGGCAGTAGCATTGATACATCATTCAAAGTAGAGAGGCTGAGAGGTGGATCAGGGACACAGCAGCCATGGGCAGCCGTGAGCATCAATGCATGCAACTGGCAAACTGCTCATCCACTGCACCAAAACACAGGTTGGCAGTCTGGCGTACTCAGTTACCCTCAAATTGTATTCCTTATGTACAGGGGGGAGAAAAACGTACATCTGAAGATAGAAGTTGAATCAAAACATGGATGATGAAGTTATAAACTCTCCCTTATTCATCAACAGCACAGTTCTTTCATGCACAATTGTACAGGTCATGCTTGACTTAATGTGTGCCAAAGATCCACAGGATCTGTAACTTGATCTGATTTATTATATAAAATGATTTATGTTGTACTGCTGTGGGACAATATGCATTAAAGTCCCTATAGTCAGCAGAGATACATTTCAGACATCACAATCCATACTGATGTCAAGTGAGGAGTGTAAAACTTAATTTGTTTGTATTGCAGCCCATCCCTTGCATACATACAGCAGTTTATAAAAAAAAAGAAAGTATCACTGCTTATGTTTATTTTATTTACCCTTGTCAAATAAAGACAATTGATTTTTCAAGCAAAGATAGGTTTGTTACAAAAGTATTTATGTAATCATCTCACTGGGCAATATTAAAAGAACAGTGCTTAAATGTAAAACTAAAACAATAAAAAAAAATACTGTAATCACCTTGTGGGAAGTCATATCACCCTGTGATTGATGTGTGTTAAACTGGAGAAATGAATCCAGTACAGCAAACACATTAAAGATGAATTATGGAAGAGCAAACTGGAAACACCTAGTGACAGGGGGGATGGATATAAGCATTGCTCATACTGACTCACATTACACTTATGAGGTCAATATGTACAGCATTCACCAGCAAATGACTGTGTGTACTTATTAACCTAAGTAATACAATTATTCTGCAGCAGAGTAAAGTGTATCACCCATCAGATTTATCATTTTGCTTCAATGTGTCACCTTAAGAAAGAGTACTTAACACGGAAAGCAAAAACTATATAGCATCTTACTTTTAGGAGCCAAACCAGGTCACTGTTTTAGCTTCAAATTGTGCCAATAGAGCAAAGTAGTAATATGTTACTGAATATTGGCTCACAAACATTTAGAGAAATTACAAATATTATTTTTTTCATTCAATGCATGTGTCAAAAATAGATGAAACAGTCACTGATTAAATATATCTAAGTGTGATAGAGGACAGCTGGAAAGAGAAAATGAAAACAAAAGTTAGTCAGAAGCTATATATAAATCCAAGAGAGGACATCTTATTTTGGTGATATTCTATATATAAATACAGGCTTCCATTTGGCCTACATATAGTTTGAAGATCGACTGGATTTCGTCAGCAATGAAGTGCTGGGAAGTAAATGGAACAAAATATGATTGGAGACAGGTCACATTTGTTCTACTCTGCGCTTCACTCAGTGGAAAAGCCTCACTGTTTAAACTTCCCTTTCACAACCTCATAAATGTGTTTAAACAGACACACAGGCTATAGTGTTTAAACAAACATACAGGCTATAGCATTTTCCATACTTTGACGACAGGACTGCCCATCAATTTAAATCATTGGGATGAAATGTTGCTGATGGATAAAAAGATAAAACCCACTTTCATCCTTCAAAGTTTCCTGCCCGCCTGAGAGCTCATGCACAATGCAGCTGTAGAAAAAACAGTTTGACGTAGTCACCTTGAAAAGGTCAGCCTTGTTTGTTCTCCTTCACTACGCTCTCATGTCCAGAACAATTAACACAGATGCAGAGAGGGAACATGTGGTGGTGGATTGACAAGGCGATAAACCCAAGGACTGCCATTAGGATGTCCAAATGTTTCTGTAGTGTGTGTCTAAGCCATGGTGGTAAAATGGATTTGATAATGCAGATTAATGGCTTCATAAATAACTGGCTCAAGAGTATCTGGCAATAAACTTGATGCCGTGTCAGAACAGTCTACAATTAACACTTTATATCAAACAGATACATCACATGAGAGTAACAGTCGATATCGGGACATTGACTGTTACTGTAAGAATAAGAATACATATTTTTCAGTAATAAATAAAAATTAAATCACAAGAGCTTTTTCTCTTGCTCACAACACAGAAATAATGGCCAATCAGAGTTCTGTGACTCTATATTATACTATGACTGTTAATTATGTTTTTAATGACATAGTACACTATATTTTTGATTGATTGATTTTAGGACATACCAAATATGACTTTTTCTGACATACTTTAATGTGTTTTTTTTTCTGACATCCTACACTGACTTTTTTATGACATTTTTTTTATGACATAAACTATGAAGTTTTCATGAATGTCTTATGACATGTGATACTATGACCTTTATATTATTGTTTTCATGACATGATAAAATTACTTATTTATATTTGTTTTTATGACATTATACTATGACTTTTTCATGAGTTTTTTTATGACATACGATAATATAACTTCATGAGATTTTTAAAGACATACCATATTATTTTTTTATAACTTTGTTTTATGACATTTTCATTTAATATTTTCAGTAACAGTTACTGTAAAATACAATTTGATGTCTTGGTAACGGCTCACAGTTTCCCTCTCCAGCATGTTCAAGACAAGAGAGTTAGCACGTGGCGGGTACGAAATGAAAAATGAAATGTGGAGGTCCAGAGAAAACGTCTTCACAAACTAACTAAACATGGGATTAGCCATTAGCCACCGGCTATGTAGGCTGGCTACGTTTATAAACTACAAGTGGCTACATTAGCCGCATCGAATGCATATGGCTTATAGTTTTGTCTGACTGTTTTTTTTACTTTTCATCTGTCCAAATCTGCAGTAAACAACTCTCCAAATGTGTTTCTAAATGTCTGTTGCGGGGAACAGAGAGTCAGGACCGCCGTCAATGCTCGCCCTCAGGTGCATCCGTGCTTAACAAAAGCCCACACACATATCAACCAATCAAAATTCGGCGGGGGCGGGTCATGGCAGAAGTGCATTGTGAAAAAAAAGATGCTACCTGCTACTTGGAGTTGGTGGCGTTGTTCATTAAGTGACACCGAGGATGAAGAGTTCATTGCAGTTAGTGATTAGGAGTGACAGATTGTTTGGTAAACGTATAGCATGTTCTATATGTTATAGTTATTTGAATGACTCTTACCGTAATATGTTACGTTAACATACCAGGCACGTTCTCAGCTCGTTGTTTATGCGTCATATAACGTACACTTATTCAGCCTGTTGTTCTCTATTCTATTTTTATTTTAAATTGCCTTTCAAGATGAAATGTCTATTCTTGGTGTTGGATTTTATCAAATAAATTTCCCCCAAAAATGCGACTTATACTCTATTGCGACTTATATATGTTTTTTTCCTTCTTTATTATGCATTTTCGGCTGGTGAGACTTTCAACTCAGAGTTCAGGGTTAGACTCATTACGCACTCACACTGTCCTTCCGCACCGCGCCCCGGGCTTTAGGGTACTTGTCCCCCCTCCCTCTCCCCCAGCACCCCAGGCCCGTTTGTACGTGCAAATGCTTCTTGCTGTCCATACTTCATCACGCCGTAACACATCACACGCATTGATTGACATCATCGCGATGCGTCGCTTTATTTACGAATCTTTCCATAGACCTCTGAGTTATTGTGCGTCTTTTCCGACTGTTTTTTAATATTTTCATCCGACCAAATCTGCAGGAAACACTCCACCTCCGCATCACATCAAAGTGAACCTTTCGCCGCTATTGTTGTTGTTGTTAAATGTCCGCGCATGGTCCCTCCTTCTATTTTCTATGTCCGAACAGGCGCACATAAAGGACGTCAGAACCGCCGTAGGCCTCGTGCTCGTGCTGGTGCTCGTACACGTGCGCACGCTCTCGCTCGTACATGTGCAAACGGGCTCTACAAAAGCCCACCTCTCTCAGGCGGGCCGTGGACCGCTGTCCGCAGTTATGCGCGGAGCGGGTGCACTCACACTGCTCAAATGCACTAGGCTTTAGCTGAAAAAACTGTTTTGGCCCGGTGCAGAAGGACAGTGTGAGTGCGCCCTCAGAGTTTGTTGAACCTGCTTACTGAAACGGACCTCAGATGTTTGTCATCTTCTAACCTTGTTTGCTTTGTGGGCCTCCATGGTGGAACCCACCCGCAAAACATCCAAGGTTGGAGTTTTGAGCAACTTAACAGGGCTCAATTTAACTCATGTAGAGATAAACATAAGGATTAAGTTCATGGAGGGACTGGAATAAGAATGGTTCACAAAGACTGTGTCTGGAGCCAGGCCCAGACGGAGGGCTCGACGGCGAGGGCCTGGTGGCCGGGTTTGCCACGGAGTCCTGCCGAGCACAACCGAAAAAAACAAAAAGTTGCGTGGCACCTCCCACCTCTCCATCCTGTGGGCCCACCACTCACAGGAGGAACCACTGGGGTCAGGTGCGCTGCAGTGGCTGGCTCTGGGGACGTGGAATGTCACCTCTCTCTGGGGGGAAGGAGTTGGAGCTTGTGCGGGAGGTGGAGCGCTACCAGTTAGATCTGGTGTGGCTTACCTCCATGCACAGTCTCGGTTCAAGAACCATACTCCTGGATAGGGGTTGGACCCTATTCTTCTCTGGAGTTGCCCAGGGTGTGAGGCACTGGGCGGGTGTGGGGATACTCACAAAGCCCCGGCTGAGTGCCACGGTGTTGGAGTTTACCCCGGTGGACGAGAGGGTCGCCTCCTTACCCCTGCGGGTGGTAGGGGGGAAAACTCTGTTTTTTGTGCATATGCACCGAACAGCAGTTCAGAGTATTCGGCCTTCTTGGAGACCCTGAATGGAGTCCTCAATGGGGCTCCAGTAGGGGACTCCATATTTCTGCTGGGAGACTTCAATGGCCAAGTGGGAAATGATGGAGACACCTGGAGAGGCGTGATTGGGAGGAACGACCTCCCTAATCCGAGCGGTGGTCTGTTATTAGACTTTTGTGCTAGTCACGGATTGTCTATAACAAACACCATGTTCAAACATAAGGATGCTCATAAGTGTACGTGGCACCAGAGCACCCTAGGCCAAAGGTCGATGATTGATTTTGTGATCGTATCATCTGATCTGAGGCCGTATGTTTTGGACACTTGAGTGAAGAGAGGGGCAGAGCTGTCAACTGACAAAAGTATGGGGGAAGATTCTGGAAAGACCAGGTAAGCCCAAACAAGTAGTGCGTGTGAACTGGGAACGTCTGGAAGAGGCCCCTGTCCGAGAGTTCTTCAACTCACACTTCCAGCGGACCTTTTCTGGCATCGCAGTGGAAGTTGGGGGCATTGAACCGGAGTGGGCAATGTTCAAAGCTTCCATTGCTGAAGCTGCAGCAGTGAGCTGTGGCCTCAAGGTCTTAGGTGCCTCAAGGGGCGGTAACCATCGAACACCATGGTGGACACCGGTAGTCAGGGAAGCTGTCCGACTGAATAAAGAGGCCTTCCGGGAGGCAGTTGCAAGGTACCAACAGGCCAGAAGGGTTGCAACCTCTGCTTTGTCAGAGGCAAAGCAGAGTGTGTGAGAGAAGTTTGGAGAAGTCATGGAGAAGGACTTTCGGTTGACACCAAGTTGCTTCAGGAAAACCGTTCGACACCTCAGGAAGGGTAAACGGGCAACCATCCAAGCTGTTTACAATAAGGACGGGACGCTGGTAATCGGGTGGTGGAAGAAGCACTTTGAGGAACTCCTTAATCTGACTAACTCATTGTCAATATCTCTGGCGGAAGTCAGTGAGGTAGCCAAACATCTCCACAGTGGCAAAGCCCCGGGAATTGATGGGATCCATCCTGAAATGCTGAAAGCTTTTGGTTGGAAAGGGCTGTCTGTCAGGCCCAGGCAGGAAAGAGGACTTAGATGCGGAGATTTGCGGATCAACACTGAATTAATTAGCTTGACGACAGGGATGTGGCACAGAAAAAAAAGCCACAAACAAAAAATCACTCCGCACAGGAGGAACAAAACAAAAGTGGTCGGTAATAAAACAAAGTACAAAATAAAGACGCAAAGTTAACAAATAAATCTCAAAACAAAGTTGTTCCGTATGGGAGGAATAAACAAATACAAAGTGAACAAAATCATTTATTAAATAAAGACGCTCCAACCAGGGAGAAAAAACAAAGTCACAAGAGAATTCAAAAACAGAAAAATTACTTGGACCAAAACAAGGAATTCAAAAACCTGAACGTGGAAACAAAGAACTCGAAAGCGAGAGCTGTGTCCGGATCCTCGGCAGTATGTCGGATTTGTTCCCGTTGGGGTTTGGATTCTGCCAAGGTTGCGCTTTGTCACCAATCCAGTTCATGTTATTCATGGACAGGATATCGAGGCGTAGTCATGGTGGGTAGGGGTTGCAGTTCGGTGGGCTGAGGATCTCTTCTCTGCTTTTTGCAGATGATGTGGTACTGACGGCATCCTCTGTCAGTGACCTTCAGCACTCACTGCATCCGATTTGCAGCCGAGTGTAAAACGGCTGGGATGAGGATCAGCACCTCTAAATCTGAGGCCATGGCTCTTAGCAGAAAACCAGGGGATATCTTACTCAAGGTAGGGAATGAGTCCTTACCCCAAGTGAAGGAGTTCAAGTACCTCGGGATCTTGTCCACGAGTGAGGGGACGATGGAACGTGAGTTTGGCCGGAGAATCGGAGCAGCGGGGGTGGTGTTGCAGTCGCTTTATTGCACTGCTGTGATGAAAAGAGAGCTGAGCCGGAAGACAAAGCTCTTGATCTACCGGTTAATCTTTGTTCCTACCCTCACCTATGGTCATGAAAGCTGGGTCATGACCAAAAGAACGAGGTCGCGGGTGCAAGCGGCCGAAATGGGTTTTCTCAGGTGGGTGGCTGGAGTCTCCCTTAGAGATAGGGTGAGAAGTTCAGCCATACGTGAGGAAATCGAAGTGGAGCCGCTGAAAGGAGCCAGTTGAGGCGGTTTGGGCATCTGGAAAGGATGCCCCCTGGGCGCCTCCCTAGGGAGGTGTTCCAGGCACATCTAGCTGGGAGGAGGCCTCGGGGAGACCCAGGACCAGGTGGAGAGATTATATCTCCAAACTGGCCTGGGAGCGCCTCTGGATCCCCCAGTTGGAGCTGGTTAATGTGGCCCGGGAAGGGGAAGTTTGGGGTCCCCTGCTAGAGCTGCTCCCCCCTCGACCCAACTTGGATAAGCGGTTGAAAATGAAATGAGATGAGATAATGAAATACTAACCTGACTTAGCCAGATGGATTAATTTTCATAATTTGCAATTGCTAAGTTTATCCATCTGGGAACTCTCATTTTGAAATCTTTTTGGAAAGGGCGAAATTACTGGATGCTTATTGGATAAACTATCTATTACCAACATACGGGCCAAATCAACCAATCAGATCAACGAAGCGTATCACATGCTAACAGTGTCAAGGCAAAGCTCATAAAGTAAACAACATGTAGTTAAAGGATATTTTTGGTTTGTGTAACATGAATCTACGGATAAAGGGCACAATGTCAGGTGCCTGGTCCATATTCCAACAGAAGTATCCAAGAAAAAAAAGCGTTAGCGAGCGACTTGCTCGACAGCTGCGCTCATCTCATCCATGGAAGCCGCCATGTTCTTTAAACTGAAAAGTTGCTTCTCCTTGCATCACACTTTGACCCAGTGGCGTCGGGGAGGGGGTCCCACACTGCGCCAAGTGCCCACTTGATGTTTAAGGCAGATGATCCGTGCCATGTTAGGGACGGCTGATTGTCTCCTCTCTCCCAGGCCCAGGCCCGTGGCCCGGGCCTGCTTTGAAAATGAAATCCGAGCCTGCTTCTTGCTTAAATGTCATCACCCCTCGGAGATATAGTTTTTGTCAGACTCAGTAAACACTCCACTTCCGCATCAGACCACCGCAAATGTTCGGCGGCATCTTTCAGTCCTCTATAAATAAACATGAGCTTGCGCATGTGATTACATGTTAACGTGTAATCAACGTTAACGACACAGCAAAAATTAAAAGGAAATATGAAAGTGGAAAGGAAAAGAAAAAGCTGAGCAGGAGAGGGCTCATCTCCCCCAAATCATATTTCAGCTGGCAGTGAAGGTAACATTAATGTAAGGCTAATGTTTATATTAAGAAAGATGACTTAGCAGTAATGTTACAGAACCATCAATGTTAGGCAGCTGGCTGACTTTAACTTATAACACAGTGAGCACTTATGTCAAGAATAGTACATTTCAGACCTATATCTGCGAAACTTTTTTCCCTAATAAATTAATTTGTTGTAATCCATATTCCCCACTCCAGCCCTGCAGTGTGAATGATTCCCAGCCCCGGCCACCGACATCCAGCCAACCAAGCTGTAATGTTAGACCCACATCAGCCGTGGAAGGAAGAGATCATAGCACAGCTAACATCCCACCCCAAGTTAAGCCCCAGTCCAGGGAGACAGGACAGCCTGCCAGTGAGAATCACAGTCCTGGGACCGAGTCGCCCGTCCCAGAGACAGCAACAACAGGTGAAACTCATGCACCGAGATTGGTAGGCTAAAGCGAGATTATACTACTAGTTTAGTCTACTTAGAATGTTATTTCATTTACTAGCAGCCCACCTACAAGTTCATCAATATAGGCTATTTATTGTAGACATACTGTATTTTGAGTCTCACTCCCCACACTGCCAGAACAAGCCAAGTTGAGCCAACTGAGGAGACTAACACAATAGAGACTGTAACTGATGAACAGTATCCTACTGGGAAATTCCCAGTGGACATTGATCATGATAAAAAGGTTAATTCTAGATAAAGGGCCATACAGACCAAAGGGGCTATTCAAAAGGGATGGGAAAGATAGGTGTTTTTAAACACATTTTTACATGAGAGAGTCCAAAAGGGGAACAGAAATTCCACGTAGGTGGTTGTGTTACTCACCGTCCATGGACAGGGTGTATTGTGAGAAGTGCTGGCTGTTTGCTGACAGCAAATCTGCGCATCACCACCAAGCGTGGAGAGTGGGAATAAATGACTGGCAGGGCCTCTGAAAAAAGTAAAAGGTCACAAAACGTCCCGGTCACATCTACAGTCGTGTGTTGTGTATGACACCTGGAAAAACAACCTTACTAACGATGTGTGTTGTGTACGACACCTGGAAAAACAACCTTACTATCGATGGCCAGATCTCAGCCGAGTTAGAAAAAGGAAGTGGGGTTTTGTATTTAAATTTTAACTAGAATAATAAATGTGACACTAACACTAGCCTCTTGCAACTCATCTTTCAGGGGTCACCATGACAAATTAGTTGATGTAAACAGTGGCAATTTCTTATCTATAATAGACCTTCTTGCAGTGGTAGGCCTATGTTGGTTTGTGAGCGGGGCCTCATGGTTGGACTCTGCAGGGGAGCCCAATATAATTGAGCTATGCCACTGCTTCGACCCGCCTCAAAACCAAGGCTGATTGGTTCTGTTGCTTGGCAAACTTCTCCGCCACACGTTACCAGACTGATCTGCGTATAATATACAGTGTAGCAAGGCCAGTGTGGAGATATAATCTCTCCACCTAGTCCTGGGTCTTCCCCGAGGCCTCCTCCTTGCTGGACGTGCCTGAAACACCTCCCTAGGGAGGCGCCGCGGGGGGCATCCTTACTAGGAGCCCGAACCACATCAACTGGCTCCTTTCAACGCAAGGGAGCAGCGGCTCTACTCCGAGTTGAACTCCTTCACTTGGGGTAAGGACTCATTCCTTACCTGGAGTAAGCAATCCACCGGTTTCCTGCTGAGAGCCATGGCCTCAGATTTAGAGGTGCTGATCCTCATCCCAGCTGTTTCACACTCGGCTGGGAACCGATCCAGTGAGTGCTGAAGGTAACTTACCGACGATGCCATCAGGACCATGTCATCTGCAAAAAGCAGAGACGAGATCCTCAGCCCAGCGAACTGCAACCCCTCCCCACAATGACTACGCCTCGATATCCTGTCCATGAACTGGATTGGTGACGAAGCGCACCCCTGGTGGAGGCCAACCCCCACCGGGAACGAATCCGACTTACTGCCGAGGATCCGGACACAACTCTCGCCCACAGAAGTGACCCCCTCACCCCATACTCCCGCAGCACCTCCCACAGTATCTCCTGAGGGACCCGGTTATATGCCTTCTCATACCCCCAGGCCCCCTCCAGGAACCTTGCAAGAGTGAAGAGCTTGTCCGTTGTTCCACGTCCAGGGTGGAATCCACATTGTTCCTCTTCAATCTGAGGTTCAACTATAGGACAAACCCTCCTTTCCAGCACCGTGGAGTAGACTCTACCAGGGAGGCTGAGTAGTGTGATACCCCTGTAATTGTCACACACCCTCTGGTCCCCCTTTTTAAACTTAGGAATCACCACCCCGGTCTGCCACTGCCTTGGCACTGTCTCAGACTTCCACGCAATGTTGAAGAGATGTGTCAACGAAGACAGCCCCTCCAAATCCAAAGCTTTCAGCATTTCTGGACGAATCTCATCAATCCCTGGGGCTTTGCCACTGTGGAGTTGTTTGACTACCTCAGTGACTTCCGCCAGGGATATCGACAATGATTCCCCATCAGCCTCCAGCTCTACAAAAGAGGGCATGTTAGTCGGATTAAGGAGTTCCTCAAAGTGCTCCTTCCACCGTCCAACTACCTCATCAGCTGAGGTCACCAGCGTCCCGTCCTTACTGTAAACAGCTTGGACGGTTCCCCGTTTCCCCCTCCTGAGATGTCGAATGGTTTTCCAGAAGCACCTTGGTGCCGCCCGAAAGTCCATCTCATGGCTTCTCCAAACTCCTCCCACACCCGCTGCTTTGCCTCTGACACAGCAGAGGCTGCAGCCCTTCTTGCCTGTCGGCACCTTGCAACTGCTCCTGCTGCAGCTTCAGCAATGGAAGCTTTGAACATTGCCCACTCCGGTTCAATGCCCCCAACCTCCACAGGGATGCCAGAAAAGCTCCGCCGGAGGTGTGAGTTGAAGATCTCTCGGACAGGGGCCTCCTCCAGACGTTCCCAGTCCACCCGCACTACTCGCTTTGGCTTACCTGGTCTGTCGAGAATCTTCCCTCATCTTCTGATCCAACTCATCACCAGATGGTGATCAGTTGACAGCTCTGCCCCTCTCTTCACTCAAGTGTCCAAAACATACGGCCTCAGATCAGATGATACGATCACAAAATCGATCATCAACCTTTGGCCTAGGGTGCTCTGGTACCACGTACACTTATGAGCATCCTTATGTTCGAAAAATGGTGTTAGTTATAGACAATCCGTGACTAGCACAGAAGTCTAATAACTGACGACCACTCCAGGTGTCTCCATCATTGCCCACGTGGTCATTGAAGTCTCCCAGCAGAACTATGGAGTCCTCTACTGGAGCCCAATACAGGACTCCATTCAGGGTCTCCAAGAAGGCCGAATACTCTGAACTGCTGTTCGGTGCATATGCACAAAAAACAGAGTTTTCCCCCCTACCACCTGCAGGTGTAAGGAGGCGACCCTCTCATCCACGATGAACTCCAACACTGCGGGGCTCAGCCGGGGGTGTGCGTATCCCCACAGCTGCCCGGCGCCTCACACCCTTAGCAACTCCAGAGAAGAATAGGGTCCAACCCATATCCAGGAGTACGGTTCCAGAACCGAGACTGTGTGTGGAGGTAAGCCTCACCAGATCTAACTGGTAGCGCTCCTGCACAAGCTCCGACTCCTTCCCCAACAGAGAGGTGACATTCCACATCCCCAGAGCCAGCTTCTGCTGCCCGTGTCTGGTCCATCAAGGCCCCTCACCTTCACTGCCACCTGTGCATTTAAATCACAGATATTAATATACACAAATATTAATATTTTGATGTGACTTTATCGGTCTGGCCATTAATTTTTTTAATGATACTCAGGGCCCGTCCACACGAAGACGCGTTTTTCTGTAACCGCACAACTTTAGTATCATTTTGGCTGACCATCCACGTTATCAGAGCCTGAAAACGGTACTTTTGTAACCAGGTCCCAGAGTGGAAAGATTTGAGAATGCCCCCATGGCGTTGTCGTTTGGACAGCGAAACCACATACTTTGTTAAACGATGCTGTCATTTGCCCACCTCCGACCACTAACCCCCGCGGTGTCACATAACAACAACAGTGCTGCTGCGTTGAGAGAGACACGGACCCATAGACTGAACTGTACTCTGAGCCACATGCATATGAATGAATTAGTCCGACCACATATTTCTCCCTTTTCCCTAATGGTCTAAATAGGTCGCCAAATTGGTCGCTAGTTGCTTTTTATGAATAAAGTTGCCAAGAAGGTCACAAAAAGTAGCAAGACAGCCACCGCCTGTGAGTGCTTTGGGACCGGGAAGGGGCTCAAAGCAGCACCTGCTGCTCGTTGAGGACACTAACTTCAGAGTGATTTGTACATCAGTGTCCAAAACACCACAAAAAACACCAGAAACAGTCGACAGCTTTCTCTCTAGGATGGAGGAGGATTTGGGAAGTCGCCAGATTTGGCAAAAAAGTCATTGGTTTGTATTATGATTATACACAACAGCCGCTCCCCTTCTCTTCTTCTCCGTTGTTGGTGCATTTCTGTGGCAGTTACAGCGCCACATCCAGGCCTGGCATGTGTATTACAGCGTTTTAAGCAGGTTTCACTGGTTTCGTGTGGACGCAGCTATTTCTTAAAACGAGGTTGCGTGGACGGAAAACTTTTTAAGAACCACAGAGAAGAAAGGGTCTTGTCGATCATGTGAAAGTACCCTAAGACTTAAGATCATTAAGATTTACTGAACTGCACAGTTAAAGACTGGCAACACATTTACCTTCACATTTGTTTAACCTCCCCTACATCCATGATCGCTTGAGATTTGAAGACTCTTAAGCTGATAAATCCTTACCGCACTCTCTATCAGTGATAGAGACCTTATACAGAGGGGATAAAAAAGTAAAAGGAGGAGGGGCAGGCAGGGGTCCAGATGTGGAGGACTGCCCATCTCAAAGAGGGCTAGAGCAGAGCAGATGGTACTCTCTGCTATCACAGGCATGGTTGAGATTAGTTGATGTAAGAGGGGGCACAGAGCTGATGAGGGACATTGAGGTAAATCCACATCTGTTAGGATTATCCAAGCAGAGAGGTAGCTGAGAGGATCGCATGGGTGACCATAGATCTCTCACAGAAGACGGCAGACACAAATAACTAAATATCATTTACACACAAGCAAATGAACTGCAGCTGAAATGAAAGAAAAGGTTAACGAGAATTTGGCCTGTACAATGGTCTGTCTTGCTACAGTCCCCTGTTAAATTTGAAGTCTACGGATACAGACTTGTTAAAACAATAATGGAACCCTGGTAATATGGGAATAAACAATGCCAAAGATAGCAAAACATTAATGACTCATGCTGACTCATTTGCCCAAAACTAAAGGAAAGATGTCAAATGTTACAACATATTATTTCATACCCTTTTTTTCTTCCGCACGTTTATTTAAGGAATTGCTTGCTTGGGGCAATCATTCGGCTAATTGTAACCCGTTAACATAAGACAGTAAATGCTTGTTCAGTGATCACTGTCAGTTATGAGAAAGAGGAGAGGACATGATGTCCTCCATGAGCAGACAGGTTGTCACTTCGAACAAAGGCTTCTGTTTATGACTGGTAATGAGTGAGGCGAATTGGCATTGTGCATCATTTCTGCTGTTGTAATCATAAAATATTTCAAGCACTCTTCTTGAAATATTTTGAAAGCAACAATGTATATATTGTATCTATATATATATAATATATATATATATATATATATATATATATATATATATATATATATATATTATTGTTGCTAAAACAAGGTTGATGTATGTATATAATAGCTTTTAATGTATGTTATGACTGCTGTGCAGTGGTATGTGTTTTTGATAATCAAATGAAACCATCAAGTATCAATCAATCACATAGTTATCATTCTTTCTCATTTTTAAGTATATAATTAAGTATATATTATATATGTAAATGCAGATAGTGTCTACTAAGAATGAAGCATATAGAAATCACACACCTTTATAAGTACCAGTTATGTCAAACTCTCTAAGCACTCTCACGCATTCCCAAAGTCTCTTTAACCATCTCACCAACATGTCATTATTTCCTTATTTCATTCTTCCCCCTCCATTCTGGTGATTATATAGTACATGATTATTCCATCATTTATTCATGTGGTGTGTGGTGTGCATGCATAAGTGTGCAGCATAGCCCTGGCCCTCAGCCTTGCTTCCCTTTAATCTCAACTCAGAGTGCCATCTTCCTTTTGAACACACAGGCTGAATAAAATAACAGTCACACATTGAGTTTCATTCAGACATTGGATATTCTGGTGTGCAGCAAGAAACAAAAAGCAGTTTTATCATTGTATTTCTGTTTTATTTTGTATTGTGGTAATCATATTACTGTATCATATTCCTGTTTCAACCAGTAAAGTACTCAAACAGTGGCTGCTGTGCCAAAACATTTTCTAAATATCCTGTTGAGAGAGGATAAGTGTATGAATGCATGTACCTGTGTTTGTTCAAGAGGAGGCGCCTTTGCGCCAAATACGGCATGGGGTCACGTGTGACTGACACGACAACCTTGTAAGGGGAGTGTTACCCTCCTTTCTCACTCTCTGTACCTGACTCTCACAGACAGCGGCATGTTGTGCGCAGTTCCAATAAACAACGTCATGGATTGATGGCTGAAGAAACCAATGTCTGAACGTCTGTTCGTCCCTTTAGAATTATTAGTTCACTGCGCAAGGTAGGCAGAAGAAATAAGCCTGCTTGCTAGCAGGTTATGGGCCCAGCAAACGAGAATGATTCTAGAGTTTGAAAGACACATGCGTAGATCGTTAGCAAGACAACACTAACATACAGAAGTAGAATCCGAAAGAGCTAGTTTAGCATCATAAGTACCGGGAAGCTAAAGCTAGGCTGAAAAGGAACAAAACTGAGCTACAAACACAAAAGCCATGGCGAGCAGAAGCAAGAGCAAGTGGCCCACGTTTGACGGGAGAGCAGAGGAGTATGAGCTTTGGTAAGAAAGGATGCTGTGCTGTATGCATGAAGTGGGACTGAAGAAAACAATCCTCTTAGAGCCCGCTGGACCACTGCCATCCGTAGAAAAGGCTAACAATGACAAGCTGAATATTGACGCCTATTGTGCATTGGCGCCACTACTTGACAATACGAGCTTGGGACTAATATTCAGAGACACGAAGGACAAGGGCAGAGAGAGTCTCAAAGTGTTGTAGTGTTCTTAAGAGAACACTACATCAGAAAAGGTAAGCCCCGGTTTGTCTCCCTGTACATAACAATTACTGCGCTAAAGAAAGCTGACAACGCGACTGTAGCCAAATACGTTATCCGAGCTGAGCAGATCATTATGGCACACAGGGGTGATGGTGAAGCACAGAGTGAGGGACTGATGATGGCAATGGTTATGAGGGGGTTACTGGAGAAGTACAAGCCGTTCACACTCATGGTGACGCATGGGTCAGCGGACAAGACACTGGCAGAGTTCAAGGCAAGGTTAAGAAATTTCGAGGCTGCACAGGACTTTGATCCAATCGCAGAAGAGGCGGGAGAAAGGGTGCTGAGGGCCCAAGCAGCACCAAGGAAATAGACCGGGCCAGCCGAGATGGTGTGTTGGCAGTGCGGAGAAGAGAGAGAGAGAGAAAGAGAAACAGAGAAAGTTTGGTGTAGTTTCTGCAAAAGCAGGGGGCACACAGAAAAGGCGTGCACAAAGAAGGAGCGTGAACGAAGCGCCCAGTGTGTATGTGTCCAAAATGGCAGCGGCGAAGGCGGTAGCCATCGAGCAGGTCGTGAACCAGATGGCGCCCAAAGATCCGCGGGTGGAGAAGACTATACCTTCAGGGCACAAACAGAAGATGCCAGCTTCTCAGGCCAACTGCTACAGAGCCAGAGAAAGGGACTGATTGTGGACACAGGCACAACATCCCACATCATCAATGAAAAGAGCAAGTTTAAGAACTTCGACAGCACCTTCAGGCCGGAGAGACACAGCATGGAGCTGGCAGACGGGAAGCGTACTGTCGGTGGTGCAAGGCACTGGGGAAGCACAGGTATACCTCATAAACAGCGAGGGACGCTGGTGTACAGTGAGAACGCTCTCTACATGCTCTCCTACCCCCAAGAACTCTTTTCGATGAAGTCTGCTACTGCCCATGGCGCCAAAGTGTTCTTCGACGAAGGGAAAGATGTCATAGAGTTGCTGGATGGCACAAGGTTTGATATTTACGTATGTAAGAGCATAACTACTTGCAAACCGAGTGTGATGTAGGGGATGTGTGTCATGTCAGCTATGCTATCCAGATATGGAATGAAGTAATGGGTCACTGCAATTATGAGGATATCTTGAAGCTGCAGGATGTAACATAAGGCACAAAACATAGGCCTGATAAAGAATGTGCAGTGTGCATAGAGGGAAAGTTCACCTAAACTAGAAACAGAGATCCAACTGATAAGGTAAAGACACCACTTGAGCTGGTGAACACTGATCTAGCTGGTCCAGTAAACAATGAGTCCATAGACAGTTTTAAGTACATGCATTCTTTTACAGATGTGTGTACGGGGGCAGTGTTTGTATACTTACTGAAAGCAAAAAGTGATGTAGTTCGGGCCACCGAGAAGTATCTGGCAGATGTAGCGCCTTATGGCACTGTAAAATGCATTAGATCAGATAACGGGGCGGAGTTCACTAACAGAGAGTTTCAGACACTACTGAGAAAGAACAACATCAGACACCAGACTTCCTGTCCTTACTCCCTGCACCAGAATGGGACAGATATAAGCTTATTGACAGTGACCTACCTAAGAGCCTTTGGCACTATGCCATCCAGGAAGCAGCCTTTACCAGGAACCGGTGCTTCAACAAGCACACAGGCACTACCCCGTATACAGCAATGACAGGTAAAAGGTGCAATCAAGCCAGGATGCATAAATCTGGGTCAGTATGCTATGCATACCAGCAGGACAGAAGAAAACTGGATTTCTAGATGTGAGAGAGGACTCATTGTAGGACATGACAAGGGCAGTCCCGCCTATCTAGTTTACTACCCTGGAAAGGGAAAAGTGCAGAAGCACAGACTGGTAACTTCACCAAAACAACCTGTGAAAATGGGACTCAGACACAGGAGCTAGGGCTGGACCCCATAGTAAATTATGATGTGAGAGTAAAGACTCCACAGCCTAGTGTACTGAGCACAGATGTACAGACTGACGGTCCACAGTCAGCACTAGAGGATGATGGCAAGAAGCACCCCAGGGTGACGCCACATGCCTCAGACAGTGAGAGATAGCTCACCAGAGGGCTTAAACCCCTGGGGTACCTTAGAGATTATACTCTGGAAGATACTAATGATGACAGTACACTCACTAGTGTAGATTATTGCTACCGAGCAGTTTGTGGTGTACCTCTGACCATTAAAGAGGCCATGACATCAACAGAGTCAAGAAAGTGGAAGAAAGCGATGGACGATGAAGTCCCTAGAGGACAACCAGACCTTTACCCTGACTAAGTTACAAGAGGGCAGGAAGACAGTGGGAGGGAGATGGGTGTACTTGATCAAGGGTCACATTGACGGACACGACCAGTACAAAGCTAGGTTTGTGGCGAAAAGATACAGTCATAGAGCAGGGATAGATTATGCCGAGACATTCTCACAAACAGCCAGTCTTACAAGTATACGCATAGTGATACAGAAGGCAGCCCAAGATGATTTGATCTTGCATTAAATGGATGTGAAGACAGCCTATCTGCATGCCCCCATTGATCAAGATATTTACATGGAACAACCTGAAGGTTACGAAAAAGAGGGAGAGAAGCTAATATGTAAACTAGAGAAGTTGATTTACGACCTGAAGCAATCGGGGCGTAATTGGAATGAGATGCTTCACACATGTCTGGCAGATGACCTCTTCACTCAGAACCCGACAGACCACTCCGTCTACAGAAAATAGTCTAAAGAGAGAGGGAAGGTAATAGTAGTTATCTGGGTGGATGATCTTATCATCGCAGCAAGCAACAATGTGAGTCTAGAGAAAGTGAAAAACATGCTTTTTACCGGATTTAAGATGAAGGACCTAGTTAGAAGTGTTTTCTGGGCATGGCCAGTCTGACAGCTGTGTAAAAGTGTCACAAAAGGGGTACGTTGAAAAGATACTGGAACGCTTTGACATGTAGGAGTGTAGGGTTAGAGAGACACCATGTGATCAAAAGTTAGACTACTCTGATAAGGCGCCTAAAATGTCTAATGTGAAGAAGTACAGGGAGGCTGTTGGCAGTCTCATTTACTTGACAACCTGTAGACGTCCTGACCTATGTTTTGTGGTGAGCAAGTTATCACAGCATTTGGCTGACCTTACAGATGAACACTGGGTTACATTGAAACATGTTTTGCGTCAAACAGCAGACAAACAGCTCTGTTTCAGAAAGAGCAGCGAGAGTCTAGGCCTACAGGCATACAGTGACGCAGACTGGAATGCAGACACTAGTGACAGACGCAGCACCACCGGTATTGTGTGAGTATGGGTAAAGACAGCTCCTTAGTCTCTTGGAAAACCAAGAAGAAACCCACCATAGCACTATCCACATGCGAAGCTGAGTAGCTCTAGCTCTAACAATACAGGAATGTATTTATTTGGAGCAACTACTGGGAGGTATAGATACCTATGTGTATAAGAAGACTGTTGTTTATGAGGACAGCCAGGGGACAATTGCACTTGTTAGGAACCCTGTGTGTAGACAAAGATGTAAGCATGTGGACATTAAATATCACTTCATTAGGTCTACCATAAGGGAAGAAAATATGTCACTTGTTTACTGTCTCACAGACAACATGATTGCGAGGAGACTTAAGATGGGGAAATGTTGACATTTGACTATGCCATGTTTTTGTTTTGTTTATTTAAGTTATAAAATAGTTGTACAGTATACACGTCATTCATAAGTGGGAGTGATGAGAGTGGATAATTGTATGAATGCATGTACCTGTATTTGTTCAAGAGGAGGCGCTGTTGCTTCAAATATGGCAAGGGGTCACGTGTGACTGACACCACTACCTTGTAAGGAGAGTGTTACCCTCCTCTCTCTTTCTCTGTACCTGACTCTCACAGAGAGTTGCATATTGTGCACAGTGCCAATAAACAACACCATGTATTGATGGCTGAAGAAACAAATGTCTGAATGGCTGTTCGTCCCTTTAAAATTATTAGTTCGCTGCGCAAGGCAGGCAGAAGGAATAAGCCTACCTGCTAACATATCCTTTCATGTAAATGCTTTTGGCACATTAAAATGGGACTTAAATAATGAAGAAATGTTCAAAAACCAATAGTCATCCGAGATGATACCAATACCAAACTGATATCCATGCTGTGACAGAGAATCCTGCAAGTGTGATGCTAAGTAATTGCTTAGTTACTCAGAGTCACTTGACTGATGTAATGCATATGCTTGACCTTGACGAACAAAACAAATCAATCAATGGCT
Organism: Echiichthys vipera; assembly: GCF_963691815.1. Classification (NCBI taxonomy): domain Eukaryota; kingdom Metazoa; phylum Chordata; class Actinopteri; order Perciformes; family Trachinidae; genus Echiichthys; species Echiichthys vipera. Next base: position 12,815,560 of record NC_139825.1, on the reverse strand, counting down.
CTCAGTGAAGTAGGGCCACAATAAATGTTGTGTCTGAGAGCTTGGCCAAGATATTTTTGGAAGAAATGACTTCTGTGGGGCTTGTTCAAGAGGGAGGACTCTTTTGTCAAAAGTTGTTAAATCTAAAGCTTGTGTGATGCTGTGCTGAGGCCAGCCACGGACTCAGCTGAAGTGGTTGTCAAAACATATCATGATTATGATCCGACAAACTATAAAACTACACTCACAATCAGCAGATCAAATTAAGTTTTTATGACTGCAGTTTATTTTTATACATTACTTAATGAGTACAATTGTATGAACCCAATCGCGGTCATATTGATTTGTCCATTTCAACATCACTACACATTTTTTATTCGCAGCAGACCCATTAATAATAGCACAAAATGTGTGAAGCTCTAATGACTGTGATGAATATAGTGTTTAAAGGTGAGTCATCTTTAACAAGACACAAGGATGTGCTGAAAAGGAACACCCTCTACACAAAGTGGAGTAATGCAGCTTCTGATTGGAAAATTGTCTTGCTGAAAGGTTACAGGCCGGGCTGTTTATTACATTTCCAATAACAGATAATAACCTTGAAAGGTTAAGCTCCTCCAACTCTACAAACCCCAAACCCAAACAGTAGCTTGTGTTTTGTGACAGGCTGCCAAAGTATGTTCATAACAAAGGACAGATAACAAATGAATAACAATCACCGTTAGCAGCACCATTACAAATGTATGTCACAATTGCACAGCACGTTTCACAAGAAACAGTCTGCATGACCTTGAGTTAAATTGTAATGTCTGTTTCTTCGTTCTCTTTTGTGATTGTGTCATGAATATGTATTTGGGTAATTAATTTGTCATGGTAAATGTTTCACATTAATAGGTAAACAGGTTAGGATTAAATAACATGGCCTGCAAATATCATACAGTATGATACAGTACACATTACATAATGAATCACATTGTCACTTGTATAAAATTACAAATATAACTATATATATAGCAAGCAATGAAGCTGTCTAAAGGCAGATGTATTTGTGCTGTGCTGATTTGAACCTAATCAAATTGGTTGATTTATTACATTACAAATAATTTCAGAAATTTACAATAGTTATCTCTCAGACATAATAAGTCAGGAGATTTTTTTTATAATGTTACATAATATGAACAATACAGCCATGAGAAAAAAAATATTTATAACTGCCACTGTGATAGCACCCAAGGGTAATCATTTGTTTAATAATCAAAATGTCTTTATTAACACTGCTCTACCGTGATCAGTCAAGGACTGCCATCTAGTGATAGTCCTTTATCATTGCATCTGGCCTGCAATATCAGAGTTCGAAGTATTGTTCCTTGTATTAAACAGTGTATAAATAAGCAATGCCTATTTAATCAGTGAAAACTATAAGACTATGGTGAGGTAATCCATTTGTCATTCAAAACAAAACTTGTTTTCCCTACACCTTTTTATATTTTATCATTTAAATATTTATAACTGCCACTGTGATAGCACCCAAGGGTAATATATGTATATATATATATACATTTTTAATTGTATTATTTATGTAAGTAATAGGTCACTGCAATACAACTGATTAAAAGTAAAGGGGGGTGCAGTGGAGACTGGAGAATTGTGTAAGAGAATATATTGTTCTTTCAATGATGTTGCAAATCCTATAGATCACCAGCAGAGGTCAGTGATTACTTAAAGCTCATGAAAAATGGGTTTTTTTTTGCATTTTCAATGCATTTTCAATGGAATCAATAATACTGGGATCTCTTAAGACTGGTTTGGCCAGAATGGATGGACAAATATCACTAACATGTTCCTTTTTTAAAAGCAACTGGTAATTAATGTGTTTTTTTGTTTGTTTGTTTTTGCTCAAAACTGTAATTATAAAATATGTTGTGTTTCTTCTAACCCTTTCCCAATATCTTACCAATATTTTGTTTATTTTTGAAGCATGTTACAAAATGTAAATGATAATGAATTTTGAAGACTGATGTAATAAACAATAAATCATCCCTTGCATATCTACTCTAGGCTCTGAGCAGTTTTTCTCTTGTCTGTTTCCCTCATCAGAAAGTCAACAAAATCATGGACTCAGCTGTCAGAGAAAACTGTAATCCTTTTCTTTCTTCACTGTGACCTTTAACTTTGCTGAGATCCAGCTGAGATTGAATTATTGGCCCTTTCCATCATCTCCCTTTAGATCTGTGGTTTACCCTTCTTCATGCCTTAGCAACCTTAGGATAAGCAGGTTAAGAGCAGTTACAGTAAGCATTTAAAGCTTTATTTAACATTTGTGTTACAGCAATTTGAATAGTGCTTTTACCATCAATTACTATTTATATGTGCGCAATTATATCAGACCATGAAGTCAATAGTAGATGTACATACTTTAAACATTTGATTTACATATTTAGAACTCAAAATTACTATTTTCTTTACTGTCTTTACAATGTCTGTAACAGAGATAGAAGTTTTTTTTTGCGCATTACTTATTGTCCACTTTATTGAAATAAATCAATTAATTCAAATAAATAACTTTTTTTAAAGAAACTCAGTGTTAAAACTACTAAATAATAATAATAATACTACTTATAATAATAATAATAACACTATGTGAGCAGTTCTGCAAATATTCATTCAGAAAATAAAAAAGTTACTTCTAAATCAGCAAGTCAGTAGCTACCTTTAGCCTTAAGATGTTTTGTGAATACAGGCCTGGTCTTAAAGTAATAACACAGAGGGATAAGACTGAGCTCTTCCACAGAGAATAAATTGGAAAGAAGATTAAACTAGTATCTGTGAGAGAATGCAACTACAGTAAAAGGTTTTTAAGACAGCCTATGGATATATTTTCCCGTTCACTGGTGCGAACAATTGTAGAGTAAAATTAATTTCGATATAAAAGCTCAAATATGCTGGCCGTTCATAAAAACTATCTCCCAGATATTGTTAAAGGAGCGGGGCTATATTATACATCCTGGTGACAGCTTAATCACAGTCGTGTGTCTTTCAGTCCTTCAGTTTCTGTCTTGGAATAAGAATCACCCATTTTCACAAATGGACTGTTTGAAGACAAGGTTTGATGGGTCTTCAAACTGAATGATGTTTCTCCTTCATAACTCCATCAGTGGCTGCAAAGAGTCAATTAATTATGTTTATGTGGATATTCCCACAGGGCTTCACAAACCAATACTAATAGAAAATCACTGACAATGAATCATCAAAAAGAACAGCTATCATTTGAAACACATCAGATCATTTTTGAGGTAATGTTACCAAAATATGTGATGAAATGATTGCACCACATGGGGGTGCAAAGGCATAAGGCAGTAGCAGAGAGATTACAGTGGTGTGTGTGTGTTTTCATTCAGATGTTTTTGTTTACTTCTCTGCAATCTGATCCTGACTATTTAACATAGGTCGATTTGCCTATCAACCTATAAATCCATTGGGCACCCTCACTCGTAGCATAAATGGTGGACAACTAAGGTGAGAATATTCAGTGTTATGGACTTTATTATGCAAAATTCATGGAGGAAGGCTTGTCAATGACTCTGGAGCCCAGTCTGTCTTTAAGCCTTTATAGTACCAGTGCTGAATGCTGGTTCTCTGCCAGCTGTTCTGCTCAGGCACAGGATGAGTGAAAAAGTCCACTGCTTTTAGTACATGAGCAGCTGTGAAGAGTTTAGAGTCAGAAGAAAATAAATTAATCTTGGGTGACATTAGCCACTTTCTAATGTGAACTCCAATGGCCAACGAATCATGTGCGAACATTGTCCAAAGTTTCAGAGATATTTGGTTTATGTGACTGTAAGAAATCGCTTCATACCAGGTAGTAAAATGCAGGCATTGATGAGGTGCATATGACGAAAATGTTTCGCTGGCAGAGAATATAAAGTCAAAATTAGTCTTATTTATGTATTCAGTAATCGTTACTACAGTCTCTGCAGCAATCTGCTGTATTTTGCTGTGTTGTTACTTAATTTGAGAGTTGTACACTGCACATGCAGTATGTATATTATAGTGAAGTATTCAGATTCTCAGTAAAAGTGCTCACCACAATGTTAAAATACTCCATTATAAGTCATGTATTCAAAATGTTGCTGAGGCTGCTCTTATCAATATTTTCATATTTTTTATATTTTCTATCATTAATGGTTTAAATAAGTATGTGTCATGTTAAAGGGATTACTTTTTAATGATAATATATAATCACAATATAATCTTCCTACTCTTCATTTCCTTAAAGCTTTACTGAGTGCATAGCCTCTTTTAACTCATTGTTTTGGTTTTCTTGCCCTCATACTCTGCCGTCATCAACCTTGTTTCAGCCACAGCAGACTTTTTTTTTTAGCCGGTGAACATAGTGGAGCCTTTAACTAAAAGAAGAGTGAATAGGACTTACATTAATCAGGGAGCCAGTAACATGACTTAGTGCTAATGTTGCTTTGTGTTAGCTGGTTGTTTAAATAAATAATCATTTGCAAATTCTTCACCATAGCATAGTTATTATCCATAAATGAAGCCTTCTTGACAGCATTTTAATGTTGAGGTAGTTTGAGGAACTAATTCTGATAGTTTAATCTATAACAATGAATCATATCATGTCTTATGTTCAAGATAATGCTATGTTTTGTTTGTAAAATCTAAAAACTGTGAGTAGTTTTACTACACAGTAACAAATTACTGTAAAAATATGGGACATTTTCAACAATAATGTACTGTTCTCCATTAACACAGATGAATACTGTACACTGTAAACAATAGTCTTGTAAATTAACAGTAAAATACTGGCAGCAGGGTTGCCAGCATTCTACTGTTAATTTTACAGTTCCCCTACTGTTATCTACTTTACAGTATGTTACTGTGATAAAAACCCCATACTGAATTACAGTACAATCCTGTATCTCCTTGATTTGACAGTAAAATACTGGCAGCAGGGTTGCCAGCATTCTACTGTTTATTTTACAGTTCCCTAACTGTTATCTACTTCACGGTATGTTACTGTGATAAAACCACATACTGAATTACAGTACAATCCTTTATTTCCTTGCTTTTTACAGTAGACTAAAACAGTATAGTGCTGAATGAACTCACAGTATACAGTACTAGTGCAAGGTAGTTGCAATATTGTTTTTTTTTTCATTAATTGCATTTAACCATAATCCCATATATAATACAATGCAGTCATTTTTGTAGATAGAGCATATTATTGTCTGAAAGCCACTTGCTATGAATTAAGCACTGTCTTCACTGTAACCTCGTTTAGCAATTTTAATATACCGTATACTGATTAAGTTAGTTAATTATAATACAGCCATTTAAAATGTGTAAAAGAAGAGACTTACCTTTATTTTAAAAATTATCACCAACTGCAATACCTAACAGGTTAACAATTGAATAAAACAAATTCAACTGTTTTAGTGTAACTGATTTGCTTAGTTTTGTAGGCAAGAGATACTTGGTACAATGGAGCTAAATCAGCTTGTGGCGCTTAAGGCCCTGAATAGATACAAAATTATCTGCAATGGAACACTGATTTTCAGTTAAGTTATTTAAAGTGCTTGCATTGAAACTCCTAGTTGTGCTAAAACATAATAATAAAATATAAAATAAAAATAAATAATAAATAACAATAATAATAATCCCTGCTTATTTACTGTAGCTGCACACACGCTTTTCTGCAGCGTGGAACGATAACACATACATAACTGTAGACAAAAAATGGGTAAAAACAGTGACTGCGACGATGACTCACTCACCGACCTATACAAAATTCCACTGGAAGTCCATCAGATTCTTCAGAAGTGTGGACACATGGGGTTTGACTTCTGACGACTTCTTCTGGACAACTTTTCCTGTTTTCTTGGAGATAATCTTTCCCCGGCTGGACTTGGACTCTCTCTCTGGGTTGATCCCGATGAAGCGCCTGAAAACACAGCAGTCTGAGATTAGAGGGATAGCAATAATGTCTGCTACTATATAAAGAGGACTGGGTGATATGGACAAAATCAAATCAAAATACCTTTGACCAAAGACAACCCGAAAAGAGTGCTCACTCACGATTTCATGTCAGAATGACTGCTTTGAAAAAGGACTGTTAGGTAACACAAGCCTTACCTTATGAATGAACTCAAGACTCCTCTTGGTACTGCAGGTTGAAGATATAGTACAGGGAAAACAGAGCAGCAAGACCTGTCACAAAGGTGGGCTGGATGCCCTCACACAGGGCATGACCTTCAAGGCTGATCATCCAGCATCCAATATTCACAGGCTCTGTTCCACCTGAAACGTGAAATAAGAGAAATATCAGTATTGATTGAAAATCCTGGATAAATATCTCTACTTGGAAGAACATTCATGCTTTGTTGCGATACAGAGAACTCACTTATCAACTTAAAGCTCATCTGATATGAAATAGATATTATGTCCATTTACTGAATACATACAGAGGAGGATTAGACGAGGAGTTGCCGGTAAGGTGAGGGTCTTCTCGACGTCATCAACTGTGGCAGACAACTGTAGGGCACAGACAATTTATTCGAAGTGAGAACAGTTTCGTAAGAACTACTGTAATGGAGTTTTTTCACTCTTTTTTCAACTTCTGGTCTTATTTTTACTGACCTTTTTATCTTTGTAATTTAACTTTTTTATATGTACAGTCTGTCCATGAGTCTGAGAAAGGATACTTTTAAATTGAATTAATTTGTATTACTAGCTTTATTTATATTATTATTTTTATTCGTATTCAATAAATCAATAAAAATTAAGAAAGAAGAGACACTTATGTCTGCAAGAAGGATGAGCACATCTCTGGTAGTCTGGTAGACTCTGACAGTAACTCCAACAGTGATGAGAAAAAAATGCCAATACACACACACCAAAAAAAGGTTAAGCTCATGTTTAAGTGTGATTCTTGGCAATGCAATATGCACTGCGAACATTAAAAGAAAGAGCTTAGTAGTTCAAGCAGCCTCACTATGTCGTTAAGGTTGGCTAACTCCCTCTGTAGGCTAACATCAGCACATGAAATCAAACAGGTTGTATACAGCTTCTTATTGGTCTCACTGAACAAATAAGAATAATGAATGATGTAGATATCTGCCTGCCTGACAAAAAGAACTATAAAATAGCATGCTTAATGTTCCTGCTGTAGCTGTCCAGTTACCGCATGGCAAGTTAAGATGACCATATACTGATTAATCACAGTTTAACTAAAATAAAATCATAGTATGATAGCAAGCAAACATCATCAAACAAATAAAATATAGTTTAACTTACCCTGTGATTTGCTCATAAAATGCAGGAATAAAATAGATGTTCCAAGAAAGGAAAGACCAGAGTTGGCTTGATGACTCCAACTGTTCCCACGTGTTGAAGCATGTCTCCTCTAGAAATACAGTAGTGTTCCGTATTTGCGCGGCCTCTCTGCTGTTGATTCTAACATCACTCCCAGAATGCAATGCTATTCACGGTTTATTACAGTATTTTATGGGAAACGGCCAGCTACCTACCAATATTGCCCAGAATGCATTGTTTTCAACAGTATAATATTTTTAATGGGTAACAGTATGTTACTGTCGCAATTTGGCTGTTTTCTTACAGCAATTTGTTACAGTGGAGGCCCTAAATGTTGTCACCTCACCTTGCTTATCGCATCCTCTTGTGTAGCACAATGTCAACATAAATGAATCAAGCATGGTTTAAAATATTATAGATAAGTGACTTAATTTGAGATAGAAGGATTAAAAAAAGGAAGAGCAATATTTGAAAAAGAGTATTTCCCCCGCTTTGAACCCTGCCATCACCTAAGTGGACGGAGCAGCATGTGCTACTTTCCTCCTCTCCTATGCACACCGCCCATCCTGCTCCAACAAGATAATGGTGGTCTTATCAAATTACCCTGTTGATTAATTTTGTGTTGAACTTTTACTGTATTGACTGTTTTCTTTGTTTGATGCTAGTCTAATGTTGCGAGCATGTATGCTAACGTTTTAGGTTAAGTTATCTAACGTTAGCATACTCCCCATTAGCTACTGAGTGGACAAAAGTTATATCTTTCTGTTGAATTATGTTACCAGATTTTCATAGCTACATGTTTGAATATCTAAGCCATCAAATCAACAGAGTTAAGTAAACTAGCTTTGTCATTTCCATTTAACCAATGCAAATTTTCAGTCTAATCAAATGCCCTGGTAAAATGTGATCCTCCATTGATTTGTTGTAAATGTAGGCTCTACTTTACATCTGTTGTGGGGATAAAAAGTAAGTTAAAATGTTAAAATGCCTTATCGAGCTGCTTATGGCCTACTTCAATGAGAAAATTGAGGGGCTCCTTGCTAATGTTGGTAAAGTTTTGTTTTAGCATAACTGTTTTTTGTCTACTATGACAGTAAACCGGTTTCATTCTTACATTGGATACCATTGTCCATGTGTCTGCCACTGCAGCAGATGTTGAGCGTACCCTGATCCTCCCAGCCAGTCGACGACTGATACTACTGGGTAAATTTCAGGCATGAAGTATAGAACATTAGTCTGTCTGTCTGCCACTCTGTCATTCTGTGTGTTAGACTGATGATAATTTTGTTGTGGTCTCCTATGGATGTAGTTCTCTCATACATGTTCTTGCCGTAGTTGAAATAAAGAAGACTTAATACTGTCATAATGGCAACAACTGGTCAGATGTAATCATGCTTCATCTTTTTATGATGATAAAATAGGTTTCTCAAAGTAAATTCATTCTATCATAATTATGAGACGCAGAGGTAATTATCGTGATAATGCATCTTAGAATTTGTATGATGGGTTGCATATTAAGTTCAAAGTAATCTTTACTCGCCACACCTAATATCTTACATGCTTTCTGTTATTACATTTTAGGTGCTTCATTGAAATCAAACCCGAGAGGGGAGCCAAGGCCAGCCAGGGGAAGGTGGTGTCCAAGAAGATGGAGAAGCTGGTCCAGAACAAGGTAGCAACTGTGAATCCCCATGTGGCCACACTCATTAAAAACCTCATGGACTTTGAGGGGGGCTTTATGTAGACCACAAGACATCTCCGCACAGGACCTCACCTTCACAAAGGTATATTCTAATAAAGTCAGGAAAAGTCAGAAAAGCCTGTCCAAAAAATGATGTGTCAAAAGATGATTAAATCAGTCAAAGGTTAGCCTGTCTAAAGCAGTCATAGCATATTTTGTTTAAAAAAGTCAAGAAAAGTCATAGTATATAGTCGAGAAAGTCGAAAAATTAAAAATTGAATATGTCCAAAAATGCTTGAACCAGTCATAGGATAGCGTGCCACTCATGGCATAATTTGTTGAACAATTTAAAGAAAAGTCATAGTATACAGTGTCGAAGAAATAAGACCCAAAAAAAGTCATAGTATAGTATGCACTATACTAATATACTACTAATTCACCATACTCTACTGTGACTGTTTTAATGTGATGTTTTCATGTCTCAAGGACACTTTAATCACATCCTGGGCCAGTGAGGAGCTGATCAATGAAGACGATGTCCCATCCTCCATGTGCTCCTTCAGGGAGCGCTGAAAGCCACTCACAGACGTCCAATGAGACTTCCCTCCAGCTGGTTGATGTCCTCATCACCTTACTCTTGGAAAGGACCAATCAGTGTGTTTAAGGACCTCCGGCATCTGAGTGTTGGGCCTGTGCTTAATTTTGGTCTTCAGTGTTTGAACTCAACAGTAAAGTTTGACTTTAATGAATCAACAGCAACAACTAAATTACTCTTACTCTATTTTGGGTCTCCAGTGTCAATTCTCAGATGTCCATGTGTCTTTGAACGCACCATCGTATGGACTCAGCAGGAATGCTTAAAAAACACAGAACATAGATCCTGTTGTACTTGTAGCTGCCAGTAGTTTACTGTAATTTAACAGGAATTTAACTTGTTAACTGATGAATAAATGGAGTGGAGTTTAAGTTAAGTAAGGCTACATCAAGATAGTATATATGTTGGCTATAGGCCTGTAATAGAAAATGGACTAATATTCAAGTTGCCCTGTCTAGAGATAATGTGTTTTTTTGTTTCAATTTTCTAATTCAAGCATTCGCTAAGGGATAACACTGGCCTTTTATCCAGGTGACTGCTGTTTACGTCCTGTGTGAAACCATAAGTCAGTGCTGATTAAATTTAACTTACGTACATAGATTCATTTACATAATGTATCTTAACTAACATATGTAACTTGAGTAAAAAAAATTACTTATTTTAACCCAAGCCATGATCTTTTCCTGAACCTAACTAATTGTTTTGTTGCCCAGACCTAACTTTTTAGTTCTGTGTCATTAATGGGAACACATAAAAATGAGACTGTTTCACAATGTGCACCTGTCACTGGGACGACTATGTGTTTAAACAAATGAAATCCAGGATAAATTACATTCCCCTGGAAACATGAACTGAAAATGCTTTCTTTCTTTCTTTGAAGCTCACAGGAACACAAACATCTATATACATGATAAGGGCACAATAAACTCTCCACACTCCCAACATGGCAGGTGTAAAGAAAGAGGAGCATGCATCTGAAGGAGCTATACACTTGAAAGGCCTTTCCTCTTCATGAGAGAGAGAGAGTTAACTAGGTGACTCTGTATGTAACAGGGGTGTTGGGGGGGGGGGGTGTTGATGGTGTTGGAGGAGGAGGAAAGGAGGACGGGAAGCAGGAAGGGATGGGAGGGGGGTTGGGTTGGTGGACGGGGGAATGAGACTTTGCTGGAAAATGTATCGGACTAGTCCAAAAAAAAGAGGAGAGCAGGAAAATTAAGGGGTGAGGGGAACCGGAGCTTTGGCCTGTGGATGAACCCATCGGGGACTTTGCTTGGTGGGGTCATTCCAAGTTCAGGTCTTTCCCTCGCTGAATCTGCGAGAGTGGAGGAACTATCCATGGCTGTAGGGGCCTGGTCTTGACGGCCTCCAGCCCCTGCTGCGAGCCCCCAAGGGGCCCTGTAACACAAACCCATTTCCAGCAGGAGTTCTGTGGGGTGTGTATGGAACGAGGGCATGCCCTGGGTAAACAGAGGTCATTCCGGGGGCGGGAGGGTAAGGAGAGCCACCTTTACCAAAAAATATTTTCCTGACAGTCAGATGGTTTGTTTTTAAAGCTCTCTTCCCTGTGTGTCTTTGTAAAGTATCGTGTTACTATTCTCACTGGACCATGAACAGCTCTGCAATGTGAATACAAGACTGTGTGGTCACACAAGGGAAAACAGTTAAAGTAAAATCAAGTAATATAAGAGAAGTTGAAAGCAGTTTATTTTTCTAGTTCCATGAATGTACCATAAAAAGCCATGTATTGCTCATTCAGCCCTTCTTGACATCAGAAATTACTGTTCATGAGTGAACTTCAAATAACACAAGTGCCAGGTGAATGTGATAACTGTACAGATGGAGCAGAGGCTTATAAAGGCTTTTGAAAAAGACAGATGAGAGACAATCTATCATTCCACACTCGCAGACCAAACAGCAAGTCAGGGGTGGCCAACTAATCAGGCAGTTTGCACAGACAGCACAGCATGGGTTCTTTGAGTGGATAAGTGATCCCTCCCATAATGTCAAGAGTAAAGCTGGTACCAGGGGTTAGGGCGAGGTTGGAAGGGAGTTAATGAGATGACTGGTGGGGTGATCAGCAACAAGAGGTTTGAAGACCTATGACACAACACAAGACACACATTGATAGAGACGAAATACTTTCTAGATTTATGCAGTGTTCGTTTATTTCTAATCATAACAGGTGGCCACCAGGATGAAGAAGTCAATCTGATGTAAACAGTTATCCTGTTTCACTCTGTATACAGGAATGTTATTTTGAAACTATTTTTAATGACAGATTTTTTTTCACTTTTCGCTCCTACCATGTCAGACTAATAGCTTAGAATAGTAAGTCATAGGCCAGCATATGCAAAACACTAAAATACACAGTGAATTATCATATTTCCTGGGCTACATGACCAAAATCAATTAATCAGGGCTATGTCGAAATTGCCCATGACTCATTGGCTGAGGGGAAAAAAACTGTAATGTTATCTAAGGCAGATCAAGTCAACATCAGGACTTCTATTCTTTGGTTTGAGATTATTAAAAAATCATTGTGATTCACTCCTATTGACTACTGTTACAATTGCACATGTTAGGTTAATTGATGACTCTAAAATTGCCTGTAGGTGTGAATGGTTGTCTGTCTCTGTTCGTCTCTATGTGCCCTGTGATAGACGGGCATCCTGTCCAGGGTGTACCCCACCTCACGCCCGATGGTATCGGCTCCAGCCCCAAGCGGTTGAAGATTAATGAATGAATGAATAAATCCTCACATGAGTAAAATGCCCTGATAAATCCTCACCTCATTATTAATGCATCATGTCTGCATTTTTCTTTGTAATAGAAATAACCGAGGGAGCTTTTCATACCATCTCTGCAATATTCTGAATCTTGCATTACATTATGTCTGGCCATCTGGCCCACTGAAGAGTGGAAAAGTATTTGCTGCAATTGCAGTATGTGATGTGATCTGCAGCATACAGAGACTGGATTTACTATATATCCTATACTATATATATATCCTTCTTAAAGAAAAATAAAAGAAACCTTTGTGGTGACTTAAAAACCAGACAGGGAGAGGGATGGAAAAAATGGGTTTGAATAACAATTCAGCTTTTCTTACAGAAATGTAATGGCATAGGATGTAGGATTATACTTTTGATGACAAAGTTAATACAGAGCTATGAATATATGTCGATGGGATGAGAGCTTCTGTAATTCAAATATAATAGCATTCCTACTATTTACTTAAGTAGCAGTACTGCAATACAAAAATAATCAACTACAAGCAAATGTCTAGCTTTCAAAAGTACTCATGCAAAATGATCCCTGTTAGAAGGGGCAGCTGCGCATGTGTGTGTGTGTGTGTGTGTGTGGGGGGGGGGGGGGGGGGGCACCAATGCACACATCTAATGTTGTATTATTAGATTTTTGGAACAATATCATTGACATATCAACAGGTAAGCAGTACTTTTGGGTTGTAGTTGGTTGCGATGAGGCTAATTTTGACTTTTGGGTAGCTTCATCTACAGTATAAAAATGCATCATAATTTATAAAGTGATCATGTGTTTTGTATGTAAAATCTCAATCTGAAAGGTAACAAATAGCTATAAAAGCAGTGGAGTAAAAGGTATACTATTTCACTGAAATGTTATGAAGTAGAAGTATAAAGCAGTGTAAAATTGAAACACTTAAGCAAAGCACACGTTTTGTTTTCTCTACATTCTCAAGATTACATCTGAATTAATCTTGTTGTTCTGAAAACTGCCACTTCTGTGTAAAAGAACATTTCATTATCCACAAAAGGAACTCATTCCACAGGCCTGATAAGGATGTCAGAGTGTCTGGTATTTAAAGACATTTTGTCTCCATTGGCAGGTCTGCAGGACCTGTCTCTCCAAGATGCCAGCAGACAGATACTGTCTTGTTGACAGCAGTGTGATAGAAATAGAGGAGGGATAGGGAAAGCAGGAGGGGTTGTGAAAAAACACAGCATGAAGGGAGAGAGAAGTTGAAATGAGAGGGAGGGTGTAGAGAGGTGAAGGAGGGTGCAGGGGGAACAGAGAGAGGGGGTGAGGGAAGAAGGGGAGAGAGAGAGAAGTGGGAATGGGAGGAGGGGGTGGCTGTGCGTGAGTAGAGGACCTCCCCGTGAACTGTGCAGTCGCGAGCCGGGTCATTGGGGCGAGGTTGTCAGAGCGTGCCTGAAACAGTACACCCAGGGGTTCAGCCAGAGTTCACACACTCAGTGTGCGAGATCCATGTCCCTCAGTCAGCGCTCGCCAGCCGTACACCAGCATATACACAGCAACACAGAAAAACTCACATGTATCAACACACACACGCATGTACAAAGACGAAATCAAAAGCAACAAACACAGATGCACTTGCGAAACGTACAGGATGTTTAAAATATAATCAATCTCCTTAGCCTGGGCTAAATGGGAATTTGCACAGAGCAAACAGTAAGTCTCACACACTGTCTCTACAGGCACAGTGGAATATTGTTTTCATATCAGTGCAAGCAAAGTTTATCTACGGGAGATATATGCAAAATAAACATGCAGAAGGATAAAGTGGAAAGGATCACCACTTGGTGCAAACAGATTCAGTGAACCACTTAGATGGTAACTGATAGTGTCCATGGCCAGCAACAACACCAGAAACAGCACCAGTAACGTTTTTAACACAGTCAGAAAGATTTTCTTTAATTCCAGTCAGTGTGGTTTAAATAGGAGAGGCCACTAAGCCAGAATCCCCTCTGTGTGACTGAGCTCTTTGTGGGAAAGCTGTCTGCTTTACTCCCATTGAAGACTAGTTGGCCCATTGTCAAACCCAGAGTTTGACCTGGTGTTGAACCCAATTGTCAAACTTGCATTGTAGTGTGGGACCTTGGTGGGGGAGGAGAGGCACAAGAGTGTGGTTTAGCTGACTGAGGCAAGTCTTTGTCATCTCTTGGTCCCTCAAAGAGTTCATAATGATTTCATATGCCTCGGCTAATGCAGTAAAAAGCTGTGAAAAGTGGAATTTCCTGTCAAAGCCTCTTTTCTATATAATTAATGTGGTGATTTAGGCCTTAAATACAGTATGTTCTCACATTTCATCGAAGCCAGTCATGTGGTGACCACCCCAATCTGTCTCCCAACTCTCACGCTGGGGATAACTCAGTCTTGTGTGTCACAGAGGATTTGACAGACAGGCCCAGCTGTGGCAGTGAGGCGCCAGAGCACCACACCCTCCGAATCCAAGGCAGACAAGGCCCAAACCCAGAACAATTCAGTCTTTGTGGATCTACTGGAAACCATCAACTGCATCCAAATGACCGTAAGCTGTAGATACAAGCCAGATGTTGGAATTCCTCGGCTCAGTTCAATCTCAGTCCAGTCTGTCTCATCCAAGCCCGGCAGCATAGCAGTGGCAGGAAAGGGGGCGGGTGGTTCTGATCTTTTTGTTATATGAAACCCATTCTAATCGAAGGGGAGACGTGCATTTCAGCCTGTATATTTACCGTCTACGGTAGAACAGTCTAATTGAGAAATTGTCCAAAATTGCAGCTCTTTTACTCAGGGCTTTGTGATTATTGAAAACAGGTCGCTATATTGTTTTCATCATTTTGATGAAATTCAGTAATATGTACCAAACCCATGGTTCATGAGGGCAGCTGCGTTGCACATTAGTCTATGTAAGAGCCAAATTATCCCCAGATGCCCTCATCTAGATTAGTTTTACCTAAAGGAAGAAGTTAAGAGACCATTAAACCAGTTTAAACTGCTTTGCCACTCAAAGCTGCCTGAATAAATAGCTGTTTGTCTGAGCAACTTAGATAATGTCTTACGTAAAGCTAGTGCTCTGAACTCCAAATACAATAGTCGAAGCCATTCGTAGAACTTTTTTCCCAATAGATTTTTTAGAGCACCCGATCGTGTAATCAGGACCTCAAAGAGGCTACGATAATATCTTGTAAGATCTTCATCGGTTTAAATTTGACATGCACACAGCGATCTGGTGGAAGACTAATTTAGATAGATAGATAGATAGATAGATAGATAGATAGATAGATAGATAGATAGATAGATAGATAGATAGATAGATAGATAGATAGATAGATAGATAGATAGATAGATACATAGATAGATAGATAGATAGATACATAGATAGATAGATAGATAGATAGATAGATAGATAGATAGATAGATAGATAGATAGATAGATAGATAGATAACTTTATTTATCCCGAGGGGAAATTAGGTCATCGTAGCAGCGGTACAATACAATCAGAAATACAAAATATAAACTACAATAAGAGTACAGTATTGCAAATTTAAAAAGCTATATTACAATATACTATGTGGATTTTAAGGTGCAAGATGAAGAGAGAAAGGTGCATTTTTAATTACAGTAGAAGGATTTAAGTAATAAGTCACTTGTATGAAGTGGGTGTATTTCCTGAGTGTTGCTGTGAAGCGTTGTAGAGTCTAATGGCAGCAGGTAGGAATGATTTCCTGTGCCGTTCTTTAAGGCAGCGAGGTTTGTCCTTTTGCAGGCTAATTACAGCAGTCTGTGCGACCACCCCCCACATTCCCAGCCAACCTTTCACCTCTGGGTGTTGAACAGGCAATTACTCTTCTTGGCTTCTGTGTGAAGGGTGCACACACAAACTATTCCTCTCCCTCTCCATCCCTCATTTCTCTGTCTTTCTCTGACTCATTGGAGTATCCATAGCACTAGGACAACATACAAGTGCCATATAAACACACACACCTAATCTTTAGGTTAAGTAGAGTTTCATGCGGAGGAGGGTGGCTGGTGTGTTTTTGCTTCCTAAACTCTCAGTGACCTTTTACTTGAACTTTATGTGGATGTTTTCGTTAAAGATGTCTTACACTTAAGAGTGTTGAAATATTTTTTTAAACTTTAGTTTCTAGTAGTCATCTTTGAGAGAAAATTACACTGAAGCTGCTTTCTCATATGAAAGTTTTCCAAGATGCCCATAAAGCACACAGCAGGACATTGTCCATGTCAGATGTGATCTCAACTTCTGGAAATACTTCAGGCTGGTGCCTGGGTAGAGTATGCAGAAGAACATGGATGTGGTTTATACTGTGGTTAAGTAGCCAGTTTGTAATTTGGTCACAGACTAGTGTCTTGGCGTTTCTTGAATTTGTCAGACATTATTGGTGTTGGTCCTTACCAACAGAAGTTCCTAAATCTTGTCGTCTCTCCAGTTAGACGTCTTTGTGTAAACCACCCTTCTTCTTCACTTTCGGATGTTTGTTTTCTTCCGGTTTCGCACAAGCTGCACAATGTAAACGTCATCCTGAATTCTCAGAACAATGCAGGCTGCCCTCATACACTGTTTATATATATAAATACAAAAAATAATGCGCTGTAATTAGTGAGTATTCCAAATATTGAAAAAGACTGCTTATCTCTTTTTAGGAAGGCAGATTGAATGGGTCGGAAAACAGGACATTTCATCCAGGGGAGTTTGTGTCTCAGCATATTTTGTTAAATATCATACAAACTGTTGATGAGAATACGATGGACAATGACCTGCTCTGTTCACACATGGGCTCAATCAGATCTTTCACAGATAGACCTTGTCCTAAGGAGCTGGCAGGGTAAAATATTTAAGGTCCAGTCAAACTGATAGAGACTTTTCTATTCTTACAACTCCTCCAGGTAATGTCTAGATAAGTTCAGGGTCACAGTGCATGTGTGAAGGGGGCTCTAGAGAGAATCCACATAGTAATGTAATTACCATAATTTGATATTCAGTCACTTGCACATACCCATCCATTTGTAGACCTCTGCCCTCTGTTTGATGTGAGCCTGAGATGCAGAAGCTGTACGCATGGAAAAAACACATCTAAAAGCAGTATAATGAGTGACCCATATGTCTTGGACCTCTGTAGAAAAAGGTCATGTTCCACTTTATAACGCAAAGAATGAGGGGAAAATTCTACTTCTGCGATGTGAGGTTTCTGAGTGTGATTTTTGCTCAGACATATCACTAAGCCCCATGCTGACTCAGTCGTTTAGAAAAGTGCTTTTAAGCTCTTCTGTGCTGCTTGATAACCCACATCCTCTCCTCAAAACCCTCAGTAACAGCTCTCCAGAGGGATGCTTTCATCCTGACGCACACTGTGTGTTTGGTCTGTTTCCATTTAGCTAAGTTCAGGTGTAGTTCACAGAGGCCGCCAACTCTGGTCATGTGACTTGCATGCAGGCTGTGGGCTTTGTGTTATATAGTCCTGTGATAGGTCGAGAGCATCTGTGCCAAGAAAACTATACAAGAGTGTCATAACTGTCAGCTATTTCACATAAGCCAAGAAAATATGTTTGATATATCATCTATTTATCTATCAGTGTGTCTGTGGTTTAGTAAGAGTCTATGACCTGCAGATCTCATGTCTCCCCTTGTCATGGTGAGAGCAATGGCATGTTAAAAAGGTCATATAACCTTTCGAAATCTGCTCTTTACTCTGTAGATGAAGGTACTGAGAGGATGGTGCCCTCCATCTGACCAACATCAGATTCACATTGATCAAGGCAGGCTGTTGGCAACAGACACCAAACCACAGAGTTCACTCGTGCTGCGACACTGTTACGTAATCTATGGAGAAGCTGCTCTGAAGTAAATAAATCTGAATGAGGCGGTCCATCTGGGAACAACATTTTTTAGCAGAGCTCTCCTGACGTGATGCCTAGTGGGCTTTATAAATATCCTGAGCCCATTCGCGCAATGTGAACTGTGTTTCACCCTCCCACACCCTTCCCCTTTGAGTGTTTGCCTTCTTCTTGCAGTGAAAAGCAGGCTTTACTTTGCTTTGTTTGTCCTTCAGCGCTTTCCTCCCACTTTCTCCCTGTTCACTGTCAGTGTTCAGAAGCAGAACACTGGAAACCACACGTGAAACAGAACTCTCTTGGCTTCACAATGTAGGGTGAATGACCCAGAGGGATTTTTATGTCATATTGGAGCTAAGGAAGATCAGACATGAAGTTGAAATTTCTATTCTTTTGAAATCTATGAACAGAAACTATGTATGTATGGTAGTTTTCATCTCAAATTGCAAACTGCTTAACCAAAAGCAGACAATTATCTTTCAAACAAATTACTGCTAGTGAACCACTTTCCCAGTGACGCTGTGTCACTCTGATCTGGTGTTGTTCCTAATCAAATTTGTTGGCATGATATGATGTTCAAGAAACAAACCTTTATGAACAATAGGTGACAGCAGAGACAAAGTGTTCTTTATAGAAGCTCCAAAACCCTTTCGCCACAAAGATCACCATATAGATATTCTGTGCCTCTCTGCACACAGTGGAGGAAGGACTTTGTAGATATGGCTGGCAGCCAGTGATGAATACAATTTATGGAGAGTTATGCCCCAACTACCAAGTGTTTGACCTTGTGTTGTAGAACTACAGTCCCATCCACCTAATGCATATGTATGGCACATCTACCTGTAAAGGCTGCATTCTTTAAACAGCCATCTGTGGCTGAAGTGATTGAATATTTCATGGCTGCATTAAACAAGCTAAAACATGCTTCAAGTTTTATTTGTTTCAAAATAATCAGTGCCATTCTTATTTGTTTTATTTGCTGCATATAACTATAAAAACACATCCTCATACCTAAAAGATAGGCAATTGCCAATGACTCCAAAAATGTCATGTAAGACGATTAGATACAGTATATTTAACATTGTGAAGCTGCTGCAGGGTGGCAGTTTTGTGAAACAGAGCTAAATGAGTAAAGAACTTACACATGGAAGTTGGTTAACTTAAGAAATATCACCATTGAGTTTTGGTTTCTCACAGGTCAAGAACCACATGTCTCCTTGGTGAAAGTTCAGTTTGATTGACCCATCCACTTACCCCAATCTTCATCCTTATGTGAAGTTTGGGGCTCTTATAACTATGTCACCTTACTTCCTCATTTGATCCCAAGATAATTCAACAGCTACCACAGGTCACTGCATAATAAGAAAGGCAAATACATGTTGTTACTGCTTGCACAGTTGACCTATACGGCTGTTTTTGGGGTGAGGAGGATCTGACAATGAGCATGGATTAATGTGATACTTTTTGGAAAGACAGAGACACATGCAGTTTATATTCAATACTTAACATGTCCCTCTATGTCTAATATCTTACACAATTTACTAATTAACCATTAGTAATGGATTATCGCTTATTTTCTACATTCATCTACTATGTGTGTTGTGTGTGTGTGTGTGTGTGTGTGTTTGACGACTGACACCCTCTGAGCTTGCTGCTCCCTCTGACCTTTAACACCAGAGTGTACAATAACTTTTACAGTTTGACAGGTCAACTGAGGCATCATGGCTGGCCCCTTGCTGTGGGTTAGGGCTGAGCCTTTTTATCATACTACCCACCCTGTGATGGATGAACCCAGCAACAAACTGGCAAGAGAGCTAACAGTGTTGTTCAGAGACAGCGGATCGTTGAACACTATTCCACCACCTTCTCGTTGCCCCTGGCTTCAGGCTCATTCAACTATTCGTTTTAGGCAGTGTTTACTGGTCCACAGAGCACACAGACTTATGGGGTTTATTATAGGTAATAGTCCACTGCTCACCAAGCCAGTTTGTGCTGCCACTTGTCTTGAGTGTGCTAGTACAAAGTAAGGGGATATCTATTAGGAGCTTTAGTGCTAATGTGACAAATTCTGCCTCGACAAAATTTACATAAATTATGGTATTTTTAAAGGACAGTAGTCGACAAAATCTTCTATGTTTTACAGAGATATCAAATGAAAGACTATGACATTTTTTGGAAACACATTTATCATATGCAGCAGAGCCTTATTAAGCTTCAAAGTCACAGTGAACCATTTGCCAGGAAACTGGGATTCACAGGATCTGTGAGTGTATGTGATGTGAATAACAGAATTATGCACTGGCTGGCTAAAAACATGCGTTCAGCATCACTGCACAACACGCCAAATGGACTCCAGATCCGGGCGCCTATAATATATTTTATGGATCATTGGAGGCAGACCCCTGTGTTGGGATTACAAATGCTTGGACAGCATATAGAAAAAATACACTCAAGTTTGTTGCTCTCCTTTAGAGTATAAACAAAGGAAATTCAGGGGCATTAAATAACAAAGGTGCAGTAAAGGCACCTAATGATGGCTAATAACATTTTAGATAAACTTATAATAATGATAAACTTACTGATAAAATATATTTGTGGTCAGTATCAAAGGTGGTGACTCAATTCACTGCACAGTCTTTGAATTCAGCACACAGGAAGAAAATGCTTGTAAACTTCTAATCACGTGTTTTAAGACCACAGTAATCCTAAGTACAACTGAAATGTCCAGCACAGACACCTGGGAATGTGGTCATAGCTGAGAGAGCTACACTCTCTGATTTCTCCCCATGTGACCAAACCGTGAGTCCTCTGCTTCCACCTGCACCTGGTCAGTCACCCTGGAGCTTAGTGCCTTCAGCAGTTAAAGGGCTTTCCAAGTCCCCTTTGATTTATTCAGTATTTGGCTAACCTTGCTCTGAACCTTCCCAATGAGATTTCCAACCATTTTAGCCCTCCTCTTCCACCATACGTGAACTACATGCCTCCTTGACCTAATTCCATCCCAACATGCTTCTTCTCCCTCTGCTTTCGCAACTGCTCACTCAGAGAATGTGAAACAGGCCCTTGGAGGAGGCTCGGGTTCACTCCTGAAGGCCGTCCCCCTCCCCACCCAATGCGGGTCACCTACTGATCACAATGTGAGTGCACAGGAGGGCATTTATGGTTCGCTTGGATTCAGATGAATGTTTATGTTTATATGTCTGGCAGCCAAAGGGCAGGCACTATCACATCTTTTACAGCCACTCTCATGGGTTCGCATTTCGTTGTGTGTTCTTGCTTTGACTTGTGCTCAGATGTGGGGTGTCTGGATCTGTGCTCTCCATATCCCCTGATGTGTATAAGCAGTTGAAGTGTTACTCTCAAGGCAGCAAGGGGAAAGTTATTTGTGTATGTACTCTGTCTGTTTGTTTTACAGAGCCCTTAGAACAAATGGCGTTCACTTGTCTTTAAAGTTTACACTCACACTTTACTTGTGCCTTCTCAGTGTTGGCTGGTTTCACAATCTTCAATATTTAGCAGAAAATCTGCATTTACTGTATTGTCATGCTGCACATTTCTTTCTACTATGTTAGAGTATTGGCTTCATGATTAACCTCACAGCAAGAATGGAAACAGTACAGCTTATAGATAAGCATAAAATTTGCGCTCTGCTGCATTTTCACTGAACATTGCTCTTTGCTCTAATCTAAATATACTAGCCTCAGGTGAAACCATGGAAGTACTTTGTGTGTTTTTATGTCAAATCAAGACATTAATTATCCCGCCGGTCTAATGTGTGAACGTATTGTTTTGTCAAATAAATAAATAAAACTGCCATTTTAGGTGGTTTAAAGTTGAGACTTTAAGTACAGCTGTTCATCTTAGCGAATGCAATATTATACGCAGAAGTAGAATTATAGGCTGTGGTAATTCTAAACAGTAGTGCATTGACATTGTTTAATGTCTTAAGCCCTGTTGGAAAGTTATAGTTTATTTGTATATTTTCTTACTTTAAACATATACAGTCTCAACATCATTTAGCTTGTTATAAAAAAGGCTTTCCATTAGATTAAAAAAGTGCAGCTGAATGCGGTTTAATTTTTACCACAGCCTCTTCTTTTATTGTGATAAACCTCAATGCGGTCAGATTTTAGCATCATCTCATTAAATCTTAATGAGTTCCGATTCACTGTTTACCATCTGTGAGGTGAAAAAGAGCACAACTCTCTCGCACAACCTTATTACTTATTCTACTGCAGCTCATGATCCTTAATTGGCTTGAGTTTTTGTGGAGCAGTATATCACATGAACTCTTAATTTTACTTCCATTTAGGTTTGGGTCTCTTTGTTGATGTCATATATATTTGTCAGAATGGTCTTCATGCACTAGACAGCTTAATATTTGCAAAATTTCAGATGTCATGCATAACAGCGAACATCTCAGTATGCGACAGAAAATACACACATACAAGTGTCATGTATGCGTCCTACAGTATGTGTACGGTTAATATGGCTACTGATCATTATGGATGCTGTGATTATGATAGGGGGGGTTACAGCATCAGCATCATATCACTTAGTGGCAGACCAGACACTGGAGAGATACAGCTACGAGTTCTGGGTGAGTCAAAGTTACCTGAGAACCGCCCCCAAAGGTGTGTTTTAAGGGAGATAGGAGCAGCCAAAAAATAACTACATCTATGCCAAATTGATCAGTGGCTCTTAGAGATCCAGATTAAAGTGTTTCAAATCAAGTTTTTGTTTCATAACATCTCCCTCAGACACTTCCACATACAATTGCTAGGGTTGCTAATGCAATGTGGTGCTGTTCGAAGGCGCAAGCCGCCTGTAACAACCGAAGCCACTCTACCTGGCTATGCGTAAATGTGGCCTTGGTACATCCACATCGTTCTCGTTCTCTGTCCACACAGCCTTGTTTCAGGCAATATCTGTCCACACAAAACCATTGAAACCAGCTAAAAAAGCTTTAGTACACATGTCAGGCCTATATGTGACACTGTATCTCCTGCCACAGAAATACACCAACAACTGAGAAGAAGAAACAGAGCATGCGCATAAAGCTCCTAAAGAGGTCACGGGGTGAGAGGGCGGGTCGAGAGGTGGGGTGATTACATCATCGCTTCACAAAATAGATGGATTTGCTGTCCACACAACAACACAAGTACAGTTTTTTTTAATTGGCTCTGGGACTTGGTGGATGATCAGCCAAAATGATTAAAAAACGTTTGTGGTTACAGCAAAACCTGTCTTCATGTGGATTGCCCCTTAGAGAAAACTAGGTAAACACACACTGGTCTTTTGCCTACTTAAGAGGTAATCAGTCTTGTATAACTGAGGTTCCACTGCTTAGCTATCTCAGGTGTGCCCAGGATTGCACAATCTTGAATCTAAATCCAAGTAGTCCTTGACAGACAGCACATAAGCACCCCACTAGCAGGGTACCAAAATGTTGCCTCTATGTATAAAAGGTACTGTTTGAGCTCAGCAACACACCAGTGCAACATTTATCAATGCAATAACCTTCAAAGTCTTTTTGGCTTACCCAAGTGAGTCAACTGTGTGACCCATAGAAATTCTGTGGAGCCTAGCTGTTTCCCCCGCTTTCAAATCTTTATGCTATGCTAAGATAATCGGCTGCTGGCTGTAGCTTCCTATTTATTGTACAGACATGAGAGGGCTGTCAATATTCTCGTCTAACTCTTGGCAAAAACACAAAGAGTTGACTTTCATTCAACTCACATAATCTGAAATCACAGATCAGTTTATCATCTTTGGGGTATTAGACCAGAAGGTACCTGAAATTTTCCTATGGGTACAGATCATGTTGATTTTTTTTTTTTGACAATCTTTTCGTAACCCAGCTCCTGATTATGACATGCTTTTTCTTGTTCTTAAATAATATCAAAAGCTAATTGTGGGACTTCTAATCCATTCATCTATTGTGAAAATACGCAGCTCCCTTCCATTGTTTTGAGCTAAACCCTTAGAACTTGCTTAGATTTATATGCAATAAACCAAAAGAAGCTCCATATTGTCCCTTTTTTCAAGAATATTAGCTTCTGGCGCTTTCTAACACAAATCACATTTATATATCTATAGGCATAAGATGAACCCTCTTATCGTTTCATCTGTCTGGCATCTACACAATCTTTAGTTCATAGAAAAGAACGAGTGATGCTAAGCTACCAAAAAAGAGTTTGTCGCTTAAATTTCAATGGATTATCCATACGTAAGTGTTTTATGGAGAACTAGTTTCTACAGAGCGTAATAATATTTTTGCCGCGGGTGGTGGCATGGTTCAACACGTGACCATGCTACACCAATAAGATAGCTGCTTTTTGTCAACAGAATGGCAAGATGGCAGCTCCTGTGTTGGATTCAACATTAGCAATAAAGAGGAAAACACCTGAAAATCTAAACCATGCTGAAGACATAACCGTGTCCAAGAAGAACAATAAGGCAAATATACAATCATTTTTCTTTATTATTTATTCTTTTTTTTGGATCCCCATTAGCTTCCACAAAGTGCCTGCTAGTCTTCCTGGGATCCACACAGGAAGCGACAACAACTAAACAAATAGTCATAAAATCACACTATATCATTAAAACAAAACAACTATGTAGATAAAACAAAAAACAAAAGGTAGCTATATTCACAAAACAAAAACAAAACACAGGCTCAGCCTCATAAATAAAATAAAGTGAATACACACCACAGTAAAGAAACATTAATAACTAATAGTGATTAACAAGCACAATTTCTAAAAAAGGGTGTGTAGTGTTTTAGAAGGATCTATTTCTTTAGGTGTAATCACTCCCCATGTGCATTGTTTTCCCTATTGTTGGTTTGGCATGCGCAGTGATATTCATGTTCTACATTAAAAGTAAACTGAGTGAACTTCATCTCCATTTGAGAATAATACGTTTATTATTATGTAGTCGTAAAGACACTACAAATTGGCGATGACGATTCCACGAACCTAATGTGCAAATGGAGCCGACTGTATGGAATGACAAGTCAACCGGAGGAAAGGAGAAAAAGCAAGAGTAGCAGCACTAACGATAGGGGAAATGTAGAGGCCAAATGTGGATGCGTGAGTAACATGCATAGTACACAGTAAGCTACGCAACTAAACAAGCTAAAAAGGTTCATCTGTAGACTGACAATGACTTTCGTTGGAAAAGTAGACGATTTTGATATCGCAAATGAAGACTGGGATGCTTACATAGAGAGAGTGGAACTGTACTGTGATGCTAATGACGTGGAGGATGAGAAGTGCTCCTCAGTCTAATGGGAGCCGTGCTCCTCAGTCTAATGGGAGCTGAAACGTACAATCTCCTATGCAACCTAGTTAGCCCTGATAAACCGTCTAGCAAGAAATTCCACAAAATTGATCCGATTTTGAGAAACCACTTTAACCCTAAACCTCTAGTGATAGCTGAACGATTCAGATTCAATAAAAGAAATCAGGCAAAGGATGAAAGCATTTCTGATTACATGGCTGAATTACGAAAACTTTCTCAATATTGTGACTTCAAGGAGGGACTTTCTGATGCATTAAGGGACAGGCTAGTATGTGGCATGCATTGCTCAAGAACACAGAAGAGGCTACTGTCAGAAAAGGACTTGACATTAGATAAAGCACTGACTATATCTATCTCAATGGAAACTGCAGCTAAGGATGCTTCTGAACTACAAAAGAAAAGTATTGAAACTGAAATGCATAAGATGTCATTCAACAATGTGAAAAAGCAAAAATGCTACAGATGTGGAAAAACCTCCCATGATGCAAATGACTGTTGGTTCAAAAAAAAGACCTGCAGAAAATGTAATAGACAAGGCCACATAGAAAGAGCGTGCAAAACAGATAAAAAAGCACAGCCAAAAAGACAAATTTGACAAAAACAAAAGTTTCAAGCGTAAAGCAAAACATGTACACAAAGTGATAGAATGTGAAAACTCAGACAGCACTGAAACTGATGGAGATGACCTGTCATGTCTAGAATTGCATAGCATAACTGAATCAGATAGGAAAATAATATGGATAGCAACGGAAGTGTCTGGAGTAAAGCTGAAAATGGAGCTGGACACAGGCTCTGCTTTGTCTGTAATATCTGAAGCGGACTATAAAAGACAGTTTTCCAAGCTACCATTAGAAAAGACCTCAGTGATGTTAAAGACATACACTGGCGAAAAGGTGTCTCCTAAAGGCAAACTGCAAGTGGATGTGACTTAAGGTGACAAAACACACCACTTGGAGCTCTATGTACTGAAAAGTGGAGGACCAGCTCTTTTTGGGCATGAGTGGTTAAGAAAAATCCAGCTTGATTGGCATACAATTAAAGCTCTCAACATATCACCAGGGCTGAAGAGTTCCACATGTAGCTCTAATCAAAGGATTTCACAGCTCCTAAAAGATCATGCAAATGTGTTCGAAAAAGGCATTGGCAAACTGAAACATATAAAAGCAAAAATTTAATTGGACGACAATGCAACACCAAGGTTTCACAAGGCGCGTCCAGTGCCGTACGCACTGTGTCCGAAAATAGATGCTGAACTTCAGAATCTGGAGACTTCTGGCATTCTTTCTAAAGTTGATTGGAGTGACTGGGCTACACCAATCATTTCAGTTATCAAGAAAGGGAAAAGTGGAGGTGTTCGCATATGCAGCGATTTCAAAGTGAGCATTAACCCAGTGCTGCGTACTGTGCAGTATCCCCTGCCACGAATTGAAGACATTTTCTCCTCATTAGCTGGAGGGGAGAAGTTTTCAAAAATTGATTTGTTACAAGCCTATCTCCAAATGGAGATGGAGGAATCAAGTAGGAAGTTGTTAACTATCAACACGCATAAAGGACTGTACCAGTATAATCGGCTTGTGTTTGGCGTCGCATCAGCACCAGCCATTTGGCAAAGAGCAATGGATCAAGTGCTTCAAGATATACCGAGAACACAGTGTTATCTTGACAATATAATTGTGACAGGAAAGAATGACAAAGAACATCTTGAAAAGTCTTGAGTATGGCCTACGAGCAAAGAGAGAGAAATGTGAGTTTTTCAAGAGTGAAATCATATTCATCATATTGTGGCCACGTCATTGACAAACTTGGCTTACACAAATCTCAAGAGAAAGTCAAAGCAGTACTGAAAGCCCCTAGACCAGAAAACATGTCACAGCTTAGATCTTATCTGGGCCTAGTAAACTATTACTACTAAGTTTCTTCCAAACCTGGCTTCAGTGCTGCATCCACTGAACACCCTGCTGCAGATAGGAACCAAATGGGAATGGTCAGAAAGATGTGAGAAAGCATTCCAAGAAACAAAAAGACTGATCACCTCTGATGCACTACTTACCCATTATGATCCATCACGCCCCATCCGCCTTGCATGCGATGCATCCCCGTGTGGCATTGGCGCCGTGTTGCCACACAGTATGGATGATGCGTCCAATTGCATTCGCTTCAAGGTCTCTGACGAGCGCTGAACGCAACTATGCACAGATCGACAGAGAGGCCCTCCGCCTTGTGTGGGGCATAAAGAAGTTCCACCACTACCTTTATGGCCAGCGGTTCACATTAGTGACAGACCACCAGCCCCTTGTATCTATCTTCAACCCCAGGAAAGGAATCCCTGTGATGTCAGCCACCCGACTACAACGGTGGGCACTGTTTTTGGGAGCTCACTCCTATGACATTGAGTTCAAGGGGAACAAGCAACACTGTAATGCTGATGGTTTGTCACGCCTCCCACTACAGACAACTGAGGAAGAAAGGTCAACATCTCGAGATCCAGCAGAAGTGTTCCATACAGCACTGGTGGACCAGTTACCAGTAACAAATGCTGAGATTCAGAGAGAAACACAGAATGATCTGACACTGTCAAAAGTGTATGACATCACGGTGCAAGGCTGGCCAGCCCACGGAAATGCCATGTTTCATGAGTTTTCGGTGAGACGTGATCAACTCTCCGTTTGCCAGGGAACTCTGATGTGTGGATCACGTGTGGTGGTGCCTTCAAAGCTTCGCACTAGAGTGTTGGAGAACCTACATGAAGGTCACCTGGGTACAGTTAAAATAAAAAGTCTCGCCCGTAGTTACGTATGGTGGCCAGGGATCAATAAACAAATTGAAGATATCACCAAAACCTGTTCAGGATGCCACAACATTCAAAATGCACCCCCACAGGCACCTTTACACCCATGGGAGTGGCCATCTGCACCCTGGCAGAGAGTGCATATCGACTTCGCTGGGCCATTCATGAACTCCATGTTCCTCATTGCTGTGGACGCCCACTCAAAATGGCCAGAGGTCACACCAATGAAATCTACAACCTCAGAAAAGACTATTTCTGTACTGAGGAACATCTTTTCCAGGAATGGTTTCCCTGAGCAAATTGTGAGTGATATACTTCAGATGAGTTCAGGCTTTTTATGAAGAAGAATGGCATTAAACACTTCAAGTCAGTGCCACACCATCCAGCAACGAACGGATTAGCAGAACGGTTCGTCCAAACCTTTAAGAAGTCCATTAAAGCAATGGAAAAGGAGAACATCTCTCTTCAGCATAAAGTGGATAACTTCCTTTTTGTGTATCGTAACTCTGTTCATACAACAACTAATCAAACCCCGGCAATCCTCTTTATGAACAGACACCTGAGATCTCGCATTGACCTCCTGAAACCCAACTTACGGAGGGAAGTGCAGAATCAACAGTTCAAAACAATGTCAAGTGAGTCTGCAAGAAGTTTTGATGTTGGACAGCAAGTTTTGGCACGAGATTATCGTGAAAACAAGTGGACACCTGGGCGGATAGTCACGAAGAATGGACCACTGATGTACGAGGTGGACATTGGAGAACATACATGGAGACGTCATGTTGATCAGCTATTGAACGCTCAGCCAAACAACACCACTGACTAGCCTGAATCCAACAACCCCTATACGGTGTGTTCGCCAAACCCATTTCCCACACCTGATCATGACCCCCCCAGTACTGCGACACCTACAAAAGGAAATGTGCCTCCTGAAGAAAGCACTCCACAGATTCCAAGACATTACCCTGACAGAATAAGGGAGCCACCTAAGAGACTGGAATTATAATGAACTGTCTTAGTTACAAGTGGCTATAACAAAGTTATGGACTGAACTGTTAAAAAAAAAAAGAAAAAAAAAAGATATTGTTGAAATTGTTGATGCACTGATATTACTGTTTTGATATTTGTTGTATTGAAATGTGTCACAAAACTGAGTATGCTACTATATGCTTAGATATGGAGTACAAATCTAAAAGGGGAGGAGTGTAGTGTTTTAGAAGGATCTATTTCTTTAGGTGTAATCACTCCCTATGTGCATTGTTTTCCCTATTGGTGGTTCGGCATGCGCAGTGATATTCATGTTCTACATTAAAAGTAAACTGAGTTAACTTCATCTCTGTGTGAGAATAATACATTTATTATTATGTAGTCATTAAGACACGACAGGGTGAACTTTTTATCTTAAGTCATCTAGATCAATAAAAGACAATAATTGTACTCATACCACTTATTATTCTTTGTTCATTCATTTATTCATCCACAAACGAAAACAGCATTGATCAACCATAAGATGATCTTTATTAAAAATATGAAATGTAAAACTGTAAAAAATATATATAATATGGGATAACAGAACAGCCCAGAGCTAAATATGAAATAAAAAACAGTACAAAAATATAATTAGGGATAATAGAACCGCCCAGAGCTAAATATGAAATAAAAACTGTACAAAATAGAATAACATAATTAGGCACAGATAGCAGTGTATGCCCGAATCCTTTTGATGTCAGTGTTGAAATAAGGACAGTTCCTGTTCTCACTGTGAGTCTCAGGACAGTTGTCATCTTCCCTTTCCTCTTTTTCTTTTTTATTGGCACAATTTGTACAGCAACATTAGTCTCTGCAACACAGTCCTGCAGAGAAACAGGAACATCTTCCTGCCTCACAGGCACTTTCTTTACAGCTGCAGTGTATCACATCCAAAACACTGTCAGGGGCAGGATTTCTTGTCATCCAGGTGACATGTATGTCCCCATCCTCTATTTGCAAACCATATCCAGCAGCTGATGGAGCACTTTTATTTTTTTGAGACAGGACCTCATTATTGCAGCCTGGTAGTTTGCCCTTTTGCAGTGCTGGTGGAGGCATCAGTCGTAGGGGTAATGCATAATTCTGGCAAGGCTGATGATGCCATACAGAAATCCTTGTAACTAGCCTCATTTACATTTCCGACAGCTGGCTGATCATATAGGTGGCATACATACTGGCAAAGAAGTGCAAATGATGACTGCTCTAAGTTAAAGTTGGTTCCTAAACTTTTGAAAGCCTTAAAGCTATGGTCTACATTCTGAAAATTAGTTCAGGCACTGAGACAGATTTGAAAAAAGCATCCCGTCCCCCTTTAACCAGATTCCTTCCCTTAGTGATTCACAATCCCTCACCTCCTAACGACACACAGAGCCAGAAGCCAGCTAGCTAAAAACACATGGCTAATGTATGCTAACATGTGTTGACATAGCCGTTTATCAGACCCGGGACTTTCACAGTCATAAGCCAGTATTGGCACAGACTAATGGAGACTTTTTATGCAACATCTACCACATTAAAACACAAAAATTACCTGTCCAACAAAAAGTCTGCTGTCTCAGCATCTGTTTTCAGTCACAAATCCTGGCGTAGCCTTCTCCACCGGTCAAAGAAATCCCCGATGTTGACTCGTCTTTGGTTCCTATGTAGGTCACATTTCTGCCTTTTCCTCGGTCGAGCAGAGGAGAGGAGGGGAGCCTTTTCGGCCTTCCGTGACGGAAGGCTCCCATTGGTCAATTTCAGTGCAGGCCTACAGCTGATAGACAAAATGGATTTTTTTGGTGCTTTTTGCTATTCATATTGTGTAGATCAGACTCCAGGACCATAATTGCCGTATAAACATTGTTAATAATAATTACCAGTATTCCAAATCGTAGACTTAGCTTTAAGGTTCACATCTTTCTCACATCCAACAGAAATTTTTCCCTTGCCATAATAGGCGGGGATGAGTCAGGATGTGACCCTGCATCAGCTCTACGTGACCGTTCCAGGTTTTTGATACAGTTGAGTGGATACAGGTCAGTGACAAAGTCAATACCTGTACAGTACACTTGTGCTGCAAAGCAAGTTGGAGTATTTTCTGCAGTACGGGCTCTGCAAGCTCTCCAAATGTACCTGGTCTAGATCACATGGCTTGTATGACTGGCATGCCATCAAAAAGAAGGGCACCAACCTCTGGAACTTTGTCAACCAAGCAGCCTTCACCTTTGTTCTCTAATAGATCCATGAGAGCTGACACTGACATCAAAAGGATTCTGGTGTACACTATCAGCGCCTAATTCCCCAATTCTATTTTTGTACAGTTTTCTATTTCATATTTAGCTCTGGGCTGTTCTGTTATCCCTAATCCTCTTTTGTACAGTTTTTATTTCATACTTAGCTCTGGGCTGTTCTGTTGAGCGTTTCCTGGCTCCGGCGCCTGCAGGGCAAAATTAGGCACTGTTCAAAAGCGTTACCTCTTTGGTGGCATCTCCAGCAGACTGGGTTCAGTAGGTTGTCTGGCAGCATTGCCTTGCATTCTGAGCCTGCTGCGAATGAGGTAGGTCCAGGGCCTGAAGGGCTTGGGTCTTAGGCCACATAGAGACCTGTCTGGGCTGGTAGTCCAAAGCCTCTGTGAGGATGTCTTCTTGCCAATGCTTTCTCTAGTGCTTCCCCCAAGGTCTGTGGATCAGCGAGTTGGACTTCCTGGCGTAATGGGAAAGGTAAGAGGCTGCAAATGAAGGCTTCTTTAGTTAACACCAAGCGTTGCATCATCAAAATCAGGTAATCCCTTTTGGGCTAGGTAGTCTCTGCCACAAAACCCTAACTTTTTTCCATATTCCCGTACTCGTTCATTGAACCTCTGCCGCATCACAACTGCAGGAGTGGTGCTCATAAAACGTCTCTCTAAGGCCCTTAATATAGCTAGTGGATGTTTAGGTTGGCTGTGGTCACATCCAACAGTACTCTTCTTGCCTCCCCTTCCAATGCAGAGACTAATTGAACAGCCCTTTCAGCTGGGGGCCAGCCATTGACATATTGACATCTCCACTGCACCACTGTGGATAGATGAATGAATGAATGAACAAATGAATAGTCAGTGGTATAAGTACAATTACTGTCTTTTATTGAATAGATGACTTAACATAAAAAGTTCACCTTATCATATATTTGCCTTATTGTTCTTCTTGGATGCAGTTATATAATCAGCACTGTAAGTATCCATTTGGCCCACTTAAGAGGATTTTCAGGTGTTTTCCTCTTTATCGCTAACGTTGAATCTAACCACGGGAGCCGCCATCCTGCCATTCTGTCACGTGTCAAACCATGGCACCACCCACGGCCAAAATATTATTACGCTCTGAAGAAACTAGTTCTGCATAAAACATATATGTATGGATTATCAACTGGAATTTCAGCGACAAACTTCTTGTTGGTAGCTTAGCATCACTCGTTCTTTTTTATGAACTAAAGACTGTGTAGATGCCAGACTGCGGAGCGGGAAGAGTTTTCGTGGTTCACCTTGCAGCCTACTACTACCCGAAACGCAGTTGCAGACAAGATTGTATGAGGGTGAGCCAAGCTAACAAAACAAATTTAATAGAAAAGTCATCCTTTTTAGAAGATTACTTTTAACCTAAAGTCTGTGTAAAATAATGACAAAAGTGCAATCTGAGTCTGTCACACTACAGAAAATTATTAACCACTATTAATCACAAATTTGAATGAATACACATCACAAAGTATAACAAATTAAGGTTAAAAAATCATAAAACTAAGCAGCACTCTCTTCTCTGAAACGCTAGGCATGTGTCTACTGGGGGCGTTTTCGCTGGAGGCACTAAAACTACACCCACACCACTCTCAACTGTCAGTAATGATCTGAAAAATAAATGCTTCAACCAGCTGCAGGAAGAGAAACTGACACTTGTGTAGCAAGCAGATGTTAATTTTAGTCTAACTATAGCTTTGTAAGTGAGTATTTTGACAGAGCACGTTTATAAGAATGTGAAGTGGATCAGATGTAAATTCCCTGAGTTAGCATTATGTTAGCATTGAGCTAGCAAACCTTTTAAATTATTGATTTTTAAATTGTATATCAACATTGCAGTGATACAAATTAACAGTAATATCTAACGGACTTAGTACTTATTATTTGCCTCATGGTTGTAGCCGTTATGGTAGATATAGGAGATATTTTTCTTGTTAGGGTGATAACATGTCAACCTAATTTCCTTTAGTGTGATAATGGTAATTCCAATTAAGTGTTGGCATTGAGCTAACGCCTGTATCCACTTTTGACTTCATAGAGGCTTTTTTTTACTCAGCAGCTTGTAAAACTTGGTTCTGGGTGCTTTACCATCTTGGTAGTACATCCAACCACACAGCATCTTCTAGGCGTTTTTCTGTCTTTTGCTAGCAGTCAGAATTGAGAAGGAGGCACCCTCACGCAATACAAAGTCAACGGAGAGAGGTGTGGGTGGGGCTTTCTGTCTCTGTGGCTCTAGTTTGCCAACGAACACATCATTTACCAACAAGTCTGTTTCAAAACTGTTTTGAAACAAATCTCTGAATTTACTTTACACACACTTTAATTAAAGCCTTGAGATGACTGCAGTCCTTTCAGAGCTCAATAAATACAACACTCTCTCTCTCTGCCTGTCCATGCTCATTGAATGTGGTGAGGAGGAGGTCCTTCCCGACTTGTTTTGAGTTCATCCTGTTTATGGAGAATTACACCATCCCCCTTCACCATTTTCTGACAGCAGAGAACAGACAAGAATACACATGCCCCCCCAACCCCCGAGCGTATGTTTTATGTTTTGACAACATCGTCTGTCACAGTCACTGATCTCATGCTTAGAATAAATCAAAGGTGTTATCACACTGCCATGGGAGTCAAAACCCAGACACAAAACAATCTGTGCCTCCCAAGTGTACACTTTTTCTTTTTTCATCATGCACAAAGAAACACAGTGCATCTCTAAAACTTAATTTTATTATCTTGTTTTGATTTAAAAGACACAAAAGGCGAATAAAAAAAAGTGTAAAAACAGGCTAAAACAAGTGTCAAAAAACTCTCAGAATAACTACTGGTACAGACCTATGCATGGCTTCTGTTCAAAGTGAGAATGGCATTCAGTCCTTCATACTACACATAGGCACACACATACAAATGGGACCAGGATACATCCTGGAGTTTCTCAATTAATTCTACCTGCAGAAGCAACCACCTTGTATGTCCCCTAAGTATTTGTCTTCACACTATCGCAGGGTCTCCTGCACTTCCAGACATCTTGAGGTCCATATCCCCTTCATTGCAATCCAGAGCTGTTGAGGTCTCTCTTACATTGTCTGCAATCCAGGTTCATGTCCTCCCTTTGAATGTGTTCATGCATGTGTAACTCCCAGAAAATTTGTGGATTTCTTCAAGTGCAACTTGTGGCATGAAGCTAAGAAGTACATAAAGATCAGGAATAAAGTGTTAGGGCATTAACAAATTAAATACAGATACAAGCAAGTGAAAACCAAACAAAACATGTTGAATGACAATGTTTTACCTTTTTAAAATGACAAGGGCATGCATAGTCCAGGGCAGGTAGAGGAAGGCCTTGTCAGCTCTGACTGCATCCACTGTTCTCTGGGCAACCACCTCAGGTTTGAGAGGTGGAAATAGCTGGGGAAACCTGCATAAGAAAATATAGTGGTTTTCAGAAAGCGATAGCGAACAGTGAAGTGATATTTTTTCTTATAAAATTAAAAATGTATTGTATCCACTTCTCATAACAAGCCATTTATCAGACATTCTAATTTTTAATTACAGTGCAAACAAAGCTAGATAAACATGCTTTTAATGGCAACATACAGTATCTCAACAAAGTTTGGATAATCTGTTGGTGTAAGCTGCCAAACTGAGCATTAAAAGGTTTTCAATGTTTCCAAAAGCTATTACACAACAATGTGAAATGTCGGGTGTGCTATTACATCTGTACACAAACATTCTGTGTTATAGATGGAAAAAACCATACACAGTTCAGCTCTATTATGCACTTCCTATGCATTTCCACCGCACGGTATGGGACAACTCTACTCAGTGGGTGGGTGGGTCGTCCTGAGCATGTGAATGAGAAGCTAAAATTGTTAAGTGCTTTGGATAAAAGCGCTATGTAAATGCAACCCATTTACCATAATCCTTGGTACATCTTACATTCCAAGCGAGTTGAGATGATACTAGAACACTGCAGACCACTGATTGGTCAAAGAGAATCATCACTGCAATCTATATGGATAAACCCATGGACAAACTGCACAAACCCTCCACCTTCAAACAGCCAAGTTATCATCAATAGTTCCCTCAATTTTCTTATTCTCTTGACCCAGATTTAGAGATAAAAAATGTCAGTCTGCTTCACTATGCTGCACATTTGCCAGGGTGCACACGTTCATCTGCTTGGTTGCGGATGAAAGGATTCAGCGAGTTTTGCCGTAAAGATTATGTCATTGCAGTTTCACATGGCGTCACTACAGCAGACAGCTGAGATTCCTGGCTACACTCCACGTGGGGAAACTAAACAGAGAACTGGGGCTGATACCAAAAGTGAGTTGAATCGAGCCGGGTTGAGCCGAACCATGCAGTGGAAAGATTAGCAATAGAAAGGTTCGCAGTGTCAAGGTTAAGTGTCATCTATAAAAGCCGTGAGACAGCAAAAAGAGGGCAGACGGACTGATGTTGAATTAATAAATCAATCAATGTGTGAAGGACTAGGTAAATTCCTTTTTTAAAATAAACTCACACTTTGGAGTTTTCAAGCACTGTGACTGTGACCTTTATTATGGTCAACTAAGGGAGCAGCTCATTACAGAGGAAAAGTCACCAAAGTCTGTAGCATAAGTAATCTGGAAACCATGACAATTCTGTGCCAATCTGTTAAGCAGATGACAAGCTAGTCGACTGCAAGGTGAAACTTCTGACGTCTATATAACAAATTTCACAGCAATTCATGACAAACTTAGATATTTAGTTCTGAAACATAAACGTCAACCTAACATAAGTGCTACTGGAAAAGTCAGTGGATCTGTACTGTCATCAGGATCCATCCTGTGGGGAAACATGAATGTACAAAATATGGTAACACATCCAAAAGTTGTTGAGATATTTTAGTCTGGACCAGAGTAGTGGACTGACCACGCTGTTAACACAGCTAAGAGTAAAAAAACAATAACACATAGGATCTTTAAATACCTGACTCTCATGCCCTGGAACATCTCTGTATTGGTGTGGAAGGGAAGCACGGTGGTGCAGCCTACGCCGGGACAGTCCAGCAGGCCCAGCGTCAGACTCTCCATGAAGGCCAGGGATGAGGCCTTGGAGGTGCAGTAGTCTATGGCCCCAGGGATAGGAGACTGGGAGAGGATGGAGTTTATGCACACTACATGGCCGTGCTGCAGCTCCAGCATCCGAGGCAGAAAGGCTTTTGTAGTCTGTGATGGGGCAAGAAAAAAAGGGTGTATGTATCAAGGTGGAAGGAAGCGTGGAAACAGAAGGTGAAATATATTCAGTAGAGTAGAAAGAACAGACAAGAGCAACAGATTCAATTTCCATTTCCATTTAGTTGATAATTGTATTTCTGTCTGCATATGACATCGTCCTTTGATCTCTATTTAAAATAAAGATTCCATGCATTTCGAAATTTCAAAAGTCCTTCTGATGTTTCAGGGGCTGAGAGCCACTTTGGAAATACCCCACTTAAACTGCAATAATAGTGGTTGTGATTGACACATCTGGTGGTGCCTACTGTATATAATGCCACACTATTATCAAATTATGAAAATGATAAGGATAATCTGCTAGGAGGAATTCCCCTACTTGTGCATGCAAACTGCATCTGCTTTAGTGTCTGCAAGTCTTACCCAGAACTGTCCCATGGTGTTGATGTGTTGGGATTTCAGAAGGGCGTCGTCATCACTGTCCATCAGACTTTTGCCGTGGACTACAGCTGCGTTGTTCACTAATATCGTAACATCTCCGACCTAAGATTAAAAAGCATAACAATCAGAAAAAAGCACTGTCATTGATCTTAGTGCTTTTATGAGAAAATACAGTTGTGCTGCAGCAGAGCTGTGAGCAATATTCCCCGCTGTTTTTCAGATATTTCAGATGATGTGTAATCTATACGCCAGATGGAAGACAGAGCAGCTCAGAGTCAATATACATACAGAGGAGAGTGGCATCATAGAGACATATATTATGAGGTGTTTTACAGTATGCAAACAAGATTTCTATTTGTGCAAGTAGAAATAAGTTGTAAATATTAAGCTGGCGTACCTTTTCTCTAACCACCTTGGCTTGCTTGTATACTTCCTCCCGATTGGCAACATCACATAGAAAGTAATGACACTCTGTTCCTGAGAGATAGATCTCTTCTGCTGTTTCTTTGAGGCACTTTTCTGTTCGGCCCCACAAGATCACCTTACAAAAAAACAACATTTGTAAAAGTTAGAACAAACACAGAAATGTTCTGCATTGAAACTGTGCCTTGTTTGATATAAGTGGAACTAAAAGGCTGTTTTCACAGTCAGCCAGTCATCAACAAAACATTACGTATGTTTTGCGCAATTTTTCTGGCAATTGGATCTGATGTAACTGTGGAGATCTTTGAGCAGCAATGCTCTTTCATACAGAGAACAGAGAGGCCATTTTCATTCCAACAAATAGTTTTCAAGCAAGATTAAAGGCTTGGGGGTTGCTGTGTGAATGAATTGCCTCTTCATCCACCCGGAGACTAAATGAAGGCCGGTCATTTGAGCAGGGAACATAGGGTTGGATAGAGGTGGGGGACTAGTGATTGGGCAATTAGATCTGTCAGTCTTTGGGGTCAGGGAAAGGTAATGAAATCAGGGGGTGAGCCCTCCTCATCTCTCAAACACAAATTCTCAAAGAGATTACACGGCCTGTTGGGCAGATGAGCACCGTCATTTCTGGTCAGGGAGTCTGAAAACAGTGCGTGTGTGAAGTGCTGAGGACGCCAGTGTGGGATTTGGCTGGTCGCCCGTGAACAAGGTTAATATTTGAGCAAAAACTCTTCTGGAGAGTGATCTTGTGTATGTGAGAGATAGAGAGACGTTTTTGTGTGTACTTATACTCACACAAAAGAGAGCATATCTCTTGCCACTTGCAAGAGTTCAATTGCTATTGATGATCACATGTCGTCTTTCGCCTGTATTGAGCCTGTCATCCTGCAGTAACAGGATACTTTCAGACACTGCCAATCTTGTCAGCGTTTTTTCTAGAGCTAAAGATAACATACTAGCAATGACGGTAGTTAATTCGAATTCCCACAACCCTTAAAAATCACCACTAAGTTGCTATTTTTAATGCAGTATTCATCTGTCAACAACTGTCTGATGGTATTAGAGGCAGAAACAAACCAAACTGAGCTCTAGTAGACATCAAAGATTGCAACACTGGAATGTGTTCTTTATTTCTTTATCAGATCCCAAGCAATAGGGGTTTGACTTCCTCTTCTCTCCTTGTTAGAGTAACTTTTGATTGTTTTTTTGTTTGCTTCATTTGCAAGCTCATTTGAATAATCATTGAAGGCGGGCAGGTTTTGATAAATAACTCAAAGGTTTTAATAGGATTTGGGACTTACAAACAAAGCTGACAGCTCTCATTAAAAGTCAGCACTCAAACTGTGCTCTCCTGTTAAAACGTTATTTAATTAATTAGGTATATCACCCGTCACAACACACAGGACCCTCAGAACAAACGAGGATTGGCCAAATTGGGATTTGGATAGAAACAGTAAGAAAACAAGATTTTAATTGACCTTATACCAGTCTCCTTTGCTATCAGTGATACACCAGTGATTGTTGTAACCAGACATGCCTAACGGAACCTAATGTCAACACATGCTGTAAGTAAAAGCTCCCTAATCCAAACAAATTAATGTGGCAATGATTGAAACAAGACCTTAAGAGTGCAGATGCCACTCAATACTGACTGTTCTCTGTGTCAATAGTAGCTCCAGCTGAATTTGAGTGATACTTTATCTCTCAGGTCTGAATGTATGGGTGGGTATGAACCCTCCTTTTTACACCTATTGTATGGGCCAGCAGAGAGGCGGCACACAGAGGGGGCAGCAGGAGTTCAGGAGGCAGTCGCCTGCCGCTGTCTAATTACTGCGGAGACAGCAAGGTCAGTTGCAGGGCAATACCCAGCTGGGAGCGGTGTGCTTCCCGCCTCCAACATAACACACACGCACACTCACACAAACCTGTTGACAGTGCCACTTTTGGTGCATCTTCCTTTCAGAGCTCTTTACACAATGTTTACAACCACATTGAAATCATCATGTTTTCTCTAGAAATCCTTTTCTCTAAAGCTGTTGTCATGGTACTGAAATATACTTAGAAACAGAGCTTTGCAGAAATATTCTGTTTGATGTAATTTATTTGCTGGTATTGTTCTGAAGCCCTCTTGAACTTGGATGGTGTGTTTTAAAATACTTTGGTTTGGTTTATTGTTTCAGCATTTTGTTCTGCAGTGCGCCCCCAATTCTGCCAATCACAAAGTGGCTCAAACTGGGGTGAGAGCAAGTTCGCAGAGGTTAGCCCTATTCATAATTATCATCCTATTTCCTTTTAGCATCTCTTAAGGCAGTGAGTAATTGTCATACACATTACCACAGGTGTTGTTTTCAAAGCCTTCACACCTAGATAATACCAAACAATGGGGTGCTGAAAAGCTTGGTGACATCCTTTGTTGTGCAGCTGCAAAGTAAAGCTTTTAAAACTTGCTGGTTTCTTCTTGCTCTTTCCCCAAGGAGAAGGCATTGAAAGACAGAGGAAGGCAGTTATTGTTTCATTGAGCACTGTTTTCAAGCTGCTAAAATTGCACCTAAAGAGAGCATCTGAGATGTGCAGCTTGTGTCACACATGTATGGAGAACAGAAATAGAGCCATTCTGTATATTAACACATCACTGCTAATGGGACACCAGCAGCTCATCGGGCACTCAGCTGTGTAGTGTTCACCCACTGGATTGGTAGACAAGCCTTAGCTGGAAATGATGATGGGACAGAGGTTAGCCTGACCTGCAGTGATGAGGAACTGTCTCATCACTGCCACTGGAGCATTTCAGACTCAAGTGACGGCTCCTTGTTAAGGGGGTGAGGGATGGGAGAGTGGGGCGAGATGGGAAGGTGCATAGTTTCAATGAGTGAGGGGATTCTCTGAAATGGGAAGGACTGGGTGAATTAGTTTTAAACTGAATCCCAGTGAGAACACTGATAAGAAGTTTAAGGGTTTGCAAACATGAAATCCAATGGATCAGTCAAAGTCAGCAGTTGATCCCCTTCATTTTAAAATCTATAGAACAGGATGTTACACAGTTGATTAGAATAATCAAAACATGAGTAACATCATTCACAAACCACTTTCACATCCAGCTGGGAAATATAACGATGAATCATCATTCTCATGATAAACATTTCATAATTATCACATGTATGACCTATTTACACCTATCTGTCATCTGATTACAGTGTTCTGTAGGGCTTTGTATCAGTCTAAAGAACTCTAAGAGGTATTTTAGTTTTTGCATAAACAGCTTAAAAATGCATTTCATCATGCTATGCTTGAAAGCAAAACTTAATATGGCTTTTACTAAAAGCATTATAGGGATTTTTCTTGTTTTGCGATATATTGCCAGATTTTACGACAGGCTGCCCAAAAAATGGCAAGAAACTATAATACAGTTTCAGTGAGACTTTGCACACATACACTCCAAAATACACACCAACACAATGCCTTTAACGGCCTATATCTTTGGATAATACACTTTCTAGACATCTCAGTCATACCAGAATCACCTAGACCTTTAGGACGATGAATGTCAGCCCACCACTGCAGTTAATCACATCAATCAGCCATGAAGGCTGCCCAGACCTGCCATGTGGTTGATCCAAGCTGGTGTGCAATATTTGAACCAAAATTGAGGGAAATTTCTGCAGTCTCACTGGACTGCCGAAACTTGACACAAACTATAACTTACATCAGAAGCATGCCTCAGCAAAACTGCATGCAAAACAACTTCAAAAGTTAGCTGTAAATAGAAATATTGGAAGAAGTGTTATGAGAAATGAGCAATGTGGGTGCAAAAAGTTGTCTGTAGATTGATTTACCTTTCTGGCCCCCTGCTTGGCAAACTCTTTAGCCAGGTGACGGCCGATGCCTCGTCCCCCACCGGTGATCAATACCACCTCCTTGGTCAGGTCCTTCCTTCTGTTTGGCAACAGCGAAAACAAAGTTGCTCTGACTACATAATAGAGCATTTGAACCGGGAAAAGACACATACGACACGCGCTCTTCAAATCCATCTCGAAAAGCACCGATGAGCAGGCTCGACAATAATGTTTACGTTGCAAGTTTACGCGCACAACTGAAATCCCCCAACAGCACAGGAACGGCGATTTGTGAGCTCCTGCAAGTTTATCCGCATGCAAACACTCTCATCTGCAGCCTCAGAGACTGTTGCATGAGTAATCCACAGGCGAGAAAATATTTTAGAAGCATTAGTGTGTGCCTTCAAGAAAATCTGGCATGATAATCGACATGCATCACGCTCTCGAAATTAGTGAGTGATCAGTCATTACGCCTGTCAACCACTGGTAAAGACGCAGAAACACCAGGCGACTCTCAGTGGTGCGCGCTACGGAAACCGCTGGGCTTTGGTGTTGTGTTCCTGCCCTGTCCTGTTCTGCCTTATATACGCCTGGCTTCGGTACTTCCACTATTGAAAGGACTTGGGTGAACCTAAAGGGGAGGTTTGTATGGGCATTAATCCTGACTGACATGTTAAGTGGGGATGAATATTTTGCACCAGAGCCCGTCTGCCCTGAGTGGTTGCGTACTTGCCTCTTCCCCACCCCCTTTACGTGTCCCTAGGTGGTTCTCAATCTGTGGTCCGGGGCCCCCCAGTGGTCGCACCACAGCGTCCCCGGTGGGTGCCCAATCTTGTTTGGGAAATATTATTAACTTAACCTCGTTAAATAACATACAGAATAACATCAGCAATCACAGGTTTCACTGACAGTTGTAATAATACTAATAAAGTGTATTTGTACAGCCCAGCACCGTTGCAAGGTGCTTTTTAACAATAAACACATACAAACACAACTATAAAATACACAGTAATGTTTGAATAACCAGGCAAGTGGAAGATGAGAAATAAACTTGGATGATTACATTTTCAGTAGTTTTAGTACCCTACTTTCAAGGTCAAAGAGTAGCCTAAAGTGCCGTGCAACTGAATAGTAAGAATATGAAATAAACCTAAATATTAAAGGAGAAATCACATGAAGGACTTTCGATAAAGATAAGTCTTCAAAAAAAAAGGATACGGATGAAGCAAGCTAAAGTTCCTCAGGCGGGTCATTCCATAGCAGAGTACATGCAAATCAACAAACTGTTATTATGTAAGAGTGCCAGATGGGGGTGTTTGGTCAAGGGCTTCATAAAAAAAATCATTGAGGTCAACTAATCCTTACTCCAACCCCCATATTAATTAGGTGAAACAAAAAAGCAAACAAACAATGAATCAGCTAAGCACTAAACAAACACACAGCTGAGAAACCTGATAATTGTAACCATAATACTAACCCCCAGATAAGACATTAGATTAGATAGATAGATAGATAGATAGATAGATAGATAGAAAGATAGATAGATAGATAGATAGATAGATAGATAGATAGATAGATAGATAGATAGATAGATAGATAGATAGATAGATAGATAGATAGATACAAAGAAACACAGGACTTGGAAAGGTTTGATGTTCTTACCTTTATATCAAACCAATCTGGGTTCAGATCTCATAATGACAAGTAGGCAGCACCTGCTGATGTGCCATTGAGCCAGTTACTAATCTCTGCTCCCTCCAGCCCTAATAATATGATGCTGACAACCCTGCAAACAAA
This sequence comes from Echiichthys vipera, assembly GCF_963691815.1. NCBI lineage: Eukaryota > Metazoa > Chordata > Actinopteri > Perciformes > Trachinidae > Echiichthys > Echiichthys vipera. The sequence continues at coordinate 12,772,288 of NC_139825.1, read as the reverse complement.
TGTGTAGCCTTAAAACACAAGAGTTCCCATAATGAATTACACCATACATGCAGCTATACAATATTTAGATTTTACCAAGTGAACATAAGAGTTTTAATTTGATGGTACACAAAATTCACTGTGTCCCTACATTTGAAGCAGCTTCCATATGTGCAAAATCACATCTGTCATTTGAACCCGATTTGTCATGTTAGCATTTGGTATTTTTGAAGCAGACTATATCTTTCTGTGTGTGACAGGGCAATTTGAGAAATAGGTCAGCCCAGTCTCAGAAGCTTGGCAGGGTGAAAAACAGACAACTGTGTGAATCAAATCCTATGAATATATGAGCCTCAGACAAGATTCCAGTCAGTGATTTTTGTCCTTGGCTCTGTGATTTTTACTGCTGCTTTTTCAGCAACTGGTATGGGTTTAAAGAGCAGCATCACAATGCTTGCTTTGTGCTGGGCACAGCTAGTTAGGGAAGGCAGAGAGGCTCTCGGGGGCTGCCGAAAACTCCAAGACAACACGAGTCCTGATGCTGTCTTCAGTTTGGAAAATTTCAGAGTTTTACAAAATGTGAACCCCAAAGTCATGTTGCACTGGGAGCTTATACCAAAGTATTCTCAGCTCAAGTGAAATTGAAATTAAGTTAGTGGATTAGCAAAATAAAAAAACTAATTTAAAGATATGTTAAAGTGACTAGCAAATGGATGCTGCACACAGAATGCAAAAATGTAAATAGTGCCTATTTCAGAAGGCACTGATTATTTATACTCATCACATCACTGCCATCTACAGATCACCCATGAAAGTTCAGATAAGAGTGTGTTCTCAGCTAGCCCTCACTGTGAACATTTCTGATTATTTTTTTCCCTTAGATACCAGACAATGCAAATGCCACTCTGTGTCAAGTGCAGCTGCAAGATCTTTCCTCAATACCAGAGGCATGAAAGACAGCAGGACAAAAAGCCTAACAACCTTCAGATATCTGAGAAATATTACTAGACACTGGAAGACAACTAAATTTATACTATGGAAATGTATGAGTACTTAGAAAACTGCTTTATAATCATCAAATATTGAGTCCAATATTCCATAGTGAAACAACATGGTTTCTTTGGGAAACATGTAATTACTTTGACTACGCGGCGTAAAATATGTTGACAGATATAATTATTTATTCCTGGGCAACAGGCAGCGAAACGCCATTAAGTGAAAACAAGGTCAAACTACATTTCATGCGGATGTGGGAGGGGTGGAAAGAGGCTGGAAGCAGGTAGATAAAACATTTATTCCTAATGACTTACCTTCAGCAGAGCAGACCGCCAACACCATGGACATTGGCACAGCAATTTTAATAATTGGCTTTGCTGCTCTTGTTGCAGCCTTCCTCCTTCTGGTAATTGGACTTGTGTACTCTGAGCTGATGAATTCAGACATTCCTCGTGGGGTTGCAAATAGAGGGAAACTGCACATGATTCATGGATTGTTTGTTGGCATAGCAATTGTGGTGAGTATCTAAAGCATCTATGGAATTGCTAGTGCTTATTATTTTATGTTCCCTTCATGTTCCGTATGTGTCATCATTCAATTTTTGTATTAATAAATTCACTTATTCCTTAGTGTAAAGGATAATGCCTCTGCTTGTGCAATATAAAAAAAAATCAACTACTCTTTTCAGCCCTTGTCAAAGATTGCTGTCCTTTCTTTGTCCTCCAGCAGCTGATAAAGCTTAGATCAGAGACGTTTAAGATAAGAAATCAAGTCTAACAAAGGTGTAAAATGACAAGGTCATGTGTTCCCTTTCTTTGATGTTGCCATAGTAAATATGGTCTCTCAGAGAGAATAACTTTAACTTTGACTTTACCAATCAAGAACATATTGTCATGTTATTTCTTTTCTCAAAGGGCCACATCCTACATCGTCTGGGTATTTGTCATCAGGTCAGCTTTATCCGATGGTTTGTGAGCTGTTTTCTGACTCGCTTAAATCCAGTACCTACAGGCCTGAGAGTGAAAGACCTGACGTTTTCGGAGGTCCCAGTGCGAGTCTATGAACCCACTTTTGCATGTGACGGCCTGAGAAGAGGTCTGGTGTATTTCCATGGAGGAGGATGGGTGTTGGGCAATATAGGTATACGAAGTTCATATAATTTACTTAAGTCATAGTAGAAATGGCATTATGTTGAAAATACACTTTGTGGTGCATTTAAAACTATATTAAATATGATTTGACTATTAAAGTATAAATTCACACAAGTTTTACATATCCATTGTGCATATAATTATTACGTTATGTACATGTAAATCATTAAGGACCACAACATCAACCTGTTTTCCTGCTATATTACTTAAATGACCTACAATAGCATCATATATTGTCTAGTGCAGACCCTAGTGTTGTATTTGGCTCAATGACTGAGCCTTACAATTATTGATCTATTCATTTACAGTGAAAAAAGGGGGAAAAGAAAGACAGATTGAGTGCAGTCTCTTCTACAAACATTTGCTTATATTTTTTCCCAATTAATATACAGTATTTTAATGTGTTCAATTGGTGCTAAAGTCTGGCGACTTTATATGCTGTTGGGCAGTTTGATCTTTAACAATTCACACTTTTTAAGATCCTCATATTTCTGAATTTTAAGTATCTGCAAAGAAGCCAGAAACTAAAAGCCACCAAAGCAACAAGTAAAAAATACAGTATTTTCCTCTGAGACTTTGTGTAGTCAAAGATAGATTTTAATGTAATTGATATCTTAAATAAAAAGCTCTCTGAATACACCAAAGGAGATGAGTGTAGGCGGAGAGTGAAACAAATAAAATACTCCTCTGCTAACTGTTTCCTTGCTAATCCTGAACAGATTCTGTTGATGAAGTCTGTCGACACATTGCCAAGGAGTCGGACACAACTGTGGTTTCTGTTGGGTACTTTAAACTTTTCAATGCACAAATATATCCAAAACTTATTTAGTCTTCCAAAGAGCAAGAATTCAACATACTCTCTCTTTGTCTTCCCTGTCATGCCTAACAGATACCGATTAGCCCCTGAGCACAGGTACCCTGCCCAGCTGGATGATTGTGAGACAGCGATGTGTCACTTCTTGTCTGTGGCAGAGGTAGAGTTTAGCGTGGACTCTCACAGAGTGGCAATCGGAGGGGACAGCACTGGGGCTAACCTGGCAGCAGCACTGTGCCAAAGGCTGGCAAAAAGAGAGGCCGGACATCTGCCGTTCCCCTGCGCTCAGGTCCTCATCTACCCAGCCCTGCAGATGGCAGATTTCAACCTGCCCTCATACCAGCAAAATCATGCTGTGCCCATATTGTTTCGTGGCCGTATGGTGTTCTACTTCCTGCAGTACCTCAATGGGGACATGTCTGTGTGCCAGGAGGTGTTGGAGGGCATCCATGTCCCCACTGAGCTCAAGCCACGCTATAAGGAGTGGCTCTCCCCTTCCAACCTTCCTCCTGAGTTCCACACACAGGGTATTGGTAAGCAACCAACCCCAGAATATGATGGGGAGGTGTACCACACAATCAAAGCTGGTTTGGAACATGAGGTCTCACCTTTACTTGCGGAAGATGCTATTATTCAGAAAACACCTCCCACCTTCATCCTCACATGTGAATATGATGTCTTGCGGGATGATGGGTTTCTCTACAGGAAACGACTGCTGGACCTGGAAAAGGATGTCACCTGGCAACATGTGTTGGGAGGCTTTCACGGCATGATTAACTTTTTCAACCAGGGCTGGCTCACCTTTCCCTCTGCAGTGCAGGTTGTGGATAGTGTCGTTGACTATATGAAAACACTGTGAAGATCATGATCATGCCATGTACTTTGTTTTACGTTGCATTTTGTTTTACATTTTAATAAACAAAACTTGCCCAGAGTGACAAGTGTTCTTCTTCATTAAAAGTATAGTGTTCACAGAACACAGAAAAAAAACACACACAAATCAATGGAAAAATCTTCCAAAAATGAAAAGTAGCCTAAGGGCACTGTCTGACAACAATTTCTGGCACCATTTTAACAATGTAGAGGATACTGCTAAAAGGTAAATGGCATGCCCTAATCTTAAGGAATGTATCTCTTTTTAACACAGATGTAAGACATCTCCCTGTTGCTTCCAGGATACTCTACTTGCCTCCCCTTTCACTGTTTGCTGTATCCATAGCAACAGAGCTCTTATATTTCCCCTACTCTATACCAATGCCATTATGTAGCCAGGTGAATCCACCTACATACTATCTGTTTGACTAACCATGCTCTAACAGGACTTCAGATGTACCTGGTTAGGCACGTTTGACAACAGGTAAAGCAAGAAACAACCCGGCTTGAGGATCGAGCAGAAGTATGTAAACAAAGTGCTGTTAGGCAACTGGGCGGAAGAAAGACTTCAGGTAGGCATTGTGTCTGCTAACTGCCAATTTCCCTTTTATGCCATTGCCAAAATAAGATGTGTTGAATGTAAGAACACAAATTGTGTATCCCTTCTCTTGCGGCAGATCCAAATCATTATGCCACACCAGTGGCAGCCTGCCAAGGGTTTTGTAGAATTTCAGTTGGTAGTCAAATCTATAGCACAGTGATTAGGCAGCCTCAGTTCAGCCACCTCAGTACAGCCTCCTGGTGAGAGAGGCTAGAGCTGTAGACTAATTGCATTGACATGAGGTCTGACCATGAGCTGCTGCTGGTTCACGATCAGAGAGGAGAAATGACTTAAGAAACACTACAACAGTGCAGATCGATAGTGAAATGTGAGCTTTGCTGATCGTTGTGCTAGGCTCATTGTTAAAAGCCCATGTATATCCCCCGCTTCCCCACTTCTCTTTTTGATGTCTGTTTATTCTGTCCTACACAGTTCACTCGGGAGCCACAGAGACCTCACAGCACCTATCATGTAGACCACCGGCCCCACTGAGATTTCAAGCCAGACTTCTTTGAGAGACGATCTGCCCTGCTGAGAGCTGAGGTCAGCCTTTAACTGGTCGTTCACAGCATTAACACCAATTGAATGCCTGTCACAAGCCTGCAAGTCAGGGCTTTTCTTCTCTAGATTGTGGCCACTTCTGCATAATATTGACAGCCAAGATAGAGACCTGTGATAAAACTCTTTATGAAAGCAAGTTTTGGGTCGGACTCAGCAGTCATGCAAAATGTGTTAAATCATCAGTCCTATTGGGCACTTAAAGGCTAGTTAGACCAATTTGCTGCTGTCACATGGCGAGCCTCTTGAAGATTATTAGAAAATAATAGGTCATGGCCTCTATATCTTAATCCAGTGAATGCCAATGCGTAAGCTATGTCGGAACTACTGTTGATTGTTGCAGGGGCTTCCATCCCAGCTGCTATTTTCCCACTATGGCCCACGGTCCTCTCATTACTTGGTCACACACTATGTAGAGAGCTACCAGCCTAAGCACACCAATGCTTTGACTCCTCTGCAACCCTGGCACCCAGACAGCTTGATCCAGCCAATTTCTGGTAAGACCAGTTTAAAGTGTCATGCCACCACAGCCTGAAGTTACAGATAATACATGGGGAATTATATGTCAAACCATCCCAACAGCAGTGCAGAGCAAACATATTTCAGTGCATTACATTTTGTATGAACACAAAACACTTCAGCAGTTGTGCTCATTAACAATTATGCTGGGTGGCCCCAGATGCCTTTGATTATTCCAAATCGGTCACCAGTGTAATTAATGGCTGCAGTAACATGGCCGTTAACTTTCTCTTCTGTGTTCCTTTACAGTCCTTCCAACCAACTCTGGCCCGCTGCAGTCTACAAAGCACTGTTTGGAAAAGCAGCAGTCACACCTATCGTTACTGACTGTGCACCGGTCAGCATACCAGAGGCACCCACTTAGTGCCTTCTGCCAGAGTTGCTTTGCCAGAGCTTCACAAATGCAGCCCAGCCACCTTCATTCAGCCAATCACAACAACAAAGACCTGGATCTGAGGCGGTGCTCACTACTACAAATCCCAGATCAGTGTTTGAGTCAACTTCACAACAGGCTTAGAGACACAACTCTTGAATCATACACTGCTTGTTAATTTTTTAGAAAGTCTGCTCAAAGTGGTGCTGCTTCATGTTTCCTCTTTGGTGTTAGTAAGCTGCATGAAAAACATTAAGAGCAAACCATTTGGGAAATCAATAGGAATTAAAAACAACTAAACGTGTTTCTCATTATGTCGCTGGAGTACTGTCTGCTTACTGTGTGTTGTGTAGCAAGCAGTTACAGTGTTTTTATACATGAATGTGTGTTTCTGTGTATGTGTGTGCGCGTCTGTGTGCAAGAAAGAGAAAGGATGGGGCTATAAATTATGTCTGCCCTTCCAGAGGATAATTATATGCAAATTATCCCTCTCTCTGCACACCAGTCTCAACATCTGATACTCAGAATGGGCTGCTAGTATTACCCTAGATACTATGTGAAAAATAAATAAAACAAGTGTTGATGCCAGAATGCCAATGATGGGGGTATTGAGGCAAACAAGAGGCCGCGAGTCAACATCTGAAGGGACTTGTCTCACTCCCATTCCATTAGGTGTTCTCTTACAGGGGATCAAAGTGTTTAATCAAAGATGCTTATGTTTGATGGTCAACCATCTGCATCCTCCTCCCTTTCCCCCGCTTTCCAGTGCAGCTGAAGCCCTCTGTTAAAAGTTAGTCACTCCACTGTGCTGCTGATGCCTGCATGTCACATGACGCGTCTGAGCTTAACATGTCTTACCCACTGCACTGTTGTGTTTTCCTTGTGAGCCACATGATGGTGCTATAGCAGCATGTCACTCTCTTGAACCTGTCAGTGTGTCTTTGAAGTCCTGAACATTGCAGTGAAAGACTTTATGGTAAATTAGAAAACAATGATCAGTTTATTATTTGTATCATTCTTATGCATATTTCCATTCTAAATGTAGCTGCTCAACACTAAAAGTAAACCACAAAAGCTTAGACTGTGCCTATTCTATTCTATAATTGGCAACACAAATATTGGAATAGACATTTGGCTTAATACCCTAATTCATTTATTGTGGATTATTATGCTTACATTCATACATTTCATTAATGTTTATAAAATAATAGATAACAAAACACAGATTTAGTTGGTACAATGAACAAAGACTCTGCTCAGTCAGGATTAAAACAAATACACTTCTTTCCAGCCACCAAAATTATAATACATAGAAGGTCCGAGTGTTGGAAGACTTACAAAAGTGATGAAAAATGCTTGTAGAAGTCCACCTATTTATATTGTATGGCAAACCCATTTACACCCTGTCATATTTAAAGAGCAACTGTAGATAATTGCATTGTAGGCCTCTGTTTAAGTTATATTTGTGCCCTACACAGTGGAGCACCGTGATAGATTATCACTATATTGCCCAGTCTCTGTAATGTGTTAGAGTTGAATGAGCTCATTTACTCTGAGACTTATTTATGAAGTATCTCAAGAGGTTAAGCATCAGGAATGATATAAAACTAACTTAACGACAGCGAGGAGTGGTAAATCAAAGAAGAAAACAATTTACATGGCAGCACATCATGTGTAAATCTAAGCAAACAGTAGTTTGACTAGCATTAAGAGTCTAATATTTTAAATGTACTGCCGGGGAATGAGTTATAAGAAACACACATTTATTTGAGCAATACTCAATCCAAGAAAATAAAATATAGCTTTGTGAAAAGGTGATCTTAATAACTCCTAAAAAAAAAAAGTAATTTCAATTTTGCAATAACATTTGGGGCTGGGTGGAGCATACACCCAGGTAAAGCAAAACCCATTCAGTAAGCAAGAAACTAGATGTAAAGCATGCTCTTGTAGGAATACTCCATCACCACGTAATCTTATCATTAATGGAAAACTAAATCCTTCTTACACACTTGTCTGCTGAGGCTTCCTATCAGGGAGTGAAAAGACAAAGGGGAAAAGCATGCCCTTTGCTGCAGAGAGGACACTCAAATTCTCATCTATGAAACCTGGAGAGATCTCATCAGCCTCAAACCTCATGGTGAACTGGCGGCTGACACAATAGATTGTGCCATTCATCCTGACACACTGGAAGGCGGGGCAGCGCTGAAGCCGTTTGGAGCTGCACTCGTACCACAGTCGAGCCACTGTATGATAGCGGTACACACTGACACCCAGCAGTGGGTTAACATCAAACCGATACAAAAATCTCCCCACAGCTACCATATCTGCAGTTCTGTCTTTGCCGCCTACTGACAGGCTTGTCCTCCAGGTGTTGGTTTTGGGGCTGTAGCACAGAAGCATATATCTAAGATTTCCCCCAGAAACAAAAAGTTCTCCATTGCACACTGTGACATGATGTGCCACAGCAAATGTATCATTAGGCAGTGGAGCCACAAATGTCCATCTGTCAAACCGCGGGTCGTAGCGCTCAACTGAGGAGAGGCACTCCCCTCCGATGGCATAGATGTAACCATCCAGTGTTGCTAGTTTGCAGCGGGGCCTGGCTTCATTCATAGGACTGATCTCCTTCCAGATTGATGTCAAAGGATTGTAGCAAAACACTTGCTTTGAGGGTGTCATTTCTCTGTCTGTGCCTTGGCAGCCCACAGCCACAAATAAGTAGTTATCCATTGTGCACATGGCACAGGCTTTCGAGATGACCTCCTGTGGGATCAAGCAGAGTGTATGCCAGGCGTCTTTGTAGTCATCATAATAGTACACTGCACTGGACGTCCTCCTGTGGTCTGTCTCTGCTGTCTGCCCTCCTGTGTTCCTCGCCCAGTCTTGAGGGTCCATATCTGCCACCATGAAAAACCGTCTACCTCTCATTCTCTGCTTCTGGATTTGGTCGCGCTCACCGGCCATTAGCTGCCCATAAAGGTTGGGGTCCTTGAGCACCTGGAGGTAGTTGTCTGACATGACTCCAAGGGCTGCTTGCTGTAAAGAGGTCTGGCCATGTTTTTTTGATAGAGATAGCGTCTCCACACAGTTACCCAGATCAAGTTTGCTCTTCAAGCTTTCCAAATCTGTGTCATCAATGTTTTTTGCTGGAAGGTGTAAAAATGCTGCTACAGTCTCTAGAACTGCCACCTCCCCCACATTAAAACCTTTGCTATTTGTAGATTGTCGGATTATAGGGTGAACAGAGATGGACTTATTGCTGGTTGGCGCCACAGAGTGAGTCATTGTAGTTGAGGCTCTTGTATTTAGTAAGGGGATGGAAAGCTCAGACTGCTCTGCTGCAGACAGATAGCTCTCCTTGCGTAGGAGTACAGGCCTTGTGGGGTTCCTCAGATTGAGGTTTACAAGCGAAGAGGGATCCTCAACAGTGCTTTTTGTTAAAGACAGATCACGCATAATGATGGGGCTCAGAGAGGACTGAGATTCTGTGAGGATGCTGCCATGACTTCCAAGCTCCATTGGCTGTGACTCAGAGCTCTTCTCATACTGACCTAGCACAGTATTTGACTCTGTTATAGAGTGAGAGGAAGACTGAACATAGTAATCATATATCTTTCCACGCACAATCTGGTCTCCCGTTCCTTCCAGCACCACATTGGCATCTTCCACTTTGATCTCTGCCTTGGAGAGGAAGCTGGAGTAGGCCCCATGGCGCTCCAAGTCCTGCCTTAACTCCCTGCCCACACCAATACTGCCCTCCAGCTTCTGCAAAAAGCAAGGGGAGCGGCGCCCCGATGTACTGGCCATCCTACTCTCAGTTCCATGAGGAAGGTTCAAAGCCGATCCAAATGAAATATTACTGGTTGCAACATCCGCCTGCTTCTGATGACGGAGTATCGCTCCTTTCATGCGGATATCTTGGTCACTATATGATATACTAAAGGCACCATCACTCTTTTCACCTTGGCATGTACAAGCTTCTGCTGGTGTCTCCTTGATGTTGTCAGACGTCAGGTCACCAGTTGAGTCCCCAGTTGAGTCTGGGGGTGAGAGTCCAGGTCGCTTGCCCCCATCATTGGTGTCATGTTTTGGTGAGTTTTGACAATGCAGTGTTGTTTTGCAGTTATGGCAGGTTGCATTTTCTTGCTCCTTGTTGTTTTTGACAGAGAGGTGGATTTGCTTTGCTTCCCTGGAGATGTAGAACCTGTAGGCCCATGAAACCATCAGCACCACAGCCACAGAAAAAATAATTTTCAATAGCAGCTGCATGTCGAACTGGACTCCTAAAAGCATCGCAATGGGCATAGCTGTAGCAGAAATGGTGGCGACGACTGTTTGACTGATCCTATTCAATGTTATTTTCAGTGCGTCTCGGTTGACGGTAGCATGCTGTCTGGTTTTCACTGGAAAAAAGCTGCTGTGATCTGATGACTGCACCTCTTTGCCCAAAGGATCAAGTGTAAAATGATACGTTGAGAGGTACTATTTGCATCCCTGGCTCTGTGGAGGCGGGGAACCTGTCATGCACCACCCGTGGCATATCAGATGCAGATTCAATAGCCATACACAGGATATGTAAATATCTAATAGATCAATATTTGGTTATGCAATTTGCTGATTCATCCAAGCCTTTATGATAACTATCCAAATGTCATCTAAGAACTCTCTTCCTCAACTGTCTGAACACACTCTAATCCTAAATTAGTTTGAGCTATGTGGTTGTTGTTGCATCTTTTGCTCTGTGTTTATGCTAACAAGGGTAGTACAGGTCATATTCTATTGTGTCCATTTCTGAAAATGTCTGTTAAAATATTATGATGGATCAGGCTCCTTAACTTGCTCAAACAAATGACTAGAGCTGCAGGAGGAAACATTGGTTTGAATAAGGGGTGGGGAGTTATAATAGGTGACATTTATCAAGTCCTTAATAACCAGGATACATCTGTTTGCACAGCCATGCCACAGATCAAAGGTCCTTTTCTGTGCCAGTGCAGATGCTAAAACGGCTTGCACTAAAGATAAGTGGCAGCCACTTGGTATTATCCATACATAGGACTGTAAATAAGACAGATATCCATCTGAGCCTGATGGTAAGAGTGTCAGTGTCATTCTTTTCCATACAGGGATGCAAATATACATCTCGTTTACATCTCTCGTCAGTCACCTGTCAGGTTGTCATTTGTGTTGCTGATAACACATTTAAGCAAGTCTGCGGTCAACAACAGATCAGTGTTTATTTTAACAGCACTCCGTGCAGCATTCTAAAGCTCCATCGTGTGAAGAGGCAAACAGGGGGTGTGTCAGTTGTCCTAACTGACATAGGCGCTGTTTGGTCATCCGATAGTTAGGCCTGCAGATGAAATAAAGGAAACTGGATTCTGCAGTCATGGTTGACTAGTGAATAATTCATAGATGGGCCAAAGAGGATGCTTCTTCTCCTCACCATTGCTCCCAGCTCAGATGAACTATTTAGAACGCCACTGAGAGAAAAAAACCTGACAGTCAGCCACGTGCATTGGTGTGTGCCACTTTCAACTCTTCTTGCATGTGCCGTCCATGATAAATGTGCAACATGGGACTGAACAAGAACAGAAGGCAAAAAATAAATTTTAACAGGTGTTTTTTGTACTTTCCCTGTATTACTGTGGGTATTAGTGAAGCATGGTAGGCACAGGGGGAGGGGTGGGGTAGGGGGGTGCAGTAAATAATAAAAGATTAATATTTTGTGAACATCACATTTCTCGAGTCATCAATTTGTTGAGGAAATAAAATAATTTGATGAAGCTGTAATGGTTCAAACTTTATATGTAAGGGTCACCCAATCTTCTTACAAATAAGCCTCAACACCACCTTAACAGCAAGCACTTAGGTTTAATGGGCATAAAGAACAATTTCCTCGTATGAATAAAAGGTACAGACAAAAGCTTGCTCATATCTTCCTACTGACGTCCCTTTAATTAAGGACAAATAAGTACTTCACATAAGACAGATGCATTTAAACAGCTTTGAACTAATTTCATGAATTTTAAGTAACATGAAGTACACACGTACATACACACAGACACACACACACACAATTATGTACTTTTTCATGATGATTACATAAAGACAGCTTGCACATCCCCGAATGCATTCAGAAATAGCAATCGAGCTATTTTTCTCTCTTGAATGCAAAATTAATGAAAAAAGTAAAAAAGCACAGAAGTACCTCTTGAATTAAAATGATAGCTGAGTTATAATGCCATACAGTGGGTGGACAAGGATTCATGCCCTGTGCTTCCCTCACTGGAACACTTTTAATTCAGAGCAGCTCTCATCTCAGGAATGCAGGAATATGGATTGTACTTTGGCAAGGTGAGCCGATATCCCAAACGGATAGGTCTATCCTTTCTATTTGACTAAGCTTTAGAAATCTCCCCTCTTACCTCCCACCTGGTTTAAACCCTTAATCCCTTAATACATGTTGTGTCCTTAGAATAGCTTAAATTGCAATTCTTGTGAAATTCAAAAAAATGCAGGATTATTCAGCATTAAACCACCCTTCAGTGTGTGCAAGAGAGGGTACAAACTGGAAAGGGTTAACAGCAATATCAGAATCTCCTTCAAAAGGCATGTTGGGGTCAGTAAAATCAGAAATGGAGCTTGCATATAATTGAGCAGCCAGGTTATCCTTCAAATTTCCGGTACGATGAGATTATCATTAAATTAGACTGTTAACAATTCCTGCAACCTAGATATGCAGAAGTGAGAAACATTAGATACTGTACCTGTACCTATTACCTGTACTAAGCATCAATGGAGACTGGAAAATGCACATCTACTACTGAACATGTCCAACACAGTGTTATAAGTAAAGTCAAGGCTTGTAAGTTTTATCATCTTTCCATTTTAATACAGGTGAAATGAAACAAATGCAACAACCCTGTTTACACACACTGCCTCAAGTAAGCACCTCCCTGAAATGACGACTAAAATGATCCTACTAATACTGTAGATGTCTGGGCAAGAGTTACGTATTGTACACAATGTATGTCACTTAAGATAGTATGTCACAAGTGAATAACTGGATAACAGGCCAGTGACAATGAGTTGCAGTGCTGTCAATTGCAACACACCAAAAAGAGAAAGAATCTTCAAATGTCACATGCACCACAACCCCCAAACAGCAGACATATGTTAGATTTTTTTTTTTACTCTGTCTTTAAAAACCTGCCATATAGATATAAAAAGCCCAAATGAGAATCAGAAAGTCTGTTAGTGTTTCTGTTCTTTCAGCCAAGAATTATCTTTGAGAACAGTGTTGAATGAAGTACAAACAAAGGTGGAGAAGTGTGAACTCCAGCAATATCAGCAAACCATCCCACACCGTAACCCTTATAACCTCTTTAATTATCTTCAATATTTACACTGATGTACACAAAATACACTCAAAAAGGAGATTTTTTTTCTAGCGTTGTTAATGCATTTAAATCCTCTTGTACATTCCACACCATCAGAAAAAAAGGAATACTTGTATATCGATAAAAAAAGAATGTTCTCTTGGAGCATCTGTGTTTGTTCCCCAGTGGTTAATCTGCTTGTTGCTAATCAGGTGCATCCCAGGACAGGTAACAAATGAGAGTGGTTGACATGGTAGCACATTGCAAACCAGTTTCACTTTTCACTTTTCAGTCAACACCAATGACATTTTTGACTCAGAATAAAATCCAAATGCTTTTTTTATTTTTCCATTTAAAATGAACTGATTTTATTGATCAACAGGCATACGTGGGACAAGAAACAAAAAAGGTGTATCTGGGCAGGTCTATATAGGAGGGGTTATTGTCATGTTCATCACGTTGTTCTTTTGCTATCTTGGTTATTATTTTATTTAAAAAAAAGGTGAAGCACCATCCTGTGATGGCACCGTATCCTGATCGACTGACGCATGGAGGGCCTATTGATGACTGGAGAAGGCTTGCAGGGTTTGTGGAACGTGTGTGTGTGTGTGTGTGCGTGTGTGTGTGTGGATATTGTGTAAGAAGGGCAAATATGTATGTGTGCATGTGACTGCGTGAGAGTGTCTTCAGAGGTTTCACGTCAGTTTCACTGTCACTGTGAGGACAAGTGTCATCCAGGTTAGTCCGAGCATGTCCACACGGGAGGCTCCATCTACAAAACACCACAGGAACAGTCAATAAGACAGAGACACACTTTCTCAGTCTTGTATTCATCAAAAAGTAAAGTCGTATTTTTTTAAATAGTTTTAACCCTTGTATGGTATTTGGGTTTCAAGTTTTTAAGTATGACTTTTTTTATCTGAAACTCAATAACAGACACACAGAAGCATGCCCACACAAAACAAATCACACTTCCATTGTTCTAGTAGAGACTGCTTGCAATCATTAAACATATATGTATTCTCTAATGTTTGAAATTGAAATAAAGACAATATATATTAATGGTTTATGAAGTCAAATTTTATTTCAGAAAAAACAAACAAATTTGTATTACTCCTAACCCTGTTCAAATTTGCAAAGTAACCTGATATTTCTCATTGGTCGTTTTAAAGAAAACCACAACACATTTATTTACTCCTAAATACAATGTTTGGTATTTTGGCAAAACTAGTGCTTAAAGTAAGTAAGACATGTTTGGAGACATATTAATTTAACTGAAAGCCACCGTACTCTACGGGGGAATTGTACATTGTAAATCATAAATAAGTCATAGAGTGTGGTCTATACCTAGTCTGTAAAGTGTCCTGAGATTACATTTGTTATGATTTGGCACTATAAATAAAATTGAATTGAAGTGAGGCCCTAATTTTCTTTTCTCCAGTGCAGGGATTATAGAGGAGGGATCAGCAGAGACAGCAGCTTTATACTGATATAGTTTTCAGTAGCTTCTTATGGACACCTTACAGAGAGGACTATGGAGCTGGAGCTGCTGTGGGAAGAAAGTTGTGACTGTGTGGTGTGGGTGTGGCTTTGCTGACATAACCAGAATGCTTAGATTGTGCCAAGATTGGGGTTACACCAACAATCACAATGTGTGCCTGCCACATCAGGATGTGGCTAGACTCATTATTGTCAGATGTGGCAGTGGTTAGACCTGTCAGGTAATTCAGTCTTGTGAGTATGGATGATAAAATATTGTCTGCTGAGTTTGATCGTAAGTTTGTCAGGATTGTTTAAATTAAACCATCAAGGTTTCATGATAACTCCATAATAAATGTTAATCTCCAAAGAACTCCCTAATCTGACATTTCATACACAGCACATTCACTCAAGTCATACAACTGAAGACAATAACAACTGGATCTTCTCAATAAGCACTTCATCTCATTCTGTAATGTGCTCATCCAACCATAAGATCATCATCCGAGGTCCCCTTCCAGTCTACAGTCTAGATGCAAGTCACCAAGCCATCTGTTTGCCCTCAGTTTTTGGCTCAGACCTCAGCGCATTATGCCAATCTGAATTGGAAGTGATTTCAGAGACAACATGCTCTTTTTAATAAAGAATGACTCTACCTCAGTTGTGCTGGACCTAAATTGCCATCTGAAAATAACTCTCTTTTCATGTGACTACATTACTTTAAGTCAAGTTAGCTGCCTTTACAACCCTACTTGATATTTCTGACGGCTATGATACATCTGTATACACTCCTTCCAGGCTGGTTCCTGTCTCTGATCTGACCTCTGTTTGAATTTCATTTTTGCATGGTGCTATGGACAATGAGAGATGAGGCATGTCTGCCAAAAAAATTCAAATACAGATTGGCTCCTGGCGTTTATGATATTGTAATTTGTGGGTCAATGAATGCTCAGTCTATCATTTGAGATTTTGTTAAGTTAGTCGTAATTCATTTCTCTTTATTCTTGCATAACTGTGTGCAAGAAAAGCCAACATAATGCATTGCCCACATTAAGGTGACAACTCCAAACTGTTGATACTTCCACCAGCTCAGGCTGAAAGGTACAGTACTATGCGACAGAAGATAGTGCAGGTTGACATGTTGCCTAGGAGAGTGGAATTCTGACAAAATGAATTAATATAACGCATCATGGGAAGCATGGTTTTCTCATCTGCTGCGTTCCTGATTGAGTGACGGGGCAGTCCTTCCAACTCCCCAGTAGAGGAGATAGTATTCAGTCAGTAAGCGATCAGGCACGTGTATGGTAACCTCTTGGGGCCATGTTGTACACCTATTTAGCTTGCATGCAAAGCATGTCCACGCGTCCATGCTGACCTGATTCTGTCCTTGCTGTGACACACCTGCTCCTGCGCTTTCCACAGCATTTGAATATTCAGATTTGCATCCCTATGACACGACTAGCAGAGACAGGAAAGGTGGGGAAAGAGAGGAGGAAAACAAAGAGTAAATGGAAGAGAGACAGATAAATTGGGAGAGGACGAGAGACACAGACACATGCAGAGATGCTTTTGAAGTAGGAAACAGGAAAAGTAGGAAAGAGTGAAGCCAATGTGAGACTGTTGAAATCTCTTTTGACTGGGGCTGTTCAGCTTACAGACAGCTCTGCTTGCCATCTGCTTCGGAAGCTGTTCGCACTGTACACTGGGACACACATGGGCATCACGAACATGCACACAAGGAATTATACACTATAAAATAATTTTCCAGTCCATCAACAGCAGCTTAAAAACTATTGCAATGTTTTACTGACTATTGCTTTATGGCACAGAAGTTACAATAAACATTAAGCACAGATTACTGTTGTGTTTTACAAAATTAAATTGAGTATTCTAATAATTAATAGATGCATATTTATGTGGACTGGTCTATTTTATAATCATCAAGATGGAATAAATAAGCTATTAGTCTTTTTTACATATACTAATATACTTAGCTTTTAAAAAGTCTCCTCTAATGGTTGCTATTTCTGTAGGGTTAACACTCTGATGTCAGTCCTGCTGAAAATGTGGCTGTTGAGCCAGAATAAGTTCTCTTTAACACTACAACATTATCTGCACTGACCATAAGGCCTGTGCGCCTGTATCAGAATTCAAGATTGTGAGCTAGGCTGAAGAAAAAAAGTAGGGAATATAAATATTATTGAAAGGAGAGAGAGAATAAGTCAGGGAGAAGGAATAGAAGGTGGTGAAAAGAGGCAAGGAACAACCAGAAATGGATGAAACGCAAAGAGACATTTCCAGGCAGAAAGTTAGTATGAAAGTCGGAGAAGAGGAGAGAAGAGACAGGCAGAGAGATTGAAGTAGAAAGAGAGAGGGAGTGGCAGGGAAAAGGGAGAGATGGAAAGGTTGTTGTCACAGCCCTGCGACTTCTTCTGACAATCCCTCATCTTTACATATTATAATCTCAGAAGCCACAAATGAGCCACTACTGCACATATGAAACACCAATAATCTCACACTCAACCAACAGTGACAGGCTCGGTTAGTCACTGCAAGAGGCTTGTTGCTCGCTGCGACTGAACATCGTCGAAGATTAATCCTGACTGAATCACTCTCACACAGTCTATATGGGAAAATGTATTCAGGACAGAATAAGAAACATCAACCTGTCAAAACTCAATGATGAAACCACAGCCTCCCAAAGAATTTGCTTCTCTGATCAGTGTCACATTTCTGCACACGCTTTCTGAATGAACAGACTGCAGTGTCACATATTACATACAGTGTATCTGGAAATATCACTATCGAGCAATACAGCAGGAACCATGAGATGTATTACAATAAAAATACACTAAAGCTAGTCATTTCTTTGGCTGAAATACTTACTGTTTGGATTCTGTGCGTTTTTCATCATGCTTGGATTTTCTGTTGGAAACAAAGAAAAAAGATCAACTCAGCAAATGAAAAGGGGAACGTTATAAGAGGAAAAAAGTGCATGTGAAGGAGAAAGGTAAAGATAAAGAGAAAAAAAATAGTCATCTCTGACAGAGGTTGTGCCTTTCTAATGAAGCTGAACTCCCAAGTTCCTGCTGCACATTTTAAATGGCACCTCCCAAGTGAGAAATACCGGGCCTGATAATGGAACTGGGAACGCAGAGCACTGCACCAGAACAACCAGGACACTTTTAGTAGCAGTGAGACCAGGCAACTACAGCTGTGGCCAGACATACTGTCTGGGAAAGAGGTTTGGAGAAATTGACTCCTCCTTTAATAAGCAGTGCCAATGACTACCCTGCACAATCCACTCTGACAATGTATTTTCAAAGTTCTCAAAGGGATAAAGTAATTACAAAGGAAGAAGCAGGAAGGCTTCCAGAGTATTAACAACACACCTAAATTCCACTTTGTGAGCTATTTTTTGACTTCATATATGAGCAGGTGGAAGCTACATATACAGCAGTGTGAAACTCTGCTGGTTTCACTGCATCCACATTAACATAGAAACTCCTCTGAGAGGCACAGAGAAATTAGTGTGTGCACTCAGCATATGCACGCTTGTGTTTGCTTGCCACTGCAAATTTGCATAAGCATACATATCTTGGTGTTTCTGCATGTGTGTGCAGTTTGGTTGTCTGTCTGTGTGTATGTCAATGCCCGGTGCTGACTCACTTCACAGTAATCTCTGAGGGTATTATCACTGAGGGTGGCTAAAGATGTACATCATCAAAATGTGAGTGGTGCCCATCATCAGTGGAGAGTCTCTATACCAAGCCGTCATTATACTCTATTATTCCTAATGATTTATATTGAACACTTTGCCAAGCGAGCAGAACCCCCAAATACTCCTATATCTTTGCCCCCGGCAGAGAGAGAAGTGTCTCATATCAAGGCCACGGGGGACAGTGCTAAGGTCACTTAATCACCATTTACTTCCCCTAAGCATGAGTGGAAGCAATCTACACGGAGCAGGCAGACAGATGGGCCATACTAGGCACGTAGCCGATGACACCTGAGGGTGCATCAGGGTGTTAAATAGACATTAGTGCTCTTCCTAGCAAAACGCCTCCCAAGGTAACGCCTCCCTAAAGTGGCACTTTCCCCCTTAAAGTGGGTTCTTATTAGGCCCGCCCAGCAATTTGTACATTTGTTTGACATACTTTAAACCCTGTTCACAGGAGTGTTTTGGGCGGGGGATTTTTAAAAAATGATTGATACAATATTCTTTGTTTCAGACTCGATGAAATACAAAAATGGTGCCAACTTGACGTTATTAGGGCACTTCACGGCTGAAGTACATGAGTGTGTATATAGCACACATTTTTATTTAAAAAATATTTCTCTTATGTTGACTTGACATCTGTATTGTACGAATGTCAAAAGCCATTTTGAGCCATGGGATGTGTAGCCTTGCTGTCTTTATCTATATAAAGTAAAGTCTTCTGGGTTATGTAAAGATTTTGTAATGGCTCTATTCCAACATGACAGAATCATCATGGATAGAGCTGCAATGCCTGCATAATATTTTGCCTCTGGTATGCAGAAGGGATTAGTAGCACTGCTGAAAGACAATGGTGGGATAGATCTCTGATGAGGATCAGAAAGGCCAATCCCAATTATTCGAAGTTTCCAGAGTAAATAGATCCAAAGGAGCAATATACACAAATATATTAGCGCCTATAAGCAATCCAGCTCCCACATCAACACGAGTAAATGAAGTACTTTCAGGTTCTGATGAACACGCTACTTTGGTTTGGCTATTGAACAAAGTGCTTTTCTAACACTGTCAACAACAAAGGTTCTTTGATTTCATCATGGGCCTTTGATGCCACTGTTGGCTGTTGGCTGTTGGTTGTTGGTTGTTGGTGTTTCAGGGCGCACTCACACCCCTCCATCCGTACTGTGCCCCGTGCTTTAGGGTACTGTAGTGTTTACTCACACTACCTGGGCCTCGGCGCAAATGCTTCTTGCCTGCCTATACGTCATCACGCCGTAACACGTCACACGCATTGATTGACGTCATCGCGATGCATCGCTTTGTTTACAAAAGCTTGCGGTCTTTTGGCCACATAATGGAAAGCAGCGCAGAAAACAAGGTAAGGTTTTTGGCTTTGTGTTTTTTTGGACTCATTGTGATGCGGCACGACCCATGAACCTTTCGCCGCCATTGTTTTACATGTCCGCGCATGGTCCGTCCTTCTTTTTTCTATGTCCGAGCAGGCGCACATAAAATGATGTCAGAACCGCCGTAGGCCTCGTGCTCGTGCTCGTACAGTTGCAAAACGTGCTTTACAAAAGCCCACCTCTCCGAAACGGGCCGTGGCCGTCTAGGCGCAGTACGGTTGCACTCACACTGGTCAAACGAACTAGACTTTAGCTGTGAAACGTGCTTGGGCACAGTACGAACGACAGTGTGAGTGCGCCCTAAGTGAAAGTAGTACAAGACATGCCATTGATGGAATAGTGACAAAATCTCTTGCTAGAGACTAAGTGCAGCCTTAAAAAGAATGTGTTGTTGAGCCAATTATGAATACAATCTCTTATTAATCACACACTTAGCTGCATTAATGATTCATAACTAAAAGCGGTCACATAAATCTGTTAAGTATTTTTCCAATATATTGTAGATACATGAAATGAATTTTGTAGACTTATGTAATTTTCTGTGACATTTAACTGTGTAATGGTATAAGTGTTCCAGATAATTCTTGTGGACCCAAGTTGTACAGTCAAAAAAACCTTTCATATTCATCATCTTCTAAATAATTGAGCATACTTAAATGTGAATTTGGTTTAGCTGCAAGTGTTGTAGCCAGTACAGAACAGGGCCAGGGCGTGTTGTGGAATTGAGCGCACATACCAAAGACTATGAGGCGAGTGTGAGTATCCGTGGAGCCCAGAGGATTCTGAGCCGTGCAGCGATACATGGAGCCATTAAGTTCAGCTGGCACTCTTTCCAGAATCAGCTCCTTCCCCTCTCGCTCTGTGCTGCCATCCAGCAAGCGGCCCCCCACTCGCGTCCAGGTGAAGAGGGGCTCAGGGAATACCTCATTCTATCAACACAGCAGCACCCCCGTGGGATGGAGAGAAAAAAAAGGAAGAGAAAGGAGAGGAATAAAGAGATGCAGGGGAAGAGAGGGAGGGGGTGATAGGGTGGTGTAGAGAAAGTCTGTGAGTCTCATCCAAGAGATTATGAGCAAAGAATACATGAATAATACAAGCTCCATTTTCTCCCCTAATAAAATGGTAAGTTAACAACATGCATTAATAATCAACACTTCACTTTACAAAATTTTTTCCTTCACATTTTTGAGCCCTTTCAGAGAACAACCCCCCTATCTCCAACACAACCCTCCATAAGGCAGCATTTCATTCACATCAGTGGACTGACATATTCATATAATGAGAGGACAGTAAGAGGGTGAATTTCAATCCATTCTTCCTTAGCTATCACATATTTTAATATATGTGGCAAACTAGGCAAAACAGTTAGAGTACATACAGACACTTTTTGTTTTAGTTTGTAACAATTTTTAATGAGGCGAGCCAGTGCGCTGTGCTTCTGTAAAGTGCAGCAGTGGTGGATGAGAGACTGCAGACAGAGCAGATTAAAATATCACTTTCTATATGTTTATGCCTGTTAAACTTGTAAAGGTGTATTGATAAAGTATTGGCTTTTTACGGGATGATATTTTATTGCACTTTATTATACTAAACTTCGAGTTATTGTCTCCACCACAGATTCTCTCTGTCGAGGAACTCAGCATAGCAGAGGAGATGCTGCACAGTGATGATAAGTTACACTGAAGCATTTCAAGCTTTCTAGGCTATCGAAGAGAGACAACTCCTGTCATTCTGTTAGGTACAAATCTGGAACTCATTTTCTGCAACCATTTGAACCTACTGGTTTAGTTTGATTTAGATTGTTATTAAATGTCTGACAACATTATGGACTGAGATTTCTCGTTCTGAAATCTCACAAGGTGACTTGTTGCCGGAAGACAGTGGTGGAAATGTGTGAATGAGAGTTAAGCATGACTCAAAGCATGACCTCCAAAATGTTAAATGCAGGTACATGTGCGCACACACACACACACACACACACACACACACACACACACACACACACACACACACACACACACACACACACACACACACACACAGTATACAAACACAATTGTATGTTATCTTCCATTCATTTAATACACTATAAGCCCCTGAAATACATTTCAACAGAGCAGCCTTTCAGTGCAGACAAGAGTTTCCAGCGGTCAAGCCTTATATAAAAGGAAGTAGCACTTCATTGGGACATCCGGAATACTTGACATATGGCAAGACAAAAGTACAAAAAAATGGACTAATAAAATTAGCAATTCTAGAGATCTGAGGTTTGACCTCAGTGATGTTTTGTGAAAACAACAATATAACTAATAAATAGTGAATTAAGTTGTAGAATCAAGGTCTTTTGAGCACTATAACACACTATATTGGAAATCTTCTGATTTAATGTTGGTTCACTCAAATACAGCCTGATTGAAAAGGTGCATGAACTCAGACTGAGCTAGTTTATTTCACACTTTACTGAAGTGGAGTGAATCAAGACCTAGCCAAAACGTCCAGCTTGAATAACTCTTAAACTCTGTTTACACCAGTTAAGAGTGCATGAAGGCAAAGCTGGATATGAATATCAGTCCAGACTATACTTTGCCCTTTCTTTCAAGCACGAAAGACAGCTTGTTATCGATTAAAATGTCCCTTTCCATTAGCTCAAAAACTGCACATCTTGAATACCTACCCTGCTAGTAAGCAATGTTGGTGCATTTCAGTTGGCTTGCACCGAAGTTTAAATTATATCATTCTCAAATGTCCAAACAAACCAAACACTTCTGAGCTCAGATAAACACTTCTAATCGTGCTTGACAGCTTGAAGTAGTTGTGAATTGTCTAACCTTTCAAAATAAAGGTTAATAAAACAGTTCTCCAAGGTCTGTGTTTAAAACATGACAGAGGTTAATTGAGTTAGTAGATTGAGCCAGATTGGGAAAAGGTCACATTAAGATAAAAAACAAGCACACACTAAAGGGGTTTAAGTGAAACCTTCCTGTCACATAACCTCAAGAACATAGAATCCAATTTAAAAAATGGTCTGTGCAATATGCTGCTGAAACCATTAACGTCATATTTAATCTCACACATAAAGCAGTATGAAAAAGGATGACAAAGTAAAAACCACGCTTTAGGATGATCATCCATAATATGTTCTTAAGAACAATAAACCAGAGGGTAAACTGGCATCTTATTTTATCAGAAAGGCAGGAGGCAAATCTATCAGTCTTAACACACAATCTTATCTACTTGTGAAACCCTGAAACCTAGTTTCAGTAAGTTATAAGAGAAATTTGCTTTCGGATCAGTCTGCATGCACTGATCTCTATGCTGCCAAAGTGTCCGACTGGCTGTATGCCACAGTCAAGCATGTTTAGAAAAATAATTTTAACACTGTTCAAAGAAAACATTTAAAATAATCCCAAAGTCATTGAGAAGACACAAATACATGAACACATCTGTGCAGTCAATAGGTTTATCCACTAAACCAAAGATAACCCAGAACAGTCATTTTACAGGGGAATTTCTCAATAGAGTGAAATAAATCAAACAACAAATCTGATTCCTAGAGATCCCTGTAGTGGCCAGGAGGTAACAAAGGTGATTTATGCCATGGGCCATTAGCATGCCCTGTATCCTGTCCTGGTTCCAGCTGCCTGGCATCTATGTGTTATTCCTGTCAAAGACATCAGGACCATCCACAGGCCACTATGGGGACATGGGCATTTTTTGCAGGTGATGACAGTGACACAAAACAATCCCTTTGCTGGAATCTTTAGCTCTTTCTTTGGAATTATGGAGCAGAAAGTCTTAACGCAGCAAATATTACAGTGACTAGCATAGCATGGCTGCTTGTTGGCCAGACATGGACATCAGATAGACTTCAGTCATTCATAAACAAACTATACATAAATGGCAAACTTTACAGAGGTGACAGACAATAACTAAGACATTGGAAGAAGTTGCGGGATGATGACATTACAATGCTGTTCCCATGGTAAAGCGACCACATGCTAAAAAAAATTGTAATGGCAAAGTTGAAAAAGGTATACTGTCATTTATTTTAGCTTAATTTCACAATGGGACAGAGCGAACTATGGAAAAGTAGATGGTATTAATTTCATTTTTTTGTGTGTTTTATGTGAATGTTTTTGTTTTGTGTATGTGTTGGATCCATGGATTATGGATTAACCATAAGGGAGAAAGAGAAATTCTGTTTTGTTTTAAAAATCTCTGGGGTGATAAATAAATCTAATTTTGAGCATTAATATTTATGAATAATGATGAAATAGTAATTTCTACTTATAACTGTAATGGTCTTGCAGATAGTTAAAACGTCATACAGCATTTCCATGGCTTAAGGAAAAAAAGCTAAATATTTTTTGTTTACAAGAAACTCACTTAATAGAGTTGAATGAAAATGTTTGTAATGAAGAGTGGGGTGGTCCAATGTAGTTTTCACATGACCAGAGAAATAAAACGGTGTGATAATACTGTTTAAGAAGCAATTCAATTTCCAGTTATGTTCAACATGTTTGGACTCTAAGGGAAGATAGTTACTATTAAATATTATAGTTCAAGGAGAACAACTTTGCATTTTAAATTAGTTTGGACCGAATATAGATGATCCCTTATTCTTTGAAGATACATCTAATAAGTTGCGAGACATAGATGGTCAAATTATTTTGGTGGGAGACTTTATCATTGCTTTGAATAATGTATTAGATAGAAAGGTTTGTGTATTAACACTCACCTACAAGCCCTTAAGAAGATTCAAAATATCATAAATGCATTTGATTTAGTTGATATTTGGAGATTTAGAAATTCCAATCTGATCAGATATATTTGGAGAAGACAAACACAACCAAGTAGAATTTTTTTATTTTTTAGATAATTATGTCTTATATCCAAAGTAGGTTGTGTATCAATAGAAGATAAATTACAATCTGATCATAATATCATTGGATTCAATCTTTAAATACTGGGAAATGTACGTGGACCAGGATATTGGAAGTTTAATCAGACTCTTCTCCATGATGAAGAATTTGTTGAGAAAACTAAATTATTCATTAGTGATTTTTTTAGAGGACATGCTATTGCTAATTCTTGGAAAAAATGAAAAAGAATTTGAAAGAACAAACTTTAATAGCAGAAGTTGAGCAATTAACCCCAAATATAAATAATTTGGTGATGCATCCACAGATCAGCTAAATGATTTGAAAAATAAAGAAAGCAAACTTTATAAACTAGTGGAAACTTGGCCGCTAAGAAACTATGATTGTAAAAGGGCTGAATGAATGTAAAAAGGAGAAAAATGTAAAAACTCTTCTTGAGCCTTCTTGAGAGGTTTTGTTTCAACAGAAAGATATAAAAAACTTTTCATTTCAGGCTACCATTTCACTCAATTATCAAAAATTCTTTCCACACAATTACAAAAACAAACTATCTGATTTGCAAAAATAATTATGTTACGGTTTGATACAGATGATGGGCTTTTTTCCACAGTAATACCTTTTAAACCTGGAAAAACACCTGGGATGGATGGAATACCCATTGAGGTGTATCAAACTTTTTTTTGGATTTGCATAAAAAAACATTAGTTTCTTTTTTTAATTTTTCATATAGTTCTGTGAATCTATCAGATTCTCAGAAAGGGTCTGATCTCTCTATTACTCAAACAGGAAACCAGTAGACAGTTCATCCCTTGTATTATGTTAAGGGTCAATTTGACCCATTTCGGTTTCTGTGTTGACCAAAGTACAGGTTATCCTTTCTTTTTCTTCATGAAATTTTGTTACTTTTCCTAGGGTATCTAGGGTCATGAACTGGTGTGTTAAATCTGGACACTTTAATGTGAAGTGGAATGTATGTGCACAGTCTTTATACAAAGATGATGTTGCGGGGCACTTTTATGTGGGTAAGTAGCTGTACAGATCCAAAGTAAACATGCCTCTTTGATCTACTTTATTTTGACTGTCCAGTTAATTGTATTTTGACTGCCAGAGACCCAGGTGTGTCGAGGAGGGACTTTCTCTCCCTTGCCCTTGTCACTTTTCTCATGCCATCTCTTGTGTTGACAAACACAACAAAAATGAGCTCCAGAAGGTTTACAGCTGAAGAACCTTTATCACAGATATGAACTAGGATAGTGATGCAGAGATGATCCAGATTGTCAATTTTCTGACAATGAGGAGGATTCAGAGGGCGAGCCTGCCATTGTGTCTCCATCGGATGAAAGCCAAGGAATGCAGCAATCATCATCCACAGAGGGGACATGGGCATCTTAAGATGGTAATATCAGCATTTCAGCTCTTCATATCCCCACCAATAGAGAAAATTATACTAGAAATGACCAACACGGGTGGGAGGCGTGTATTTCAAGAGAAATGGAAGCCACTGGATCAGACTGACTTACATGCTTACATTGGAATGCTGGTTTAATCTGGAGTGTACAGGTCAAAGGGAGAAGCAACTGCCAGTCTATGGGATGAAGAGTATGGAAGGCCAATCTTTCGAGCGACATCGCTCTCGTGTGATTTGATTTGACAACGTTGACCAAGAGCTGGTCGACGTGAAAGAGACAAACTAGCTGCATTTAGAGATGTACGGGATAAAGGGGTTGAAATTCTACCTTTGTTATACAATCCTGGTCCCCATGTTACTGTAGATGAGCACCTTGTACCATTCAGGGGACGCTGTCCTTTCAGAGAGTACAGTCCCAACAAGCCTGCCAAGTATGGCAACAAAATGTGGGTAGCCTGTGATGCAAAATCTAGCTTTGCATGGAATATACAAGTGATTACTGGAGGAGCATCCAAGAAGAGTCAGGGGATGTGTGTGGTGCTGGAGATGAGTGAAGTGTTGCAAGGTTATAACATCACATTTGACTACTTCTTTACATCCTAACACCTTGGAGATGAACTTCAGAAGAGAAAGCTGACTATGTTTGGAACGGTCTGAAGAAATATGCCAGAACTTCCCAGTGAATTCTGAAAATGCAGGGCAGACCTCTGCATTCCTCAATATTGGTTTTCACCGAGAAAGCAGCCGTTGTTTCATTCTGCCCAAAGAGAAACAAGACTGTTCTTGTAATGAGCACAATGCACACAGATGCATCTCTGAGCACAAGAGAAGACATCAAGCCACAAATTATCCTGGACTACAACTCCACCAAAGGAGGAGTTGACAATCTGGACAAAGTCACAGCAACATACAGCTTCCAGCGCAATACTGCCTGTTGGCCCTTGGTGATTTTCTACAACATCGATGTGTCAGCTTACAATGCCTATGTCCTGTGGACTGAAATCAACCAGCAACGATCCCCAGCAGTTGCAGCTGTCATTGAAAAGGTCAAGGTCAGGTCATCCAACCAATCTGCAATGGATCCAGTGGACACAGGTGTTAAGAAATGGAAAAGATGCCAGGTCTGTCCCTCCCCAGATGACAGTAAAACAAGTACCTCTTGTGTGAAATGCAAGAATTACATCTGCAGAAAGCACATAGTTACATTCTGTCCATCATGTGGAGAGCATTGAAAATGTTGAACATTGAAAATGTGAGAAAAAACATGGAGAGGGATGAACTTGGACAAAATAGTTCTTAAATATAGTGTTGAAATTAAAATTGTATGTATTGTATATACCATGTATTGTTATGTCTCTTTTATAAATGTTTATATAATCTAAAATAAAGTTGTTATTGGTTTAACCTGTTTTTTTACTGTTTTGAGTGGATTTACACCGTAAGGATCAAAATGACCCGCAACACAATCAATGTAATTTTCTTTCAACATAATACAATGGGTAATGAACCTGGAAACCTTAAGGATTGGAGACCAATCACATTACATTGTTATGATACTAGGATACTTGCAAAGTGTATCGCTCATAGAATGAAGAGTGTACTAGCAAATACTAGTCACTAAGATCAGTCAGGATTTATGCAAGGTTGTTATATTGGTAATAACATTAGACAGCTGCTGGAGATTACTGAAATTTATGAGGTGAATGACAAAAATGGGCTAATTTTCATTGCTGATTTGGAAAAAGC
This sequence comes from Echiichthys vipera, assembly GCF_963691815.1. Taxonomy (NCBI): domain Eukaryota; kingdom Metazoa; phylum Chordata; class Actinopteri; order Perciformes; family Trachinidae; genus Echiichthys; species Echiichthys vipera. Next base: position 12,744,411 of record NC_139825.1, on the reverse strand, counting down.
CTTTGATAAGGTCCGGTTTGATTATATTTTTCAAAGCATGGGTTTTTACAATTTTGGTGAATCCTTAATTGATTGGGTTAAAATATTATATAATGAAACCAGTGGTAGAATTGTAAATAATGGTTATATTTATAAATCTGTGCCCTTAACAAGAGGAGTTAAGCAAACATGGCGGGGAAAATCATTACCATTATATGGGAAAATTTCACTAATTAATTATTTGGTTGTACCACAATGTTTTTAAAGCAATTTAGTGCTAGCTGTGTTTTCAGTTTCATCCTCCAGAAAGCCAGGATGAAATCCTGGAGCAAATTATATGGTTAAATTCTAATATCGTAATTGAAGGAAAACCAATATTTTAAATGATATTATTTGTGAAGAAGGGACAGTTATGAATTAAAACTATTTTACTGAAATGTATGGTGCAATTGGTCACCCTCACTCAGACAACTGATCTCAGCTATACAAGAAAACTGGAAAAACAGTATTAATTGTTGTTAATGTGCCAGCCCGTTACAAGAAACACAAGGTGGTTACAAGGCATTAAGCTAAACATAATTATTAAAAACTTTTATTTAAGCTTAAAATCTGTTCAAATTATTACACATGGTACCTTTAAAAAAATGTGAGGATACTTTTGACTGACCTTTACCATGGACACACATTTTTAACTTAATTTATCAAACAAGGATTGATACTTTTTCAAGATCCTTCCAATTAAAAATAATTTATTTATAGAGAGGTGCATAAGATGTGTAATTCATTGAGTATACGTTTTAAATTGGATTTCATTTATTTTAAACTTGGTGTAAGAGAGACAAATACTTATATTACTAATCTGATTATTCTGTTAGAAAAAAATATTTATTTTTAAAGCTGATGGTGTTCAGTAAATATCGAACAATTTGAAAGATTTATTAAATGTTACTTTATTTAAAAAAAGACTGATTGTAAACACAACTGAAGATATTAAAACACATTCAGAGAGGTGGAAAGGAATTGTTGAGGTTGGTGGTTGGTGAGAGGTCTGTAGCAGTGAGGACGGACTAGTTGGAGGTTTTCCCATTTCTGGCTGTGTCTTATTGTTTTTGACGGTTTTGATTTTGTTGTTATCCCTTTGTGTCCCTTTTTCTATCCCCGTCGGTCTGGTTGTTTTTGGAGACCATTGAGTTTGGGATAGGGAATAGTGTATGCCCAACAGATTGGTCACTCCAGAAGAAAGTTAAAAAGGCTTAACTAAACATATACACAAGTCTTTTAGCAATTCAATTTCTTTTTAAACCCCATGCACTTACCCCAGGCGATCCTACCTGGAATCCTTGCACAGTGATGCGCACCGTGTCCCCTACCTTTGCTCTGGTAGGGGACATGAAGAGTTTAGGACCCTTAGGAGCAGCTGAAAAGAGAAAACAGACAGAGACAAAGGTCATTGTACTGAGAATGGAGAGAAAATCCTGCTGGACACCTGTTTTGTCACAGACAAATACAATTTCCTGTCAATTAAGGTCACAGGATGAGAGGCGAGGGACCTTCAGGTTCTTTCATCCAAACGACTGTGCCGGAGTTATTCCCCCTTGGAGAGAAAAGAAACTAAATTGGGTAGGTACTCATTACTAGAGGAGAACGGGAGTGCACCGGGTGGAGTGTGGAGGCAGTGAGATAAGGGACACTCAGAGAGCTAATTCCCTTCTCTTGGTGTGGACGGCAGCTCCCAGATGGCTTTCATTTGGAGCAACTAAAACAATGGGGCACAAAACAGGAGAGGGAGCAGGCAGATTCTAGTATTCCGATATTGTGTGGGGCTGGTGATTGTCCTGTGTATGCAGTGTTGAGATAATATGAGTGATTTGCATAATGTTATAAAAAAGGTAAGTCATCTCATTACCGCTAAACTGCACAGTTTACTGCATTAGGCCCATATGAACAGGTTCCGGACAATTTGAGATGATTAATAATCCCACTAAAGATAACGGCTCCACACGCTGTGCAGTTCCATGTGTTAGACAAACGAATTGAGCAGCACATGCAATGAGACTGAAGCTAAGGGCACCCTATCAATAATGCCTGAACAAGTCCACCCCAGGAGTTCTTCAATTAATTTGATTTGAACTTGCATATGAATCACACTGGGTGTTTTCTTTTTTCATTGATGAGTTAAACTAAAAGATAAATAAATATACAGATAAATGATCTCAGCATTTAGCTATTAATCTGGCAACAAAGTGTCCACTGTGGCTAATGAAGCACAGCCTTTTCTGAGGCAGCCATTGACTATAGGCCTAAATCAGACTAATATCTATCTCATATCTATGAATAAGGTTGAGCATGCAGTGTTTATCATGTCTAGGGATCATTTATATAAAAAAAGAAGCACAAGCGTTTGGATTGCATGAAATGGGACGAGGATACATTCAAAATCTGGAAAGATTTCAGCACCATAATAAACTGGTACATATGTCCAGGACATCAGTGCATATCAGTTCAAACCGGTGAAATGTCTAAGAAGAAATATTTTAATCAATGTTCAAAGATTAAAAGGAAAATATTTCTGTCTAAGTCTGAGTGTTCAATTTCATGCTGAAGATGGATGGCAATCCACAGGCTAGTTTTTGCATGGCAGTGTGAAGCGCTATCTTTCCACCGCCTCCACAACAACGGAAGGGTATTTTTAAATACTGGTGTCATAGTGTCACATGGCTTGCAAGGCATATGGCCGGGAAAGATGATGGCTGATTTCTGGGATTTGCTCCAACAGTGAAAGTTGGCATCCTATGTCACCACCTTTGATTAGGGCAGCATGCAGTGTGATGGACATAACACAGCTTCTCTCTAAAGGTGAGGGCCTCACAGAAGAAATGAGCCCCATGAGAGTGTCACCTAAGACCCAACTTCTTCAGTTAGCTAGAAGGAACTGTTATCACTTCATGATAGGTCAGAAAATAAAACCATACCCTCCAGAAAAACAACTGTGCACCATGCATCAGGTGTGCTTTAATACCAAGCCAAGACATCAACAGGTCTGCCCAGCTGCAAAACTGACTCAAGCAGTTGAAGGGAATCTGTCGCTTTCGATGGGTGACTGGTTTCATTGAAGAAGAGAAGCTGGAGAGGTATGTAACTGAATTTAAAAGGCCTGACTGACTGCTGGTTTGCTCTATCGTAGCAAATCCAACGCTATGTAATGTATTTCACAGATAGACTAGCTGACCCAAAGCAAAGAGATAAGAAAGATTGATGAATGAATGCGTAACTGGATGCAGGTGAACACAGATTCTAACAACACACTAGGTACACATAATAAATCTATTTTCACAGGGGCAATCAGACAAAGATACACACATACATTAACATAAAAATAACCATACACATATGCATACAAATCCCCCCCCCCCCCCCCCCACACACACACACACACGCTTCCTGAAGCGAGTATCTGCTCTCTAATTATCACGGCTTGCAAAGCAATGAGTGGGAGATGTGAGGAAGCCTGGATCCCTTTTCATTGCTATACAGTGTATGAAATGAGAATTCCTCGACTTGTCTAATGTTGTTGAATAATAAACACCATATCCTATCTAAATCCAAAGCAGTTATCCTATTGAAATTATTAAGATGCATTGTGTTCATGAATACAATCTAGTAGTGCAGAATAGACCAGTCTCATGATCTCGGTGTAGTGCTTTTTTGGACCTGTAAGGCCCAGTGCCAGCTTCAGGTCCATTTGTATGGTGAGCACGGAGCCATTCATGAATATTCATGAGGTGCAATACAACATTGGTCGGTTGTCAGACTGTCGCTCCGTCTCATGTGGCAATATTAAATCTCTGAAAGATTTATTACTTATGGGTGCTGCATATACCTCCTTTTCATTTCCTGACCAAACACACCTGAGAGAACCAAGAGTGTGTGTATAATATACAGTAAGAAAGATACTGAGTGCAATTATTCAGTTACTGCTGCATAATATAAATGAATAGGATTAAGTGATGGAAATGATTTGGTGAGCTGTTTTACACAGTCAAATTTAATTAGAGTTAAACAATGCTCTAATATTCCAAAAACTTGTGTGCCGCTTTGTCTATGATATCAGCTAAATCAAATTTCCATTCAACATAACCTGTGCCCTGTATTCCAACCCTATTACCTTTTTATATATGTTATTCCATTCCAAGACGGATGAAGCCCAAAGCAGGTCTGTGAATACTTTGAATTTCAAGTGTGCTCCAATTGCAATCAACAAACGCACATTTTCTGTCTTTTCTTTAGGTGGTGGGAACAAATTATGTGATGCTCCTTCCATCTCTTTAAAAGACCAAAGGTATTGATAAAATAATGTCTTCAAACAAAGCACAGAGAACGGCTTGTCAAAATATTAGCACCTTTGACATTTAGCAATAGTCTCACAGGGCCCATTCCCCTCAGGACGTGTCATTTGTTTTACCATCAATATGTGAGAGAGCTCTAAGAATCTTTACTGCAGTACTTTGTCTGGAGAAGATAGCTCATGCCATTGTACCTTTAACTGATGCGGCTGTCTCCGTCTTGCATGTGAGGTACTATATTTCAACCCACTTGGGATGTTACTTGTTGGAAATCAGTGTTTAAATGAGGGCCAAAATACTTTTTTAGATGCTTTCTTCTGCTTGTATATGATTAAATAGTTCAAAGAAAAGGGCAGGTAATATTTTATATTTTACTTAATATCAGCAACACGGGTGGCAGTGAAGGTGAGGGGCCTTGACGGACCAGACACGGGCAGCAGAAGCTGGCTCTGGGGACGTGGAATGTCACCTCTGTGTCGGGGAAGGAGCCGGAGCTTGTGTGGGAGGTGGAGCGCTACCAGTTAGATCTGGTGGGGCTTACCTCCACACACAGTCTCGGTTCTGGAACTGTACACCTGGATAGGGGTTGGACCCTATTCTTCTCTGGAGTAGCCCAGGGTGTGAGGCGCCGGGCGGGTGTGGGGATACTGACAAACCCCCGACTGAGCGCCGCGGTTTTGGAGTTCACCCCATTGGACGAGAGGGTCGCCTCCTTACGCCTGCGGGTGGTAGGGGGGAAAACTCTGACTGTTGTTTGTGCATATGCACCGAACAGCAGTTCAGAGTATTCGGCCTTCTTGGAGACCCTGAATGGAGTCCTACATGGGGCTCCAGTAGGGGACTCCATAGTTCTGCTGGGATACTTCAACGCCCATGTGGGCAATGATGGAGACACCTGGATCTAAATCCGAGCGGTCGTCAGTTATTAGACTTCTGTGCTAGTCACGGATTGTCTATAACTAACACCATGTTCGAACATAAGGATGCTCATAAGTGTACGTGGTACCAGAGCACACTAGGCCAAAGGTCGATGATCGATTTTGTGATCGTATTTGAGTATCTGGAGCATCACATTTGTGGGGACAATTAAACGCTCAAAAAGGCCAGAAAAAGAGAACTTTCATGTGAAACTCGACAATCTATTCTTGTTCTTAGAAATGAAGGCTATTCCATGCAAGAAATTGCCAAGAAACTGAAGATTTCCTACAACGGTGTGTACTACTCCCTTCAGAGAACAGCACAAACAGGCTCTAACCAGAGTAGAAAGAGAAGTGGGAGGCCCCGCTGCACAACTCAGCAAGAAGATAAGTACATTAGAGTCTCTAGTTTGAGAAATAGACGCCTCACAGTTCCTCAACTGGCAGTTTCATTAAATAGTACCCGCAAAACGCCAGTGTCAACATCTACAGTGAAGAGGCGACTCCGGGATGCTGGCCTTCAGGGCAGAGTGGCAAAGAAAAAGCCATATCTGAGACTGGCCAATAAAAGAAAAAGATCAATATGGGCAAAAGAACAAAGACATTGGACAGAGGAAGATTGGAAAAAAGTGTTATGGACGGACGAATCGAAGTTTGAGGTGTTTGGATCACACAGAAGAACATTTGTGAGACGCAGAAAAACTGAAAAGATGCTGGAAGAGTGCCTGACGCCATCTGTCCAGCATGGTGGGGGTAACGTGATGGTCTGGGGTTGCTTTGGTGCTGGTAAGGTGGGAGATTTGTTCAGGGTTAAAGGGATTCTGAATAAGGAAGGCTATCTGTACTATTTGCAACGTGATGCCATACCCTGTGGACAGCGCTTCATTGGAGCCAATTTCATCCTACAACAGGACAATGACCCAAAGCACACCTCCAAGTTGTGCAAGAACTATTTAGAGAAGAAGCAGGCAGCTGGTATTCTATCTGTAATGGAGTGGCCAGCGCAGTCACCAGATCTAAACCCCATTGAGCTGTTGTGGGAGCAGCTTGACCGTATGGTACGCAAGAGGTGCCCATCCAGCCAATCCAACTTGTGGGAGGGGTTTCTAGAAGCATGGGGTGAAATTTCTCCTGATTACCTCAACAAATTAACAGCTAGAATGCCCAAGGTCTGCAATGCTGTAATTGCTGCAAATGGAGGATTCTTTGACGAAAGCAAAGATTGAAGGAAAAAAAATAGTATTTCAAATAAAAATCATTATTTCTAACCATGTCAATGTCTTGACTATATTTTCTATTCATTTTACAACTCATGGTGGTAAATAGGTGTGACTTTTCATGGAAAACACAAAATCTTCTGGGTGACCCCAAACTTTTGAACGGTAGTGTATGTTCACTAGAGAGGGGAGGATGGAGCGTGAGTTTGGCCGGAGAATCGGAGCAGCGGGGGTGTGTTGCAGTCGCTCTACCGCACCGTTGTGACGAAAAGAGAGCTGAGCCAGAAGGCAAAGCTCTCGATCTACCGGTCAATCTTCGTTCCTACCCTCACCTATGCTCATGAAAGCTGGGTCATGACCGAAAGAACGAGGTCGTGGGTACAAGCGGCCGAAATGGGTTTTCTCAGGAGGGGGGCTGGAGTCTCCCTTAGAGATAGGGTGAGAAGTTCAGCCATCCGTGAGGAACTCAGAGTTGAGCCGCTGCTCCTTTGCGTTGAAAGGAGCCAGTTGAGGTGGTTCGGGCATCTAGTAAGGATGCCCCCTGGGCACCTCCCTAGGGAGAAAGGAGTGTCCATTCCTCACTAATTGAAACCTTGTAGATTCACCCTGTTTACCCAGATATATATGGACGGAACTGAAAATAACCCAAAATATAAAACATTTCATTTTCTCAAGCAACAATATGTGAGTGCACCATATAAAAAGAAAATTGGACTAATGGATGGTTCAACCTACTGTAACAGCACTTTCCACCATCAAAAACATTCAGATCCAAGGAGTCCTTGCTGTTGTACTGTACTGATACTTTAAATAAACAAAGTGAGCAAGCTTTACTGTGTAGTAGTGACTTATCACTACCTATCAATCAAATGTACTGATTATGTATGTCACATCTTACTTTATAACAAAAGATGACAGTTAAGGCAAGAACGAGCCGTGGCATGCCTTGTTTACAGGAGATTTTGAATTCTTATTTTTCATTTCTTTATTAAATATTATCTAGATGATAATGGTAGTATCTATACAACGACTAAGAGTGACAAAAGCTGCTCACCAGCATAATAAGGGGATATTTTTAATTAAATAAAAGGTGGTGGTATGAGGTGAAATACTGATAGCGAGACACAATGCAGCAAGCAAATATGAACCAGCCACAGTCTCCTCATTCAGATTCTCTACCTGTCTTCAAACATTTCTAGCACCTTATGGAAGATAATGTCTCTGTTTATCTTGTCAGGATTGTGTGGCTTGTTTCCAGGAGGACCATGCCAATGTATTGCCTTTGAAGTGTTAATTTGATGCGCTGGAAGCCGTCTTTGTTTTCAGATTACAAAAAAATGAGAGGGGGTCTGTGTTTCTCTTGGATCTCACACTATTAAAACTTAATGCTAACTTTTCCCTTAAAGTGTGACTTCTGTTTTCAGAATTCAGTTTCTGCATCACTAGATCTTTTGCTTTGATAATGTGAAGATGAACAAGTTATCCCACTGCCATAGTTTTTCTCCTTGCAATAAAGTGATTAAAGTTAGAGGCTAAAACAATAAAATGTAAGACTGAAAAGCTTAAGGGAGGTGCTCATTGAAGTTTGAAGAAGTGCAGTATCTCTGAGATTGTCTTTCCAATTATATAACATTGGTCAGTGTGTCTAAATTCGCATTTGACTTCTCTAATTCAGGTTGACTTTTTCAATAACAGTACTGAGTTAACTCAATCTAGCAACAGACAGCTCGATGAATTGCCCTGTCAGTCACTTGGAATTTTGCATTTGCCGCTAAACTCGCAATCTGCTCAGCCGTAACACAATTAAGTGAAATGAAAATCAGTGTTGTTCTGAGTACATTTGCAAGGGATACATAAGGGGGCCAAGTCAGTTTCCAAGTGCAACAAGGGGACACAAGGAGACAGCAGGAGATTAAAAGAGAAGAAATGAGAAAAGGACGTGTGTGTCTAGGTGGAGTGTTTTGGGTGGAGTGGGAGGAGGAATAGGATAGATGAGAATAAGGTAGTGGGGGAATGAGAATAGATCCAAAAAAAATGAGTTCATTTGTATCCTACTCACCTAGAGTCACCTCTGTTTGCATGGGCATGGACAGTGCTGGGTGCTTGACTTCACAGCTGAACAAGGCATCATTATCCAGCTGAGGGTTGAGGGTCCATGTGAGTCGGGCCTGCACTACCACAGAGCCGTCACTCTGGGGGATGTTAGTGTGGCTGAAGTAGTAGAGAGGGTCTGTGCTGTGCACCCAGCGGGGGAATTCCCTGCTCACCACTGTCTCTGGGATGACCTCTGTCGCAGGGCTGGGCTCGTAGGCCTGTTGGCCTTGAGTGTGGACACGCTGGGGGCTCTCTGTGTACTGACGGGGCGCCCTCCCTTCGGGGTCCAGGAGGGAGAGGGAACGCTGCAGTTTAGTGTCATCAAGGTCCCTGCTGATGAGCGGCCTGGCTCCTCTCACCCCCGCTGAGCCACCACCATCGTCAGATTGAGTATAGGAGATCACCTCTATCAGCTCGCCATCACGCTTGAAGTACACCTAGGACAGAGCAAGGAGTATTGGAAAAGAGTGAAAAGTAGACAGAGAGGAGGGAAAAAGGAGGAAAAAAGGGGATGGAAAGACATATTTTTTAATTATCATTAAGTTGATATAGCTAACAGTTTCCTATTTACACATCCAGCAGTCACACAGAGACATTAGTATTCATTTGAAGTCCTGGTTCTGGCCATGCAGCTGGCGAATATAAGCCTAATACAGCCTCTTCTTTAGCTCTGTTTAGTCCCAAACAACTCCCAAGGAAAACGTATCTTTGTCTCTGTTAACCAGCTAGGTGCTATATACTGTATGTTTGTTTGCCTTACATGTAGTGTAAAGTGGGTTAAGCAATGGCCTGGAGTATCTGAAATCTCCTCTCCGACCACAACAGGTAGAAAAAACTGTTTTCTGGGTGGCTGGAATCTATCATGATTATCCTTGCCTTTTTAAATTATTCTTGCTCCTGACATAAATATATTTTAGGTAGAGCACCGCCCATCTTATGTTCAACCAAACTAGCCGCTCTTTGCAGGGACTTGCGGCCATGTTATGTGCTGTTTCTGTACCAACGTCTAAGGTGAAACAGTCTCTGCCTCGCCTTATCTCACCATTGAGTCAGTACAGCTTTATGATGTGGACACCAAGGCACTTGATGCTGTCTACCCTCTCCACTGAGGACCCCTTGATATTAAGGGGGGTGTAGTTCCAAAGTCTTCTTCCCAAAGTCAATCAGGAAACGAGATGATGTTGGGACCAAAACTGGCCACACAGTCATGTGAGTACCGGGAGTAGAGTAGAGAGCTCAATACACAGCCCTGGGGGGGCTTCAGTATTTTTTTAAGTTCTTGAGGGAGTTGACAGCAATAATGAGTGTAAATAAGTAAGGACAGGCCAAACTCCTGGGTAATAACTATCTTTTCACATTCCCAAAATCTATAATCATTGGACTACAATACAGCCTTATATATTGCCCGAAAAATGATACATATTCATTCCTCAATACTTCAACAATATTGTCAAGTTGAATTCAGGTCAACAGGGCAGCAAGGTGGTGTGGTGGTTAGCACTGTCGCCTTACAGTAAGAGTCCGGGCTAGGCCCCTTCTGTGTGGAGCTTGCATGTTCTCCCCGTGTCTGCGTGGGTTTTCTCCAGGTTCTCTGGCTTCCTCCCACACTCAAAAATGGTTGTCAGTCTCTGTTTGTCTCTATGTGTCCTGTGATAGACTGGCGTCCTGTCCAGGGTTCACCCCGCCGCACACACAATGTCATCGGCTGCAGCCCCCCCGTGACCCCGTTAGGGACAAGCAGTTTGAGATGGATGGATGAAATTTAGGTCAACAGTAATCTGTACTTAAAGATGTCACAGAGTATAGTAAATTGCACTGGAATATTGTTATTATTATTATTGTTATTATTATTATTATTATTATTATTATTATTATTAAGATTTGTATTTTAAATTAACAAAGCCTGGTTGTCCTCAAAGCAATTTCAGTCAAAAGCAACGATAACGATGACCTGGACGAATGAGAACATTCACAGGCTTAAAGCCTGGTTGATAATTTCAAGCCTTCTAAGTTTCATTATAGGTAACCTTTACTTAGCAACTTTATTTGAAAACACTGATGAATGGGAGCTGTCTATATGGGCCCCCTTGTTGCTGAGGTCATGTTGGCGAAGACAGATGCCACATCATTATATTACAAGCTGTGTTGTGCTGCTGGGTTATATCATAGTATTTATAGCCATCTCTAAAAACTTTGTAATGCCTGCCATCAGAGCAGACTGGTACAAATCCACAATGGGCTAAGTGACCTTGCTTAAAGGCATTCTGCAGTACTGGCTGTTGTCAGTAGGATTAAACAAACACCTTCAGCTACTTGTCCTCCTAAGCAACTGCTGCTCCTACACTTTCAGTAGAGGCAGGATTCAAACAGGCTTTCTTTTAAATAAACTTTAAGGTTTTTTTCACTAAGTTAATTTGTTCAAGCTGTGACTTTAGAGTTTGATGCACAGCAGTCTTTAATCATTTCAGTAGATTTTGATTACGTTCAATGAGGTATTTCATGAGACAGAAACTACATTTAAGTACTTGAAATTAATGTTTTCTTTTTTTTCTATCCATTCTATAAAGTCTGATTAATAAATGGCCCTTGTAGAAATTCTGAAATCTGATATAAATGCAATCTCTTGTCAAAAGATAACTAATGACTTTTTCAATTAGCATACACTCAAGATCTTGTAAATATATATATATATATATTGAGGAGATTTTTATTTTTTGATTATATATATATATTTTTATATATATATATATATATATATATTTTTTTTTTTTTAAATATAAATATATATATATATATAATCAAGAAATAAAAAGCTCCTCAAAGGGGAAGTGTTACAAAGGTTTACTGCACACCCAGTAATCTTTGGTGGTAAACAGTCCTTGGATACATGGATACAAGTTTATTAAGTAGACAATTGCAGCACATAGGGCTAATTTACAAATGAAGTTCCATAGATAAGCACATTTTCCTGTTGAATTTTACCATATGGGAGCATTCAATACCCATCAGCCTTCATCTGCATTTTCCTAATCTGCTCTGTAGAGCCAGATCTTAAAATCCAATAGTGTAATGGGCAATAGAAACATCAACCTCAGATTCACAATGACCCCATTGTGTCTGCTGCTAACTCCTACAGCTACTCAACAACTTGCAAAGAGAAGAAGGTTTTGCATTGTGTATTAAAACACCTCATTAATTATCACAGCAGGTGGAGGGAGCCGCATGGATTAGAGCGATCCATGCACCTGTTCTGCAGCTTTCGTTGAACAAAATGGTGTGGGTACACAATAGCACCTGTGTTGGCTACAGATTGGTATAACAGGGAATTCATTCTGTAAGCCTGGATAAAACATTTGTTTCTATAAACATTAACAGATAAGTTAATTATTTTTGCATTAAATAAATACTGATTATAATAATAGTAACAAAAAAAATTCTAAATATCTTTATTGAGGTGTTACCTCCAGCAAAATATCAAGCATCAGTTTAACTATTCATAGTGATCCCACCATGGCTAAATATCTTTCTTTGCCACCTGTCTGCTTGTGGTATAAGAAAAGGAATCAATTAATGTTTCATCAAAGACATGAATGAATGGGATAACAGATATATAGCTGCAGGGAGAGGGTGAAGTGTTATTTCTGTGACATTATCCTGCAGTTCTGCTTCCTTTTCATTTCCCTTTTCACTGCTAGGAAGCACTTAACAAATAAAAAGTAATATGTGGATATTGAAATACTACATACACAGATGAAAATATACACAAATAAATTAGAGCTGTTGAGTGAGCATGTATGTAATGTTGTTTGGTGAATACAGTCTGCATTGATTTGTGACCACTCTTCACTCTTTGTCAAGGTGTTTTTTCAGTCTTTAACACATTCTGTTCATGATTGTTCAGTGTTTGTGACTGAAGCACCACCAGCAATGTAGGAAGTGGAACAGGATTAATTCAATGCTGAAGGTTTTTGCTTTAATAACCATTCTTATAAATTAGTTTCATGTGAGCAAACTTTGAAGGCACTATTCAGTGAATGTCTAACACATTGTGACTTGGAATTAAAATGATCTGTTTGAGTGGAATGTAGTTCTGCAAGGCCAAGAGTTGACAAGGTCCCTTGCCAGACTTCATGACATTTACCCAAACAAAATGAGACACTAGGACCCATTGTAAATATTAATATTAATCAATTCACAATTCATCTTGAAATCTAAACACAATAAGGAGACCCATCTGTCACCATGGTAAACTTGCTTTGTGTTTCTTGAAGCTACCTACTAATTTTCTAAAATTTAATTTCCCACATTTCCTTGTTTGACAGACAGAGATAACAGAGAATGCATCACTTATTTCGGTCTGTTCAAATGGGCGAGCAAAGACTTATTCATTTTCCAAAAGTGATTACAAAGCTGCCAAAATAACAGCAATGATGTCTCTCACTGTGATACCTGTCTCCAGTAAATGGTTACATTTCACAAAGTGACATGGGCATTTTTGTTGGGCACTCCTTTAGTAGAAACACCTTTAATGTGATTATTCTGCTTCCATTATGTGCTACAACATTTGCTGTCTTTTAAGATGTCTGGAAATACGGGAGACTGGGGTTGGTTGTCACACGTTTTACTCTCACATGAATTTGTCATCATTAACACATCTTACAATTGTCAATCCTGTATTAAAGGGAAGCTTAAGGTCATGAGTTGAAATGGGTATACCTTTTATTTAACTTATTTTAACAGCAAGTTATTAACCATCAAAGTCTCCAACCAAACCAACCAGTGACACAATAGGTGATTTTACACTGGACAGTAAGATGTAAACTAAGCTGCCTTTTTTTTGTGGCCCGGACCACAAATTAAGGCAGGCCTGGGTATATTGCTGGCCTGATTTAACATCCTAATGTGATGGCTAGGACCCTACACATATGGGCAGCCGGATTTCCATGTAAATAGAGTGTATGCGGCTTGGAGGCACAGGCATGACATGGGCGGAGGTTCCGATGACATTAACTGTCGTGCGACAAACAGCCGAAAATTTTAAAAGCAGAAAACAACTGATCACAGGATGAGGGACACCAAGTCATCACCTGGGGCCTCATGTATCAATGTTGCATACGCACAAAAACGTGGCTTACGCCATTTTCCACGCCAACGTTCAGATGTATCAAAAGTGAAATGACCGCGGAAATGTGCGGTGCGCCACGCAAACTTCATGGCTGTCGTACGCACGTTTCTACAGCTATTGTTTTGTTGGCGACACTTAGAGGTGATGCTGGGAAACTGTTAATTATGTGAAAACAATTCATCCTCAGTGTAATGTGCGCATCAGACACACATTCATGGACAATTAACACATGTGTTTGCAATCATAAGGATGGATATAAAAGCATGCGCAATTTAATGAAAAATGGCATTAACAATGGCAGCCTTGGCCTTGTTAGAAGACATCGCAAAAGGTTATATCAGACGTGAGAGGGTGTTAAGAGAGCGGGAAGATCTGTTGGCAAATGACGACAACTGGCTCATGTCGTTTCAGGTTGCCGAGGCCAGTGTTACTGGAGCTGTGCGCGGAGCTGCGGCCAGCCCTAGAATGACACACAGCCAGGAGTCAGGGGTTGTCCGTTCCCACACAGGTGCTGACCACTCTGGGGTTTCTCGCAATGCATGACTCGTTCAATCTAACCAATAGCATGGTTGGTAACAGGTTGGAGGCTGGCACGCTGCGCGATTGGTGGCTTCTCGGTGAGTAAATAATTTATCCGTTTAATGCGCCCCGAATTTTAAACCAGCACAATGCCCGTTTGGGCACGCACATTCAAATATGTACATTAGTTTTTTTCCCTGGTGAAAAAAGAATGGCAGAGCTATCTTGTCTCCTTGTGTTCAGTATTTGTCTCAATAAACGCGTGCGTAAAGTTGGAAATGTCACACTTCAGTTGCCACGGCGCACCTCTGCAATCATTAATAAAAGTGTGATCAGTCTTGTCAATCTTTGTAATGAAGTTGTTTTGTCCTTTTTGTTTTCCCACGAACAGTAGTGTGATTATATATATATATCTTTAGAAATTGAAGGTGTGCTGTACACACCCGAGAGGGTGTGCCGCATCGTGCTGGCCTGTGGTGTCCTGCACAACTTGGCAAACCGCCATAGCATACCACTGCCAGAGCACATCCCCCTACCAGAGAAACCGGGTGCCAGACCCGTCAACCTCAACCCACCCCGCGAAACGATACGGGCCCGGCAGCATCTGATTTCAGCGATGTAAAGAGGCAAGGACACAATTTACTTTGTAAGTGCATTTATTGCGTGATAAATATCTCCCAGTTCATTGACCATTGATCTAGACGATCACTGACGCCACGGATTGCTCTCACTATTTCCTCCTGTGATTCTAGCACAGCTTGTGGAAGGACACGGCCAGTCGGGTGGACGTCAGCAGCTGGCGTGGAGTCATCGGGGCGCGTGGTGCTGGAGGAGTCAGTGGAGAAGCCAGGGCCCACGGTGCAGAGGGAGGAACCCTCTCCTGTCTCATCGTCTATTGAGAAATAATAATAAAAAAAATTAAGTAATCAAACATGAGTCAATGTGTTTATATCCTGGCAACTTAACGCACGAGCATGTGTAATGTGAGCAGCCTATTGAACGACCAGTATAATGACATTTCTGAGTTTAACACATTTACCTTGAAGATGATCTGTGTCGCCTTCATGGGCCCCCACAACTCCGCTTAGGGCTGTGTCCTCCACAATAGCCGCCACTCTCTGAGCAAAGGGGGTCAGTTCCTCCCCTCATGTCCCCCCGCGTGTTCTTCACCTCCACCTTCACGTCGGACCTTTTTTTTTTAATTCAGTGGGTGTGCGCTGCTCTGACCCCACAGCGTTCACTGCCTCACACACACTCGCACTCTTTCACAAATTTCTATTCCTTTGTGTTTATCCCTGAAAAGAGGCTACCAAATAAAACAGCTCTTCGGTCTCCACTTCATTTAATAAAATTTCGAGCTCAGACTCGTTAAGGTTGCGCTTCTTACCTTTACTCATTGTTTAAATCTGATGGTGCAGAGAGGTATCCCCGGTGCAGGCCCTATTTACATTGATTTGCATATTTAAATGAGGGCGTGGACAGGGAGGAGATTAGCACTTCTACATGTGCGCTCAATTCCACGTTGATTGGGATGTACAAAGGAAAAATGCTTGGATCCATGCGTACACACACTTTGATACATCTGATTTTTTTTTGTGCGTACGCCAGTTTCTGGATTCTAGCGTACGCCATGTTTTAGTAAGAAATCCACGCAAGTCTTAGTACATGAGAGAAAATTGTGCAATTGGAAGGCCTGTTAAATCAGTGAGATGCTGACCATCACGACATCACGAAAGTCGTAAATTCTCAGTCACTGTAACGCCCAATTTTGTGCTTCACATCACGTCACATGTTTATGCTATCCCAGAAAGCTGTCTTTTGGGAAAAGAGGAATATTACGCCTAACCATAGACAGGACATCAAATTGCAGCCTTGGCCTGGACGCAAATGTGACGCATTTTCTATGTA
Source organism: Echiichthys vipera (assembly GCF_963691815.1). Classification (NCBI taxonomy): domain Eukaryota; kingdom Metazoa; phylum Chordata; class Actinopteri; order Perciformes; family Trachinidae; genus Echiichthys; species Echiichthys vipera. The sequence goes on along the minus strand of NC_139825.1, from coordinate 12,728,309 downwards.
AAAATGACTAATGTATGGGGTTGGTTGTCCCAAAACGTATTAACGGGGTTTCAGTAAAAATAAATAAATAAATAAAAAAGTGATAAAAAAAATTTTTTTTTGACGTTTTAGCTTGGTTTAGGAATCATGCAGTAAAATGTACAAAAAGGCTAAATTGTCCCTCAACACACTGGCTTGTTAGTGTTTGCTCTCATGTAAAAGGGGATTTCTCAGTGGTTTTGGCTTTGCTGATGTATTGTTCTCCTACAGACAGTGTTACTGCATGCAATAAAGTAATTTTCAATGATGCCGCTGTTACAAATCCCCAAATACTGCATAGTCCAATATGTGCAGACAATGAAACCACTTATTTCATTCTGGAATCAATTAGCACAGAAAAAGTTAGATGTTATTTTAAGCAGCAGTCCATAAACAATGCCATAGCAGTGGCAAAATTAATCTGGGATGGCATGAGAAGGGTTTTGCATTTTTTTTTCTTGTGAATAGGCAGTGATGAAAGCACCTGCACTCTGCCTAGTGCCATGCCACCCTCATCTCACCAACATCTCAAATACAAACGCTATTTGAAAATGTAACAATCATGCATTGGTCCATATACACCTTTATGTTGCTGCAATTAATCATGGCAGTGTCGGAAAGGACAGGGCAGTCATTTTCATGATGACATAATGATTCAATGAGAGCAAAAGCATGAGAAAGGGGGAGAGAAAGAGGAGAGAGGCACATAAAAGGAGCCCGGCCATGGCTTAATTTGCTTTCCCTCTAGTTATTAACTGTCATTATCTTTTTTCTTTTCAATCAGTGCTTGCTTGTGCTCTGAGGATGTTCTAATGAGTGGCAATGGGAAGCTATTATTGATATGTCACCAGCTTGCTTCAGTGACATCAGATGCCAACAGATCTCAAAACATAATACCAAACACTTTTAACACATGCATTCCATTATATACAGTGCTCTCAAAGCTGCGCTGGGGGAATTTGCCATGTTGAGAAGTTTTAAAAATGAATATTAACAAAATGTTTGTTATGATGCAATAAAAGTAAGCTGCACACAGCATCATGTTCATTATCATGTGAAAATATGCCAAATCTGTATATTAGGGTAAACCATAAGATAGAATACATAATGCACTGCCCCACTGCTCTCCTGGGCTTCTACAGTATATGACATTAGTAGCAATATGTTTTATGATACATGATCACTATTTCAGTGATGCAGTCAATGCAGTCGAATATACAGCAGCTTTCAACACGGTTGTATTCAAACCAGGGCAGTGGAAAAGGGTATTTTTCTCAAGATCATACATCAACGACACCTCAAATCAGCACACATGGCAGCCTTGTCTATATTAGACACAAAGTAGACATAGAAACAATACATTTTGTCATGCTTCATGCTACATTAGCAACCCCTTGTGGTTATAGTATCTTTAAAAAGTGTATGTTAACTATTCAGAGGACAGTGATTTGTCCAATCAACATCCTTCTTCAGTTGACAAGTAAGCTGTGGTAGTGCTTATGCACACTGTCGTCACCCGATAAAACAACCTTGTGGTCTAATGTGCAAGCAGCTTGTAACAATCCATATTTGCATTTGTTCTTACCCCACATTCACACCAAAAGCGATGGAGGTGATTAAATCACCCGGAACAAGTATCCCATTGCTTGCTCACATTTGTCATATTTTTGATCATCGCTTCATCACTTCAATCGCCGGTAGCAACTGAGCTAGCTAGCTAAAGCTACCCCCCGGCTCAGCCTACTCTGCTATTGTGCTAAATGGAAGTTATGCTAGTGCTAACCAGGGATCTGAATACTTATAAAATAACAGAAATGAGCTCTCAGGTGAAGTGTTGTGTTGTAGTGAGATCAAGCTGTCAGTGATTTAACCTCCGAAGCCTTACTGGGTACTGCCCAGTCTTTGGTAGATCAGACCAGGATACGCTTCTCTCCATGCGACTTTGTTGTTGTTCTTCTTCTGGGTTTCCAGCAGACTAAATGCCTGAAGGCACGGGGCTGCCATCCACAGTCCATAGTTATATCCATTATATTATATTGATAGGAACAGTCTGGTTTCCCCCAAGGACTGCAACAATAGTGGCTTTGGTGAGCCCCTGGATGTATCACAGAGAAATTTGATGACGCTTACCGCAATCTCAACGCTGACTGGCTGTTGCAGCAGTCACACACGGTGTCCCTTGGAAAGTTGAAATTTTTCATCTTAAAGCGACGATGGACATGATGGACAGGATGGACGCATCACCACATCGCTGTGAACGCCCCAATCGCGTCTCCCTAAGCGACATCGCGTGTCATTGCATCATTTACATTGATTTTGAATAGCAGCTTGGCGGTTTCATCGCCTCCATTGCTTTAGGTGTGAATGCACGGTTAGGCGGTGACCTCTAAAGGCCGTTTTAATTATGGCAGGAGCAAACAAGGAATTAAGGTGACACCTACGGTTGGAGTGGTGAATTGGTCAAACAAACACATAACTTTCACAGAGAAGACCAGAGATTGTGTCCGTGTGAAACCAAAAGTCAATGATACATTTTTAAGTTAACCATGACTCAAGTAGCATTAGGTTTCATGATGCATGATCACTACTTCAATGACATCTGCAGAGAAGAGATGATATGAGGCACAGTTAAAGAATGCAGTCGATTATACTGCAGCTCTCAATATGATCGCATTCATGCCAGGGCCAAGGAAAATGCATGTTTCTCAAAATCATCACATCTCAAATCAGCACACATAGCAGTCTTGTCTATATTAAATCAAAGTAAGCATTGCACAATACCCTAACAAAGTATTTTTTGCCTACATTTTACCATGTAGTTTTGTTGCCTAGTTCAGTTTCTCTAACGGTCACGTGTTATGGTCATGTGTCTTTCCAGCCGCCACTGTACAACTATTTCACAGCATTGAATAGAACACTCTTATATGGAATGGTATGTATGGTGAAGCTGCTTTCTGCTGTTATGCACCAATGGTTTGGAACAAACTCCCACCACATATCAGACAAGCAACTTCTGTGGATAGTTCCAAGAAACAGTTCAAAATATATTTGTATGATATTGAATTAATTTCCTGGCATATTAACTTGTTTAATGAGTATCATTCCTTTTTTATGGATATTAATTCATTTATTTATTTGCTCTGTGTTTGTTTGCTTTGTGTTTTCTGTTTTAATACGTGTGTTGTTGAATTGTTTTGGTTTTTGTAAAGCACTTTGAGCTGCATTTTATGTTACGAAAGGTGCTACTTATATTGCATTATAAGATGGCAACCACCCTATCCTGTCGTTTAGGTAAGAGAATGTGTTGTCTTATGTCGGGGGAAACAGCTTTCAGAGTACAGCAGAAGACCTGTTTGACTCTCTGACCAAGTCCGAGATGTGTGCAGTGATTTGCAGGTCTGGAACCAGGCCACAGCCTTTGTTTAATGCTAAACAAATTTCAGATACTTTCACCTTTTACACATCTTCCTTTCTTAAAAATGAAAAAAAGTGCATTCAAAATGATTGGCTTTGTACATGTAGAGGTTAATTTATTTGATTAATTTTAATCCAAATGTGGCATTTAAAGAATCAATAAAAAGAACATGTGGAAAGAAGGTTCCAGCCAACTATAGAACACTATCTAACCTTCCTTTTCTCTCTAAAGTCCTAGAGAAATTAGTCGCCAATCACAGGTGTGACTTTTTACATAATAGTGAGTTATTTGAGGACTTCCAGTCAGGATTTAGGATGAATCAGCAGTGAGACAGCACTGAAAATGTCCACTGTAAAAATTACGACCTTCTAATAGCTTCAGACAAAGGACTTGTCTCTGTACTTGTTTTACTAGATCTACTCACCTCATCCTGTACCCTGCACTGTGCAATATGTCTATACTAAGGTCACTTCTGTTTTTGCACTATTTGGTCACATTTACTCAGATTTATTTATTCCATGCTATATTATTACAAAACAAACAAAACAAGAACAACTGCACTATATCATGTGAATATGTATATATGTCCATTTCTTTTTCTTCCCTTTTTAAATTTAACTTTATTGCTTATTTCTGCAATTTTTTATCTTATTTTGTAATACGTTTCTGCTTTGTAATATTCTGTTGCTGCTGTGACAAAAGAATTTCCCCATCTGCGGGACATTAAAGGTTTTCTGATTCTGATTCTGATTCTTAGTGCGGCCTTCGACACTTCTGACCCATCGTATCCTGCTACAGAGACTGGAGCATCTAATTGGCATTAAGGGAACTGCATTAAGCTGGTTTAAGTCTTATTTATCAGATCGATCTCAGTTTGTACATGTTAATGACAAATCCTCCATGTACAGAGTTCCATAGGGTTCTCTCCTTGGACCGATTCTATTCATCTTATATATCTTACATTTTTATTGTTATGCTGATGATAAACAATTTTATTTGTCTATCAAACCAGAAGAAACTGATCAGTTAGTTAAATTTCAAATGTGCATTAAGGAAATAAAAAGCTGGATGACCTGCAATTTTCTAATGTTAAACTCAGATAAAACTGAAGTGGTTGTACTTGGCCCCGAAGGCCTCCGAAACTCAATAGCTAAAGATATTGTTACTCTGGATGATGTTGTGTTTTCCTCCAGCACCATAGTAAGGAATCTGGGTGTTATCCAAGTGTTATTCGGGAGGCAGATACTGTCCCCTTCCGGTTCCGGTGCTGTGTCGAGCAGCAGCCAGCAACAGTTGCTCTCTCTCTTTTCTGCACTTTTAGCTGTTTTATCTTATCTACTGTCATTTTTATTAGTGCTTTTTTCCTGTAAATCGTCGTGCTAACCTTAACCAACTATGTTTGTGAACTTTCTTACATGTTTTTTGTCCGTTTGACTCATTCTTGGGACTATTTTTGCCAACCGCGTCTCCGTCTGGACGTAACAATGCGACAGGTCCATTGTTTACCAGCTGTTGTCGCTAACACCAACGGCGCTGATGCGGGAGAGGCCTGAAATCCCCACAGAACTGAGGAGAAAGTACAGGGGATGTAAGGCTGGACGTGAACCTCGGGAAAAGAAGAGGAGATATAAACCATCTCTCCCTTCCATCACCATGGGGAACGTAAGGTCGCTGGCTAATAAGATGGACGCGCTGGCGGGCCTGGTGAGGACTCAGTGGATGTATCGTGTGAGCAGTGTGCTGTAATTCATGGAGACGTGGCTCCACGAGGACATCCTGGACTCTAACGTGACTGTGGACAGCTTTCAGACTGTTCGGGCGGACAGGAGTCCCCGTGAGAGTGGCAAGAGGAAAGGTGGGGGACTTGCTATTCTTATTAACAACAAGTGGTGTCATCCTGGTCACGTTACTGTAAAGGAGCGTGTGTGCTGCCCGGACGTTGAGCAGCTTGCCGTGAGTCTGCGGCCATACTATCTGCCGAGGGAGTTTTCACACGTGATCGTCCTGGTTGTTAACATTCCTCTGACTACAAAGGCGGCGCGAGCGAGTGCCGTCATCCACACCATCGTCCCGGGCCTTCAGACACGGCACCCAGGCGCATTTATTGCAATATCTGGGGACTTCAACCACATCACTCTGGCTGCAACACTGCCCACTTTCAAGCAGTTTGTGGACTGTCCCAACAGGGAAAACAAGACACTGGACCTGCTGTATGCCAATGTTAAGGAGGCCCTGTATAAGCCCCAAGTCCAGCGGCTTCCTGTGACCACCAGGACTGTGAGGAGACCGATGAAGCTTTACAGGGCTGCTTCAAACTTAAAGACTGGGATTTGCTCTGTGATTCACATGGAGAGGACCTTGATGATCTCAAAGACTGCATAACAGGGTTCATCAAATTCTGTGTGGACAGCGTTGTTCCTACAGTGACTGTACGCTGTTTCCCCAATAACAAGTCGTGGGTCGCCAGAGACATTTAGGTCCTGCTGAATGAGAAGAAGAGGGCCTTCAGAGATGGAGACAGAGAGCAGATTAGGCAGGTCCAGAGGGAGCTTAAGGAGAGGATTCAACAGGGCAAAGACATCTACAGGAGGAAGCTGGAGCACAAACTCCAGCAGAACAATTTAAAGGACGTGTGGAGCGACATGAGGAGCATCACTGGCTACAAACCATCTGGTAGCCAGACAGTAGGAGGTGGTACTGAACGTGCCAACGAGCTGAATCTGTTCTTCAACAGTTTTGATGAAAGGGCTCTGGACCAGCCCCCCACGGCTCCTCCGCAACCATCCACCTCCAAACCTCCAGCCCTGCTGATACCCCCCCCTCCCCCTCAATTCCTTCCTGACTTTGCCCTACCTGTCCCCGCCCCCCGCCATCACCTCTCTCCACCCCCACCAACGCACACAGCAGAACGACCTTCCCTGCAGAGCAGGTGAGGAACGAGCTGTGCAGACTCCGCCCAGGCAAGGCAGCAGGTCAGCCTGAAGGTCCTCAAAGCATGTGCGACCCAGCTGAGTGGAGTCCTGCAGTACATCTTCAACCTTAGCCTGAGTCTTGAGAAGGTCCCTGTGCTGTGGAAGACATCCTGCCTGGTACCAGTACCGAAGGAGGTGTGTCCCAGCACCTCCGAAGACTACAGACCAGTGGCGCTGACGTTGCACCTGATGAAGTCCCTGGAGAGGCTGGTCCTGTCACTTCTTCGGCCCCTGGTCAGCTCATCACTGGACCCTCGACAGTTTGCCTACCATCCGAGACTAGGTGTGGAGGACGCTATCATCTTCCTGCTCCACTGTGCCTGCACCCACCTGGAGAGACCGGGAACCACTGTGTGAATCTTGTTCATGGACTTCTCCAGTGCGTTCAATACCATCCAGCCTGCTCTGCTGGGAAGTAAGCTGACGGCGATGCAGGTGGACCTTCCCCTGGTTTCCTGGATTACGGATTACTTGACGGGTCCACCACAGTATGTCAGACGGCAGGACGGAGTGTCTGACACTGTGGTCAGCAGCACTGAAGCTCCACAGGGAACTGTTCTTTCCCCCTTTCTGTTCACCCTGTACACCTCAGACTTTCAGTTCCTCTCTGAGTCCTGCCACCTGCAGAAGTTTGCTGACGATTCTGCAATTGTTGGCTGTGTCAGTGAAGGGAAGGAGGAGGAGTACAGGGGCGTTGTGGACTCGACTGGTGTGCAGCTAATCACCTGATTCTAAACCCCACCAAGACTAAGGAGCTAGTGGTGGATTTCCGCCGGAGTAAATCTGCCCCCACACCCATCTCCATCAACGGTGTGACTGTGGATGTTGCCCAGGATTACAAATACCTTGGAGTATACCTGGATAACAAACTGGACTGGTCCAACAACACTGAGGCTGTTTACAAGAAGGGCCAGAGTCGTCTCTATTTCCTCAGGAGGCTCCGGTCATTCAATGTATGTAACACCATGCTGAGGATGTTCTACTAGTCGGTGGTAGCCAGTGCCATCTTCTTTGCTGTTGTGTGCTGGGGCAGCAGACGCCAAGAGGATCAGTAAGATCATCAAGAAGGCTGGCTCCTTCCTGGGGGTCCATCTGGACTCTTTGGTGATGGTGTCTGAGAGGAGGATGCTGTCTAAACTGCACAGCATCCTGGAAAACAACACTCACCCTCTCCACCAGCTGCTGACCTCCAGCCGAAGCAACTTCAGTTATAGACTCATTCTCCCCCAGTGTAACACTGAACGCCGGAGGAAGTCTTTTCTTCCTGTGGCCATCAAACTGTATAATTCATTTCCCCCCGGTCAGGTAAGGAACAGTGGAGACACTGTTTCCTGAGCAAATGTCACTTGTCACATTATATTACTGCATCACTTTATTTAGTTGTACTGTAACTTATTTCAGCAAGAAATGCTGCTACACTCTACTGTACTTTACTGTAACTTAGTTCAGTAAGAAATGCTGCTACACTTTTAACACTGTTATCACTTATCGCTCCTTATCACTTATTTAGTTTGTACTTATCTTATTTCAATATGCTGCTAAACTGCACAGTTCGTATTGTTGTATATTGTATATACCTACATTTAACCACAATGTCCGTTGCACTCTGTCACATTTAGTTATTGTTTGATTTATTTTATGTTAGCTTATTTTGATTTGATTTATGTTTATTGTCATTGCTTATTGTCACTCTGATCCTTTCCCACCTTTGTATTGAAACTGTTGCACAATAATTTCCCTCGGGGTTAAATAAAGCTTCTTGAATCTTGAATCTTGAATATTTAAGAGTAAACTTAAAACTTTCCTCTTTGATAAAGCTTAAAGCTAGGGCTTACAAGCCCTTAGCTTTGGTGTTATTGGCATTCAATTTCTTTTAGAGCCTGCATGTAGGGGGCCAAAACGGATTTTGTTATGCTTAATGATGCTGCCATAGGCCTAGTCTGCCGGGGGATAATACTGTTGCTTTTTATCCTGTCCGTCTGTATCATTCATGTCTCACCAATGCATGTAACTAATTCAACTCCATGTTTGCCACCATAATTATTGTCATTGCCATGTTATGTCACTCCAGCTCTGCCTGTTTCTTGGTGTTCTGCTGTATTAACATAACATGTAAATCATATTTACATTACTTTAGCTTTCACTATAGTCTCTGTTACTTTTGTGGTTGCTTGCCTCTCTGGGAGTTTTTGTCTCTCTCTGTCCATCTGTCCATCTTTTCTCTCTTTCTTTCTTCTTTTCTTCTTCTCCAAACGGTCAAGACAGATATCCGTCCTCAACAGAGATGGGTCTGTCCAAAGTTCCTGCCTGTTAAAGGGTAGGTTTTTGTTGCCACCGTACTCAATGGGGGAATTGTTGGTTCTATGTAAATCATAAATAAGTTGTAGAGTGTGGTCTATACCTACTCTGTAAAGTGTCCTGGGAAAACTTTTGTTATGATTAGGCACTGTAAATAAAATTGAATTGAATTGAAGGTAAAGCAGGAGCCTTCTAAAACTGCTGTTAATGACATAAAGCAACCATAGCAGTGTTGGATGAACTTCAACACTTTCAAATTTCTATACTAAGCCAGAATGACGTGTTAGACATGACAATGGATGCTGAAAAGACGCAAAAATGATGTTGCATAGCAACAGATCAGTGTATATATTTTTCTTCGGAGGACCACACCAAAAACAAAAAAAAGTGACTCTGTTGATAGATAGATAGATAAAACCAAATGTTGCATTAAATTACATTAAAAAGCAGAGATTGTCATGTAGTTCAGTTGTGAAAGCCTTACATGTAGATGCAGATTTTTACTCTCTTTTCACCCACTCGTTCTCTTTTTCTCTCCCACACACAAAATATTATCATTATCTATATATTTTTTTTAATTGTTAATTCATCATAGTTACTTTTACAAATAACAATACAATAGGTAATAATAAACACTGTGCAGCTTCACCATATGTTTTGTTTTAATTAGTTGAAGGGAATATTTCTGATCTGCAGCATAATCAGCTGCTTTTGTCCTTCCTACCAATTTTTCTCTTCACTTTATATTATCAGCAACCATTTTTTAAGCAGTGCGTGCAGAGATAAGACCTTGGTTGTGTTTTCTTGCAGCAGGAAATTGTTGCAAATTGTTGATGCCTGGGAACATAACATGTGGGTGGACCTTAAATGACCCTATCCTTAAAGCAGGCATAATCAGTATCTTTTTATAATTGTTGTTTTCTCGAGTTTTATAGTAAATTCCAACTCATTGTGTCTGGCCACGACTTTTGGTGTACTCTCACTGCTCTCATCACATCTGCACCAGGCAGCTAAGCTCTAAAAACCCACAGTACACTACCTGCTTAGCACCAAACACCAGACGGACAAAGTCAGCAATTAGCTAGTGAACATAGTAGAGCCAAATATTTTACCCAGGAGTTTAGTAATTAGGAGAGACCTAGTCTGGTTTCCTAGATATACATTGCTGACATTCAGCACTGCTTGTCTCTCATGGGCCAGATGCAACTTAATTTCATCAACAGATTCATTTGATATCTTACAAAAACTTATGCACAAAAATGTGTTTACTTCTGGGACACAAACAATGACGAGACAAGAACAATGACTCTAGCACTGGTCCCCGGGATGAAAGTCCTGTGTTTTTAGACCCATCCACATTCCTCTGTGTTTATGCTTTTCATAGTTTAGCAGCCTTATTCTACGTCACCTGATATCCTTCTTTACTGTGGACATGATTTCTCCAGCAATAAATACACCGTGCATTACTTTTTGTAGTAACGATATATATAGGAACAGTGAAGGCCAGATGTTAGGCATTCGCCTCCCCTTCCACTATCCCTGCTATCTATTTTGCAAGGGCCCTGAAGCTGTATCTGGGAGCTTTGTGCTGCCCAAGATAATAATGATTATTTTTAAGAAATGCAAACAAGTCCGACCAATTTTTCTCCCCATCCCAAAATGCTAAGCGGTGTATCCAAACCGTACTCCAGCGCTGACACAGCACTGTGGAGACTTGAGACCAAAAACAGAGCAAAAATAGAAATAACTTTATACGAACAAGACTTTAGCTGGGATTTGTGGGTGGGCACGGTACAAATGGTTAGTGTGAGTAGACCCTAGCATGAAGCAGGTGGACACAGACAACTCCTAATGAATTAAATGTTGCTCTTACTGCTGGGTGTGTAAATGAGCAACTGTTTGCAAGATTGACATATCAAGTTAAAAGGTGATATGCCAAAGTTGTGCTTACAACTTCTTTCCGCTGTTCACAAGTGGCCCAAAAAATACTGCAGTTATTGCAGGTTTAAAAGTACTTTCTCTAAATTAATGTTCACTCAGTATCTATTGTAAAACTAATTTTGATAAAGAATGGCTGAATTTATGTCACAATTACATGCTGTGGTACTGCTGAGTAGATACAAAATTTGCTTCATGCATGACACGTGCAAGACAATCTTTATAGTCAGTGCATTGCGGAATTAATTTATTATAGTCTCACAAAGATTAAGTACGCTTTAGTAATAACAAAGATGATTTCAAATGAGACATAGTACGGAATAGTCATATTTAGATAGAAAAATCAGGCCAACGTCTTGCAAGTTGTGTGCCACTATTGAGACCAGGCTTTGCAATGATATGACATTGAAAATAGAGCTGACAACAGCTCATTTTGCAACAAGCCCCGGGGCAACAGCATCGACAAAGACTATATGAGTTTCATCAAAATAGCAAAGGGTGCTGTTTGACGTTGCAGCCACACAACTACTAGTAGAACAAATGGTCACAGTTTAAGTGTGATACTTTTGCCAATTCTTTAGTGAATGGGGATCGTGTCAGCTGTGATAGACGATATAATGAGTCCATAACAGTGGGTTATTTTTATCTGGTAATTGCTGTTTTTGCAACCTGTTATTAACTTTGACAGTAGATATAAGTTTAGCTTTGATCATTTTATAACAACTTGGTATGCTACAATTTGGCACGTCATTTGGCATCATTTATCTATTGTTTGCTACAGAGATAACCTGCTATGACAACCCTGCAAAGAAAATATATCAAAAACAAATATGAAAGCAACCCGACCCGACCGGACCCCAGATAAGCGGTTGAAGATGAGATGAGATGAAATATGAAAGCAAGCTCTACCTCTCAAAGGACTCAACGCAGGCCATTTACAAATGAATATTTATTTTTGCTTTGCCGCTGACTAAGGACCATAGTAAGAGATCTCAATGAAGATTTAAGGTGCAGGACTGGGAAGCCTAGTGAGACTGCAAATACAATTCCTCCAATAGTATTCTGGCTAACACAATGCCTAAATGTAATTTGCACTAAGAACATTAAAGGCCCTTCACATTCATGGTGTTCAGATAGATGTTTTCATTTCTATTGGCTGATTAAACCTCTTCTCAGGACTGTGTGGGTGTGTACAAACTGAACTTGACTTACATCTGACTCTTCTGCTAATTTTGTTTCATCTGCCACAGTGGTGCCATCTTGTGCTTGTTTTTCAAACCATATACTTCTCAACTTTGGTGACATTAGAAAACTTTTAGAACACTTTAGCTACATCAACTTCAGACAGAGTAATGAGAACACCTGTGTAGGTGCACATGACTTTTAAAGTTTACCACTGTTGTTTCTGTCTCGGTAGGATAGGTAGGATTGGTTAAAAAAAGCCACCTTGGAAACAAAATGAGCCTGAAGATGGAGGAGACATAGCTTGTTATTTTTCTGTTGACATTTGATTCGGTGATTCCCTTAAGATTACTTTCCAGGGGCTCCAGTAAATGCATTTTGTTTTGAAAAGATTTTGCCTGGCTGCTGGATCTGGATGGTGAACTGAAACATAAAGGTGCACAATATGAGTTTCTGTGTTTGTTTGAGACGAGGACAGCCCTCATAGCTCATTATTTCTAATTAAAAGGTTCTCTGTGGAACTTTCACAAAACCTTTGTTATTAGCATAGACTGTATTAAAAAATGGACGTAGCCTCTCCTCTTGAGGTCCGTTCTCTCAACTTGATCCAATCGTACTCGCAATCTTGTCAGACTTTGACTGCTCCTCATTTCCTCTTACCAAAAAAAGGGCATTGATGTGATATTTGAGGGAGGGAGATACAGCGATCTGGCTGACGTATAGCTCCGAGGCGAAGTGAGGGCCAGCGGCTAGCTGTCACTCAAGAGGCCGCACCCCTAATTATTCATAAACTTTAACCTCCGAAGAAATTGCCTGGTACAAAAAAAAAATCACCCCCCTCAGGGTTGTCATGGAGATATGACCTAAACATACAGACTTAAATGGTTTTTTGTACCGGGCCTTAAATAGGTTTAATTATGCTGTGAAAACTGCCTGTTTAACATGGGGGTCAATGAGAAATTGCTCCTCTGTGCAAACTACTAGTCCTAGTGGACACTCAGAGAACTGGAGTTTTTGGCACTTCCGGGTTGGATCAACCAGGAAGTCACTGTGATGGGGGCTTGGTTATTAGCGCTATCAGCATTCTGTTGCTTGTGCCTGCACAATCCATAGCTGAAAATAAGTACCACCCAAAACCGTGAGACTGATCATAATTGACTAGCATCATGTTGGTATAATGCTGTAAAATGAATTACAATCATATTAACAATAATGCTAACTTGCTTTTTAAAAATCACTCCATCAGCCAGCACCACAACGCAACTGACAGCAGATCTATGCAGTGCAGCAGAGCCACAGCCAACTTCGGTTTTGGTGATAGAGGTCAGGCCATAGGCTGTTAAAGGCAACCAAGAATGTCTGGGAAACAATACATTACATTACAAGAAACAGCTTGTATGCCCACAAAAAAAAAACTAATATATGTAAAAAGATACACACAGACGCCTCAATTCCATGCTTTTTGGCTATTACTGCTACTTTTCCTGACTAACTGTGTGTCAAAAATCATTTACGCTTAACAGCCTGGAACAAATGATGGACAACTCAACTTTCTATTTTTACGTTCTCGGTAATACTGCATTATCTTAAGATACAGCATATCAGGCTGCTTTTACTGACAGGTTTATTGAGTTGTATTTGTTCTCCTAATGCCTCTTTATCTGACTATTCCATATTTTGTACCATTACAAAAAAAATCACAACTTCTTCGCATTGCTTCCTTTCATTCACTATAGTAATCTTCAGTACACCATTGCAGTAGCTGCACAGTATGCTTCCTCCTGCAATAATCAGCTTTTTTATGATACATGATAAAACCAATTTGTCATTGTCCATGTGTAATTTGTCCATTGTGTTGGAATATTTTTTTGAAATGACAGATTATGTTAGTATATGGAATCATATTAAGCACCTAGATGTAAGTAAGCAGTGTCAACTGGTAGCTGGAGAGATGCCAGTTTGCCTGCTGGGTACTGCAGAGATACCCTTGAGCAAGGCATTGGACCCCCAACTGCTTGAGGCACCTTCACTCTGACTTCTCTCCTTACATTATTTCTGTGCATGTTTGTGTATTTGGGTGAGACAATACACAAATTCAAAGAGTGAAAAAATGTTATTTAATAAAGATTAATAAAGTATACCTCCTTCTTGTAAATACTTGCTGGATTGAAATTACCATAAACTGTCTTTGCAGCACAAAGCTTCTTTGCTGTCTGAGGCAATATCAAAACCTTTCAATATATCTAATACCAAATAATTTTTTTCTGCAATCGGCAAATGGTGAACGGGGCCAAAGAGTCTTTTAAATTCTCTTTTTATTTCAACTGTGACTTGGATCATTTGCTTTCTAAGTCACTGACAAAGCTAATTATCAACAATGTGACTGACACAGGCTTACTGAGCAGCTGGAACCTTCCGGATCTCTTTTCTTCCATTAAGCGCTGGAAAAATGAGCTGAGCTTTAGTGGCTTGAGGCTCCCTGTGAAATCACAAGAGGGGAGAATCTCACTCATCACACCATCAGGAAGTACCTGAGAGACGGAAATCATATTCACCTTGTATTCACCTCTCACCAGGCTCATAATTGCAGGAGATAGGTGTGCTCAGGGTCTGGAGTCCATTACCATACACCCATTGACGATGATTAATGACCCGGTGGGAACAAACAGTGAGCGAGCACTCTCAAACAGTGTCCGCAAACTCATATGCCACCACCGCAGGGGCATATACTTTGGATATTCACAAGACCTTGTCTTGCACTTCAAAAAGTTAAGAAAAAAAAGTATGTGAGAGTGTGTGCTCTTGTATTCGCTTGATTGCTTACATGTGCACCTTGGTATTTTCATGCGCGTACATGTATGAGTGTGTACAGTGTGCAATCATGACCATTATGTCACTGTTATTAGATTAATTTCCCATCAATGTGTGACCATCAATAACACTAATGTGTTCCTAAATCGGATGTACCTTTTTTAATGACTACATAACATGACTAAATTAGCACTGGTAATTAATCACATGTCAATCTGTAATGAATGTAACATATGTTCTGGTGACAGATACTTTACATGGCTGCAGGAATACAGTGTTTTTTTATGTACGGCATGGCCTGTGGAGCTTGTATGTCTGTGGGAAATATTGGGATCGAGGATTGTGCTGTTGTAAAGCAACTTCTGAAAAACCTGTTTATAGAGCCTTTTTACTGCAACATTAAAAATGTTATAACACCTAGTGGTTTGTTTGCTGATATCTATTAAAAAAAATCCCTGTCAGCAACATTCAACACAGTTTCTGTTTCTCTGTAAACAACAGGGATCTGTGTGCTGTAAAGGCTGGTCCCTAGTGGACCAGCAGCTCGGTGTATCTTCAACAGCAACTCACTGATGGGGCTGGTTTCCCTCCTTTTGCAGTGCAGATGAGAGTGAAATTCTGGGCTTGGTATCGACTGAATGGGGCTGGAGTGTTCTCTGCCACCACTGAGATGTTGTTTGGAGGTGCTGTGGAGGAAAGAAAGAAAGCTTTGTGAATTAATATCCCAAAACATTTTATGAACACTGATGCTACCTCAGATATTCTTAAAATGTTCAAAGGAAATTCCACTTTAACTTGCTCCGGGCAATCCACAAGTTATTTTGTGATTAAATGTCATTTTAGGGTTATACATGTAGGTGGAGGCAGCATTGGAAATATGGCAGCAGAGTAAGAGCAAGGAAGTAAGAACAGAGAAAAAGAAATGCTGTTGTGCTGAGACGTTTAAAATAAAACTGACTAAAACAAATCTGCAGACCTGCTTTATCTATCTAGCACAATAATCTGCTGAGAATCTCCACTTAAAATGGTAACTGAATGGTTGGGACAATATGTTCAAAACTCCCCAGGGCTCATGTGAGTCAGGTGAGGCTGATAAGGTAAAGAAATATCATACATATCATATCACTAACCCTGTGTCTGGATGTCTCCAGGGATCCCAGCAAGTATGTCATGTCAGTGTAAAGGAAAAACACAGGAGCAAGACTTCACAGCATTATCGAGGAGCACTGGGAGGAAGGTAATGAATGGAAATCTCTTACATCCCCTGGATAATCAACTGTTCAACACACTGTCCTACTCTATTCCATATATGGTCGCAAACATATGAATGTGAATACCTCATAGACCATATTGTGGCTGAATCAGGGAAATATGAACAAGCTACTGTAGTTTTAACTGACAACACTGCAGCAGATGATGGTCAGCTGCGCAAAGACCACTCAAAGCAGTTTTAAACAGACATGTCACAGAAATTAATTGATCAAAGGTTGGGTTGGAGTTGGTGGGGATTTAGCTGCATGTCTGGGTGCCTCTGTGTTTCCACATTACTTAATTGCATATTGATGGGATTCATATGGTAGTAAATTAACCTTAGAACACTCCATTAGCTTACTGACAAGCCTGTCTCAACTTGGCATATTATCAGTTGTCAGAAGTGTCTGTCCCTGACCAATCATTCACCTAACACAGAAGCAATGTCAAGTGACATGCCTCAACTACAGGGAAGTTGCTCCAGTATGCAGAACAAAAACAACTTTATAGATGTATAATATTGGCCGCTTTATTCCATTTAACAGCTTGAACTCTACTTTGTAAAAGCTTGCTGGAGTCACAATTGTCAATTTTTGGTCTGCAAATTGCTCCAATTGATGTTGTATGCAGTTAAAAAACGTTTAATTTAGACAAAGCTAATATCACGAAATCCAAATTTATTAGATTAAATTAATTAATGAATTACTGTCAAATTGCAAGTTTCCACCAGTATCGATAATCTCCTGATAAGTACTTATCCATATCACTAATAGGGAGATGCTTTGTTTAATTAGATTAAATCACTAACACAACCTTCTGGTCTAGTTAGTTCAGGAGAGCTGTATATTGATCAGAGTTTTTGATTCTCAGTGCAAACATGTACTGAGAACTGCATAACAAAAGATAAATAATTAGATTTCTCTCTTGACAAGGTTATTGCCTATGATGATGCTGATATAGAGCACACACAAAACAGAGAGAGACCAAATGCAAAAAAGTCACCACATTCTGCTCAGCAATGTGCAGACGTCTCAGGAAAAAAAATATCAAAAGCAAAGGTTTCTTTAAATACTCAAAAGATTGAAGAACAGATATACAATCCCACTATCTCTCCCTTCCATTACATAAGAAAAACTACATAGCTACACAGCATACAGACAATCTGTGCCTGGCATTCAGATTGCCACACATTTCTTCAGAAATGATTTGAATCTTTTGGGCCATATATTATTGGTTCATGGCAATATATAGTAATAGCTGGTTAAGTGGTATAAAAGCCTCCTGAAACTTAAAAAACTTAACAGTCGAACACTGCAAGTGTGTAGAAAAAAAGAATAGAAAAGAGGCCTTCAGTCCCTTCAGTTATTCTTTATTTTTCCAATGTTCAGAGTTCAGCTGCACAGTGGTGCATTAAAGGCAGCATTTACTTCCTTTTCTTCCTGGCAGTACTGCCGTGCCAGTTGCTTCAATAATGATCTCTCCTTCTATCTCTCGTTTACCTCCTCCTTCTTGTTCTATATCCTCAAGCACCATTATCCTGCTGTCTTTCCAAAAAAAAGAGAAAAGAAATAAGAACAGAAAGAAAATACTGCAAATGGGACTGGTGGATGTGCAGAACAGGAGCATGTTTAATGCTCCCAAGAGACTGCTTTCCCTGGCCTCATAATTAGGGGTTTAGAGCTCTGGAGACATTTGGACTCACAAGAAACACTCCCAACATCCCCTTGTACTAAGCACCCTAGCCTCGAGTCGACATCTCAGGAGGTTTATTTATAGTGGATGAAGGTGGTGTATGGAGAGCAAGGCAAAGAAAAAGCACCAAGGTCATCCTTGGCTTACTTTTACTGACAGTAATTCTGTGATAAATATTTGATGAAGATGTACTCTTTTATTGTGAGCCCAGGAGTCTTAAAGTAACCAATCAATATAGTTAGAATTATTTAACCCAGTTAAATGATGGTCCAAGGCATTTCACTTTTCAGAGTAATCTTCTCAAAACCACTATTGTATTTCATGACACATGTTTTTCTGACAGCTGAAGAATCCTAACTGAGCAAGTGAACTCATGACATTCTCCTCTTTCCACTGTTCTAACTTGTATTATTTGAATACGTTACAATGACCGTACTGGGAGTATGCATGTGTTTACGCCAGCCCTATGATAGACTGGTGACCTCTGCAAAATGTACACCCTCTCTCGCCCAATGTATGCTGGGATAGGTTTGAGGATAAGTGAGTATTGAAAATGGATGGAGCAACTGAATCAAAATATCTTGGTAATCTCATAAATGACACTATAGGTTTAGTTTGAAGTGTCTTGATACCTAGAGGTGAAAGCTGGCATTCCTGAACAGCAGCTAATATTTGAAACCAAAATTAAAGTAGAAGTCTATTTAAATAGCAATCACGAAAGGAACATTAGTGCAATTATTTAGTGAAGGTTTTCAATTTCAGACAGCTCACGATTGCCTGATATTGCTGCTTGTTTCTTTGTTTACTCCATATTAGGTTTTATACACATCTTGTGCTTGAGTCACCAACTATCCTATGTGGAAGCCTGCCATTTAGTCACAAAAGAGCTCTAAATGCTCCATTGATGAGATTTGCTTTTATTTTAGCCTACACTAATTCCCATCAGCATTTGTAAGGATGGTAATTTGTTTGGATTTATTTGACAATGAAAAAGGGACATGCAGATTTAACTTATCTGTAGCAAGTAGAGTGAATATAGTGAGGCCAATAGCTTGGCATATAGAAAATCCCCATTCATGTTCGTATTTCAAACCGTTTTGAAAGAGAGACTTGAGGTGGCAGCATCATAAATCTGCAAAACAATGTCTTGTCTCAATTTGGAGAGGTTCTTCAGAGTTGAAATTGGAAATAATAGCACGGACAGAAAGAGACACAAGTGTACCCCTGAACATCTAAAACATATTTCCCTCCTCTTAGTGCCAGAGTGACAATATCACACTGACTGCGTCTCTTATGCACACATCTGTAACAAAAGCCAGAGAGAATACAGATGGAGGGTGAGAGGCTGGCAAATGCCTTGTAAGATGAAGGTAGTAAGCACAATTCTGTCTTCTGCCACTATAGCAGAATATATTTTATTAACTGACTTTTCTTTTTGAATTCTCCTCCACGGAGGAGGTCAGAGGTTAGAGCCAGCTACTAAGCAACATATTTGCTGATACTAGCTGACACAAGAGCTTGAAACCTGTTTACTTCAGCTGAAGAACATTCTCACAATATCATCCAACTGCTTCATCTTGTTCACCATATGTGTCTGGAAATTACATATGAGGTCCCTTTTGTCCTCTTTCGTTGGTGTTTTGTACAACTCATTCTTGCAAATATGTCTCTCTGTCAATGTCACCAAGATATTATTATGTACATTAAGTGTTAAACATGAGCAGTCGAAACAGACATGCCACATTAATGCAGATTAACACCTGGAAATGAAAAAATGTCAATTTAATTGACTCTTTCAACAAATATCCATCTCAGTGGAGTCTGGAATGGAAGTTAATTGGACCTTTCCTGAGCCAGTTCTATGATCTTAACATTACTCGTAGGCTTGAGGATATGATTCTGGCATCCAAAAAAACATAACAAAGTTTACACTGCCAACTCTTGGCAGTGCACACAGCATATGCCCCACTGTTGCTTGAATTCTGCTCCAAGGCTAAGTTTGATCCTAATAGAGAGGTATGTGAATGTTCATATGGGCGTTGAGACACATAAACAAGCATGTAAAACAGTCATTTCTTGCGAAGGGAAAAAACAAACATGCATTCCAAACTGAGTTCAGCTGAGTGAAATGTAAAACACTGCCAAAGGGCTTATTGCCCTTATTTTGGGAAGTCACGAGGTTGGATGTGGTATGATTGCGGCAGTGCAGGAGATAGAACGCAGCCTGAAAAACAATCAAAGTTAAGTTCTCTCAAGACAGGAAAAAAAAGTGCTGGCACGAGTCACAGTACCACAGTAGTAAGCCTGTTCCTTTTATTCCCCAGCATCAGCAGCACCATGAGATAAAAGACACTGAAATGCTTTTTAATCACTTTTCTATTGTGCTTTTAGCATTTGTATTTACACCCCATCCTGTTAATTTGCATGGGTTATTACTGTGCTGTCAGCTCATATCACATCCTCCCGCCCCAGTGCATCAGCCAGCAGTAGCTGGTTGCAAAGAGAGGGAAACTCTGGTGGCTGTCAGGATGAGGAAGGGGATGAAACACAGAGACAAAAGCTTGTGTCACATTGAACAAGTTCCCTAGTTCTGAAGCCCATTAATCATACAGCGAGCACATACATGCCAGTGTGCTTGGTTCTGTCTGTGTTTAAGAGAGTGAGAAATGCATTTAAGGGCTCTTGTCTATGGAAACATATGGCTTCATTGATGCATTACTGAGCAATAACAGCTGTCTAGTAAGTGACCTATAAATATCTTTAAGAGATATTCACCACAAACATACCTAATACACAACACTATTCAGAGCTTATACAGCTTTCATTGAAATCTAGAAGGAAAATGACACACATGCACACAAAACATCTTTCGCAATCTAAAGAAAATGATTTGGCAGTTTAAGCACAATTGTGTTTGTCTTTGTCACTCTTCTCCCATACGATAGGGAATACGATATGTCATGGTTGTATATGGCTTTTCCCAGTCTCTCCCCATGCTGCCCGTGTCTGAGGGTAAACCGGGCTTGGACTAAGAGCTTTGTGCTTATAACGAGGACAAGGGGGAGAGAAGAGGGGATTTTGCCAGCACAGTTTGAAGGTTTGGTTGAGACAGAACAAAAGGATAAGCTTTCTCCAAAATAGTAGACAGAGGCAGATGGGACTCAATCATCAATTATGCTGTTACTGGCACCCTCATCGCTAAAGACAATTTTTGGCTTAAGGGCAGAGGTTTAGGGTTGGCAATCTGTTATAATTTGGCCCCTTTACATTTAGCTCTCCCCTGCCTCACCCATTCCCCTTCTGGCAGCTTGGTATTTGACAAGGCATTGACATGGATGCACCTGTGGGTCCCCAGTGCCGTTGGTGTCATAGACACATTTCTTGATCAGTAGGGCAGTGAGGCCTGCTTGTGATGTTTTTCTTTCATTTTTATGACACCTAATTTACAGACCAAAGGGGTTAAATTAGGTTGTAAAGTTATATGAGGCCAAAGAGAGTCACTTGAGGTAGTGAAGTATCCATCATTCAATACTCAGTTCTGGCCCGAGCCCATATGAACAATTCCCAAAGAAGTCTTTGAGAAAATCTACATCAAATGCCTGTGGCCAGACGACCACAAGCTCCACAAATGTTGATATAGTATACACAGTATTCAGGGACTGGAAGGAGAATTCCTATTTCAAGCTGACATGCATGGTTTGTTGATGGGGCAGTTATGACCAAGACAAATTGGTGACCATGCATCAAGGGTTTCTCTTTTCAAAATGGACTAATAATATAACAGGATGACTTTCATTACCTTGACATGTTTTTAAGCAAAACACTGTAAGGGCGTGATCACACTATCCTCCCGGACCGAGACCCGGACTTTAGGGTACTTGTCCCCCCTCCCTCTCCCCCCCGCGCCCCAGCCCCGTTTGTACTCAGGGCGTGATCACACTATCCTCCCGGACCGAGACCCGGACTTTAGGGTACTTGTCCCCCCTCCCTCTCCCCCCCGCGCCCCAGCCCCGTTTGTACTCACACTACCAGGGCCTCGGCCAATACTTCTTGCTGTCCATACGCCATCACGCCGTAACACGTCACACGCATTGATCGCGTGTGTGTGGCTTTGTTTACAAATCTTTCCACAGACCTCGGAGTTTTTGTGCGTCTTGTCGACTGTTTTTGAATATTTTCATCCGACCAAATCTGCAGTAAACACAACGTGAACCTTTCACCACCATTGTTGTTGTTGTTAAATGTCCGCGCATGGTCCGTCCTTCTATTTACATGTCCGAACAGGCGGACATAACGCTACTGCCGTAGGGCTCGTGCTCGTGCGCGTGCACGTGCGCACGCTCGTGCTCGTACATGTGCAAACGGCTCCGCTAAAGCCCACCTCTTTCAAGCGGGCCGTGGCGGCCCAGCTGGCCCCAGTTGAGCGCGGAGCGGGTGCGCTCACACTACTTAAAGGTACTAGACTTTAGCTGAAAAACCGGTTTTGGCCGCGGCCAAAAGGATAGTGTGAGCACGCTGTTAGTAAGCATATCCTATTAGATAGTACATTATATTAATAATATCTAATTTGTACATCATGGGGAGTGTAGGATAAGAAGCGAGAACTACATGTATTATAATAAATAAATGAATCCCCTTATTAGGTATCAATTAGGCTAATTAATTATTATTCTTCAAAAAGGGGGCACCACCACCGTATAGAGAGGTAAAGTGGACTAAGCCCGATGGAAACCTAGTCACCTGTAAGAAGTAAAAGAATACTTTAGTTTCTCTTATCAGTTAATTGTTTTAATCAATTTCTATCGATCTTAATCTGAAATCGTTTGTTCTGTACAGTGACCTCAAAACTTTGCAAAACAGAATGAAAGCTCACAGACAGCAGCTGGGGTTTGGGGGGTTTTACAAAAAAAGGTAATATATTTATAAACATAATATACAGGATAGATTATGACATGAAATGACACATGAGAATAACACAGAAAACGAATGGGCATGGTAAAAGCTATGATATGGAAATGCAATTTCTAATCATACCTTTATGGAAAGTAAAGTTTATTATTAAATGGCCAGTGATCACAAGATCGGCTCATTAAAATACTTTCATCTCACCAAACTCAGCCGTGTAGAGGGAAGTCCAGAGAAGGGAGTTGTATTTCACAGCTCCAGAGCAGTCTTTAGACGTGCAGTATCCCGGGTCTCTCCCGAGGTGCAGGGCTGGCAGAAACAGGCCGTCAGAGGGTTTGTTAGAGGCCAAGGAGTGGACGGGCTGTCCAACAGGGCAGCATGCGATAGCCTCCGAATATGGGACGCTTCATCGTGGCAACGGATGTTCAGCGTCAAAGGGTCATTTTCGTTGTGAACCCTAAATCTTCAGCTTTAAGCCAAAAAGAGTCTTTCTCGATTCTTCAGCTTCAACAGCTTTGAGTTAGGTGGATGAGAGAGTCAGTTGGTCTCTTCTTGCGAGCTCTTGGTGAAAACTGGATTTGGGTAACTTTGCGTTGTTGACTAAAGCTTAATTTATCTGGCCGGAATAAAATAAACTTGTTCTCAAACACACAAGCACTAACTTAAAACGTCATTCGACTGATTTAAAAACATGTCATGAATCAAATAAAACACTGAACTTTGTTTTCAACAAAGTCACGCCGAAAGTTTCTTAAAAAATAAAAATAAAGACAAAAATAAACTAGATAGTTGTTATAAAATAAAAGACTGTACAATAGACAATACTAAGACAAGACTAGGAGTCTAAAGACTGAGAAGACAAAAAGAAGACAAAGACTGAAGAGTGTAAGAAACATTGCACTAATACCGTATGTCGTCATCAAAAGAATGGGGACACATTTTGTGATGACACCCCCACATGCCAGTCTGATCAAAAATCCCTGATGCCTTAACAGACATCTCATCTGTCTCCCAATCTCTGGCCTGTCTTTGCCTTATTTTTGTTCCCTGACCGAGCTACGAACCACTTCTCCACTCTCAAGACCGTTTGACCTAAAAAAGGAACCTGAAACTCATTGAAGAGTGAACAAAAGAACCATGTAAGACTTTGTTTATGTTGGACAAACAGACACTGTCAAAAGGTGAAATGTATCTGTTAACTAATGGAGAAAAGACTTTCTCAAGAAAAAAGTTTATTGCACCCTGACTCTAACTCAAGACCCCCGCATTTCCTCACAGAAACCTGACAGAATCTGATCAACCTACAGACCTGATCTGATAAGAAGAGACAGAGACTCACATTTTAATATGTTCTTAAAGAAAACTATTGTGGGAAGTGTGAACTGTTATGATGTGTTTTTTATTCATTTGTAAAGAAATTAGTGTTGTTTGAAACGACTCTGGTCGTTCTATGATCAAGATTGACAAATAAATCCGGTGATATTTAACCTAATCACGTAAGTATTGACATTAAGGATCCACCAAGGATTATATTTTAAGTTTGTCCTAGTCTGTATGCATGTACCATTGAGAATTCTATTTTAACACATTATCAAAATATATTTAGACTACTATAAAAGAATGATTATTTTAACATATGGAAATGTTATTATTTTATGTTACTGTGACACTTTCACAGGATTATTAACTAAGGGAACATTCATATTATGTGTTAATATGTATTTATTCACCATTAAATTCCTACACTTGGCCGGATTTTTATATTTATATAATAAAATATCTCTTGTCTTTGGAGACAAAGGAAAGAGGGTGTTTGTTCCAGTTTAAGCAGGAAAATGAAGATTTTCTCAGATTTTTTCACTTCTCTTCTATAGTCTTTTGTCTTTTTTTGTCTCCTCAGTCTTTAGACTCCTAGTCTTGTTTTAGTTTTTGTCTTACCGTGCATTCACACCAAAAGCAATGGAGGCGATGAAAGCGTCAAGCTGCCATTCAGAATCAATGTAAATGATTCGGTCGACGTCTTCCGAGCGATAAGAGCAGTGCGATGGAGCGTCCATCGTGTCCATCGCGTCCATTGCCTCATTTTGTGTGTCGCTTGAAGTTGAAAATTTTGCGTGAAGCTGTGCCACGACAGCCAATCAGCATTGAGATAGCGTTAAGAGTCATAAAAGTTCTCCGTGAAACATCCAGGGGCTCACCGGGGTCACCAAAGCCGCCATTGTTGCAGTGTTTGGGGTAAACCAGACTGTTCCTGTGGCTATAATATAATGGATATAACTATGGACTGTGGATGGCAGTGACATGCCTTTAGGCATCTAGTCTGCCGGAAATCCAGAAGAAGAAGAAGAAGAAACCCGTCAGTGAAGAGTGAAGCATATCCCAGTCTGATTTACCGGAGATTGGGCAGCAGCCTGTACGGCCACGGAGGTTAAATCACTGACGGTCTGATCTAACTACAACACAACGGCTATTTTAAGAGCCACACACTTCATCTGAGAGCTAATTTCTGTTCTTTTAAAAGCATTCAGACCCCTGGTTAGAACTAGCATAACTACCATTTAGCACAACAGCAGAGTAGGCTGAGCCGGGGGTTAGCTTCAGTTAGCTTGCTGCCTCGGCTGCTACATGCGATAGACACGATGAACCGATGATCAAAAATGTGACAAATGTGAGCAAGCGACACGATAGGGCGATTTCATCACCTCCATCGCTTTTGGTGTTAGTCTTACCTATTGTACAGTCTTTTATTTTGTAAAATCTATCTAGTTTATTTTTGTCTTTATTTTTAGAAGTAAATTCTGCCTGACTTTGTTTCAACGAAGTTCAGTGTTTTATTTATTACAGTCAAACGTCGTCTTAAATTAGTGCTCGTGTTTTTGAGAACAAGCTTATTTTATAGTTTTTAGTCAAAGGCGCAAAATAATTATTTTGAAGTTTATATCAAAATTGTGTTTTCACCAAGAGCTTGCAAGAAGGAACCAACTGACTCTCGAATCCACCTATCTAAAAGCTGTAGAAGCCCAAGAATCGAGAAAGACTATTTTTGGCTTAAAGCTGAAGATTTAGGATTCACAACGAAAGTGACCCTTTGACGCTGAATATCCGTGCCACGGTGAAGCATCCCCTATCGAGAAGCTATCGCATGCTGCCCTGTTGGACAGCCCGTCCACTCCTTGGCTTCTGACGAATCCACTGATGATCTGGTTCTGCCAGCCCTGCACCTCGGGAGAGACCCGGTGTTCTACAGTCTGAAGACTGCTCTGGAGCTGTGAAACACACCTCCTTCCTCTTGGATCATCCTTCTACAAAGCTGAGTTAGTGAGATGATGTGTTTGGTACTTTAATGAGCAGATCTGGTGACCACTAGCTATTTGATATTAAATTTTACTTTCCATAAAGGTATGGTTAGAAAATGAATATCCATATCATAGCTTTTACCATGCCCATTTATTTTCTGTGTTATTCTCATGTGTCATTTCATGTCATAATCTATCCTGTATATTATGTTTATAAATATATTACCTTTTTTTGTAGTAAAACCCCCCTAACCCCAGCTGTTGTCAGTGAGCTTTCATTTTTTTTGCAAAGTTTTGAGGTCACTGTTTTACGAGAACAAACATTTTCAGATTGAGATTGATAGAAATTGATTAATACAATTAATTGATCAATTTAATTGATAACTGAAACTGATAGAAAAGTATTCTTTTAATTATTGCAGGTGACTAGGTTTCCATCGGGCTTAGTCCAAATCACCTGTCTATGCGGTGGTGGTGCCCAATTTAACGAGGAATAATTAATTTCCTTATTAAGAATCAGAACCAGCTTTATTCGCCATGTATGTGCAATTGGACTCACAAAAAAACAAGAACAAAAACACAAAAAAATACAAAATAAAAATAAAGTATTTACCAAAGAAGACAAGACGAAAGATAATAATACTTATTTTTGCTGACACCCCCCCCCCTCAATTCCTTCCTGATTTTGCCCTACCTATTCCCTCCCCCCCCGCCATCACCTCTTACCACCCCCACCAACACACACAGCAGACAGACCTTCACTGCAGAGCAGGTGAGGAAGGAGCTGTGCAGACTCCGCCCAGGCAAGGCAGCAGGTCCTGACGGTGTCAGCCTGAGGGTCCTCAAAGCATGTGCGACCCAGCTGTGTGGAGTCCTGCAGTACATCTACAACCTCAGCCTGAGTCTTGAGAAGGTCCCTGTGCTGTGGAAGACATCCTGCCTGGTACCAGTACCAAAGAAGGTGCGTCCCAGCACCTCCGAAGACTACAGACCGGTGGCGCTGACGTCGCACCTGATGAAGTCCCTGGAGAGGCTGGTCCTTTCACTTCTTCAGCCCCTGGTCAGCTCATCACTGGACCCTCTACAGTTTGCCTACCAGCCGAGACTAGGTGTGGAGGATGCTATCATCTTCCTGCTCAACTGTGCCTGTGCCCACCTGGACAGACCGGGAACCACAGTGAGAATCTTGTTCATGGACTTCTCCAGTGCATTCAATACCATCCGGCCTGCTCTGCTGGGACGTAAGCTGACGGCATTGCAGGTGGACCCTCCCCTGGTTTCCTGGATTACGGATTACTTGACGGGTCGACCACAGTATGTCAGACTGCAGGACGGAGTGTCTGACACTGTGGTCAGCAGCACTGGAGCTCCACAGGGAACTGTTCTTTCCCCCTTTCTGTTCACCCTGTACACCTCAGACTTTCCGCTCCTCTCTGAGTCCTGCCACCTGCAGAAGTTTGCTGACGATTCTGCAATTGTTGGCTGTGTCAGTGAGGGAAAGGAGGAGGAATACAGGGGCGTTGTGGACTCCTTCGTCGACTGGTGTGCAGCCAATCACCTGATTCTAAACACCACCAAGACTAAGGAGCTAGTGATGGATTTCCGCAGAAGTAAATCTGCCCCCACACCCATCTCCATCAACGGCATGACTGTGAATGTTGTCCAGGATTACAAATACCTTGGAGTATACCTGGATAACAAACTGGACTGGTCCAAGAACACTGAGGCTGTCTACAAGAAGGGCCAGAGTCGTCTCTATTTCCTGAGGAGGCTCCGGTCATTCAATGTATGTAACACCATGCTGAGGATGTTCTTTCAGTCGGTGGTAGCCAGTGCCATCTTCTTTGCTGTTGTGTGCTGGGGCAGCAGACTGAGGGCAGCAGACGCAAAGAGAATCAGTAAGATCATCAGGAAGGCTGGCTCCGTCCTGGGGGTCAAACTGGACTCTTTGGTGGCGGTGTCTGAGAGGCAGATGCTGTCTAAACTGCACAGCATCCTGGACAACAACTCTTACCCTCTCCACCATCTGCTGACCTCCAGCAGAAGCATCTTCAGCCACAGACTCATTCTCCCCCGGTGTAATACTGAACGCCGGAGGAAGTCTTTTCTTCCGGTGGCCATCAAACTTTATAATTCATCTCCCCCCGGTCAGGTAAGGAACAGTGGAGACACTGTATCCTGAGAAAATGTCATTTTGTCACTTAATATCATCACTGCACCACTTTATTTAGTTGCACTGTCACTTACTCCAGTAAGAAATGCTGCTACACTTTACACTGTCACTTTATATCACCACTACATCACTTTATTTTGTGGTACTGTAACTTACTGCTGCTACACTTTACTGTGCTTTACTGTAACCTAGTTCTGTAGGAAATGCTGCTACCTTTCACTGTGGTTTACTGTCACATATCTCAGTAAAATGCTGCTACACTGTACTTTACTGTAACTTCCTGTAACTTACTTCAGTAAAAAAGGCTGCTACACTTCACTGTGCCATACTGTCACTTAGTTATGTAGGAAATGCTGCTAAATTTTTAACACTGTTATCACTTATCGCTCCCTCTCACTTATTTAGTTTGTACTTATTTTATTTCAATCTGCTGCTAAACTGCACAGTGCGTATTGTTGTATATTGTATATACCTACGCTTAACCAGAATGTCTGTTGCACTCTGTCACACTTAGTTAATTGTTTGATTTATTTTACGTTAGCTTTATTTTGATTTGATTTTGTTAGCTTATTGTTACTCTGATCCTTTCCCACCTTTGTATTGAAACTGTTGCACAATAATTTCCCTCGGGATAAATAAAGCTTCTTGAATCTTGGATCTTGAATCTGATTTGGCCGCAACAAGGATTACGGTGCTTAGGTGCCAGAGGGTTGATTCTTCCGACAGAGAGGAACAATAGAGTTCCATTAGGGAGTAAACGTTCTTACTCCACAAAAACGATGCTTAATTGTGACCAGATTGGCCAAAATGTGCTATTGTCTGCAATGCGTAAATTGGGTGTGTATCAATAGTCATGAACTTTGTGTGACAAAATGGACTGTCTATTAGTAAAGTATTACTCTGTAATAGTTGTTTATTTTTATATTATTTATTAGTGAGCTTCAGTGTCAAACTGATCCAGTAAAGGGCCGCCGTGGCTGCAGGTTTTCATTCCAACCAAGCAAGAACACACCTGACTCGACTTATTCAATCCCCTGAATTGTCTTCACACAGTTGATTTGATGGATCAGGTGTGTTCTTGCTTGGTTGGAATGAAAACCTGCAGCCACAGTGGCCCTTTCCTGGATCAGTTTGACACCCCTGGTCCAGATGAATGGATATGTTTTGGCCACTAGTTCAGCAAATAATATCTTTACACAATGCACTAGGACAAGTTTGGGCCTCACTATACATAAAGCAGAGTTTGCTCTGAACATTTCCATATAAAACACTTGGGTATTATGTTATATGCAAGTACCTTCAAAAGGGGAATTTACAAAAATATGCAAAATCGAGAAAATAGCCTTAGACCTCAGAGGGTTAAAGCTGTGTAAAATACCCTGTGCAAAAGACATCCCCAACTGAATCTAATTTCGCGACCTTTCTGACTTCCTCATGGTGTCATTTGTGTTTCCATCTTTTCCATCAACAGTTTCACTTTCAGTTTTTTGTCAGATGTCTGAGAATGTTTTTTCTCAACATCTTTTAAAACTTCCACTGGATTCTTTTCCACATCAGTTTCACTTATCATGTCCGGTTAATTTCAATTTGCCATATACGTTTTATTCGTCACATCCGGTTCACTAGTCATATTCGATTTGTTTTCATTTGTCAAGTCCATTTGTGTATTGTCCTTCTCCAGCAGGGGACTGCTCAACCATGACCTCGGGCTTGGCTTAAGTTTAAGGATACTTTAAGAGAAGCTTTTTGGGCTTGTGACTTTGCTATTTGTTGTTCATGTTTTTGTGGGTCATAAGGGGTAGGTGCTGCTACATCATCATTAGTGGCATAGTCTTCGACTGAGAGTGTGTTTGACTCAACCTTTGTTCGGTTAGCCCCAAAATGCTGCTTCATCCTGCTAGTCTTAGCAGCTTGTCTGTCCTCCTCAGAACGCACCCAAAGGAGCAGCTCAGAGAAGGGAGGCGGGTTATTCTTCTGCTGTTCAAGCTGAAGACTAGTAAGTAGACCGTTATTCCAGCAGCCTTTACAGAACTGCTTAAGTAGCTGGCAATCTGAATCTCTAGCAGCTAAACCACCTCTTTCGATGACTTTGCTCAAGATTGTCTGCAAGCGCTGCAAATAGCAAGAAGGCTTTGCGCCAGAGTCTTGTTTCGTGTTTAAAAACTTTGCAAAGAGCTCATCTCCATCATCGATGATACCAAAGGCAGAGTCAAGTAAGGCAAGATATTCACGGGGAGAAGTGTTGGGCCCAAGATGTATCACAATGGTGGCAGCATGCGGGACAAGGCTCTCAACCATTTTCCTGGTTGTATGGGTGGAAGATATGGAAGGGTCTGCAAGGAAAAACTCAATATTGCTGCGCCACATGTCATAATCGGACTCTGAACTGGGACAGGTGATTCTTCCTGAGGAGGGTCTGAGTCAGGTGTTGCCATGATAGTGGAGAGGAAGATCACTGTTCTTGATGACGTGCTCTATCACTACTTTTTGTATTTCTGGAGTGGAGATGCTCATAAGGTAAGTACTTGATGATACCGCTGCACCTAACCTGAGTAGGGTTGTACTACGTTCAGTAGAGTGATTGACACCTATATGGGTAGGATTTACATCAGTTTTGTATATGGAACAAGCATGCTGAGATTCTTGATTCATTACTGATACAGCTGGTTCAGTTGTTTCAGGTTTTGTGGACTTAGTTCATCTAGCTCATCTGCTTTTTGTGTGTTTATTTTTAAATTAGTTTGGTCAATGTACTAAATCTGTTTCTTATTTGTTTATTTTTGAATTGGTTTGGTCAATGTACTAAATCTGCTTCTTATTTGTTTATTTTTGAATTGGTTTGGTCAATGTACTAAATCTGCTTTTTGTGTGTTTATTTTTAAATTAGTTTGGTCAATATACTAAATCTGCTTCTTATTTGTTTATTTTTGAATTGGTTTGGTCAATGTACTAAATCTGCTTTTTGTGTGTTTATTTTTAAATTAGTTTGGTCAATGTACTAAATCTGCTTCTTATTTGTTTATTTTTGAATTGGTTTGGTCAATGTACTAAATCTGCTTCTTATTTGTTTATTTTTGAATTGGTTTGGTCAATGTACTAAATCTGCTTTATGTGTGTTATTTTTAAATTAGTTTGGTCAATGTACTAAATCTGCTTCTTATTTGTTTATTTTTGAATTGGTTTGGTCAATGTACTAAATCTGCTTCTTATTTGTTTATTTTTGAATTGGTTTGGTCAATGTACTAAATCTGCTTTTTGTGTGTTTATTTTTAAATTAGTTTGGTCAATATACTAAATCTGCTTCTTATTTGTTTATTTTTGAATTGGTTTGGTCAATGTACTAAATCTGCTTTTTGTGTGTTTATTTTTAAATTAGTTTGGTCAATGTACTAAATCTGCTTCTTATTTGTTTATTTTTGAATTGGTTTGGTCAATGTACTAAATCTGCTTCTTATTTGTTTATTTTTGAATTGGTTTGGTCAATGTACTAAATCTGCTTTATGTGTGTTATTTTTAAATTAGTTTGGTCAATGTACTAAATCTGCTTCTTATTTGTTTATTTTTGAATTGGTTTGGTCAATGTACTAAATCTGCTTCTTATTTGTTTATTTTTGAATTGGTTTGGTCAATGTACTAAATCTGCTTTTTGTGTGTTTATTTTTAAATTAGTTTGGTCAATGTACTAAATCTGCTTCTTATTTGTTTATTTTTAAATTAGTTTGGTCAATGTACTAAATCTATTTTTTATTTGTTTATTTTTGAATTAATTTAGTCAATGTACTTAATCTACTTTAGTACATTCATGAAACAAAACCAATAACGAGGTTGCCGTAGTGACGGATGAACAGGAAGAGACTGAGTAACATTAGCTGGATGCCTCTATGTTTAGTTTTTCATGACGGTGTCAAACATAACGTTACCTATCTGATCAGTCTTTATAGTTTTGTTTGAGTAAATGTATCAGTCGCGTTCTGTTTGTTGCTTGTTGTTACGGTAACAGGAAGAGAGAGAGTAACCGCGTAACATTTAAAAATCAACTAGTTCTACTCAAGCACTCACAGCTCTCCTTCTTTCAGCCACTTTCTTGCTAATTAATCGTTACACGCTGTTAGCCACTTTAGCTTAGCAGTTAGCTTCTCGGCTGGTGATGGCTTCCCCTGCTCTCTCTCCTGCTCGGAGTGTCTTATGTTTAGCTACTCCTCTGCCTCCTTTAGTGATAATGGTAAATGTAATAAGTGTAGTGTATTTGTAGCACTGGAGGCGAGGCTCAGTGAGTTAGAGGCACGGCTCAGCACCGTTGAAGCTCAGTCTTGTGCTACGGTAGCTAGCCGGCCACCTATATCTTTAGCCAGTGCAAAGCCACATAGTGTAGCGTTAGCTTCTTCTAACCCTCCTCCGGCAATCCCTGAGCAGCCAGGGTGCTCCTGGGTGACTGTGAGAGGAAAGTATAGTTCTAAATCGAAGCCCATGGTTAACCATCCATCCGTTTCAAACAAGTTTACTACACTGGGACGCATAGTAAAATGCGTCCCAGGGGCCAGAGCGGGCGACATTGAGTCCTATTTGAAACCACTGGCTAAGGATAAACGTAAATATGATAAGATTGTTATACACGTCAGCGGTAATGACACCCGATTACGTCAATCGGAGGTCACTAAAATTGATGTAGAGTTGCTGTGTGCATATTCAAAAACTATGTCGGACTCCGTAATTTTCTCTGGTCCCCTGCCCAACTTGACTTGCGATGACATGTATAGCCGCATGTCATCATTCCGTCACTGGCTGTCTGGATGGTTCCCGGTAAATAATGTGGGCTTCGTAGATAATTGGCAGTCTTTCTGGGGAAAACATGGTCTTATTAGGAGAGATGGTATTCATTCTACTTTGGAGGGTGCCGCTCTAATATCTAAGAACCTGGACGCAGTTGTTGGCGGGCTAAAACCATGCCAACCCAGTGTTGGGATCAGGAAGCAGAGTCACAGTTTAATACACCACTCTGCGCTGCCCTTATCACAGGTGCCCAGGAAGAAGAGTGGCAGTCTAACACACCTCTCTGCGCTCCCTGTGGAGCATTTTTCAGTTCAGTATAGTATACAAACGCTGTGTGCCCCAAGATCATCTAAATTAACCAGATCAAAAATGAACAGAAGAAGAGCTATACAGAAAAACTTGATACAAATCAACACCAAATCTGTGATAATGCAACAAAATCAGAAAATAAAAATTGGACTTGTAAACATCAGATCTCTGTCATCTAAATCTGTTTTAGTAAACGATATGATATCAGATAACCATATTGATTTACTCTGTCTGACCGAAACATGGCTGTGTCATGAAGAATATGTTAGCCTAAATGAATCCACTCATCCCAGTAATATTAATACTCATATTCCTCGGGGCAGTGGTCGAGGAGGAGGCGTTGCCGCTATTTATGACTCAGGCCTATTAATAAACCCTAAACCTAAACTAAATTATAATTCATTTGAAGGTCTTGTTCTAAGTCTTTCACATTCAATCTGGAAAACTGTGCAGCCAATTATACTTGTTATAGTGTACCGTGCTCCTGGTCCGCACTCTGAATTTCTATCTGAATTCTCAGAGTTTCTGTCAAATTTATTCCTTAAATCTGATAAAGTAATCATTGTAGGAGATTTTAATATCAAGGTGGACATGGATAATAATAGCCTTAGTACTGCGTTTATCTCTCTATTAGATTTGATTGGTTTTAGTCAGAGTGTACATAAACCTACTCACTATTTTAATCACACCCTCAACCTTGTTTTGGCTTATCCGACTGTTAAGTCTGATGTGACGCCCTTTCAAAATAAGACTTCCAGATCCAAACGCTCCGCTGAAACAAAACAGACAACAACGGCCTAACGTGAACAATTACAATCACCTCTTCCGACAGTTAAACACCTTTTTCATCCATAAGAAAGAGGTAAAATGACAATTACGTTGCTTTTTTAAAAACTCAGATCTGTTCAAACAAGGGGGAACACGGCACTGCGTTGTGGAAGAAATACAGGGCTTCGACCTGCTTGGACCCGGAAATCATATTTTGAAAGGGCGTTACGTCACGACTTAACAGCCGAATAGTTTGGAAATCAATGACTTGATAGTCTTTCCACAGAATACTATTTTATCAGACTATTATTTAATAACTTTTGAATTCGTATTACAGGACTACTCACCTCTGGGCAAATGTTTCTACACTAGATGTTTAACTGATAGTGCTATAACTAAATTTAAGGAATCAATTCCATCTGCATTTAATTTAATGCCTTATCCTAATATTCAAGATTCCTGCACTAACGTTAGTTTCTCTGAAATTGATCACCTTGTTGACAGTGTTGCAGGCTCACTATGAACAACACTTGACTCTGTTGCTCCGTTAAAAAAGAAGATAATGAAACAGAGGAAGTTAGCTCCGTGGTACAATTATAAGTATCGCGAAAATTAGAAAGTAAATGGCGCTCTACTAAATTGGAGGAATCTGGCTTAGCTTGGCTAAGATTTCCTAGATTTCTTTTCAGCACTGTAGCCAGGCTGACAGAGAGCAAAAGCTCTATTGAGCCAAGTAGTCCTATAACCCTCAGTAGTAACGACTTCATGACCTTCTTTTAATGACAAAATTATAACTATTGGAGACAATATCAACTCTCTTGGCACCAATTTTTCTTCAAACCCAGGAACCAACTGTACGACCTGATATGTTCTTGGACTGCTACAAATTAACATGTACTATTTCAGCATCAAAGCCCTCTACTTGTCTCCTAGACTCTATTCCAACTAGGTTACTTAAAGAAGTGTTACATATAGTTAGCACTCCTGTATTAGATATGATTAACATGTCTTTATCAGCAGGTTATGTACCACAGTCTTTTAAAGTAGCTGTAATTAAACCTCTTCTTAAAAAGCCCAGTCTTGATCCTGAGGTACTAGCCAACTATAGACCTATATCTAACCTTCCTTTTCTTTCTAAGATCCTCGAGAAATTAGTCGCCAATCAGCTGTTTGACTTTTTACATAATAATGAGTTTTTTGAGGACTTCCAGTCAGGATTTAGAATGAATCATAGCACTGAGACAGCACTGGTAAAAATACTAACAACCTTCTAATGAAAGGACATAGGACTTGTCTCTGTACTTGTTTTACTAGATCTTAGTGCTGCCTTCGACACTATTGACCATCACATCCTGCTACAGAAACTGGAGCATCTAATTGGCATTAAAGGAACCGCACTGAGCTGGTTTAATTCATATTTATCAGATAGATCTCAGTTTGTACATGTCCTATCCAAATCCTCCATTCACACTAAAGTTAGTCACGGAGTCCCACAAGGTTCTGTCCTTGGACCGATTCTATTCACCTTGAATATGCTTCCCTTAGGAAATATTATAAGGAAGCAATCCATAAACTTTCATTGTTATGCTGATGATACACAATTATATTTGTTGATCAAACCAGACGAAACCGATCAGTTAGATAAACTTCAAATGTGCATTAGGGAAATTAAAAGCTGGAGGACCTGCAATTTTCTTATGTCAAACAAAAAAAAAAACTGAAGTTATTGTACTTGGCCCCAAAGGCCTCCGAAACTCAATATCTAAAGATATTGTTACTCTGTATGATGTTGTGTTGTCCTCCAGCACCACAGTAAGGAATCCGGGTGTTATTTTTGACCAGGATATGTCCTTCGATTCACACATAAAATTAACAACAAGGATTGCATATTTTCACCTGCATATTATTGCGAAAATTAGGAACATTGTGTCTCAGAAAGATGCAGAAAAACTAGTCCATGCATTTGTTACTTCTAGGCTGGACTACTGCAACTCCTTATTATCAGGCTGCTCCAATAAGTCTGTTAAGAGTCTCCAGTTGGTCCAAAATGCTGCAGCTCATGTATTAACTAAAACAACTCGAAGAGAACATATTTCTCCTGTATTAACTTCTTTGTACTGGCTTCCTATAAAATCTAGAATAGAATTTAAAATCCTTCTCCTTACCTATAAAGCTCTTATTGGTCAGGCTCCGTCGTATTTTAAAGAGCTCATAGTACCATATTACCCGACTAGATCGCTGCGCTCTGAGAATGCAGGTCTACTCGTCGTTCCTAGAGTCTCCAAAAGTAGAATGGGAGGCAGAGCCTTCAGCCACCAAGCTCCTCTCCTGTGGAACCAACTCCCAAGTGTTATTCGGAATACAGACACTGTCCCCATATTTAAGAGTAAACTTAAAACTTTCTTTTTGATAAAGTTTACAGCTAGGGCTTACGAGCCCTTAGCAATGTTGTTATTTTTAAGCTGATTTTGTTCTGCTAAATTATGCTGCTATAGGCCTAGTCTGCCAGGGGATAATACTTTTTCTGATACTCTGAGCTTCTCTCCTCTCTGTCTGTATCATTCATGTCTCATCAATACATGTTACTAATTCAACTTCTTCCCCGGAGTTGTTCATGCTTTGTCGTCTCGCAGGCCTCTGCTGATCGTGGTGGTGCCTAATGCCGTGGTGCTGCATGACGCTTCCTGCTACTATAATAATTTATAACCTTAGCTGTTCTTGTTTCTACTATTCTGCTGTATTAACTGCCATAACATATTAGTCATATTCACATTACTATAGATATTATTATAGTTACTGGAAGTGTGTCTGTCTCTGTCTTTGTGTCTGTCTTTGTCTCTCTCTCTTTCCATCTGTCCGTCTTTTTTCTCCCTTTCTCTCTCCTTTTCTTCCTCCCCAACCGGTGCAGACAGATGTCCGTCCTCCACAGAGCTGGGTCTGCCTGTCATTCCGGCCTGTAATAGGGAAGGTTTTCGTTGCCACCGTACCCTACGGGGGAATTGTTGGGTCTATGTTTATCATAAATAAGTCATAGAGTGTGTTCTTTACCTAGTTTGTAAAGTGTCCTGAGATAACTTTTCTTATGATTTAGCACTATAAATAAAATTGAATGGAATTTAATTGAATTAAGCTGAGCGACACCCTTCAGTTCACTTAGGCTGGATACTGAGTTAAACTGGAACCTCTGTCTGCTGTGTAGAGCTCTGGCAAGAGCTCAATGTCGTGGACAATGTCCGGGTTATGGAGGGCTATCAACATGTAAGGTATCTTTAAGATGCTCAATAGCTCCACCTGAACTACATCCCAATATAGCTGTGTTCTGGAACTTAGCTTCTCTGCTGGTAACTTGAATTACCCTCTCAATCTTACCATACTGCCCCAATTACTCAAATAATTAATTGTCTACATCACGAATAGTTACACTACTAACTACCAGTGATTTCGGCACTTTAACATTTTCAGATGTAACTGTATCCGTGTTTGTATTTTTACTACAAGACTACTACAGTCTTATTCAAGTTAAATGGTATCAATGTTCAGAGAAAAATTGAAATAAAATGTCACATTGCTAAAATTCACGTTCAAGAATTTAAACCAACTCCTGGCTGACTCACCAAGTTATAAGAAGTGCCTTTAGCCTAATCGGAAGAACACACTATGACACCTATAACCTCTCTAGGTCCAGAAAACCGGTAATAGTTATTCAAACAAGAAAGCATATAGTTAACAGTTGCCACAGGTAAATAATATTTTGCGGTGTATGAAAATAAAAGATACAGAAAATAAGAAACAGTTCTTTCAAATAGTTCTTTCAAATTCTTCAAATAGAGTTCTTTCAAAAACGTGAAAAATAATAAAATAATGCCCCTTCTTCTTGGTAGAGAGTTCAGTTTCAGTTCTGTTCATATGGTTACTTCCCGGGTAGGTTTTTGTCGATCGTCCTTTTTGGCTCACCACCGAACCTCCTCGGTTCGGAATCTGAATCAAGTCCTAATCCTAGTCATGACACTGAGCAAGGGCTGAAGTGTCACCATGTGGTAGGTCTAAGGCACTACATTCAAATCACATAAATTGGTTTAGTAAACATATGGGTTGCACAAGGTAAACATAACTGAATAAAATTTTAAATGTTTGTTGGTAACAAAAGACAACAACAGGCAAAACAGTACACAAAATAGTAGTGGAACCTCCATCCTCCTTATTGAAATGCAGCCAGTTATCCTTAAATTTGTTACAGGTGGGGTAGATGAGCTCATCAAAGTGAAAGCAGTCTCTGAACAGTATTCAGACATTTAAAGGCATACTAATTAAATTAAACCTATTTTAAGCACAATCTTATGAGTAGATATAAGTGTTTATTCGATGTTTATGAGACAGTGCTGCGACACACACAAGTATCAGAGTCAGATTCCTTGTACACACACTTGGCCATTAAAGCTGGTTCTAAAAAATCCTGAAGCAAAATATTTGATTCCTCGTATTGGGCCATGCATAAACTGCCATTGGTTGCCAACCTGATCCTTCACATTATAGAATTGCATATCAACTTGATTCTGTTATATGGACATAACTGTATCATGAGTGACTTAGAGCAGAATCCCCCAAAAAAGTGTTGAATCTGGTGACACCTGGTGAGAGCTGCCACTATAATGACGTCATACAATCGACATTGTTCGGTTTGCAAAGGAACTCCAGGGGTGGGGTCCCAGATGCTCACCTGCAATGACATGTTTAAGCCAAAGTTGCTGCTAGAAACAGCATAACTGAATTCTTACAGAATACAACTTTAAACCATGACAAATGATTCTATTCTACATGCCAAATCTTCACTCTTTAAGTGACCAGTTTTCAGAGCAGTTAATACCATCCACATCTGTCTGGATCCAGTTTTCCAAGAACTTTAATGTAGAAAGAAAAATGCAAAGTACCTACCAGATGCATTGTATTCGCCATAATGTCAGTCTATTCCTTAGGGACATGGGCAGAATGTGAACGTTTGAAGTGTCTAACTTCACACATTAAAGGGAAAAAAGGTTTATCAAGTGTGAATAATGTCCATTGTGTTGCATTTTATAGATGGGTTCTTTCTGGTGAGCAATATACTCTGAAAAGAATGGGAACTTTCTGATGGCATGTTTCAGCAATGTTCATTAAAGTATGAAGCCTATTAAAGCTCTTCATGGGGTTGGACATTTCTTGAACAATTGTAAAACATGCTATACTGAGTATGTGCTATAGAACACAATGATGTAGAGTCCTGCAGTAGTCACATGGTAGCTGTGCAATACCTTTATGATACTACTCTATTGTCTCCACTTAAAATATGACTTTCTTATTGCCTGACTGATTAAGCAGAGATGCAGAATCATTATTAGTTACTGTATATTTCTTAACATCAGGGTAAGGTATGTGGCTTCATTCAAGTATTGCTGCATATTGTTTTACAATACCTCTGCAGTAAAAAAAAAAAATAAAATAACTTGAAAAAAACATGTATTAATTAAAAAAAAAAACACTGGGGAAACTATTGCAACCATGCGAGGGGAACAAGTGTCCAAGAGCGAGTGTAATTTTTTGTTCACGTATGTGCGGCGACACAAAGCTGTCTGATGTGGGATATAAACCACAAACATTTGAAAAGAAGGCAATTGAGCATAGGAATAATGAGCCACTGTTATCAGACATCTCCTAAAATAAACAACAGAATATGGAATTAGAACCGACGATCCTGGTTGCAGCAGCCTAGTATCATTTGAATGTGATATAATGAAGGTAAACACAGTGGACAGTCATGTATAATGACACCTTTCTCTGACATGGCACTTCTCAAATAAGAGGCTGCAGATTTGTCAAAATGTCTGTTCTGCTGCCTTCAGATGCTGAATGTATTTAATGAACGGAATGAGAATGTTTTCATATAGTTTGAAGCAGTTGTGGTATAATAATCATTCATATAAATGTACTGTTCGATGCAGATGTTCTTACTGGCATTCCTGCTTTAGCCACAATAAACATTAATTTATGTATACATTTATGCAAAGGAATAAACCATTTTATGTTGATTCAAACCCTAGACTGTATAAGTCAAGATGGCGCTGCGGATGGCTGCCACAATTTGTTGGTGCGCTTTGTTTTGTCTTGTTTTGTTTGTAAACAGTGTTTTTTGTCTGGATTCAGGGCTGTCTTTCACCAGAGAACAGCTCATAAACATTCGGGTAACAACTCCGCGGGATTTGTTTCCCGAATTTCTGGCTCCCACATCGGTTCTGGTGAACTTTTTAGTCCAAGGTGCCCTCGCCTTTACAACTTTACGCCGTCGCAGGGGGAAACGAGCCGGTGCGCTCGTGCGCCTTCGCCAGAGGGGAAGACGCACGCCGCTACCTGGAATATTTCTCTCTAACGTGCGCTCACTGGGCAATAAAATGGACGAACTTCAGCTTCTGTTGAGGAGAGACAAGGACTTTAATTCATCCTCTGTTTTGTGCTTCACCGAGTCATGGCTGTGTGAGAACATCCCGGACTCTGCGCTACAGCTGGATGGATTCCAGCTTCACCGAGCGGACCGCAACACGCGGCTCTCTGGCAAAACAAAGGGAGGAGGTATTTTTTTCTACATCAACAGCGGCTGGTGCAACGATGTAACAGTGATACGACGGCACTGTTCTCCCCTCCTGGAAACTTTTATTATTAACTGCAAAGCCTTTGAATGTTGTCATTCGTCCAGGTCATCGTTATCCTCAAAGCAATTTCAGTCAAAAACAACTGGACTGGTTGTTTGTCTAGGAAGACGTTTCACCTCTCATCCAAGAGGCTTCATCAGTTCATGTACGCATCTGACCAGGCTGGGACTGGTCCAACTAACTGGTGTGGAGATCCAGGTATTTAAGTCGTGAGTGACAGTCGTTGGTGGGCAGTTGGTTTCGACTTCGTTAGTGCTCTATTGAGTCTGAACGACAGTCGTTGGGGTCACCTGGGCCATGTGTGAACAGTTGTCCTTTGAGGTTAGATTGTTGAATCTCCTGGGAAGGGATGAAAGGGCGGCATTGTAAATTGGAGATAAGTGGTGTCTCAGACCCCCTCCTCTGTTTAGCGATGGTTTCTCCACTTTTACATAGATGGCTTCTTTTACTCCTCTTTCAAACCATCTGTCCTCTCTGTCCAATATTTGGACATTGCTGTCATCAAAGGAGTGGGCTTTCTCCTTGAGGTGTAAGTGGACAGCCGAGTCCAGGCCTGAGGAGTTAGCTCTCCTGTGTTGGGCCATGCGTTTATGCAGTGGTTGTTTTGTTTCTCCAATGTAAAGATCTTTGCATTCCTCGTTGCATTGGACAGCATAAACCAGGTTGCTTTTGTGGTGGTGTGGTGTTCTGTCCTTCGGATGTACTAGTCTCTGTCTGAG
This sequence comes from Echiichthys vipera, assembly GCF_963691815.1. Lineage (NCBI taxonomy): Eukaryota > Metazoa > Chordata > Actinopteri > Perciformes > Trachinidae > Echiichthys > Echiichthys vipera. The sequence continues at coordinate 12,687,112 of NC_139825.1, read as the reverse complement.
CGTGTTACCGGGTTTGAAATACACAGGGATGCAGTGTTTGTTGAAAATCCTCCTGAGTTTCTCCGATACCCCAGCCACATATGGGATGACTATGTTGTTTCTCCTGTTATCTTTTTCTTTCTCAACCACTTTGGTTTTCTTTCTGGAGGCAGCTGCCGTTTTAACAAAGGTCCAGCTGGGGTAGCCACAAGTTGTGAGGGCGCCTCTCAGGTGCTTGCGTTCTTCCCCTTGAGCTTGTGAGCTCAAGCCCACGCCACATCCAAAACTCCATGGACTTTGTGAACAAAGTCCGAGACCTAAAAATGGATCCAGATGAAACCATGGTGTCCTACGATGTGACTTCCTTGTTCACCTGTATTCCAACCATGGAGGCCTTGGCCACGGTAAGAGAGCGGCTCACACAGGACAATTCCTTACAAAACCGAACAAATCTCAAACCAGACCACATTTGCCAACTTCTGGATTTGTGCCTGAATACCACATATTTCCAGTTTAATGGCATTTTTTACAGACAGAAACACGGCTGTGCCATGGGTTCACCAGTATCCCCTATTGTGGCAAATCTGTACATGGAGGAGGTAGAGGGCAAGGCTTTGAACTCCTTTAAAGGAGTAACCCCAAGCCATTGGTTCAGATATGTGGACGACACATGGGTTAAGATCAAATCCAAAGAGGTGCAAACTTTTACTGAACACATCAACTCAGTGGACAGAAACATCAAGTTCAACAGAGAGGAAGTTAAGGACAACAGCTTGCCCTTCTTGGACTGTGACGTCCATATGGAGAATGACAGGAGCCTCCACATAGGGGTATACAGAAAACCCACTCACACGGATCAATATCTACTTTTTGACTCTCACCACCCTTTGGAACACAAGCTTGGCGTTATCAGAACACTGCAGCATAGAGCTGATAACGTGCCCACTAGCTCAGAAGCTCAAGGGGAAGAACGCAAGCACCTGAGAGGCGCCCTCACAACTTGTGGCTACCCCAGCTGGACCTTTGTTAAAATGGCAGCTGCCTCCAGAAAGAAAACCAAAGTGGTTGAGAAAGAAAAAGATAACAGGAGAAACAACATAGTCATCCCATATGTGGCTGGGGTATCGGAGAAACTCAGGAGGATTTTCAACAAACACTGCATCCCTGTGTATTTCAAACCCGGTAACACGCTCAGACAGAGACTAGTACATCCGAAGGACAGAACACCACACCACCACAAAAGCAACCTGGTTTATGCTGTCCAATGCAACGAGGAATGCAAAGATCTTTACATTGGAGAAACAAAACAACCACTGCATAAACGCATGGCCCAACACAGGAGAGCTAACTCCTCAGGCCTGGACTCGGCTGTCCACTTACACCTCAAGGAGAAAGCCCACTCCTTTGATGACAGCAATGTCCAAATATTGGACAGAGAGGACAGATGGTTTGAAAGAGGAGTAAAAGAAGCCATCTATGTAAAAGTGGAGAAACCATCGCAAAACAGAGGAGGGGGTCTGAGACACCACTTATCTCCAATTTACAATGCCGCCCTTTCATCCCTTCCCAGGAGATTCAACAATCTAACCTCAAAGGACAACTGTTCACACATGGCCCGGGTGACCCCAACGACTGTCGTTCAGACTCAATAGAGCACTAACGAAGTCGAAACCAACTGCCCACCAACGACTGTCACTCCAACGACGGGCGTGGGCACTTGGAGCACAAAGGGTGTCAGTGACATCATCGGCCTTGTGAGAGGTTAAATACCTGGATCTCCACACCAGTTAGTTGGACCAGTCCCAGCCTGGTCAGATGCGTACATGAACTGATGAAGCCTCTTGGATGAGAGGTGAAACGTCTTCCTAGACAAACAACCAGTCCAGTTGTTTTTGACTGAAATTGCTTTGAGGATATTAACTGCAAACCATTCTACACCCCACGTGAGTTCGCTTCCTTCATTCTGGTCGGTGTTTACATTCCACCGGAGGCCAACGTGCAGGACGCACAGCGCGCGCTCGCCGACCAAATACTAGAAGTGGAGCGGACCAACCCGGACTCCTTAGTTATTGTCCTCGGGGATTTTAACAAAGGTAACCTCAGTCACAAATTGCCCAAATACAAACAGTTTATTAAATGTGCAACCAGGGAGGGGAACACTCTGGATTACTGTTACGCAACAGTCAGTAACGCCTATCACGCCGTCACCCGCGCTGCACTGGGTCACTCTGACCACAACATGGTCCACCTGATTCCTGCCTACAGACAAAGACTAAAACTCTCTAAACCTGTGGTGAGGACATCAAAGAAGTGGACCAGTGAAGCTGCAGAGGACTTAAAGGCGTGTCTGGACTGTACTGACTGGGATGTTTTCAGGACTGCTTCCACCAGTCTGGATGAATACACAGAAGCTGTGACCTCATACATCAGCTTCTGTGAGGACTGCTGTGTACCAACAGAGCAGAGTACAAAGAGGCCAAGTACAGGTTTAGCAGGGCGGTGAGGGACGCTAAACAGCTGTACTCCAAGAAGCTACAACATCAGTTCTCCTCTAACGACTCTGCCTCTGTCTGGAGGGGGCTCAGGCAGATCACCAACTACAAGCCAAGAGCCCCCCCTGCCGCTAACGATCAACGACTTGCCAACAACCTCAACGACTTCTACTGTCGCTTTGAAGATCACCTGGACAGTACTCACACCACCCCCCACCACACTACCCACCAGCTCCAGCCCATCAGCTCTTCTCCCCCCACCACCACAATAGAGACTGTAAACCTCCTACCACCACAGCTGCCCCTCCCCACCCAACCTCCACCGACACCTCTGTCTGTCCTTGAGAGAGACGTTAACAGGCTCTTCAAGAGACAGAATCCCCGCAAAGCTGCTGGGCCAGATTCCGTGTCGCCATCCTGCCTGAAGCACTGTGCAGACCAGCTGTCTCCTCTGTTCACGGACATCTTCAACACCTCACTGGAGACATGCCGTGTGCCAGCTTGCTTCAAGGCCTCCACCATCATACCAGTCCCCAAAAAACCAGGACCCACTGGATTAAACGACTACAGACCTGTCGCCCTGACCTCTGTGGTCATGAAATCCTTTGAGCGCCTGGTTTTGTCCCACCTCAAATCCATCACAGACTCACTCCTGGACCCCCTGCAGTTTGCCTACAGAGCCAACAGGTCTGTAGACGATGCTGTTAACATGGCAACACACTTCATCCTCCAGCATCTGGACTCTGCAGGATCCTACGTCAGGATCCTGTTTGTGGACTTCAGCTCTGCATTCAACACAATCATCCCGGCTCGTCTGCAGGACAAGCTTTCTCAACTCAACGTGCCAGACTCCACCTGCAGGTGGATCACCGACTTCATGACGGACAGGAAGCAGCACGTGAGGCTGGGAAGCCTCACCTTGGACTCCAGGACGATCAGCACCGGCTCTCCTCAGGGCTGTGTTCTTTCTCCCCTGCTCTTCTCCCTGTACACTAACAACTGCACCTCCAGTCACCAGTCCGTCAAGCTCCTTAAGTTTGCGGATGACATCACCCTCATTGGACTCATCTGTAGGTGCAACCGGCACCCAAAGATGATTGTTCATTTTCTGGATTAACTCGAACTGTCAGTTTGATTAAAAGTAGGCCCACAGCCTGCTGGAACAAAGACCAGGCCCAAAAGTTTGGCTGCCATGCCTTCTCCCCCACAACAGGTCACACCCAGGTGTGAATTCTCCAAGGCACCCAAACTGTTCATTGGCTGAATTGACCACTGACTATGACATCACCTGAGCCTATATAAAGTGAAGCACACAATCTCTCACTCTCTTGCTCCCAGATCTTCCTCCCTCTCTCTCCCGGATCACTCAACTCGACGCGGTCCTGCGGACCTGGCCTATGGCGTGGGATCACCAGCAAGGTTAACCAACCGGTTATCCTCAACTGAGCACAGCACAGAGCGATCTGTTTCCTCTTTTGCCTAAGAGCCACAAATAAGAAAAGAACCTCTTCACCACGAAGCTTCCTCTTCAACCAGCCACTGGCATCAAGCAACGCAAAACATCTTCCAACTCATGGACTGGTAACTAATCACCAACTGGGCATTACTACATGTTATAGGACTTTATGAACGGCTAGAAACAATTGTAACCTTGTCATAAGAACTGAGAGATCAGGCTTCTGGCCTTTGTGTAACAAAGAGAAGGTTCACACCTTCTCTGCAGGGGTCCCAAGCCCCCCCCTCTTCTCTTTGTCTCTCTCACACACACACACACACACACGCACACACACACACACACGTTTGCTGTTAGCTTTAGTTAGTTTATTGTGTTTTGTTTGTTGCATTTATTAATCTGTTAATAAATGTTTGTGTTTACCATATGTCTGATTATTTAATATTACACAAAGATGAATGAGCCAGCTTCTACTAAGAAAAGAACTTTTAAATCCTTCAACTAATTAAACTATTACATTTATCGGTGTTTAACCCTTAATTAGTAGTTTAATATATTTTATGAGACTTAAATATTAGTTATCACTCCGTCTATGACGGTGGTGCCCCGAGGAACTCTGGTTTGACTAGAGTCATTTTTATTATTATCTTTGATAATTATTGGTGATAACTAATATTTCCTTGATTAACGATAAGTTTATTGAGAATACTTAATCTCATAATCTGAACGTGAGTCAAGGCCCTATATTTGATTAGTTCTCCGTGTGATGTTTTTAATAAATTGAAGTTATTAATTTTTAGTAATTTTTCTTTTGTTAATTTTCCTTATCACATATTTCATTTGATAGTCCAACTATTGATCAAATTAAACCCAAAGTACCTACATTGGTGCCCCATGTGAAGGTTAGTTATGTTGGCTTGGCAATAATTCATAATTGTGTGATATTAATATTCGTCATATTTTTGGACATTTTACAATTTTTGGATTTTTCATTCAAAATTTTCCAAAGTCGTTCCATTTAACCCCACTTGTCTTCCACAGGAGTAGACATCCAGCTGTACTTACAAACAAGTATAAAGTGGTGTTATTTGATCATTCCAAATTTAGCTAAAGTGATTTGAGAATATTGATAACCTCTGTAAGCCTGATAGTTACCTTTAAGATTTTGCTATTGCTGCTAGCTATTGAAGTTTGGTTTAGCATTTGAATATCACATATTCAATGCAATCTAATAAGTCTTGTCATAAGTTGTTGCTAAATTAAGTGCTCCTTCCCATTTACTCATAGCGTGCCCCCGGCCCTATGAACCCGAGAGCTTGAACTGTTGGAACTGCCTTGCATTTCAACCTGAGTGGAGATAGATAGAGCCACAGTGTGCTACCAGCCCTGTGAAATAAAGTTACATGCCCAGCTGTTTCTTCCATGTGTCTCAGCTTGAGTAGTACTTTACAGATATAATTCCCTGACTGACGGCCCCGCATCTCAGTTAGTGTAAATTCTGGTCCCTGAATCACATGGTGCTGTAGTTGTCCCTCCCAGGAAGCAAGCTACCCACATAGTGTAGACCAGAGGAACTGTTGTTTTAGGCTAGTGTACTGCCCAAGTCACATCACAAGGTGTCTGCCAAGCAACACCAGAGCCAAAACAATTGCATTGTTGTACTAAGACAACAAGTTTTATTCTCACCTTCCATTTTAAACAATGGAGAACCCATGTGTAGAGAATTTCATTTCTTCCCTAGCACAGAGCCTTAAACCTGGCTACCCTGAGTTCATTAACACATTGAACTTAAGTGAGTGCAGGAAAGAAATAGAATCACTTCTTAGCGACACATCCAAAGGGTCAGTGTTGAGATGTTTGCTCCTGAACTTTCACCGGCAAATTAACATTGTCTGTCAGAGCAAAACAGCATTAGAAAAGGAGATAGAATCCCTTAAAGCTCAAAATGCTAATCTCATTAGTGAAGTTCAGATACCAAATCACAAAGTCCTGCGTTATTTAGAAGATTTGCACTCAGTTGTTAGGGCTCAGAACAGAAACTCTTGCCCCACCAAAGTCGTTCAGCCATGCTGATTCTGGCTTTTCAAATTCAAATTCCTCCCTCAATGAGAGATTAACGCCCTCTCCAGAGCAGACAAAGGAAGTTCAGTCCTGCTCTACCTCCTCACTGCATCACTTTGAGAGTGATGACAGAGAGAGCATAGTCTTGCCTTCACAAACGGTGACCTCACAATGTCCCCGCCTTGAAGAGCTTGAGCTTCTAGCTAAAGATATGGACGTGTTTGATCCAGACAACTGCGATCATAACATTGAGGACCATTTTAGGGAATTAGATCAAAATCTAATTGACCTGCCCAATGCAACACAGAGAGAGAAAGTTAAACTTGTGTGGAAAACCAGCTCAAAAGCTGTCCGCAAAGTTATACAGTCTCAACCTGCCAGAGTCAGAAATGACTACAATGAGCTCCGTCAACACTGACAGAAGAATTTGCTTCTACTGCAGACGAAATCACTTCTTTGGTTGCAGCTAGTCAAATTAAACATTCCCGTCAAGAGAGTCCCAGAGACTATTATAGACGTTTGAGACACGTATACTTTCAGGGAAGGAATGCACCAGGCTTAGAAGAGAACCCAACCTTTAAGTCCCTGTACTTGCAGAAAATTCATCCCTCTATACGTACGCACGTTATTCTTGAGACAAGAAAGATAACCTCTCTCTAAACGAGGTTAGGAAAATAGCACAGGTGGCTTGGGAAACTGCTCAAACACCGTGAGGTCACACAGACCTTCTGTCTCAGAACCTCACCCTCAGAACAGATCGAGGGGGGAGGGCAAAAGACAGCATAGGGACGCAGAGCGTAAATGCCATGTCCGCCAGCTGCCACGGGATAGTCATGCCCACAGCAGGAGCTGTAGAAGGCCATATTCTGAGATTCTGGCCCAGCATTACGACCTGCCACCCCACCGCTCAGGTGATGACCACAGCATCTCTGACCGCAGCTCAGAATCCAAGAGTGACAGGGCGTGTCTTTCCGTACACGGCCACAGGCAGCGTTACAGCCCTGAGTCACGAGTTAAGAAGAACTTCAAACAACAGAGCTCCAGAGTCCGCTTCTCTCGGTTCTGTAGGTAACAGTTCGTCTGTACTGATAGTAAGATTAATGCAAGCTCAGCAGCCTTACCTTTCTTACAGTAACATTGGTAAACTTTGATTTGTTAGCAGCTGCAGCAAACTCAATAAGACCCAAATTGTAATTGGACTTAACACCATGTACAAACTTTGCAAATACTTTTGGATCAGCTCCTTGTGTTTTGTAATAAGCTCACTAGTAAACACTAGTTTGGGACACATCATGATTGATAAACCAGTCATACACCCTAAGACATTTACATTACTAACACTTCTGTTCTCACTATCCTGAAGAGTAGCTGAGATACAATGTTTATTTTTTTTGTATAGTGCCATTGTCATATTTAGATTTTGTTATGTAACTTTTGTTTTTGCATAGCCAATATGTAGTGTTTAGCCAATTCCCAGTTGGTAAATAATAGTAAATAACTGCCCAAAATGTTGCAAACACTAAATGAACTGACAAATGAACTCTGTATATCTATGGACTGTGAAAGCTGCCCTTTAAACCGCACATCAGGTGCAGTCTCAAGGACATCGGGGGGATATGAATGTGCAACCTGCATCCCAAAGATGATTGTTCATTTCTGGATTAATGTGAACTTTCATTTTGATTATGAGAAGGCCTCAGCCTGATCAAACAAAGGAAAAGACTAAGCCCAAAAGCCTGGTAGCCTTTGTCCCTGAGCACATGGTCACAGACAAAGGCCCGCCATGCAACTCTCCCCCAACAGGTCACACCCAGGTGTGAACTCTCCAAGGGACCCCCAGACTGTCAGTCCATTGGCTGACCTGACCTCTGGTGATGACATCACCATTGAGTCTATAAAACTGTAGGACGTCTCCTGCTCACTCTCTTTCTTGGACTCTCTTTCTTCGAATCTCCTCGACTCGACTCCCTCTCGCACACACACACGCACACACAAACACATTTGCTGTTAGCTTTAGTTAGTTTATTGTGTTATTTGTTGCATTTATTAATTTGTTAATAAATGTTTGTTTTTACAATATGTCTTTTTATTTAATATTACACAAAGATGAATGAGCCAGCCTCAACTAAGAAAATAATTTTTAAATCCTTCAACTGAATAAACTATTATATTTATCGGTGTTCAACCCTTAATTAGTAGTGTCATATATTTAATGAGACTTTTATATTAGTTGTCACTCCGTCTATAATGGGGGTGTCCCGAGAAACTCTGGTTTAACTAGAGTAATTTTTATTATTATCATTGATAATTATTGGTGATAGCTAATATTTACTTGATTAACGATAAATTATTGAGAATACTCAATCTCAATCTGAACCTGAGTCAAGTACGTACAATAAGAAGGTAAATGGCATTCCACTGAATTGGAGGAATCCTCTACATGCAGCACCGATTTTTTTTTTTTACTGGTGAATGGTTTTTTATACTTTCTGTATGTATTTAGCTAAGAGTTTATTGGTTATATTATATTGTATTTTTCATACCTCTCATGTGTTTTTTGCAAGCTGCTGGAAATTCAATTTCCTTGCGGGAGTCATCCCAAAGGGATCAATAAAGAGAAGTCTAAGTCTAATAGCATGTAAGTCATATTCACATTACTTTAGCTATTACTATAGTTACTGTTACTTTTCAAATGCTTGCATCTCTGGAAGTGTGTTTCTGTTTGTCTGTCTTTGTGTCTGTCTTTGTCCCTCTCTGTCCATCTCTCCGTCTTTTCTCTCTTTCTCTCTTCTTTTCTTCCTCCCCAACCAGTCAATCCAGATGGCTGTCCTCTATAGATCTGAGTCTGTCTGATGCTCCTGCCTGTGAAAGGGAAGGTTTTCGTTTCCACCGTACTCAATGGGGGAATTGTCGGGTCTATGTAAATCATGAATAAGTCATAGCGTGTGATCTATACCTACTCTTTAAAGTGTCCTTAGATAACTTTTGTTATGATTTGGCACTATAAATAAAGTTGAATTTGATTGAAATTGAATTGAATTGGAGTTAGCGGCTAATCCGGACAACTAGCCTCCGAGGTTAAAGTGAGGGCCAGCGGCTAGCTGTCACTCAAGATGCTGCACCCCTAATTATTCATAAACTTTAACCTCCAATAATATAAAACTAGCCTGGTGCAAAATGATTTACCCCCTCAGTGTTGTCATGGAGATATGACTTAAAGATACAGACTAGAATGTTTCTGTTTCTTTTGTACCAGGCCTTAAATAGGTTTAATTATGCCATGAAAATGGCCTGTTTAACATGGGGGTTCAATGCGAAATTGCTCTATTGTGCAAACTAGTGGCCCTAGTGGCCACTCAGAGAACTGCAGTTTTTGGCAATTCCTTATTGGATCAACCAGGAAGTCTCTGTGGTCGGGGCTTGATTTGAACACATCTACTTGCTGGGGAGTGGTTCATTAAAATATTTATCACAATCTCAAGCATGATACTGGTTTTGCTGCACTTTGCTACACTGCTGCTGTTTCCAATTCACTTTGAAGGGGAATGTTGGACAATGGACAATGCACTGTCCATGACCTGCATGCATAATTGATGGATTATCCTTCCTCAATGACAATAATGTCCTTTTTCGAGGCCGGGTGCGAAAAAATTTCATTAAATTGAATGCACTGTGACCGTGCTTGAAGATATAAATTTCCACCAAAATAAAAACAAACCAATCAAATCTGATCAAACACACATTTCAGAAAGTTCCCAAGAGGCCGATCCGCTGAGTTTTTGAGTTAAACACTTATTAAAACACATTTTCTTAAATTAAGTTTTGATTGGTCTTTGCTTGGTTATGGATATTTTATGATTTAGAAACATTTATAAATTAAAATGTACCAAGTTCTCAGGGAAATTGAAATGAGTGTCAGTACCCCAAAACATGATTGGACAAAGTAGATCCATTAACTTTGATCAAGAGAACACTTTTAATCTTAGACAGTTCTTTGTTAAGAATATATAGGATGATAAATAAATGATATAATCATTTATAAATAGAATTAAATAGGATATTAGCAATTAAAAGTAGATGGAAATTATGTAGATTTTTGTAGTGCAATATTGAGATTATTATTATTATTTCTATTGAAAGAGGCAAACTTGTATTTTCTCCACTTCATTACTGTGGTGCATCCATCAATATTTATGGGGCCCAGCAAATATTATCACTGACATTCACACTCATCACAAAAAGATAAAATCCACAAATCAAAGTACTAAGCCTAGCCTGTTGAAAAATGCTCTTTCCTCAGCTTTGTCTTGTCACACAACAGTTTTGTTGATCTTATATTTTTGTTTGTTTGTCTGTATCAGAGGCGATTACATGAAGCACTCCTACAATTCAAATCGGAAGCTCAAGATAAATACACTACATTACAAAGCAAGGGGCACGGTACGGATGGACCGTGTGAGTGCGCCCTAACTCGGTGGAGCTCCTGGCCTCCCTCTGTGCCATAATGACACCCCGTTTTCAACTTCCCACCTCTAAAGTTCTGATAATTAAGTGAAAATGCTATAAAGTGTCTGAAATGTTTCCCAGTAACCAGGGCTGAATATGCTTTAACACCAGAGTATATATATATTTATCCATCTTTCACTGTGATTACAAATTGTTCCCTGTCCATATTTCTAATTTTTTCTATTTTGACAATTGCATCTTTGAACATGTCGGTTCAGAGAATTTGTCATAACTTCCTATGGCAGCTAATTCTGTCACATAAATGCAGCATCCCATTTTCTACTTGAGCTACTTCACACAGCAGATTGGCAAACATTCTCAATTAAATCTGGAGCATTTGCTTCAAGACATAATGGGGTTTGTTTCAAGGATGCATTTAATTGCTAAACTAGTTTGAAATTTCATTGACATTCCAAAGGTGATGACAGCCATTGGATTGGCCTGCACTGTAACACACGATTAGGCGGAGAAAAGTGTGAAGCACTTATGGCAGTGACAATGACAAAATAAAAGAGTTAAGAGTCGATGCATGCCCTGTTTTGTGCCTGCATGGTCTATTCACAATAAAAGTAAAATTACATGTAATATCCGTTTGGATATATTCTATGTAGTAAATCCAATGTTATATGACTCAGGAGTTTGTTTCTTGGACGTGCTAACATATTACGGTGACGTATTACGTAATTTCCGGTGCTTGTGTGTTGGTCACTCGTTGTTTCACTGTTTGCTGCTCTCACTAAATTCAGCTGTTTTCGCCATAATATTCACCACAGCAGCTAACTACCGCTTAACATTTAAACATCCACTAGTTCTACTCAAGCACTCACAGCTCTCCTTCTTTCAGCCGCTTTCTCGCTAATTCCATAGTGTTAAACATTACACGCGGTTAGTCACTTTAGCTTAGCAGTTAGCTTCTCGGCTGGTGATGGCCTCCCCCGCTCTCTCTCCTGCTCTCTCTTGCTCGGATTGTCATATGTTTAGCTACTCCTCTGCCCTCTTTAGTGATAATGGTAAATGTAATAAGTGTAGTGTATTTGTAGTGTTGGAGGCCAGGCTCAGTGAGTTAGAGGCATGGCTCCGCACCATGGAAGCTCAGTCTTGTGCTACGGTAGCTAGCCGGCCACCTATAACTTTATCCGGTGCGAAGCCACATAGTGTAGCATTAGCTTCTGCCAGCCCTCCCCTGTCAATCCCTGAGCAGCCAGGGTGCTCCTGGGTGACTGTGAGAGGAAAGCATAGCTCCAAAACAAAGCCCATGGTTAACCATCCGCCCGTTCACGTTTCAAATAAGCTTAGTGACACACCTGCTGAGGATACAACACTGGTTATTGGCAGCTCCATTCTGAGAAACGTGAACTTACGACACCAGGGACCATAGTAAAATGTGTCCCAGGGGCCAGAGCGGGCAACGTTGAGTCCTATTTGAAACGGCTGGCTAAGGATAAATGTAAATATGGTAAGATTGTTATTCACGTTGGCGGAAATGACACCCGATTACGTCAATCGGAGGTCACTAAAATGAATGGGGAGTCGGTGTGTGCTTATACAAAAACTATGTCGGACTCCGTAATTTTCTCTTGTTCCCTGCCCAACTTGACTTGCGATGACATGTATAGCAGCATGTCATCTGCCCTATCACAGATGCCCAGGAAGCAGAGTTGCAGTCTTATACACCTCTCTGCGCTGCCTGTGGAGCATTTTCCAGCTCAGTATAGTATACAAACGCTGTCTGCCCCACGATAATTTAAATTAACCAGATAAAAAATGAACAGAAGAAGAGCTATACAGAAATACTTGATACAAATCAACACAAAATCTGCGATTATGCAACTAAATCATAAAATAAAATGGGGAATTTTTAAACATCAGATCTCTGTCATCTAAAGCTGTATTAGTAAACGATCTGATAACAGATAACCATATTGATTTACTCTGTCTGGCTGAAACCTGGCTGTGTCATGAAGAATATGTTAGCCTAAATGAATCCACTCCTCCCAGTCATATTAATACTCATATTCCTCGAGGCAGTGGTCGAGGAGGAGGCGTTGCAGCTATTTATTACTCAGACCTATTAATAAACCCTAAACCTAAACAAAATTATAATTCATTTGAAAGTCTTGTTCTTTGTCTTTCACATTCAACTTGGAAAACTGTGCAGCTAATTATACTTGTTATAGTGTACCATGCTCCTGGTCCTTACTCTGAATTTCTATCTGAATTCTCAGAGTTTCTGTCAAATTTACTCCTTAACTCTGATAAAGTAATCATTGTAGGAGATTTTAATATTCACATGGACGTTGATAATAATAGCCTTAGTATTGCGGTTATCTCTCTATTAGATTCGATTGGTCTAGTCAGAGTGACCATTAACCTACTCACTGTTTTAATCACACCCTCGACCTTGTTTTGGCTAATGGTGTTGGAATCAATGACTTAATAGTCTTATAACTTTTGAATTCATATTACAGGACTACTCACCTCTGGGAAAAAGTTCTACACTAGATGTTTATCTGATAGTGCTGTAAGCGAATCCATCTGCATTTAATTTAATGCCTTATCCTAATATCCAAGAATCCTGTACTAACATTAGTCTCTCTGAAATTGATCACCTTGTTGCCAGTGTTGGAGGCTCACTACGAACAACACTCGACTCTGTTGCTCCTTTAAAAAATAAGATAATGAAACAGAGGAAGTTAGCCCCCTGGTATAACTCACAAACCTGTGAATTAAAACAAATATCGCAAAAATTGGAAAGTATATAGCGCTCCACTATGTTGGGGGAATCTTGCTTAGTTTGGCAAGAAAGTCTAAAAACATATAGGAAGGCCCTCCATGGTGCCAGATCAGCCTATTACTCATATTTTATAGAGGAGAATAACAACAATCCTAGATTTCTTTTCAGCACTGTAGCCAGGCTGACAGAGAGCCACAGCTCTATTGAGCCATGTATTCCTATAACCCTCAGTAGTAACGACATGATGACCTTCTTTAATGACAAAATTATAACTATTAGAGACAAAATCAACTCGCTTGGATCATATTTTTCTTCACACCCAGGAACCTTAGAAACAACTATGCGACCTGAAATATTCTTGGACTGCTTTTCTACAGTTGACCTTAACAAATTAACCTCTACTATTTCAGCATTAAAGCCCTCTACTTGTCTCTTAGACTCTATTCCAACTAGGTTACTTAAAGAAGTGTTACCTTTAGTTAGCACTCCTGTACTAGATATGATTCATATGTCTTTATCAGCAGGTTATGTAAAACAGTCTTTTAAAGTAGCTTTAATTAGACCTCTTCTTAAAAAGCCCAGTCTTGATCCTGAGGTACTAGCCAACTATAGACCCATATCTAACCTTCCATTTCTCTCTAAGATCCTTAAGAAATTAGTGGCCAATCAGCTGTGTGACTTTTTACATAATAATGAGTTATTTGAGGACTTCCAGTCAGGATTTAGAGTGAATCATAGCACTGAGAAAGCACTGGTAAAAATTACTAACGACCTTCTAATAGCTTCAGACAAAGGACTTGTCTCTGTGCTCGTTTTCCTAGATCTTAGTGCTGCCTTCGACACTATTGACCATCCCATCCTGCTACAGGGACTGGAGCATCTAATTGGCATTAAAGGAACCACATTAAGCTGGTTTAAGTCTTATCTATCAGATAGATCTCAGTTTGTTAATGAAAAATCCTCCATGCACACTAAAGTCAGTCACGGAGTCCCACAGGGTTCTTTCCTTGGACCTATTCTATTCATCTTATATATGCTTCCCTTAGGAAATATTATAAGGAAGCACTCCATACATTTTCATTGTTATGCTGATGATACACAATTGTATTTGTCGATCAAACCAGATGAAACCGATCAGTTAGCTAAATTTCAAATGTGCATTAAGGAAATAAAAAGCTGGATGGCCTGCAATTTTCTGATGTTAAACTCAGATAAAAATGAAGTTATTGTACTTGGCCCAGAAGGCTTTTGAAACTCAATATGCAAAGATATTATTACTCTGGATGATGTTGTGTTGCACAGTAAGGAATCTGGGTGTTATTTTTGATCAGGATAAGTCCTTCAATTCTCACATAAAATTAACGACAAGGACTGCATATCTTCACCTGCGTAATATTGCGAAAATTAGGAACATTGTGTCTCAGAAAGATGCAGAAAAACTACTACATTTGTTACTTCTAGGCTGGACTACTGCAACTCCTTATTACCAGGCTGCTCCAATAAGTCTGTTAAGAGTCGGGTGCAAAATGCTGCAGCTCATGTACTAACCAAAACAAATTGAAGAGAACATATATCTCCTGTATTAGCTTCTTTGCACTGGCTACCTGTAAAAACTAGAATAGAATTTAAAATCCTTCTCCTTACCTACAAAGCTCTTATTGGTCAGGCTAGACTAGACTAGATCGCTGCACTCTGAGAATGCAGGGCTACTTGTCGTTCCTAGAGTCACCAAAAGTAGAATGGGAGGCAGAGCCTTCAGCTACCAAGCTCCTCTCCTGTGGAACCAACTCCCAACTGTTATTAGGGAGGCAGACACTGTCCCCATATTTAAGAGTAAACTTAAAACTTTCATTTTTGATAAAGCTTACAGCTAGGGCTTACGAGCCCTTAGCAAAGTTGTTATTTTTTAAATGATTTTGTTCTGCTTAATGATGCTGCTATAGGCTTAGTCTGCCGGGGGGTAATCATTTTCCTGATACTCTGAGCTTCTCTCTTCTTCGTCTGTATCATTCATCTCTCATCAATGTATGTTATTAATTCAACTTCTTCCCTGGAGTTCTTTGTGATTTGTCGTCTCGCAGGTCTCTGCTGATTGTGGTGGTGCCTGCTGCCTGTCTAATTAACTATAACATTTGTATCCATAAAAACACCATCACTGGTATGTCTCGCTGTATCGTAGCTGCTATTGCCACTACTCATCATTGACCATGTTTGCCACCATAATTATTATTGTCATATTCTATCACCTTAGATGTGCTTGTTTCTACTATTCTTCTGTATTAACTGCCATAACATATAAGTCAAATTCACATTACTATAGATATTATTATAGTTAATGTTACTTTTGTGGTTGCTTGCATCTCTGGAAGAGTGTCTGTCTGTCTGTCTTCGTGTCTGTCCTCTCTCTCTGTCCATTTAGCCGTCTTTTCTCTCTTTCTCTCTCCCCTTCTTCCTTCCCAACCGGTCAATACAGATGTCCGTCCTCCACAGAGCTGGGTCTGTCCGACGTTCCTACCTGTTATAGGGAAGGTTTTTGTTGCCACCGTAATCTACGGAGGAATTGTTGGGTCTATGTAAATCATAAATGAGTCATAGAGTGTGGTCTTTACCTACTAAAGTGTCCTGAGATAACTTTTCTTATGATTTGGCACTATAAATAAAATTGAATTGAATTGAATTAAATTGAATTGAATGTGAGGACAAAAATGGGATGAACTCTAAAAAGTCGTGGTCTGGGGTTTGATTTATGGGTTTTGACCCTTGTTAAAAAGGCAGGTTAAGCAATTGTTCCATGCTGCACTACACCTGCCGCTTTAGATTCTTAGCATAATGATCCAATTCCCAATATCCACAGGCAGGGAAAGACTCAATATGAGACGGCATAGAGACAAAAAAAAGGAGTATGACTGACCTCATGCCTGGTGCAAACTGTATTCAAGGGTCATGAATTTGCATGAATTTTATCCCTTCATATTAACTGCACATGTAGAGAGACACTTCATAGCGGCACTCTGCTGCCTGAGGTTTTGATTACTGCTTTCCTTGAGGACTTCACCAGTTTTACATGCAGCACGCTATAATTTGGATGAACAGATTGCTCTGATTCACACTAGAAATTGCTCTGATTCACCCTGGAGTTTGGTCTGCTCGAGTGTGTTTCTATTTGTGTGCTAAAATGTATTTAGCCTGTATGTGTCCATCCAATTGCAGAATACGTTTGTATATGTGTTTGTGTTTATCGATGTGAATATCTGTCACTTTGTTAGTGTAAATTAGTGTTTCGGGCTGTGGGTATGCATTTTATTATTATTTAGTTTTCAGGCTCAGATTTTACATTATCATGCCTAAACATATTCAGAGAAGATGTGTAAATCTGCTGATACTGTTGTCTAAAATGACACTTATTATTATTATTAATATCATTATTATTAGGGTCCAAGCACCGACTAAGTCTGTCGGGAACCCTATTGTAATTGGAATGATTATTATTAATATTATTATTATTATTATTATTATTATTATTATTAGGGCCCGAGCACCGACTAAGTCGGTCGAGGACCCTATTGTAATTGGAATGATTATTTTTGTTATTATTATTATTATAATTTTTTTTTTTTTTTTTCCATGTATAACTTTTTGTGAAACTTTGCAAGTCAGAGGTGGTGAAAAATTTTATATTTTATGGGTCTCAGTCTTGGGCGTGGAAAATTAGCTCAATGCGCTTTCACCTACATGTATGAAAATTGGTAGGCATGTGAAGAATGCAGAGACACACAAAATATCCTCTTGGAGGTATGCCCTTAGCACAACAGGAAGTCCGCCATTTTGATCTAAATGGGTAATTTTTGTTTATTTTTGGACGTTTTTTTCAAAAACTTTGCTCTGTACTTTAACAAACTCGTCCTAGAGATTTCAACAGAATGACTTCAAAGTTGGTCTGTACACCTTCAAGACATGGCAGACGCTAAATTGCGGAGCATACGCATTTTCATCAACCGGCCTGGCCGTGGCGGGCCCTCAAATTTCACCCCGCGCCATGAAGCAGGAAGTGGTCTTTAACACTTTAAAATCATGACCATACATTGTCCAATTTGGCCCAAACTTCTAAAATTTGCCATGACATGTTTTATGCTTTGATGTCCTTGGCCTGACTGGTTCATCACATCCTCCTCAAAAGTGGTGATGAGAGCCTTAAGACGTTAATGATGCTACATTGGAAATATGGGAAGATGTTGTGTAACAGCTGTGGCGACACCGCAAATTTTGATGGATCGCCATACCAAAAGACAGTGTTGAAACTGCACACCAGGTGTTCAGATCTTTCCAAACTTCACATGTTTGATAATACACCCGTACTTAACACATATGTAGGACATTGAATCATTGTCATAGCGTCCCTACTGGCAACAGGAAGTTACATTTTATAAATTTTGATGTTCTATTCCTAGCCGGTTAAACACATCCACCTCAAATCCTGTCAGCACATACTTAAGACCTTCATGATGCTTGATCATGTAGCTTTAGGCTTTTCATCAAATTCTGTTGTTGTGGCGACCATCTTTCGCCGTGAAACAGGAAGTGGTTGTAACTTCAACATACATTGTCCAGTATGCCTCAAATTTCTCATGATTTATAACAGTCCAGGCCTGAACACATCTGCATCTCAGTATTTAGTCATGCGCATACTCGCAACAGGAAAAATGACAAATATCTACAGATTTACATGAAACTTACATTGTGGGTTCTACAATTGATGTAGGAAAACATGATGCATGTTTTGTGTATGTTGGGTAATGACATGGGAGCAATTTTTTGCCGCCCGCCATAAACAGCCCGCCACAACTTTAGCATGAATTGCCCAAACTCCACCACATTTCCAAGAGATGGTAAGAGTCGAGGCCTGAGGACAACTACATGCCAATATTGTCTAACAGACCCAGCGCCCCCTACTGCAAACAGGAAAAAATATAAATATCAACCCATTTATATGAAACTTATATTGTGGGTTCTACACCTAATGTAGGAAAACATGATGCATGTTTTGTGTATGTTGGGTAATAACATGGCAGCAATTTTGTGCCACCCGCCATAAACAGTAAGTGGCTCTAACTTCAGCATACATTGTCCAAACTGCACCACATTTCCCAGAGATGATTAGAAACAAGGCCTGAGGACAACTACATGCCAATATTGAGTAACAGACACAACCCCACCTACTGGAAACAGGAAATCCGATTTATATGACAAAATAAATCAGATTGACATGAAATTCTCAATATCTAAAGCACACTACCGTGAGTGCTGGCAACCAGTGACCTTCCTAAAAAACACTGGGTGCGAGGGCCCATTCATTACTGCTTGCAGCTTTAATTGCCATTATTATTTTTCTTAGTTTACTTTAAACAAGGATTCACATGATGATTAAAAGTAAAAACAATAAAACAAACTAAGCCTTTATAAGATGTAAAGGTTGAGAGTACCATTTAAAACAAAATTGAAGTCCAATAAATTGTTGGTTTTAGTAATTGCTTAGATTGCTGTTCATTTGAAGGTGTGTGTGTTTGTTTTAAACACAAACTGAAGCTTAAGGAGTCAGCAGTGACGTGTACTAATCATTGCAAAAATGAGCCTACCATAGTACCAAAACTGGCACTGTAATGTCTCAGTGGAAAACACTCAAGCTCAATTAACCTTTTTCTTGATAGATGTGCATATGCTTAAACCTGTATAATGTCTCAGTGAAAATCTGTGTTCTGTTGATATTGAGATATATTTACAATTCAACTGAGTTCTAAGGAGGCATTACATTTCCTAGAACTCAAGATAAAAACTGATACATAAGCATCCATATCTTTTCTTTCAGAAAACAATATTACACTATCATGATAATTAAAACTGGCAAGTGTTTTCAGAAAAAATAACTTACAATGATTGACCGACCAATCAAATTATTGCCATATACTGCTCCAGTGTAATAAGCATGGCCAACAGCTATTAAAGACTGCTGTGTAATTTGGGATTTCACATTTCCACTATAATAGGGCATTGACTGAAACTTCTATATAAAACAGATTGCATTCAAAACAACAATAATTCAAGAGCTTTCCTCAAAGAATAAATCTCTTGTTGTAAAGACAATGAAGCTGATTCATTAGATCCCCAAATGGTTCAGATTAGTGCTATACAAGGTCATATTTCATTTTAAACTTACAGTATTATCATGTTGTCATGTGTATAACTACAGTTTGAGCATTACTTATATGGCTCTTGAAAGAGACTACAAATTCAAGGGCAAAGTTTTCACAAAGATGGCAGTGATTCATGGCTCCTAGTCTGAAAACTAAAATGAGGAATTCAACTGTAAATTCAAAACAAAGTCACTAAAAGGCAGAAAACTGTTGCTGCACTGCCTTCCACAGGCCCAAACACTCCTTGTACCACTCCAAATTGAAGCTAGACACAATCTAGAACCAATCAAAGCAACAAAACATAACCTACCAGCAATCAGAGCAATGAAATGATTTAGCACTGAAAAAAAGTTGGGGCAAACTTTTCTAAAATCACAGCTAGACCGTACACTAAATGTAATTCAGAAAACGTTTTAGGAAAAAAAATAGGCAATACACTAAGATACTTTTGAGTCATATTTGATCATCACTGCCTAGTGACAGTTTGAGTTTTAGGGCCTGTCCACATGAAGATGGGTTTTCCTGTAACCACAAAACTTTAGTATAGTTTGGGTCAACCATCCACATGCAGCCGGTGTTATCGGAACCTGAAAACTGTATTTTTGGTAACCAGGTCCCAGAGAGGGAAGATTCGAGAATGCCCCATGTCGCCTGGACGGTGAAACCACATACTTTGTTAACAATGCCGTCATCTCCCCACCTCGGACCACTAACCCCTGCGGTGTCAAACAACAACAACAACAGTGCTGCTGCGTGGAGAGAGACATGGACCCATAGACAGTCTACTGAACTGTACTCTGAGCGACATGCATTGGAATGAATAAGGCCGACCGGATATTTCTCCCTTTTCCCCGATGGTCTGAATAAGTCGCTGAAATGGTCGTTAGTGGCTTTTTAGAAATAAAGTTGCTAAGAAGGTGTGAAAAGTAGCGACACAGTGTCCGCCTGTGAATGCTTTGGGATGGGAGAGGAGCTCACAGCAGCACCCGCTGCTCGTTGAGGACACTAACTACAGAGTGATTTGTGCATCAGTCTGTCCAAAACACCACAAAAGTCTCCAATAACACCAGAAACAGTCGACAGATTTCTCTATAGGATGAATGAGGATTTGGAAAGTCGCAAAATTTGGTGAGAAAGTCTCCGGTGTTTGTATTATGATTCTACACAACAGACACTCTCCCTCTCTTCTTCTCCGTGTTGGTGTATTTCTGTGGCAGTTGCAGCGCCACATCCAGGCCTTGCATGCGTACTACAGCGTTTTTTAGCCGGTTCAACTGGTTTCGTGTGGACGCAAATATTTCTTGAGCCGAGTCTTTGTGGCCAGAAAACTTTTTAAGAACGAGGGAGAAAAAAAAGTTATAGTGGTGAGCCTGGTTAGCTGGCTGGGCTGAAAACATTGGTTATGTCAGTAACTATGTTGCTCCTCTGTCTTCTTAAACGCACCTCACATGATATAAACAGTTGTGTTTGGTTTCCACAATCTGGCCAGGTAGAAATCTATGCGAATGAAATAGGGGCCAGAGTTCAGCAAATTTGTCTTGTTTTTGTGCCACAACAATGTTTCCAATGAGCTGTGAAAATACATACAGAAACCAACTGACCACTTGGGAAAGTCGCTCCACCAAGATATGTGGCACAATACAATAATCTAGCATTCACCATCAGTGCACAATATTTAGAAAAAAAGGAAATCAATTGCACAATAGATTCAGAGACAATCCAGGAATACATTATTCTACAGACTGCTGAAGGTTCTCAGGAGAAGAGAAGCAAGTGGATTAGTGCAAACAGGAGACAGCTGGTGTCCTGGAGCTAAAAGTGGGATATGTGGCTGCCATTTTGGGTTAGGTGTAATACATTTTTATTAAAAGCGCACCTCAAATGGTTTTTGGAATACTTAATGAAATGATTGCTCATGAACTGCATAACTTAAGTATATGACTGAGTTTTATTTGCTTATGCATGTGCCAGGAAACTCAAATTTTGGTCACACTTCTGAAAACTGCATGTTGCGTACATTTGGATAATTCTGGATTCGTTCACATTCAAAGCCTGCTAGAATATATGTTTGCTCACATCATGATATCAGAGCTCTCCTCTTATAGCAGTCATGAAGACTGTCTAAGATGGGCTGTATCACAAGAAAGAGACAATAGAGTAACAAGGTCCCGCCTTTGTATTTTCAGTACATGAGACCTCAATCTAAATTTCTGAAGCATGTTTGAATTGTGCCATGAATTTAACATATGTTGTTTGTGGTTTTAAAGATAATTTTTCATACAAAAAAAAACAATGATTGATCGAGAAGAAGTTTGATAATGCTAGGCTTTGTGTGAGGCCATTTTGTGAACTACAAGTCTTCTCCTCTCTCGACGCAAATTATGTCACCACCCGCGCCTGGTCCTCTGGTACAGACCTGGTAATATCTCTGCTCCACTTCACCGCTTTTTACCAAGGGGAGGATAATAGCATCGAAAGGGTTGAAAACCATTACAAGCCGGGGCATGTGGGAAGTTTTACTTACGCTGTGAGAATGGGTGATGACGTGACGTCACATATACAACATGACATGAGTCTTTCTCATTGTGTTTTCTGTACAGCCTTAAACTTAACAATTGCACAATAAATGGTCAAACTCTTGACGTGAAAAAATATCATTTAATTCCACAAACAACATATTTCTATTTTGGGGCATAGAACAACTGGTAGGACTACCAGCAAATAATAATATTATCTGCATTGAGACCCATTCATTTCTTACAATCTCAGAGGTCCCATGGGGACCCATGGGGGTCTAGCAGAAGGGTGGACCACTCTATACAGTTGTATCAGCTGTAATGTTGTAACCACAAACAACAGCATGAATCAATATCACTGCACGTCTGAGAGAAAAAGAAAAATATTACCTTGCCGTTAGACAGCTCTGACAGGGATCTAAATAATTTATCAATGCTCTCTTTAAAGCCACCAGACTCCTTTTCACCTCAGTTAGTTTGTTTGTGTTAGTGTGTGACTTGAATGCTAGCTGCTCATGTAGGGTACTTTAAATATTTTTGATTTCCTCTACTACGGCAACCCATTGGAATGAGTTAAGCGGAATAGAATATATTATATTTAAAATGTGTATTTATAGTGTGATAAGATGTATGAATTCTTTAAAATTTTAGCAATCCCTCATCTCAAATCAGTCTGATTATGCAAGCTTAAATTGATCATTATGAAACTGATTTGTTAGGCTCATTAAAGTCAGGATTTAGACTTTAAGCCCGCTTTTTGTAGCATGCTCTATGGGCCGGGCCTCTGCTATAATTGTAAGTCAGGTTATGAGCCTGTTTCTATTCCACAGTCATTCACTCACAATAGGAAAGAACAAGTAAAGATATGGTCTTGGGCGAAGTCACAGCCAACAGCATGAGTTAGCTTCATTATATGGAACAAGGAATCATTTATGGAGCGCTGCTACTTTGTTCAGGGGCAATCTGACAAACGTATTGACTTTGGCACACATGAGGTTGCAGATATCTATACACCTACTTTCCATTATGGCATAATTTGATTTAGGTGGAGGCTCAGCTCAGTAGCAAGCGTTCATTCTGGCACCTCATAAAATGTTGGATATTGTGCATTTCAAGAGGATATTTGCTTTGCATGTTCAGAAAGAAATGTGCATTACCCACCCTCCCGGAAATATACAGTATAATATACATTTGATTTTTTTTATGTATCAGCATTTCACCACTGCTCTCATGATTATGAGATAATCTTCAAACATGCATTATTCAAGAAAGACAATTCTGTGTCCTCTCTGGCAGTCTAGCTGCTGCAGTGAGTAGTTTGCTGCCCAGTTTGTCTGTATGATAGCTTTTGTACCATGCACCAGCCCTAATAAAGATTTTCCATCAGTCTCTTAATCAAACTTGCTTTTTGACTATACCCACTTCAACAATTTACTCTGTGACAGATTGAAATATCCAAGATGAGAAGAACACGTCTCACTTTAGATAATACAGAACCACGTACCTCCTAACCAGAAAGCCCCAAGCATCCCTAGAAATGTACAGATTGCATCGTTTAGTGAAGGAGCCTGACTCCATTAGTAGAAGTTAAATTGTTCATAAACGCAGTTCATGTGTTTCTGAAATACTAGAAATTTGGGGTTAGCATTAAGTGTCCATTTGTCTATGTGGTTATGACAAAGCATCAGACGAGAGTCAAGCCACACATCCCAAATAAGCAGTGCTTGACCGCTACTTGGCTGAAACTGCTGCGGCTCACAAGGTGCTGTCACAGACAGCAGTTGCTGCTGCGGCGCTGCTGAAGGGCTGCCGGCTTTTCTACATTGACTTTTCCAATGATAATGGCCATAAATAATGTAATGTTTCATTTAGTTTAATTATGAATACCATTTATATTTGTTTGAGACGGAGAAGCTAGACCTCTCCGGGAACCATCACCTTATCGTGGTGGAGAAGTTTCTGTGTCCCTGTGAACCTGAGGGCTGTGTTGTCTGGAGCCTGGTGCTCCTGGTAGGGTCTCCCATGGCAGAGTGGTCTAAGGCGAGGGGCCGGACTAAGAATGGTTCACAAAGACTCTATGGAACAACGAGGAAGAGGAAGAGGAAGAGGAAGAGAGACCCCGCCCTGAGGAAGCCAAGGGCCCCTGTCTGGAGCCAGGCCCAGACACGGGGAGCAGAAGCTGGCTCTGGGGACGTGGAATGTCACCTCTCTGTGGGGAAAGGAGCCGGGGCTTGTGCAGGAGGTGGAGCGCTACCAGTTAGATCTGGTGGGGCTTACTTCTGTGTACAGTCCCGGTTCTGGAACCGTACTCCTGGATAGGGGTTGGACCCTGAACCTTCTGGAGTTGCCCAGGGTGTGAGGCGCCGGGCGAGTGTGGGGATACAGACAAACCCCAGGCTGAGTCCCGCGGTGTTGGAGATTACCCCGGTGGATGAGAGGGTAGCCTCCTTGCGCCTGTGGGTGGTAGGGGGTAAAGACTGTTGTTTGATCATATGCATGGAACAGCAGCTTAGAGTATTCAGCCTTCTTGGAGACCCTGAATGGAGTCCTGCATGGGGCTCTGGTAGGGGACTCCATAGTCCCGCTGGGAGACTTCAACGCCCACGTGGGCAATGATGGAGACACCTGGAGAGGCGTGATTGGGAGGAACGGCCCACATCTAAATCCGAGCGGTCCTCTGTTATTAGACTTCTGTGCTAGTCACGGATTGTCTATAATGAACACCATGTTTGAGGGGCCTAAGTTCGGTGGGCTGAGGATCTCGTCTCTGCTTTTTGCAGATGATGTGGTCCTGATGGCATTATCGGTCAGTGACCTTCAGCACTCACTGGATTGGCTCGCAGCCGAGTGTGAAACGATCAGCACCTCTAAATCTGAGGCCATGGCTCTCAGCAGGAAACCGGTGGATTGCTTACTCCAGGTAGGGAATGAGTCCTTACCCCAAGTGAAGGAGTTCAAGTACCTCAGGTTCTTGTTCATGAGTGAGGGGACGATGAATCGTCAGTTTGGCCTGAGAATCGGACCAGCGGGGCAGTATTGCAGTCGCTTTACCACACCGTTGTGGCGAAGAGAGAGCTGAGCCGGAAGGCAAAGCTCTCGATCTACCGGTCAATCTTTGTTCCTACCCTCACCTATGGTCAAGAAAGCTGGGTCATTATCGAAAGAACAAGGTCGCGGGTACAAGCGGCCGAAATGGGTTTTATCAGGAGGGTGGCATCAGGAGAGTCTCCATTAGAGATAGGGTGAGAAGTTCAGTCATCCATGAGGAACTCGGAGTAGAGCTGCTGCTCCTTTGTTGTATCTATGTGTGTTTTCAAAACAGGTAAATACATTTTTCTCACATGCATCTCACGTTATTGTAATAATGATTCATTAGAGGGTAACAGCTGAAATTCACACACAACTCAACAAAAGCGATTTTTCATTTAAATATGTAGGTTATCTATATCCTCAATAGAAATGATTCACGTGTTGATTTACATACAGAGCGGGGAAGTGTAATCAGATCATAAGTGAACACTGAAGATGCATACTACTACCAGGTGAGAACACACAGACTGAGAGCTGTCCACTTATCACCCACATTGGCTGTTTTTACCAAATGGAAACATGGTAATTGCCATTTTGGATTAAAATGTCGGCTAAATGAATGTAATGTAACGTTGTACGACAAAAACATCCTCAAACTGATCTATAAAAAGGGTGCAGTCAAGTTTATTGGTCCAATAGAACAAAGGGAGAAACTGTGCTCACAGCTGACAATTTCTGAGTGTATTTCACCACTTGGCTTTATCACTTATTTGGAGTTAACATTTAAGTTGCATGTAAGCCAGGCCAGGGCTCTATTTTCACAGGTGGGCTTGACTTTTATTAAGAAAGTGCTCACATGTTTCTATAAAGCAATTGAAGCTTATTCAGAATGCTGTTGCCAAGGTTTTACGTGGAACACAGAAAATAGCTCACATCACTCAGGTACTGAATCCTGTTCAAAAGTTTGGAATTGCTTTTTGCTGAAAGTCTTAGCATACATTTTTTTTAAGCTTCTGGTACGTTTGTCTATTAGGGCACATTCACAATGTCCGTCCGTACCGTGTCCCGTATTTTAGGGTGCTAGTCCCCCCTCCCTCTCCCCCGCGCCCCAGGCCCGTTTGTACTCACGCTACCTGGGCCTCGCGCGAATACTTCTTGCCTGCCTATACGTCATCACGGCATAATACGTAACACGCATTGACGTCATCACGATGCGTCGCTTTGTTTACAAATCTTTCCATAGACCTCAGAGTTTTTGTGCGTCTTGTCCAACTGTTTTTGAATATTTTCATCTGACTCCACCTCCGCATCACACCAACGTGAACCTTTAGCTGCCATTGTTTTAAATGTCCGTGCATGGTCTAACAGGCACACATAAAATGACCTCAGAACCGCCGTAGGCCTCGTGCTCGTGCTCGTACACATGCAAACGTGCTTTAAAAAAGCCCACCTCTCCCAAACAGTCCGTGGCTGGCAAGCTCGCCGCAGCTAGGTGCGGTACGGATGCACTCACACTAGTCAAACGAACTAGACTTTATCCGTGAAACCTGTTTGGGCACAGTACGGATGGACAGTGTGAGTGGGCCCTTAATCTATTCGTGGACAAGCCCCTGACTATATCACTGATAAGATAGATATCTATTAAAATATCTCCATCTGAATCTGCTTGTGCAACAGAGAGATCTGCTTAATTTTTTTACCATCTTGCAAAATTGTAATGCTTGAAATAATCTACAAATTAGTACCCATGTGGGACATGCTAATTTACATCTCCCTTTCTTTATGAGCAGTGATTTATTTCAATCAATCATTTTTTAAGGGCATACTTTTAGATCTTTATACTCCCACACAGACAACACCTGCCCACTCCAGTCAGTGCCAGTGTCACATGTTGTGCCACCAGGGCTTGAAATTAACATTCGCCAACCCGCCAAATATGGTATAAAAATTGGCAGACACTGTGTCAATTCCACCGGCCAGTTTGGCAGGTGAGCTTTTTTGATCTTGGTTCTGTATGAACACAAAGCTTTTCCAATGGTACTGACTGCTGTGTCCTCTTGATTGTTTTCTTGTACAGAAAATATCACAAAATATCAATTTTTGAATTGACTTATGATTTCCCCCCATTTTTCCCAGTGTGCTGTGACAGTGGTTGGGAGGTCTACAGCTTAAGACAGCAATCAATTCAGTTCCTCCACAGTATTGCAGCAGCTTTCTTTAAGTTGAGACACACACTGCATAGTAAATACGGGGAAAAAGATGGGTTGTGTGACTATATTTCCATAAACAGTCAATCCTGTTTCTAGCAAAGCATGACATAAGTGTTCTAAACTATAAGGAAGCTGCATCTGTGGTACAGACCCACACTATACTCCCTATTGTAAAGCTCACTACATCATATGACAAACTCAATTCACTTGCACAGTGTGTGTGACATGATTTCAGATATTTCTATAATTCTGGGCCCATATTCACAAAATATCTTAAGCCACAAAATAGCTCCTAATTTAATTAATTAAATTGAATTAGAAGTAACGCTTTAAAAAAATGGCTGTGTCAATCCTAAAGTGTTAAAAGTAAAATTCCAGTGTAAAATCATCCCAGGGTCTTTTTAGGGCAAATTGTGTCATCAAATAAGCCATCGAGAATTTTTTTTAAGTGTATGAACTATTAACATAGATTTTCCAGAGAGTCGCTAACAGCCTGCCACGGCTAACACAGATAAGCTCAGGGCGGTGAGTTGAGAACATTAAAATGTATTTTTTAACCACTAATACTGCTCCAAATAACATCAAACTCTGCAGTAGCATGATAATAGTCCCTTTACATTAACCAAAGCATGAACGTAGTAGTAGTGTTGCATGGTAAACTGATACAAGAAAGTTACTGCGGTACCCAGCCGTTAAAAACGATACTTTTTCCCATTTTATTAATATCGGTACTTTATGAACTTTGTGCGACAGCAGAGCAGCGTGTCTGTGTGCTTCCTCTCTCTGCTTCATGACTGCCTGCAGCCAGAGTGGGTGTGGTTTTATAGTGACAGACAGTCACAGAGCAAGAGAGACATGGCTGACAGTTGCTCAAGTGCTCCTGCCGGCCGTCCTATTTGTTGAAAAAGCAAAGCGAAATATGGAACTATTTTGCTTACGTTGCCGACAGTAAGGGCAAGCCCACGGATAGCACAAAGCCCATCTGACCATCAACCAACTTGGAGAAACAATCGAGCTGACAGACATGAGGACTTGTTCAAAGAGTTCAGAGAGCTGCAGATTAGAGATATATGACAGAAATATTCCCCGGATGTAACATGAAGTCAAGCGAGTGTTTATTTTGTGGCAAGTGAACTTTTTTCACCATCGGAGTTACATGAGGCCATCAGGGGTAAAGCTAACTGCTTAACTGTCTGATGTGGTTCAGACATCGCTGTATGAGAACACGATGTTTACACTGGTGACATTAACTCTAGCATAACATGCGCTAATGTTCACAAGTATGCTGATCAACAACTAAACAACAACAAGGACCTAAAATTAGCCAAAGAATTGTCCAGATAATTACGAACATATTCCTGTTTTCATATGGATGTTCTGTGACAAATCTTTTTTTTTAGCCGCATAATCATTTAATTGTTGTTATAACCAGTTAAGTAGCTATAAAACTCAGTAGTTTTAACAAAAAAAGATATATATTTTTTGACTTTTAAGTTTAATTGTTTTAATAAATAAAAACAAAGAAATACTTTAAAGTTCCACATTATGTAATTTAATATTTTTTCCATTACTTTTGATGATATTTTAGTTTTATGCTGTGGTATTGTTTCAGTATCGCTATCGAGATATTTTAGGCAGGTATCGTTACCATAATTTTGGTATTATGACAACACTAGTAGTATGTGAACACGGAGTGTATTAAAAGAATGTTTTGAAAGACTTGCCCTTCAGGCCCCAGCTGCTCCATTCAATTTGATTACCAAATTCAGTCCAGGAGGAAGAAGCCCATTGATGATTTATTCCAGCCAAACACGTAAACATTGTGGTTTGCTGCAGACATGGTAATCCCTCTGCCTAAGCGTCTCGATTGCCGTCTCAATGTCCAAATTCAAAACAATAAGCCACTATTTTATCAGAGCACGGCCATCGTACCTCCATGGCAGCCTATGAAAAGTTTCTGGGTTGTAAGCTTTCATTTTTGTTTTGCAGCCGGGCAAGATACAAACACGAACCATTCTGTCTCTATTCACTTCAAGCTGCAGGCTAGTCGGCCTTTCCTGCGCGTCTTCCAGCAATACACGCCCTCACGCCCCCTGACCCCTGAGATCTGCGTAATGTTTCCGTGCTGCAGGGAAAGCTGTGTGGGACATTTCACCAAACTGCCACAAACCATAATGTTTACCTGTTTTGCTGGAATAAATCCTCAATGTGCTCCTTCCCTTTGGATTTTATTTGTTATCAACTTGAATGGAGCAGCTAGTACGGGAGCCAGTAGGTATGTCTTTCAAAACACTCTTCTAATAAACTCCGATGTCACTTACTACGTTGTTGGTGCTTCGGTTAATGTGTAAGGACTCTTATCATGCTACTGCAGAGGTTTGGTGTTATATTTAGTATTAGAGGTTAAAAAAGACGTTTTAATGCGTCCAACTCGCCGCTCTGAACTTATAAGTTTTCTCCAGAAAATCTACGTTTATAGCTCATACATGAAAAAAAAAAGTCTCAATGGCTTATTTGATGAACAAATTTGCCTAAAAAGATCCTGGGATAATTTTACACAGGCATTCACTTTAGTATTAATACCAGCTCCTAAATCTGTGAAAAGTAGGAAGTAGTCAAGAGGACTCCTAAACAATGAAGTACAAATCACAAACAATCCTAAAATGGCTGCTGCTGGCAATCTGCCTTATATTCAATTCACATTTTAGAAACATTTAATGATAGTTGTAATGCTCTGCCCTTTGAAATACCTGAGTATGTAAGTTCCTCAACCTTAATAAACCATTTTGGAGAATGCTTTTGTAAACTGACAGTAAAGCCTACAACATCTATTTGTGACTGACCTACCTTGTACTTATGTACTAGAAGTTATAGATTCTTATATTCACTAACACGTCTAGTTTCCAATTCATGACTCTTGAGGCTCAACATTTAGAAGCAGCTTTGTTGTATTCCTCCAAAGACGTCATTGCCAATACAGTTGGATGCAGGCTACCAAACCTGCCTAATTTGATAGATTTCAACAGGACAAAATAAGGACCATGAAATAATATGAATTTCCAATTTAAATTTTCCCTTCAGTTTCCCCTCATCTGATTCCTTTTGAGTTTAAAAATGGGCACAATGAGAAGAAATCCATTTTATTTATGGCCATGGGCTGTTTTCAGGGCCTTCTAAACCTGTATTTCCTCGTTCCCCATAAATATATTGCCTGTCTCACAGTCCTTTGTGCACCCGCAAAGATGAGTGTCAAATCTCAAAGAGCTAAGACCACAGTGAAAGGTACTATACACCACTTTTGGAAATATCTGCTTACTTTCCATCCTGCAAGCATGACACTGGAAAGATCAACTAACCTAAAAGAGATTCATAAAGTTCATCTGTGTGAGAAATGATTATACCTAACATTTAAAAAAAAAAAGGTGTTTGTTAATATT
Source organism: Echiichthys vipera (assembly GCF_963691815.1). Lineage (NCBI taxonomy): Eukaryota > Metazoa > Chordata > Actinopteri > Perciformes > Trachinidae > Echiichthys > Echiichthys vipera. Next base: position 12,656,506 of record NC_139825.1, on the reverse strand, counting down.
TAAAAGCTAATACTTTTAACATAATTGTAAAACAATCTTCTAAAAACCCAAGGTAGAGGCATTTTGAAGTCAGACAAATTCTTAGGCAGTGTGATTGCAAAAAAATAGGAACACATTCAGAACACACACAGGACCAACAGAGATATTGTCTTTCAAGACTGTTAACCATGGTGCCTATTGAATTTATCTTCCAAATAGCATAAATGTGTGAGAAGACAATGTCACCATTGTCTTTGCTGTCAATATGTTGTTGTGAAAGTCTTAAAAGAAAACTCATATGCTTTGTGTTTTTTGGGGCCTTTGTTATGAGAGATCCCTTCTGGTGAGCTATGCATCAAAACAGTTTTAAGGCATACAACATAATTAAATATTTTGACAGAGAGCACACAGAGGACAGACTGTGGGTGCAAACTTCAAACAAATTCATCAGAAAAATAAATGTTGTGACAGGATAACAAAGAAGCTATGAATAACAGACAGGTGATCTTGTATCTATGTATTTCCCTGCAGTTACAAAAAGGTCTTACTGTCACATTGGGCTGAGCTAAAAATAAATCAAATAATTTACTTACTCTACAGGGCTGGAATGATATTACAAACTAGGGAGACATTCCTTTCTGGATCTTTTTAGTTGACCTTTTTTTTAAAAAAAAAGTTACGGATGCCCTTGAGTTGGTCTCTTGTGAAATAAAATGAAATTTCAAATTCAATACATAACCTCCTTAAGTGAATAGATCGATTCATTTACAGAGAAAAAGATAACACTGTCTTATAAGTTTAGTCAAAGTTACTTTGAAAAAACCTATAAAGTGAGAAACTATTTTTAGGGGGATCATTTTGTAGGAAAGAAGACTTATCAAGCAGGGTGATATTAAGGTAAAAGGTAGAGAGACAAATAGCTTTTCTCATCCTTTGGTACAATCAGCGGCGTGTCTCTTGGGAGCAGGGCTGTTTCTACTCTGTCGCTTCCTCAGTCAACCACGCACAAAAGGAGGGACCTTGGTGGGGAGCAGAGCGCAGCAAGTGATGAAGACATGCTTAGCGAGGGGGAGTGAAGGGAATGAGGTAGAATGAGCCCAAGGAAAGAAGCCTGCACTTCACAGCATACAGAAAACCACAAGGAGACATCAGGGGAGGCACTGTGTTCAATATCAGACCTGCACATCTCAGGATGAAGGAAGAAAAGCTACCCAAGAAAACAAGAAAGGGCTGCATTGTGAAAGACATCACAAGGTTATTCTAAAGTGATGGTTTAAAGACTTCTTTAAAGGAAGAAGTATTTGATGATGTATACTGCTGTGTCTTGTGCAGTGCTTTGAAAAAAATGCTGATGTGCAGAAAGTTTCTTCTTTTGAAAAACATTGTCTCCATGTCACTGACAATTCTCCAACTTTTTCCTCATGCATACAATAACCTTGTCTTGACCATTATTTGATATCACTCATTGACTTCAACTGGTAGAGAAATACAGCACAGAAGGATCTCTGCCTGATGTCCTCCACTGTTGCTGATGTGCAATGAGTGAGATTTTGCATCAGGTGAGGAGCAGTTATAAATGACTAATGCATGACAGGAGGGGAATGCTGCGTTTTACGGGGTATAATAAACATTGCTCGATGTCACGCAGAGCAAAATGGTATTTGTTCATTTCAGGAGCCTCAGTACAGCCCTAATTTGTGCTCTTTAACAATAGTGCCATATGGTGGTTGAAGCAGCAGGGTCTACTCAGGACATGCATATGCCTGCATTTAAAATGAGAAGCCAAACCTTTAATGTGCCTGCAGGGTCTTTTGTCATTAAGTGGGTGTACTGAGGAGAGGGAAAATGGATTACATACTAACCATACTTACTTGTCTGTAAGCAAAAGCAAATGATAATGTGTCTTATATGCTTGAATTGTGTCTAAAATAAAAATGTATCTGTGACACTGACTCATTTATGTTAACTTTGGTCATACCTTAACTGGTGGCAATGCATGTCATCATATCTCATGATATATACCTCTTCAAAAGAGCATTTATGATACTGTGCCAGTGCCTGTTATGACAGTTGTTGGCCAATTCCTGCCCTGTGGATTTCAACTGAGGATTTAAAAGTACTTTTCTGAGAATCTTTGATAGCTACTACTTTGCCAAATGCAAACTAATCAGTGTAGCAACATAAATAGTAAAAAGCACCATGGTATTATAATGGATGTTTTTCAGTTTTACCATGGTACAAGCAATGATGCTGTGCCATGGTACTGACAAGTTGGTGATGACATTATACATCATTAAGCACAAATGTAAATTATTAGCTACATTATAATCCCTGTAACATGTAAAGGTTACCCCAGCTGAACTATGTTAATATTTCACTGGCTAGTTTTACATGCATCTCTTGATTCTCTACAGAATTAAACATAATATATATATATCGTATTAAGTGCTCATATCATTTTAACAAATCTTGTTGTATTCCTGACACAAGATTTGTTAATAATTATGACTACCATCAACATAGCTTTTTCTAAAAAAAAAATAAATAATAATAATAATAATAATAATTATCTTCAAACTGGCTGAAGCCCTCAAAGATCTCCAGTGCTCTGACGGACACCTGTGATAGGCACAGTGTTTCTTACAGCCCTTTTCAAAGGAATTCCATTTCTAGGCAACAGCCTTGGTCGTGTTAACTTCCTGTTAGTTGTATCATTTACAATCACTGCAACCGGAAATAAACTAGGGCACATATAGAATGTTTATGTTTACATCTTTGAAAAGGTCTATATAAGAAAGGCTTGTTGCGATCATCTGAAATCAATTATTGATAATATGTCACATTTTCCTCAGTCACAATTAATAGATGATCTTATTCAATATACCAGTGCACAAGAATCTCCGCCCTCACATATTCATATCCTTAACATGTTAAGTTAGTTAACCTGAAGTTGTTTGTTTGCTAAACCTGTATAATCAATGTCAGATGGGCTCTGATTCACATGGCTTGACTATGAGAATAAATTACATAATTGACCTACAGGTATTCAAATCAGAATAACATCTTAAAGTGATTATTTTATCGCATTCCATGTGCCGGTGTTTTAACTTAATGTTGCCATAATGTAAAACACTTTTATAACAGGTGCTGCATATGAAACGACCTGCATCATTCTCCAGACTGTGATCAGAAAGCACAAGGGAGACTTCTCCACAGCTGAAGTTGTAGCTAGCTGCAGCGCTATAACCCCTGTCATTGTCCACAGCTGCTGATAAACAGTGTGTGCGGCACTTTGCTTGGCTCTCAAGGTGCTGTAATATTTATTTTCTGACCAACTGCTCATACTGAACATTCACTGACTCCCCTCTGATGGTCCATAGAAGCACACCATCTCTCACACACACACACACACACACACACACGCGCACACACACACACACACACACACACACACACACACACACACACTGCAGTGTGTGCTCCCAAAGAAGCTGCACTGCTGTTTCGCTAGTATTAAGAACTGCCGACACCAGGGGGACATCAGGTTAGTTGTCCCAGGACACTTGTCCCAGGTAAAGATGTAGTTATGACATAATGTCATTACAGGGATAAGGTTAGTCTGAACAGTATAAGGCTAGATTGGATTGTATAATGTTGATATAGTATTTATTTGCTTTAGGTTATAGAACAAATGTTGTTTGATTCCTATAAAGATGAAGCTTTCACCCTGGGAATTGGGAAAAGTGATCAGTTATTGTCAGGTTTTACATATGCTTGGATTCGGACAGATATAGAATAGAATAGAATTACTTTAATGATCCCAGACTGGGAAATTATTTTGTAACAGCAGCAGTAGTGGGTCAGCAAATAAAACCTTTGTACATAACAAATGGAATCAAATATATACATAGTGTATATATACAGTGCACAGTGTGCTATAAACAATAAACAATAATAATATATAAAACAAAATATGCAAAATATACTATAACAATAATAATATATACAAAACAAAACAACAACGAAAAACAGTAGAGAGAGGAAATGTTAGGATGCAGCGTCTGTATCTGGGCAACAGCGGAGTGGATGACGTCACAGGCCAGCGCTGCATCAGCTGAAGGAGGAACGTAAACACCGATAATGATGGCAGACCTGAATTCCCGGGGCAAATATAAGGCCTCATCCCTACAGTCAACAGTTCAATGTCCGGGGTACAGAAACTTCTCCCCACGCGAACGTGTCCGGGACCACACCACCTCTCACTCACGTATAGTGCAATCCCTCCTCCTTTTTTCTTTCCACTGCTTGTCACGTCCCTGTCCGCCCGAACAGCGCTGAAACCGGGAATCGCCACGCTGTGGTCCGGGATGTGTGAGTGAAGCCATGTCTCCGTGAAACACAACACACTGCACTCACGATATTCCCTGTGAGCCTTTATCAGCGCGGCGAGCTCGTCTTGTTCCCCAGAGACCTCACGTTTCCCATGACGATCGCCGGTACAGCCGGTCTTGGTCTCCTCCTCTTCACCCTCCGTTTCATTCCAGCTCTGCAGCCATGGCGTCTCCTCCGCAGCTCCTTCAGGACTTCAGGTCTGGCTCCGGGCAGCAGTACAGGTTCACACAGTGCAATCAGCTGGTCGCGTGTGTAAACAATGAGCTCAGTGATGCGCTCCTAGCCCTCCGTTGCTAGGGTTAGCAAAACCATCCCAAAAACAAAAACAACACCAAAAGTGCCGTGAAAGTTAAAAAAAAGAAAGGTGTTCGTCCTCTCCCAGTCTCCGGAGAAGAGTCGCCAAAAGTTGACCAAAAAACAGAACACAAACACAACAAGAACTTTAAAAAAACTTAAAAACCCACGGGAGCTGCTGTTACAGGCTGCCACCTAGTATGTAGTAGTAAGTAAAAAAAAAAATAATAATGTGAAAAATAATATCATATTATTTTTAACGTAAATGTATTCTCTATGGTATTACCATACTTTTTTGTAAGGGTACATATAAGAGTGGGTGATAAGACGATATTAGATTGTGAAGGCGTGTTGACGATCTGCCAAAGCAGAGCAATCGTTGTATCATCTATTGGGCACTTTCTATCCACTGCTGTTCTCTGCTCTGCACAGACGCATCAGTTTTTTTTTTCCTCAGCCAAATCCCAATATTGGCTAATTCACCTCATGCACCGCCCTAAAGATGTGCTTATTGATCGATCATAGCTAACTACAGGCAGTGACGAGGATTCCTGGCTGAAAAAATTAAAACGACACTATTGTGTCTTAACAGCATGCAAACATGAGACTATTGCGTCACATCAGTGCGTAGGGCAAGCTCCAGCATGCCCCGTGGTGCGGGGGAACCCCGTAATGGTAGGAGCCCGACACTGCACACAGTGCCCACTTGCCGTGTATTGTTTTGTGTTCGTGTTTGCCTTTGCGCTTCAGTTATAGCCTACCTGTGTGCCCCTTGCTGTACCCTGTAGCTATGTCTGTGTATGCACGCCTAGCAGCAGTAAAAGCAAGTCCTGTGCAATGTCAGCCTCGTTAATATACACAAAGTGAGTACATAACATGACCCAGATGATCTATGCTGTGCTTTAGCATAATCCTCCCTCTTCCCCCTCGACTGCTTCTTGCTTATACATAATTACCCGTCAAATATTTCGTTTTGTCTGACTGTTTTTGAACATTTCATCTGACTTAATCTGCAGTTAACACCCCGCATCAGCCTACAGTATTTATTGCCTGCCTCTCCCGATATAGCCTTAGGCCCAGCCTAAATTATTTATTTTCTTTATAACTGTACGCCCAATGTTCTGAACACATTTTGGAAAAAGATGTGTGTTCTTTAATGTCTGTATTGGTTAGCGCTGTTAGAAAAAGGCCCTTTGAGTTTAATGAACCCCCAGTTGCTTAACAGACATGGACAAATATTGACACAGATGAATATGGACACAAACAGCACTCCTATGACATTTATTTTGATAAAGATATTCATTGTTTCATATACAGCAAATGTTAATGCATAGACAGTCAGTCAAGGAATGTGGAATTCCGGGGGTTAAATCTGCAAAAGTGAGTGGCCTATGTTGATTTGTGTGAGGGGCCTCGTGATTGGACTCTGCAGCCGTGGTCTCCTAATGTGTTTAACAAGGAGGCACCGTCCTCACTTCACAGAGGCCGCCTTTAACACAACAAATCTTTTCAACCACCTAAAGAGACAGCATCCTAAACAGTCTGCTGATGGTGAAACAGCAAGGAGTATATATATATATATATATATATATGACTATCTTTTTACATAGGGAAATACATTGGCTGCACTGTTCAGTAACTTGCAAAATAATTAAAAATCAATGTGAAAAAAATGTGATAAATTCATGATCTTGATTGTACTGTAAACAAATCGTGATATGATATTTTTGCCCTATAGCCCACCCCTTGGTACATACAGTACAATGAATGCAGGTTGAAGCTGATAAACAACATCTCAGGCCAAAATATTGTATCCTCTGGCATTTTAGTGGAAATAATATGAGCAAATGAAGCAAACAGATTTTGTTTCGTGTGAAAAATCTCTGGGTATGAAAGCAAGTTTACTCATGAGGCTACAGCCTTGTTTAGCATAGACTGCCCCACTGATGAGTGCTTGGTAAATGTCAACTGAATGAGGCACTGAATAAGCAATAGTCTTCACTGTTTGTCAGATGGCAGTTTAAAATTCAGTTTCTAAATTAATGAAGATCCCAAAACCTCAGGTAAAAGGAAAACACCTCTTTTTTTCTGACAGAATTCTAACAGCATGGAAGGAAGAGACAAAAACCAAAAATCTGAGAAATTCTTTAGCATTGATAGATAGTGATGAACAGACTACCACTTCAATGTTGGGTAGAGAAATCCTTGAGGAAGCCCATGGGTTGTTTATTTTTGCCTCAATTATCACCCCATGGTTTAGCTCAAAGACAGACATTTAATAATTCATCTGCTCTTCGAATTAATTTAATTATTTTTTTCCCCTTCAATTGGCTCCAAGCCACACGTTTTATCAGCGCTGTGAGCTGCTCCCAGTCAGCAACTCTGAATGGTAGGAGTAGTAAGCAGAGATAAGGAGCAGGATGGGGTCACATAATTTAAAAAGAAACAACTATTCATTTCTAGATAAAATGATCTCAAAGGCAAGTGTGTACTGTTAACTATGATCAAGATACAAGATGATATTATTCCATGTGGAAAACAGTTGATGTAGTAATTTGTCACAAAATAAAATAGAGAATGTTGTTGCTTTCCGCATGAAACACTTTTGCACAAAATCAATTGGACAGGTTGCGATACTGATAGCGCACTATAGGACATTAAGTGTGATGAGCAGGAAGGTGACACAGAAGCTAAATGAGAGAGTAATGGAGAATCACATGAAGGACTCTTGAACAATCCCCTATGGTGACCCAAGGCATGCTTAAAAAATGTCAGGGAAAGTACTTCAGAATACAACTGATGAGTCTGAGAAAATTGGCATCCTTTCTGAGAGCTGAGAATCAGGCCACTGCATTTGAGACACTCTATATGTCAGTTTTGGCCAAGATGTTCTCCTCACTTCCCGAACAAGTACAGAACACAGAGGGAACAGCCGCTCCCTAGCAATCCATCAAACTCCACAACCCATACGAGCCTCTCTGCACACAAGCACACAAACAGTTGCACACAATTTTTAAACTCTTCCTACTAGTACACTGAACTGCTGTGTCTGCAGGCGTTGCTGTCTTTGGGCTTGGCTCGTACGCTATTAATCCCACCCATTTATAAACAAACGGCTAAATATACACAGTGCTTAATTAAAATTGGGCATCCATTATTGAAGCGAATCCCAGTTTTATGGGATGAGAAGGTAATTAGTCCCTCTACAACTTAGCGCTCCTCTCTGTTTCTAGGGGTTATAAATATCAGGCATGCCGCCTCACGAAGGGTATCCTTTAAATTACACCTGCATCCTTAGAAGGTTAGAAGAAAGGATTTCTGAAGTTACGTGACATGATGTTTAAACAGAAGGGCTATTAAGATGTTCTTTATCCAGTGGAGGAGTTGCAACCTTACAGTCATCTGATAAAGACAACAACACAACAACCTCAATTGTCAGACACTATGCACATATCAACTATTAGCTGGCTTCTCAAGGTCAGGCTGCCATTGAGGAGACAAATAACCTTTCCTTGTAATCTATGGAATGTCACATAGGAATCACATTGGTAATAACAAATAATGACCCTATCTCAACCATTGGCAAAAGAGGTATTGATTTATTTCATCCACTCAAGCCAGATATTTTGACCTTAGCTTTACAGGGATGGATATATCAGTGTTTGCAGAAGGATTTTTGAGACAAGTCAGAAGTCCATCCCTCAAATCACAGTATCCTGGATTAATTATGCTGTAATAACATCACATAGTTTGTGCTGGCTAAACATGCATATTTCAAGTCCACTATTAAACGTCTAAAAGGGTGCCCAATCTTGTTATTTAAAAACCCAGCTTGTTTTCATAATTTCCTTATGTGACGTTATACACTTGAGGTGTCTCACAAAGACCTGCATTGACATTAAAATAGATCTGATTACAGCAAAACCTTAGGATTGTAGGACTAAGAGACTTGCAGTTAAATCTAAGTCTAGTTTAGTGGGAACATAATCCCATTATCTCATCTCTTTCTAAAATAGAATACTTTGAAAGTTTTTTCAATATTCTTGTTTTGCTGTTTAGTTGGTCTTTTCACTAAGACACAGAAAGGATATTATTATTATATTGTTGAAAAATAATTTCATCTGACTTAGTTACACAGTTAAAGCTGCTAGAACATTGTGGGAAAAATAACCTTCACAAACCATGCATCAATGTTGCTCTAAGCAGACTGGTTGTTTGAAATGTAAAGAAGATTTGTATGAACTTGACCATAAAGTTGCATGTGTTGTTTTCCTTTGTAACACAGGCCTAAAGGTAACAGATATTTATTTATATATTTAATTATATTTAATTATATATGTTTCAAACATATTTTCACATTTAGGTCAAAGAACAGCTGAGATATCTTCATTGACACTATTGAAGAGAGGATGGTGGTGGTCAAAGGGCCAAACTATTGCATTGTCAATTCTGTGTATTTACATCTCGCTGAATGTATTCTCTACAGACTGAGAATGATCTGACAGTAAATTCAATAGTCTAATAAGGATTCTTCCATCAGCTAATTTCAGCATGTTCTCACGATGAACATCTCATCCATAACCTTTCCGTTCAGATGTGGATTTTGAACTTTGAGTTCAACAATGAGTGCTTCATCATGAATTATCATGCATCAATAATTATATTTACAGCTCATTTCGGTTGAGGGATAAAATGTATCTAATATAGTACATAATAAAGTGCCCTAGTTAAGGGTACATCTTGGTGCTGCATCTTATTCATGTTCCTCATTATTAAGCTAAAAGCTTGGCGCAATTGTCTAGGGTATATGGTATACTATAGTGTACATACAAAAATAAAACAAATGGAGAAAACAGAACACTCCAACTTATAACTCCCGAAATCAGTGATGTATTTTTATTATTGTATTGCATTTATTATTGGATGTGACTGGAGCTAAATTGTTTATCATAGTATGTCTATGAAAGCCCCTTTAGTGAGGGATTGTTTATGGCCTCTGGCTTAATAAAGTTGATATATGCTAATGCAGTGCAAAAAAGCAAATACTTTAGAAACTTTCCAGAGAGTGAAGGACAGTAGCGGAGGTATCAAGAGTTCAGGGTTTAGCCTTTAAAAACTGGATGATTGAATTTCTTGGCAGGGGATTCATTAAAATGATAAGTCTTGTTAATGAAGCCCTTTAAAAATTAAAATACTCTCTGTGTACTGCTTCCTATTAATTAACTTTTTTCCCTCTCATTTTCTTTCTTTCTCCTCTCCACTTTTTTCTTTACTTCCTACTGAACTTGACACACTAATAGGTTATGAATAATTCTGTTTCAGTTTAGATGGCAATTAGCCACAATGCCAGAGGCCATTCTTCTTCCTCTCTTGTGGAGTGGTGATTTAAGACCCAGCTGAGTTAGGGTGCTCCAACTCTCCCACCATCACTCACTTCATCCCACCTAACACTGAAATAGGAACATTTAACAGAGTAAATCCCTTACCATTGATAAAGTATTTCACTGACAACAATGGGGGGGGGGGGGGGGGGGGGGCACTCAAACAGAGGCACGGGATTGGTCATCAAATAGAGCAGAACAGAGGGTCAAGGGCTTAGTTAAAAGGAAATTAATGTCTAAGTCAAAAGGAAACAAAAAGAAACATAAAAACTGTAGGCAGTTCTCAAAGGCACAAAATGTGATAATGGGGTAATAATGTCATATGGTGACTTTCTTTGGTGTTCCACTGAAAAAAATAACCATTGCTAATTAGCCATAGGACCACATGGAGCATGTCTTTGCTGCTGGAATTGATACATCAGAGGCAAGCGAAGCAGCTGTCGTTACGGGGACTTTAATTCAATAATTACAGCACTGACTGAGCAATAGGCTACAGGCGCACAAGGTCCTTTAGTGATTGAATGAGATATAATGGCAACTTATAATGATAATAGTGGTTGTATCACAAAGGCAAGAAAGCAAAGATTCATCAGTATTAAATCCATGTGATTGACCAAGATGATCTCATGGGGAAGCATATAAATGGTACGCCACTTTTCTTATATAACGTATTTCAAGCAGATCATTTAACAGCCGGTTCTCATTCCCAACATATAGCATACGGAGACTTCCAGGACTCCTTGATGTTACTTTTATGTGCCAAACCATAATGTTTGTAGGAAACATTGCCCTATTTGTTGTTATTCATCTGCAAAGGAAGTTGTGTTGTTTGAAACGACTCTAGGACAAATAAGGTCAAAGTTACAGAACTGTTGTGATATTAAACAATGCCATGAGTACTAACATGAAGAAATCAACTAAGAAGTATATTTAAGTTCATCTCAGTCTGTATGCCTGTCTCGTAGGATCTTATCATATGTTATTATTTTAACACATTATCAAGATATATTAGGTCAGTATCACCAAATGATTATTTTAACATAAGAATATGTTATTGTAGGACCTCCAGAGGAAGTGCTGTTTAAGGAATTCTTTGTGTCTGGTTGGTCTGCTCAGTGTCCCAGTAAGGGAGTCGTAGATAAAGACATTTTTAAACTGTTTTTGATAGGAGATAAGGTGTTTTACAACCTCAACCCTCCTAGGGTAATAAAAAACCCAGAACTCCAGAATGAAGGACCCCTTTTAACCTAAATCAACATCAAATCTGACCGCAATTCGAACCGGAGGAGCTGTCTTAATGAGATGGACTTTCATTAATAAAATCTAAGCAACAGAACTTTTCGTAAAAGTTTGGAAAACAGTTAAAGCTCGATGTTTCATCGCAAATGGCTGTTCAAAGACATTCTTGCAAGTGTGTAACAGTATATGCATTATTTGTATCTTGTTGTGATTATGTTTATGTGGTTTCAGAAGTGCAAAGTCTCTGTCTAATTCCCTGAAATAATTTGTGTTTTAATAATAGGCCTGTCACTCAGTATCTGTATCTGTTAAACTGTCTGCCTAAAGATTTTGGTTAAATTGGATATCAGAAAGCTTAATAATGGAAAATCAAACAAAGATAGTTTAATCTCAGAATTAGAATTCCGGCGTAAAAAGCAGTTGATTCGCTCAGAGCCTAAGGGTTGGGCTAAACCAAGACCCCACCTCCTCGTTCAACTGTGAGATAAAGGAACAGACAGAGGTGTCCTTAACTCACTCTTCTGCATCTCCTCTTCATTCTGGCTCTCTTGACCTCTCTCTCTTCACACCCCTCGCTCTCTGCACCTCCTCTCCTATATCTCTACCTTTTCGCACCTCTGACCACCCCTCCTGCTGTTGCATCGAACTTGCGACTTCAGCCCCACAGAACCAATCAGAACCCTTTTGTCAACCCACAAACCACCTCCAGAGGCAAGCCACCTGAAGAGCCACGACGGGACCCGACGAGACCCGCCGATCCAACTGCGCAGCTGACCCAGTCTACAAACCGAGCCGAGGTCCACCAAACACCGGGACGAGGAGCCACGGAACCTGCATCAGTACTGTAAGACGCCAGGGCGACTGTAATATCAACGGCAAAGTAAGGTTGGCCTTTTAATGCAACTCTTGGTAAAACGTTGGTGACACTTAAATTCTGATCCGAGTTCTGTTGGCAGGCTGATTAGAGCTAGCTTCAGTCCGCCAGTGATATTATAAACCAGCCCCGTAGGTCTGAATCACTCTGGTCTTAAGCTTTTTATATCCACATTTAACCCTTTTCACTTGTCTATTCAGTGTTGATCCTGTATTCTCCTTGTTATGTAGTCAAATAAATGTTTATAACCTTACGTCGTTGTGAGAGTCTTCCGCTCTGTGCAGAAAGTGTTGGTCACTGTGGTACGAATCAACGCGTTCAACACGAGACTGATACAATTTAAACCATCAATTACTTTAAATAACTAACAGGTATTAAACCTTCACCAAAGTTTAATAAATATCCTGTCTTATTTTGGTGTGGTGCCCTTACTTCGAGGTAAAATAAATCCTAAATTTTAACGAGTCGTGTTAATTCATAATTAATTCTTTGACCGATATATTTTAGCCATAATAAAAGTAGGCTTAATCTCCTACATTATTGTTGGTGGTTTTTTTGTGTCACTGACAACATTTCCCCAGGATTATTAACTTAGAGAAAAGTTAACTTTATGTGTTTATTCACTGCTCGATTCATATATATTTAGCCTGGTGCTATAAGTCATGTGAGGACTCATTGTCTCAATCCACCATTGACCTTGAATTTAAGGAGTAGATTCTCACTCACTCTGTCTAAAGACTGTCTTTAGTCTTGTCTATTGTACAGTCGTTTATTTTTCATCATTATCTTTTAAAAGTAACTTTCTGCCTGACTTTCAACGAAATTCAGTGTTTCATTTGTAACATCTATTAATCCGTCAAATGACGTTTTTAGTTAGTAGTCGTGTTTTTGAGAACAAGCTTATTTTATCTTGGCTGGTTAAGTTAATCTTTAGTCAACATCGCAAAATTACCCTTTAACGTTTATATCAAAATCTAGCTTTCACCAAGAGCTTGCAAGAAGAGACCAACTCTCATCCACCTACTCTAAGCTGTCCCTGCAGAAGTGTCCAGAAAGACATTTGGCTTAAAAGCTGAAGATTTAGGGTTCACAACAAAAGTGACCCTTTGATGCTGAGCATCCGTTGCCACGGCAAAGCGTCCCCTCTTTAGAGAATGTCCAGTGCCGCCCCAGTGGACCGCCGCACTGCTGCTTTTGCCCTGCTGCTTTGGCCCTGCTGCCCATGGCCCTGACAACTGGTCCTGACCTGCCTCTGCCAGCCCTGGCCCCAGAAAAGCCTGGTGCTCTCCATAAAAAGCTTGAAGCTGTCCTGGAGCTGAGACATCTCCTTTCCTTTTGGACTTCCCTCCTCACAACTGAGTTGGTGAGATGCGGTGTTGGTACTTTAATGAGCAGAGCTGGTGACCACTGGCCATTTGATATTATACTTTACTTCCCATAAAGGTATGATTAGAAATTGCAGTTCCATATCATAGCTTTTATCAAATCATAGCTTCTACCATATCATAGCGTTATTCTAATGTGTGTCATTTTGTGTCATAATCTATCATGTATATTATGTCTATAAATATATTTATATTTTTGTATTAAAATCCCCAAAACCCCAGCTGTTGTCTGTGAGCTTTTCATTCTGTCTGCAAGACAACACTGAAAGTATGTTTTCTTAGCTCTCAAAAATAAAGTGCAGTGATACTGTGGGAAATAACCAGAGTTTTCCGTCTTTCTTTGTAAGTGTTTCTTAGTCTATTATGTAAATGCTTGGTTTCTGTATGTTGATCAACACAACAGTCAAGCTGTGGATAGGTGCGGGAGAAGGCTCTATGATGTAAAGCCTTTGTTTCTGTATGTTGATTAACACAAAAGTCGAGCTATGGATAAGTGCGGGTGGATTGTGGAGAGGAGTCACATGGGGGTTGCAAATGGTGACATTTGGTGGTCGCAAAACATTGATAACATCTACTGGGGTCATAAACATTTGGTAGTGTGTTTTGTTGTTTTTGTTACTTTGATGTCCTTGTGTTTGTAAGGTGCTTTGATGTGACTGTATATATGCTGAAACTATCTGAAAAATGGGAGAGAACATGGGGAAGCGTCTCTCCTGTATGCATACAGCTTAGTAAATACATGATTTGTGAAACACTTCTTTGACAATACTCACACATAACAGTGAGAAAAACATTCCCTGAAGCCAGGACAACCTTCTCCCTTGTTGCCCGGTCGTAGATGCCCACATGGCATTCATAAGGCCCGTTGTCTGAGATCCGCACTTCCGGGAGCCTGTAAAATACAACAGTTATGGGTTTATGATTTGATATTAATTTTTGCAGTGAAACAATATTAACACAGTGGTGCATAAATAAAACCATTTAATTAGGAAATGCGTAAATTACTTAAATAACAGCATATATATATATACATTCACAGGTGTTTCAGATGGGGTGTGTGTGCGTGTGTGTGTGTGTTTGTTTGTCTGTTTGTGTGTCAAATATGTGTGCCGACAAACATCATTCTACCATATATATGTATATACAGTATATACTGTATGTATATATATATATATATATATATATACATATATATATATATATATATATATATATATATATATATATACCTGTGGCGATTGCTCTAAGACTGCAAGGGAAGCTCAGCTTCCCCCTAAAAAGTGGGGAAATATGTACTGTTCTGTGTACATTTCATTGACTAAATACATGCTAGAAAGCCTTCATCTTTCCCCACAGCGCCACAGAACTTTACACAGCCAGACGCTCAGCTTCTACTGACTTTAATGTGGAAGCGTAGAGTGGGTTGTTCCACTGCAGCCAAACTAGACGGTCATTGGATAAATGCTGGGCTTCGTCCCGCCCATCGGACGCTCAATGTCTCTGGGGGTCTATGGGACAGTGGGCTGGCCCGGACGCTCTGCTTCTGCATGATGATTGGATGAGCTGTCTGAGGCGGAATCCTTTTTTGATTGACAGCTAAGTGAGCGAATCAGCCATCTTGAATAATAAACATCCATCAGAGCATTTTCCAAGTTTTTCATTCCGTTGTTCTGAACCGTTCCGGAGAATTCACCGATCCCCAGCGACTTTACCGATCCCCAGCGACTTTGTCTTTGTTAAAAACGACTAGCGTGGTCTTTCGCGATTCAATGTTTTGTTCGTTTAAAGAATGTTTGTCTGAACATTTTTCTTGTCAGTCTACGTTGGAATACAAGTACAGTCGACAGGCTTTATTAGACATATGGAAAAGCAAGATCTGCAAAGTTTTGGAACCAACAACAGAGACGCTAAAAGAGCCAACAGAGACGCTAAAAGATGCAACAGAGACGCTAAAAGAGTTTGGACTGCTCCGTCGGCCTGCTCTCACACTGGACTCGCCTGCTACCCCTCTCCCAGACAGGAGGCATCGGAAGCGGTGTGCGAAGAGGGGCAAGCGTGGAGGTATCCGAGCCATACTAGAGGCTAGTCCAACTCGACCAGCCATTCCATCTATCTTCCTGGCAAATGTACAATCATTGGACAATAAAATGGACCACATCCAACTACTGAGATCAGCGAATCGAAAAGTGAGTAACTGCTGTGTGCTTGTATTCAATGAAACATGGCTAAATTACAACTTTCCCGACTCTGCTGTACAACTGGAGCAGCTAGCCTGCTACCGAGATCATCATCGTAGAAGGAGGGATCTGAAATGCGTGGTGCCGGGACGTGACGGTGGTATTCAAACACTGTTCTCCACTGGCGGAGTTTAAGATCATAAAGTGTTGTCCTTTCTATCTGCCCAGAGAAATGGCTGTGATTCTACTAGCTGCAGTCTACATCCCTCCCACTAACAACAACAGTGATAGGAACGCTGCACTAAATGACCTGTACCAAGCCATCAGTGAACAACAAACAGCACATCCAGATGGTTTCACTATCCTCACAGGAGATTTTAACCATGCTGATCTCAAGACTGTACTGCCGAAATTCCACCAGCACGTTAACTTTCTAACAAGGGAAGTTAACACCTTGGATCTGGTCTACACCACACACAAAGGAGCGTACAAAGCCACCCCCCTCCCCTACATCGGCCTATCTGACCACCTTACTGTTATGCTAATGCCAGCATACAGACAAAAAATGAAAGCCACCAAACTGGTTCTGAGTGTGGCCAGAGGGAGCCTCCTCAGCTCTTCAAGACTGCTTTGACACCACAGACTGGGAGATGTTCAAACAGGCAGCCACCTACAACAACAACAACACAGACATTGAGGAGCACACAAACACTGTGACCTCCTACATAGCCAAGTGCACTGATGATGTGACCCACACCAAGGACATTGTCACTCGGGCAAACCAAAAGCCATGGTTGAAGGGGGACATCCACAGGCTGTTGAGGGCCAGAGACAAGGCTATCAGAGCTGGAGACGAATCTGGCTTGAGAACAGCAAGAGCAAATCTCTCCCGGGGCATCAGAAAAACAGGATCACACTCACAGAATAACATCCCACTTCAACGACAGCAAAAATGCACGGAGCATATTGCAAGGCATTCAAGCTATCACGGACTATAAGCTCGCACCAAAGAGCTGCGAGAATGACACCTCTCTGCTCAACAACCTGAACAGCTTATTTGCACGCTTTGATGCACAAAACAACACTCGCCTTCAGAAAACCACAACACCTCCCCCATGAACAGACTCTGTGCCTGTCTGCTGCCAGCATAAAGAGGACACTCTCTACCAACAATGCCCTGAAAGCAACAGGCCCAGACAACATTCCTGGTATGGTGTTGAAAGACTGTGCAGAGGAACTTCTTCAATGACATCTTTAACACCTCCTTGAAGCAAGACATTGTCCCATCATGTGTATACTTCCATCTGGCTGCAGGTACACCATCCCAGGACCAAAACTACTAGGCACAGGTCATATGGGTATTCCCAGGCTGTCCTGTTGCTAGAGACATCGCCACCTAAAGGTCTGTATTGCTCTGTATTGTATCACATTGTATTGCATTGCAGATCTACCTCATCTGTCTACCTCATCTACGCATGCGCAGCGTCGCTTGTTTTCACTGGAATTCCCGCCACTTTGGCTCCGGAAAATATTGTTTTTAACTTAGTTTTTCATTTCTACATTTGGACTCACTCGTGCCCAGCTTTTATTGTATTTACTTCTTCAAACCATGGACCAAAGCTTTTTAAGCTTCATCAGGCCTGTGGTTGCTTCTGATTACACCGGAGAAGTAAGACAAGGAAGTTGTGACGCCGAATCGCACTAGCACTTACTCAGTGGGATCTGAAAACAACTGGTGAAGTGGGCTGCCTGCCCAGGAGTGAAGAAGGTCTTCCTAGACATTTGTTTCTAGAGCCAGAATTAAACTCACCTCCCTGCGGTGGTTCTGTTTCCCGGGGTGATGGATCCCCAGCACAGGCTGCGATATGATGGCTGTATGCGAGTCCTGTCTCCCCACGCTCTCAAAACTGAGGGAGAACGTCTCTGGCCTGAAGGCTCACCTCATGGAGAGGGACAAAATCCTCCTGGATTTCCCTGACGTCGCCTCGACCCAGGCAAAGCTCCTCGCCCATCTTAAGGCTTCTGGCGCTGGTGACCGGCCGCCCACAACACCACCCTGCTGTGGACTGGCTCCATCACCACCGGATCTCCGACACCAGCACTCACCGAGTCCCGCTGGCACCCTCCACGTCCTGCCTTCGCCCCGTAGAGTGGCATTGCTCCACCAGGGAAGACGGAGCGGTGACTCCGAGTCTGGTGAGCTCAACTCCACTCAAGCCGAGTGAACTCTGGTCAGTGGTGATCAGGGGCACTGGGGCACGCCCATCTCTCCCTCCTCCGACTCCGGTTAACCACTGCATAACAGGTTTGACGTCCTAAGCCCGCAGGTTTTCCCTCCGCTGGGTGAGAGCTCCAGCTCGTCCCCGGGATCCGTCCATACAGCCAGTCGTGGCTCTCGCCGACCCAGGAGCCGGGGTCTGCTTGCCCAACCCAATCCCTCCCCTCTGACTCAGTTAGGAGCAGCCATGGGCCGGTGTACCTCCAGGCAGCCAGTGGAACAGCGCATCCCCTCCGTGCTGGTTGTCGGGACCTCAATGGTCAGGCACGTGAGGGTACATGGCAGCCAGACCTTCTGCCGCCCTGGAGCCTGCGTCAAGGAGGTTGAGTCATCCGCCCTCCAGCTGTGTTCAGAGCACAGCTCGGCCTCCACGCTGGTCCTGCAAGCCGGTACCAACAATTTAAAGAACCACCAGTCTGATGTCCGCAAGCAGTACTTCAGGTCCATGGTGGACCTCTTGCTAGACACGGGGAAGCATCTGATTATCTCGTTTTTTGGTGACGTCATGTACAGCCGCCTCCGCCAGCTGCACCTGTGGCTTAAAGGATACTGCAAAGTATTCCATTTGTGGACAACTTTAGGGCTTTCTTAAACAGACCCATGCTTTTTAAACACGATGGCCTGCACCTTAACCAGGAGGGGTCAAGACTTGTATATGTCAACATTGACCTGACTGTCCAGTCCTGCACCACCACCACCTCCTGACAACCCAGGATCAGGATGCAGAGTCACAGTTTAATACACATATCTGCGCTTCCCTTACCACAGACGCACAGGAAGCAGAGTTGCAGTCTTAGACACCTCTCCGTGCTCCTGTGGATCACTTTCCAGCTCATTATCCTATACAAACACTGTGTGCCTCACGGTCATCTATATTAATTAATTAAAAAATTAAAAGAAGAAGAGCTACACAGAAAAACTTCATACAAATCAACGACAAATCTGCAATATTGCAAAAATAATCAGAAAAAAAAATGTGGACTTTAAACATCAGATCTCTGTCATCTAAAGCTGTATTAATAAATGATCTGATATCAGATAACCATATTGACTTATATTTGCGTCAGTCTAAATGAATCCACTCCTCCCAGTCATATTGACACTCATATTCCTCGAGGCCGTGGCCGAGGAGGAGGTGTTGCAGCTATTTATGACTCAGGCCTATAAATCCACCCTAAACCTAAACTAAATTACAATCCATTTGAAAGTCTTGTTCTTGTTCTTTCACATTCAACCTGGAAAACTGTGCAGCCAATTATACTTATAGTGTAACATGCTCCTGTTCCTTACTTTGAGTTCCTATCTGAATTCTCAGAGTTTCTGTCAAATTTAGTCCTTAAATCTGATAAAGTAATCATTGCAGGAGATTTTAACATTCACATGGATGTTGATAACAATAGCCTTAGTATTGCGTTTATCTCTCTATTAGATTCGATTGGTTTTTAGTCCGAGTGTACATAAACCTACTCACCGTTTTAATCACACCCTCAACCTTGTTTTGGCTTATGGTGTGGAAATCAATGACTTAATAGTCCTTTCACAGAATCCTATTTTATCAGACCATTATTTAATAACTTTTGAATTCATATTACAGGACTACTCACCTCTGGGAAAAAGGTTTCTACGCTGGTAACTAAATGTAAGGAATGGATTGCATCTGCATTTAATTTAATGCCATATCCTAATATTCTAGATTCCTGTACCAACGTTAGTGGTGTGGTGTGGACACCGGTGGTCAGGAAAGATGTCCGACTGAAGAAGGAGGCCTTCCGGGATATGCTATCCCAGAAGACTCCGGAGGCAGTTGCAAGGTACCGACAGGCCAGAAGGGCTGCAGCCTCTGCTGTGTCAGAGGCAAAGCAGCGGGTGTGGGAGGAGTTCGTAGAAGGAAGGACTTTCGGGCAGCACCAAGGTGCTTCTGGAAAACCATTCGACATCTCAGGAGGGGGAAACGGGGAACCGTCCAAGCTGTCGACAGTAAGGACGGGACGCTGGTGACCTCAGCCGATGAGGTAGTCGGGCGGTGGAAGGAGCACTTTGAGGAACTCCTTAATCCGACTAACACACCCTCTTTTGTAGAGGCTGATGGGGAATCATTGTCAATGTCCCTGGCGGAAGTCACTGAGGTAGTCAAACAACTCCACAGTGGCAAAGCCCCAGGGGTTGATGAGATTCATCCAGAAATGCTGAAAGCTTTGGGTTTGGAGGGGCTGTCTTCGTTGACACGCCTCTTCAACATTGCGTGGAAGTCTGGGACAGTGCCAAGGGAGTGGCAGACCGGGGTGGTGGTTACTCTTTTTAAAAAGGGGGACCAGTGGGTGTGTGCCAATTACAGGGGTATCACACTACTCAGCCTCCCTTGTAAAGTCTACTCCAAGGTGCTGGAAAGGAGGGTTCGTCCTATAGTCGAACCTCAGATTGAAGAGGAACAATGTGGATTCCGTCCTGGACGTGGAACAACGGACCAGCTCTTCATTCTCGCAAGGATCCTGGAGGGGGCCTGGGAGTATGCTCATCCAGTCTACATGTGTTTTATGGATCTGGAGAAGGCATATGACCCGGTCCCTCGGGAGATACTGTGGGAGGCTGCGGGAGTATGGGGTGAGGGGGTCACTTCTGTGGGCCATCCAATCTCTGTACACCCAAAGCGAGAGCTGTGTCCGGATCCTCTGCACTAAGTCGGATTTGTTCCCAGTGGGGGTTGGCCTCCGCCAGGGGTGCGCTGTGTCACCAATCCTGTTCGTGATTTTCATGGACAGGATATCGAGGCGTAGTCGTGGTGGGGAGGGGTTGCAGTTCGGTGAGCTGAGGATCTCGTCTCTGCTTTTCGCATATGATGTGGTCCTGATGGCATCGTCGGTCAGTGACCTTCAGCACTCACTGGATCGGTTCGCAGCCGAGTGTGAAACGGCTGGGATGAGGATCAGCACCTCTAAATCTGAGGCCATGGCTCTCAGCAGGAAACCGATGGATTGCTTACTCCAGGTAGGTAATGAGTCCTTATCCCAAGTGAAGGAGTTCAAGTATAGAGGGGATGATGGAGCGTGAGTTTGGCCGGAGAATCGGAGCAACGGGGGCGGTGTTGCAGTCGCTCTAACGCACCGTTGTGACGAAAAGAGAGCTGAGCCGGAAGGCAAAGCTCTCGATCTACCGTTCAATCTTCGTTCTTACCCTCACCTATGGTCATGAAAGCTGGGTCATGACCGAAAGAACGAGGTCGCGGGTACAAGCGGCCGAAATGGGTTTTCTCAGGAGTGTGGCTGGAGTCTCCATTAGAGATAGGGTGAGAAGTTCAGCCATCCGTGAGGAACTCGGAGTAGAGCCGCTGCTCCTTTGTGTTGAAAGGAGCCAGTTGAGGTGGTTCGAGCATCTAGTAAGGATGC
This sequence comes from Echiichthys vipera, assembly GCF_963691815.1. Taxonomy (NCBI): domain Eukaryota; kingdom Metazoa; phylum Chordata; class Actinopteri; order Perciformes; family Trachinidae; genus Echiichthys; species Echiichthys vipera. Next base: position 12,635,124 of record NC_139825.1, on the reverse strand, counting down.
TCCCTGGGCGCCTCCCTAGGTAGGTGTTCCAGGCACGTCCAGCTGGGAGGAGGCCTCGGGGAAGACCCAGGTCTAGGTGGAGAGATTATATCTCCACACTGGCCTGGGAACACAGCACGGATCCCCCAGTTAGAGCTGGTTAATGTGGCCCGGGAAAGGGAAGTTTGGGTCCCCTGCTAAAGCTGCTGCCCCCGCGACCCGACCCCGGATAAGCGGATGAAGATGAGATGAGATGAGATGAGATGAAGTTAGATCCATGGTATAACTCACAAACCCGTGAATTAAAACAAATATCATGAAAATAAGAAAGTAAATGGTGTTCTACGAAATTGGAGAATTCTCGCTTAGTTTGGCAAGAAAGTCTAATAACATATAGGAAGGCCCTTCGTAATGCCAGAGCAGCCTATTATTCATCTTTAATAGAGGAGAATAAGAACAATCCTAGATTTCTTTTCAGCACTGTAGCCAGGCTGAATGAGAGCGACTGCTATATTGAGCCATGTATTCCTATAACCCTCAGTAGTAACGACTTCATGACCTTCTTTAATGACAAAATTATAACTATTAGAGACAAAATCAACTCGCTTGGCACAAATTTTTCTTCAAACCAAGGAACATGAGAAACAACTGTACAACCCATAATATTCTTGGACTGCTTTTTTACAGTTGACTTTCACAAATAAACCTCTACTATTTAGGCATCAAAGCCTTCTACTTGTCTCCTAGACTCTATTCCAACTAGGTTACTTAAAGAAGTTTTATCTTTAGTTAGCACTCCTGTAATAGATATGATTAATATGTCTTTATCAGCAGGTTATGTACCACAGTCTTTTAAAATAGCTGCAATTAAACCTCTTCTCAAAAAGCCTAGTCTACAAGGAAACTGCCTGTTATCACAGACTAATTCCACTTCATAGTCGGGGAGCCAAAGTCTCATTAGCTTAATACAATGGGTTAAACCTGACATAGCCTGCCATACTTTTTATTTGTCTTTTTTTCTATTAACTTTGACCCTGAAAACCAATAATTTGACGGTGTTCTTTACCACTCATACTGTGGACAAAGGACACGGTGTGTGCTAAAGTGCCCTCTAGGAGCCAAAATGCGTCCTAAAGTGCTCTCATGGTAGCCAAAACACGTGCTAACCTGCCCTCTAGGAGCCAAAATGCATGCTAAAATGCTCTCCTGGAGCCAAAACGTGTGATTAAGTGCCCTGCCCAGAGTTATTTTTTCTTTGAACGTTGTCACCACATGTGCTCTGTGCTTCTGGAATGCATTAATTGACAGCTTACCCAACCCACAAAGGATTTAGGGAAAGTGTTGATTTTCCAAAATTTTTTATCAAAATATAAAGGATGCATACACTAAAATGGCCACAATCTTTTTTCTCAATGTTTCCGGCAGAGCAGACCCTCCATTTATCAGAAAAAACATAAATAAACCCAATTTATTGATCTAATGAGACTTTAGCTCCCAGACTATGCAGTGGAATTAGTTTGTGATAACAGGGAGTTTCCTTTTAGATTGAATCTTAAATCATGTGTAATATGTCTCATATTTGAATTTCTAGTAGGCTTTTAATCAGAATGTCTTAAAACTTCCTGGGTGAGACAATGGGGTCATGAACTATAACCCGCAAGTGGAATTAGTGTGTGATAACAGGGTGTTTCCTTTTAAATTCAATCCAAAATAATATGTATTACACTACTTGAATCTTTATTTGTCTTTTAATTTGAAAATGAGAATGTCTTGAAACTTCCTTGGTGACACTGTGGGGTTGCGTTATATAACCCTGTATTTGAATTAGTGTCTGGAAACAGAGCATTGTTCAAAATTCCAATAAAATCTAATGACATTAGCTTACATTTGTCAATTCGCTGGGTTTTTATTTTGAAAGTAAATATCACAATGTACGCTCCAGATGCGCCAGGCACTCTAGACCAGGGGTATTCCACTAAAACACAGAGAGGTCCAGTCAGAGAAAATTTATTCAAGTAAAGGTCCGGAACATCATGTCCAATTTACGTTTGTGTGTTATATGTTGAAGAAGTCGTATCAGCGTCTGCATGTAAATAACAGATAAATAAATATATTATAAAACATTAACATTAACAATATTTGTCACTTAGTATTGAAGTGCACAAATACACAATCCCTCTCAAGAAGCGCTGCATCTTTTTAAAAAGAGAAAATAAATACAATAGCTCTGGAAAAATTTAGCATCTTCAAACAAAATTCTTAACTTGAGAGAAATCTAATTTTTCTTTAACTGTCTCACAATCTCAACCACTTTTACAGTAACAATCTTTACAAATCCTAACAATTGAACACTTTCAGTTTCTCTGTCTTTCCCTCTTATATTCCACTTCACTTCTTTCTGTTGCTCAGTGAGAGAATTGAGCTGTAGCTTTTCCTGCAAGGGTTTTAAATCTGGGACTAAATGGTGTCAGGGCCATTCTCATGCACATGTGGAGGTGCTCATTGGTAAGCCTGGACCGATATTTTGTCTTAATTATGTTCATTGTGGAGAAAGCTGCCTCGCAACTGTACGTGGAGCCAAACATGGTCAAGATGTACAGGGCCACTTTCCTCAGACCTGAAAAAGCTGACTCAGAAACCATTTGGAACCAGAAAGTGGCAGGGTCAGCTCCTCTGAACTGCTCTTTCAGGGCAACATCTGCCTGGAGATCAACCAGTTCTTTTTGCAGAGGTGCAGCATTAGCCCACTTGAAGAGCTGTGTGACTTCCTTTGAGAACCCCCTGACATCTGTGATGAGAAATGGGTTCTGAATGAAGATGGTGAGCTGCTGTCCAAAGCAGAAGCTGTCAAAACGTTTGCTAAAGTTAACAATCAGCTTATTAACAAAGTCAACAAAGGCAGACCCATCTCTCTTTCCCTGAACCTGGTCCTGCACTGCTGGGAAGTGGGCACAGTCTCCTTGCAGGTCTTCGCTGAACAACTCTAGTTTCCTCTGAAAGGAGAGCACAGCTGTTATCAGTTCACAAATAGAATTGTTCTTGCCCTGTAGCTTCATATTCAGTGTATTCAGATGTGAAGTGATATCCACCAAAAATACCACATTATTCATCTTTTTCTCATCTTTTAAAAAGAGAGAAAACTGTGTTGCCTTCTGACTCTTCAGCGCTACCAAGACATCTGCTACCTTCCTTCTGATGGACCAAAACCGCTCCAGAACTCTGCCTTTGCTGAGCCATCTCACATTGTTGGGCAGCAAAAGATCATCAGGGTTTGCTTCAACATCTCTGAGGAATTCTCTGAGCATACGATGCTGATAGGAGGTGGATGCCCTGAGAAAATGTATCATTTCCATTATTGTGTTCATCACCTCAGCATGCTCATCTGACAGGGTGGAACAGAGGACAGACTGGTGGATTATGCAGTGGTATGCAATGAGCTCAGGTTTGTCTTCTCTCAGTCTTGCTACAGTTACTCTCTCTCTTCCTGTCATGGCAGGGGCTCCATCCGTGGTTATGGAAACCACTTGTTTTGGCTCTATTCCTCGCTCTCTTAACATCTCCTTAATGGCCTGGTAGTTGTCCTCTCCTCGTGTACTGGTCTGAAGGGAAGTCACACCCAACAGGTCCTCACAGAATGTGTTCTGGTCTTTGTTGAATAACCTAACATAGACTAACAATTGAGCATTGTCAGAGACATCAGTGGACTCATCTACAGCCAAGCCTACACATGGTGCCTCATGGATGGCTTCATTCAGCTGGGCTAGTACATTCTGTGTTAAAACCTCACTTTTCTTTGTGGCTGATGATGCTGACATAGGTATTTGCGTTATTTTGTTACACAACTCTTCTTTTTTTTCTCCTTCATATAAGGTTTCAGCTACTGCACTCATGCACTCCTTGACAACCCCCCCTTCAGTAAATGTTTTTTTGTGTTGACCTAAAATCCAAGCAACTCTGAGGGAACATTCATAAGCACGTTGTTGGGCAGTGAATCAGTGGGTCAAGATCCTGGTGGACTGGTCATACTGGGCTCTGAGACTGCTTATTTTCTGCATCCTCAGCTCGGTCGAAATCTTTGTGCTTTATGTCATAGTGGCGCTTCACATTGCCACTTTTAATGAGAGCTACAGTCTCGGAGCATATCAGACACAGTGGTTTTGTACTGCGTGAGGGAAGAATGAACAGAAATGAATCTGTCCATTCCAGACTGAAAGCTCTATTTTAGCTATCAACTTTTCTTTTCTTAGATAGTGCCATCTGTTTCTCTCTGATCCAGACTCACTTTCTGACCGTCTGTTTCTCTCTGATCCAGACTCACTTTCTGACCGTCTGTTTCTCTCTGATCCAGACTCACTTTCTGACCGTCTGTTTCTCTTTGATCCAGACCTACTTTCTAACCGTCTGTTTCTCTCTGCTCCCGGCTCACTTTCTGACCGTCTGTTTCTCTCTGATCGAAACTCACTTTCTGACCGTCTGTTTCTCTCTGATCCCGACTCACTTTCTGATCGTCTGTTTCTCTCCCTACTCCCGCTTCACTCTTCCGATCGTGTGTTGATCGTCTTTGATTTTCTCCCTGTCTCCAAATCACTCCTCTGATTGTCTCCTCTCTCTGTACTGCTTTCTTTATCGTCCTTTCTGTCTCTCTGTTGTCCTTTCATCCGTCATTCGCCTCTTAATTTTTTGACTGTGCCACTGTTTGCTGCCTGGAATGCAGAGACTTGATTAGCTGAGTAGCATCACATGGGATGACTTAGCTCGTACGTGATTGGTCAGTTCATTTCCTGATCTGAACCGGAGCAGCCGTAAACACTAGAAAAGCTGCGACGAAAAGCTGCGCACGTTAAATCAATTTATCCCGTCAAATTAATTTACCGTAATAATAAATGTATTATAGTTCCGGGTCCGTACAGGATTGCCTCTGGGTCCGGACTCGGACCGCGGTCCACCAGTTAGTGAACTATGCTCTAGACGCTTCATTCGCGCCACGTCTTGTCGCGCCATACACTCCATTCGAGCTGTCTCCACCTGAATCGCATGTCATTGCGCCATTTACAATAATTAAAAAAAAATGTCTGCAGGACTATTATGTAACACACAGTTATCCGTCATCATCCATCAGGGCAGACCATTCACACTCATATTCATACCTACGGGCACTTATTTAGAGTCCTCAATTAACCTACCAACCTGCATGTCTTTGGACTGTGGGAGAACCCACGCAGACACAGGGAGAACATTCAAACTCCACACCGAAGAGCAATCATTTATGAGTGTTTTGAGTCCTTTAGTAGCTAAAGTATACTAGTATTAGATTGGTGGCGACTGTAAAGCAGGTTGTCCACCATTCCATTCGAAAGATCAGCGGTTTGATCCCTGGCTCCTCCAGATCTGCATGTCGAATGGCCTTGGGCAAGACACTGGGACCTAAATTGCTCCCCGTGCTGCGCATGGGTATGTGAATGTGGTGTGAATGTTTAGATTAGATTAGATGGTATATAGATGTCAACTGCCATCAGTGTGAATGTCTGAGCGAATGTGATTAGTGTGAAAGCGCCTTGAGCAGTCAGACGACTAGAAAGGCACTATATAAGTACAAGTCCATTTACCATTTACCATGATTAATCCCCAAAACCCCTTTCAGTTATTTCCCCCCACACAAATCCCTCTTTAAACTTTGTTCATGTTTCATTGCTCTTTGAATCATTTCGTCATTTACTTTGTTTTAAAATTACAAACTTCATTAATCAGTGAGTCCTAAAAAGATGATTAGCAATGGCCTAAGGCAACATATTACTGAAAAAATGCAATACTTTTCCACAGCTTTACAAACAAAACTCAATATCAGCACAACATAAGTATGGTTAATATGCAACCAAGTAATAGAAGAAACAAACAATTTCTAGCAAACGACATTAAACACACTACAAACTCACCTATGCACCAGAAAACAACACATACACGGTGGAGATCAACAGCAATGGGCCCCCATGGTTGAGCAGAAAAAACAGCACACCGCAAAGAGAGATCGATTGTCCCCAAGGAGTTGCATCTGAAAGCTTTTTCCTGTTATGTAGAGCTCATCCTGCCTACAAATGCAAGCAAATGCAACTGCCTAGATGGAGGGTGAAAAAGCGCACTCTTGACAGAGCGGCGTCCGATAGCTCATCCAGTCAATCGCTGCATCAAATTAACTAGCACATTGTCAGATACTCTTTCTGGCCTGAAGCCGTATGGATGAATGGGTCAAGCCTATGAAAGAAAGTCAGTACACACTTGGTGAGAAACAGAGGCAAATTGCCTCAAGTACTGGATGCAAAGAGAGCTTTGTAGTCACTCATGTTTCCTTAAGAAATGATCATGAAACAAAATGACAAGGATCATGCTGTGATTCTCTGAGTGTCAAGGGAGGTGTGATTGGCTTTGTGCTGGCTGTTTACATTATAGTAAGTGCTGATATAGCTCCTCTCATTGTTCATATCCACAAAGCTCTAGTTCTGTTGTTTGCTATCCATACTGCATTCATGAATTCAAATCCACATAAATGCAATGGGAAGAGCACAGCGATAAATAGGTAGAAAACATGAAGGTATTACTGGAACAAGAGTAAGAGCCAACTAAGGGCGCGCTCACACTATCCTCCCGGACCGAGACCCGGACTTTAGGGTACTTGTCCCCCCTCCCTCTCCCCCCCGCGCCCCAACCCCGTTTGTACTCACACTACCTGGGCCTCGGCCAATGCTTCTTGCTGTCCATACGCCTTCAAGCCGTAACACGTCACACGCGTTGATCGCGTGTGTGTGGCTTTGTTTCCAGATCTTTCCGTAGACCTCAGAGTTTTTGTGCGTCTTGTCGACTGTTTTTGAATATTTTCATCCGACCAAATCTGCAGTAAACACTCCACCTCCGCATCACACCAACGTGAACCTTTCACCGCCATTGTTGTTGTTGTTAAATGTCCGAACAGGCGCACATAACGCTACCGCCGTAGGGCTCGTGCTCATGCTCGTACACGTGCACACGCTCGTGCTCGTACATGTGCAAACGGCTCCGCTAAAGCCCACCTCTTTCAAGCGGGCCGTGGCGGCCCAGCTGGCCCCAGTTGAGCGCGGAGCGGGTGCGCTCACACTACTTAAAGGTACTAGACTTTAGCTGAAAAAACGGTTTTGGCCGCGGCCAAAAGGATAGTGTGAGCACGCTCTAAGAAAGCTCACACAAAATACTTTTCACTGATTACATGAGCTCTAAAGCTCCATTCTATGTGCACTAATTGGGTTGTGTCTTAGAGCGCACTCAGGAGCGGTACACTTGCTGGTCACGGCCCGTTTGGGAGAGGTGGGCTTTTGTAAAGCACGTTTGCACATATACGAGCACGAGCGTGCGCACGTGTACGAGCACGAGGCCTACGGTGGTTCTGACGTCATTTTATGTGCGCCTGTTCAGACATAGAAAAAAGAAGGACGGACCATGCATGGACATTTAAAACAATGGCGGCGAAAGGTTCACGCTGGTGTGATGCGGAGGTGGAGTGTTTACTGCAGATTTGGTCAGATGAAAATATTCAAAAACAGTTGGACAAGGTCTATGGAAAGATTTGTAAACAAAGCGACGCATCACGATGACGTCAATCAATGCGTGTGACGTGTGACGGCGTGATGATGTATAGGCAGCAAGAAGCATTCCGCCGAGGCCCAGGTAGTGTGTGAGTACAAACGGGCCTGGGCCGCGGGGGGGAGAGGGAGGGGGGGGGGTGGTACCCTAAAGCACGGGGCACGGTAAGGATGGACAGTGTGAGTGCGCCCTTACTTACTGTTTTATTCATGGCCAATTTAAGAAGCAAATACTTTACTTATCACTCCCAAGGAACATTCCAGCAGATACTCAAAGACCGACCTGATTTTCTATTCACCCAGAGTAGGCATCAGTGGCTTTCAGTCAGTCATGCATATACAATTCAGAGCTTAAAGCTGTTCGTTTTTATCATTATGGGCAGACATGATGCTGATTTTGCATGTTGGACAATTTGCAGAGTTAGTCAGTCAGAGACTCATCTAGTCAGTGAGAGAATAATCTCTCTGAACAGATATTTGCATATGAATGTAGAATCTGTAGGAAAAAGGACAAGAATCCGGTACGGAAAGTATTTGCTCTGGTTACTGATTGTAGTCCGAGTAGTATTGACCAATCACGTTTGAGCAGGCTTTGGTTTCAGGTTGGCGTGTAGACCAAAAGAGGCGGAATGCATTTGCCAAAATGCAATCCCATGGGCTATCGTCTGATGATGATTGCCATTTTTGTTAGCTTTTTAAAATTACATTCACATGCAAGTATTTGTTTAAAGAGAAGTTGTCTCAACTACAATCTTGCATCTCAAGTTGCTAATTGGACATTACCAATGCATCAAAGAAGAAGTCTTGGCCTGAATATCCACTGGCTACACCCATATCCAAGAAATATTGTCCATTGCTCTTAGAAGCTAAATCGTCTTCAGAGCTTATATAGGATTAGAGATTGGTGAGACGTTGTCTGACTGGTGGTTCAGAATACCAATTCAGTATTGTTTTTGTTCAACATATTGCCGTTTGCTCTTAATTTTAACCTGCACATTTATTTTATTCTGCCACAAGCAACATGTCCACAGACTGACAATACCAATGTAAAGCAAAATGGCACTTCAAACTACCACTTGCAGACTTTTATCAGACATACTGTTGGTAAAAGCAAACATACGTATGCCCTTGATGTGCCTAAGGATTTTTAAAAAGGAAAGAAATGCATACTCCTGCTCTCACGAGTTGAGCTTTACTGGAGGTCCTCCAAACTTCAAGTATCATCGGCTACATGACTTAAGACATCTGTCTTTAGTCTCACAAGGACTAATCTCTGACGTGTGAGAAGAAAAAATAATCTCCATTAAAGTTACTGTACTATAGCGTGATAATCATATATTGCTGTGAAGCAGAAGACTACAAAAGGAAAAAAAGGGAAAAGCTAAAAATATAGTTTAATAAAAAATAGTTTTCGATAAAATGTTATGAGTTCATGAAAAATACAGAATATCGAGGCATTCATTTTCAGTTGTGCAAGTGGATCTGTCAGACTGCTATGGCTTTGTACAGAAGATCTACCATTCTCAGGTGGAAATGGGAGATTATAGCAAGTAGGAATTCAGCTTTTTGCATTTCTTAGTAATGTTGAGCTTCTGTGTTACACCATGAACGTGGAACTGTGACCAGTCAGAAGGGATGTTTTTCTTGAATGCAAGAATGTTGTGGCTGAAGTCCACATTTCTCTCTGATTGACAAACACAGGCTAAGCATTCTGACACAAATCCGGATACAGGTGAGTGCAGGTAGCATCACACTGCTTCTGATGCAGATTAATTTGAAATCCCCCTTTCCCTTTGGTGTACTGTGTTATACTCGCTCTCTTACTTCCTCTGTCTGTTTGTGTGTGGGGGTGTCTGGGCGTAGGGGGTTATGTTTTCATATCTGTGTGCATGTAAGTGTGTGCGCCATTCCATTGTGATGATGCCTACTCTCCCATAGGGATAGTAGGATTGTCCAGATAAATCATCCTCAGCTGGGCAGCCACACCACACATAAAAAAAGGAGGGGGAAAGGGAAAAAGGAAATCCCCACCTCTCTCCCAGAGGTGGGAATGTACATGAGTGGAATCCAAAAAAAAAAAAAAACAGGGCAAAGATATGATAAAAGGGAACGTTAAAAGTCGAATCATTACAAATGGATGCAAAGACTTAAGTCATAGGTGCAATGAATGACCAGAACTTCCTTTGTGTTATGGAGCATTCAGACAGGAAAATCTACAGTGGGAAGAGAGCCAGAGCAGAGGCAGAAATGAGGAGCTGGGCACACAGCTGCTAGGTGCATTGTTGAAGCCTGGGGTAAAAGTAGACAGTCCCCAGGTCTCGCTCAGTAGAACATGTTATTGCATGCACAGTGTGGCCGTGCAGGAATTGTATATGTACATAGGTGCAGATCCTGGGGGATCCCAATTTCTGAAAAGCATGAATTGTCCCCGCCAATAAAGTACCCTCAATGTTTCAAAATTGAGCAAATGTATTTTCAGACTTCACATTCTTCACATTTTAGATTCACATCTAAAAAGAAAAGTTGAAATTGAAATGGTAGATATTACATGTATATTTACTAATATAACACTTAAGTAAACAGTGATACGCCTTTGGCTGTTTAGGAAAAATAAAGGTAAGCACAGTAAATCCATGTGCAGTACTTTTTGAATGATATGGCGAGCCTCTACGAAGTTGTCATTCGTGGAGGCATGGTATCAGTGGTATCAGTTGCATATGGGCAAAAAAAAACACTTTTGAGCCCCCCCGGCTTGGCTAAATCTTTAACACTGAACTCTTTATTCTGAGCAGAGTTGCTGATTAGAGATGCATCCTGTCCTCATCTAATAATGCATTGACACCTTTGCCCGGTCACTCCAGATCAGGCTGCCCTGACCAGCAGCAGATGGCTGTGAATGGGAAGTTATGCAGCATGGAGCAAGAGTTCATCTCGGTTGTTTGATTATACAGTACATTTAACATTCTGCAGTTTACTAGTTCTGCCAAATGAATGGAGCAAAACAAGGTAACAATACGACCAGAGTTAAGCAACTAATGAGTCTTGTTTTAATTTAAAACCAATTGATTCTGAGGCTCACCGGACAGTTGATTGGTACACAAGGTCTTCACGTCTGCGGTAGTCCTCCATGTGAGAGTAATTTGTATTAAACATAGCATCGTAGGTGAAGATTTTCTGCTTGATGGTCCCTCCATCTGTGACCTGTGAAGCAAAAAGAGAGAGCAATTAATATGATGATTCCTCTAATGATGGATGAGATAGGGTCTACCCTTTTTGCCCCTAGAGCTCCTCCTACGCAACTATCACTTGTCCCAAGGCCTGGAGTATAGATAGTGCTCCTGCCTCCAATTATCTCATTGATTCATTTGCAGCCATGCTGAGCTCATCCCTTATAATGTCTAAAAGCAAGGGATTGAAAACCTGCTGACATGATAACATTGGTGAGACAGTCTCTTCAGCAGTTGCCGGTATGTGTTCATGCACATGGTTAAGTCTTAATTAAGACTGGCACAGTACGGCGTTATGCATGTGTCGAGCAGTTGGCTTTCTACAGACATAATGGCTTGTGACGAGAGACTGCAGAGGTAAGGGGATAGAGTATTCAAAACACAGTTTTTTTTCTGCATCTTCATGGCAGATGATGGAGTAGTTATTTCCTTTATGATATTCGCAGGAGTGTTAGAGTCACTTAGCATTTGAATGACTGTGATTTCTTCTCTTCTCAGAAGCCACAGACAGCCATGAAGGAAAAAGGGTGACAGGATTTTAATGGAGCCACTAATGCTGCTTTGAAGAAGGAAATTGTTGGGTCCTTCTTTCGTTTGTCCCTGAAGATGCTTCCCTCCTGATCCAATCCAATCCATTCAGTGAGGTAAACAACATCAACGCATTCGGAGATTAGTCCGTATAATATATAATGTACGCATGAAGAGACAAAGCCAAATTGTATTAATATAAGTTAATATAAGTTACCCCACATTCACAGTTGTTCCCTGTGAATGTGGGGTAACTCATATAACCTCTTGCCTTTGGAGAAAGCACACTGCCTCAGGCTTGTTTGCTAAGTGGCACTGCACAGGGAGTTGACAATGCTGAAACAACCAAAAGCAAGATATAAATCACCTGTAATCTATGAGGGAGGCTTTAGATTTTTTCCAAATTTAGAATATCAAAAGGTCAAGACACTTGCTTGCAAGACTTTTTCAAAAACATTCTTCCACTCGAGCATCATTTTAGACTTGTGACACTATCTCACTAAGAGGTTTCGGAACCCAAGCCTATTCTCATTTTGTCACGGCCCTCTGTGATTGATTCTGATGCACAAATCCCACCATAGCAATCCAGAAGAACACAGTGACAAACTGTGACTAACCAAGTGGTTTTGTTGTCCAAACGTAACCACATAGTTTTGTTTGAATTCACTGCACTAGCCTAGCGTTCCCCGTGTTTGAAACAGTGACCGTAGCGGAGCATTACCGTTTTCCATGCAGGGCTACCAAGTACATTGACAAGTGACGCCAAAAGGTCCTGAAAAAATGGCCATGCATGACAAGTTAGGATGAGAATGGGACTATTATATTAAAAATGAACAAATGGTCATATTGGTACAAGCTCACACATCGTTGCTTGATGTAGACACCCAGCAATGATGGGGTTTTGATTTTAAGCTACAGAACAGGGGGATGCAACAGGAACTTGTGGCTACCCCAGCCGGACCTTTGTTAAAACGGCAGATGCCTCCAGAAAGAAAACCAAATTGGTTGAGAAAGAAAAAGATAATAGGAGAAACAACATAGTCATCCCATATGTGGCTGGGGTATCGTAGAAACTCAGGAGGATCTTCAACAAACACTGCATCCCTGTGTATTTCAAACCCGGTAACACACTCAGACAGAGACTAGTACATCCAAAGGACAGAACACCACACCACCACAAAAGCAACCTGGTTTATGCTGTCCAATGCAACGAGGAATGCAAAGATCTTTAAATTGGAGAAACAAAACAACCACTGCATAAAAGCATGGCCCAACACAGGAGAGCTAACTCCTCAGGCCTGGACTCCGCTGTCCACTTACACCTCAAGGAGAAAGCCCACTCCTTTGATGACAGCAATGTCCAAATCTTGGACAGAGAGGACAGATGGTTTGAAAGAGGAGTAAAAGAAGCCATCTATTTAAAAGGGGAGAAACCATCGCTAAACAGAGGAGGAGGTCTGAGACACCACTTATCTCCAATTTACAATACTGCCCTTTCATCCCTTCCCAGGAGATTCAACAATCTAACCTCAAAGGACAACTGTTGACACATGACCCCGTGTGACCCCAACGACTGTCGTTCAGACTCAATAGAGCACTAACAAAGTGGAAACCAACTGCCCACCAACGACTGTCACTCTAACGACGGGCGTGGGCATTTGGAGCACAAAGGGTTTCTGTGACATCATCGGCCTCGTGAGAGGTTAAATACCTGGATCTCACACCATTTAGTTGGACCAGTCCCAGCCTGGTCAGATGCGTACATGAACTGATGAAGCCTCTTGGATGAGAGGTGAAACGTCTTCCTAGACAAACAACCAGTCCAGTTGTTTTTGACTGAAATTGCTTTGAGGATAACGATGACCTGGACGAATGAGAACATTCACAGGCTTAACAGGAAACGACAGCTTCTAAAAGCAAAGCCATGTTTGAAAACTGTGCTTTCCAGCCATCCAGACTTGTGCCACCACTGTAGTTACAGTAATGGACCTTTTTATACAGCCTGGTCTCACCAAAAGGCGTGTGAATGACACGCTATTTCTCTCAAGCCATCTCGCGTATAATTACAACGCATGTCATGTTTTTTGCGTGTCATTTTACGCCATGTAGTCTCAACTTGTATAGTGCAGAGATGGCGTTGTCATTTCACGCACAAATGTCATTGAGGGAAAACCCACGTGTTCGTATTTCTCCGCTACTTTCCGGAGAAATACGAAGTGGTGGAGCTTTCTGTCAGAGGGTTGTTTTTAAATCAATATTTCATGTGAAGGATGGCTGAAATAACGGGCGTGAAATGCCCTAACCCTAACCCTAACCCTTACCCTAACCCTAACCCTAACCCTGGGGAACTACGGGCGTTAAATGACACGCGAAAAAAGCTTAATATGCGTAGACATGCACGCGAAAAGTCATGCAAGTCATGAAAAGTGGCGTGCTATTTATACACCCTCCCATGAGACCACGTTGTTTTATAAACATCACCATAGTGATTCAGAGACAGTTCTGCATTTCTACATGGCTGTACAACACCGTATGTGAAAATGGTTCAACAGAGCTTAAAAAGACTACCTATCTTTCTTGATGTATAACACCTGTATGTAAATCTGGGAGACAGCACATTTTTACTGCGTTAATAATGAGATGTCACAGAGACAAAACGTGATATACATTACAGGCATTACAGTATTAGGCAAGAATTTATTAAGACAAATTATGCAGCAAAACTGTCAATGAAATGGAATGGTTCTTTTCTAATTACTTGCTTTTTCTCTCTTTCACACAGGAATAGTGCTAGGAACGCACCATTTAGTCTGGGACTATATCAAATACCTTTCCATTCTATGAAACTATTCTCCCCATTATATTTGCAATCCTCTAAAATGTATCTGTGTATATATATAATTAGCTAAAGTCAGACAAGTCATTTTTTGTATTGATGCTCATTATTTTCTTGCATGTTTGTTTTGAGCAACCCAAAGGCTTTCACTAAAACAGCTACTTCAAATCATTGAGTTTTAGGTTTATGCAAAACAAAGATGTAAGCAGCTGTTGAAATTTTAACTTCCACATTTGGCATCTGCATTACAGGGTTTTGGGGAATGTATTAATGATTAAATACAAAACACAGAGCCACAGGATACTCAGGAACATGCACACCAATCATTGCAAAAGCTTTCCAAAAGCTGAAAGCTTGCATGTTGCATGTGTATGTACATGTACATGTGTTGGCACACATTTTGCATATCAATGGTGGAGTTCCACTTGACCTAAAGCAGCTGAAGCGTTAAATCCTCTGGCAACAGTGGCTTTGAGCATCTGAGGGTACGTCCACACGATCGAAAACAACCTTTTTTTCCTCTGTCGTTCTTAAAAAGTTTTCTGTCCACAAATTGGTTCGAGAAATATCTCTTGTCCACTAGAAACCAGTGAGAACGACTAAAAATTCTGTAATACACATGCCAGGCCTGGATGTGGCGTTGTAACTGCCACTGAAATACACCAACACGGAGAAGAAGAGACGGGGAGATGGTGTTGTGTATAATTATAATACAAACACTGGAGAGTTTCTCTCTAAATCTGGAGATTTCCCAAATCCACCTCCATCCTAGAGATAAATCTGTCGACTGTTTCTGGTGTTATTTGAGACTTTTGTGCCGTTTTGGACTCTGATGCACTAAACACTCCATTCTCAACAAGCAAAGGGTGCTGCTGTGAGCCCCTTCCCAGGCCCAAAGCACTCACAGGCGGGCACTTTCTTGCTACTTTCTTGGCAACTTTATTTATAAAAAGCGACTAGCGACCAATTTAGCATCTTATTCAGAGCATCAGGGAAAAGGGATAAATATATGGTTGGCCTAATTCATTCACATGCATGTGGCTTACAATACAGTTCAGTGTATGGATCCGTGTCTGTCCTCTCGCAGCAGCACTGTTGTTGTTATGTCGGACGATGACTGCATCGTTAACAAAGTATGAGGTTTCGCCGTCCAGACGACAACCCGGGGGGGTGTTCTCAAATCTTCCCATTCTGGGACCTGGTTACAAAAAATACAGTTTTCAGGCTCCGATAACGCCAGCTACGTGTGGACAGGCCCTGACTGTGTGCCCTGATTAGCAACATTTCTGTTTGTTTGCAGGTAACAAGTCTTCTTATCTTTTTAACACATCCCATCGACATGCTTGTTAATTCATTTAGTAATACAAATATACATGCAAAAATTATATTTGGTTGGTTTGTTAAATTAGCCTATTCTGAGTTAATTGTTTTTTTTATTTACATGTAAGAGGCCACTTACATATGTATGCATTAAAGCAAAAAATCACTTATCCAGTGGAGTGCAAATAAAAGCACCAGCATTGATTCCCCTGAGAAGTGCATTACTTCTGTTGCAGCTACATGTCTTAGTTGGCCACGATGGCCTGAAGGCAGTTCTCTAAAGTCCTCAGGTGGCAGAGGTGTTGATACAGTAAAGAGAGTAAAGAGGGAGTGAAGTAAAGATACAGTTTGAGAACTTGTGGATTATCTCTATGATTTTTGGGGGGATTTCATTAGTTCAGATCAAATGAAGACTACATGGGGCATTCACATTAGCAGCATTTCAAATTCATTTATTTCCCATCTAAAGTGACAGTAAAAAAGAACTTGCATTGCTATCATGACATAAGGGAAAAAAAACACAACTATGCTTATTTGTAGAGATCAGCAAGTGCATCTACTTAAAGAAAGGATTTATAGATTCCCTGCAAGGAAGCTCACTTCTCTCTACTATCCAAACACTTTGCAGTTGACTTTAGAGTTATACAGCTTAATAAACAGATGCAATAATGCTTTGCGGACCCTACAACACTGAGGTGAGTTAGAGACATTGTCTAGCTGTCTCCTCTTTCACAGCCCCTCTAATCCAACAAGCCTTACAATTGCTTCCATCCTCTCTCTGAAAAGCCTGGTGGTTTGTAATGCAAGTGTCCGATTTCTGGTTCTAGAAGCTATAAAGGACCACAGAGGAGATCTCTGCCTCAGACAGGCCATGTCTGTGGCATCCTCTCTATATCTATCCCCCCCTTAATGATTTCACCTCTGAATTAAGACTGATCCATACAACCCCTGTGTAATAAATCTAAAATAATCTGCACATAAGTGGATGTCTGCCTGTCCCCACAAGGGGACCTGTTTGTGGTATATATAACTGACTATTGGAGGAATAGAAAAGGAAGCGAGTGGTAGGGGGAAAGAAGAGCCAAACAGTTGTACAAGAGGGAGTGCAAGAGGGAGATGAATACTCTTTAATTGCAGAAAAGCACCGTTAGGGAAGCAAAGCTTTGCTACATCTGCTTTGTTGAATCCAGGCCACGCAATGCATATGGGGCACAGAGGCACCAAACCTCTCCAACATTTGGCCATCTGGAGATATGAAAAGACAAGCATGGGTGGTCAAGAGTGAGATGCACGGTGCGTATTGTTGTATATTGTATATACCTACGTTTAACCACAATGTCCATTGCACTCTGTCACATTTAGTTATTGTTTGATTTATGTTATGTCAGCTTTATTTTTATTTGATTTATGTTAGCTTATTGTCACTCTGATCCTTCCCCACCTTTGTATTGAAACAACACACTACAAGGGTGTGAAGTTGCTAATGGTCTGTTCTGCTACCCCTGCTTTCTAATTCACCCTGATGGCGCCAAGACGGACACAGCCTGGACAAAGCCTGGACATGTGTCACTGATATGCAGCATCTCTTGGAAAAGGAGAAGAAACATGAAGCATCAAAAATGCATATGGACAGCTGCCTAAAACTTTCAGCCTTTGGGAGGGTTGCAACATAGTTGGATGAGAGCTACAGGTTAGCTGTGCGGCATCACAACGATGAAGTGAGCAAAAACCAGCCTATCCTAGGCCGTCTTATTGACTGTGTAAAATTATGTAGCGTGTTTGAGTTAGGTTTGCAAAGCAAGAATGAAAGCGAGGGGTCCAGCGACCCAGGAATTTTTTGTGGATTGGTCGACTTAGTGGCGTTGCTGGACGAGGTGTTTGAGGAGCACCTGAGAATGGCCACAGACTTTAAGGGCACGTCAAAGATGATGCAGAATGAGCTGCTGGATTGCATGGCATCTGTCACCAGGGAACATATGGTGGAGGAGGTTAAAACGGCTGATTTGTGGCAATCAAAGCAGATGCAATCACAGACGTGTCTACACAGACTCAGTAGGTGCTTGTGCTGAGATAGATGGACGGAAAACATGCTGTGCAAGAACGGTTATTTGAGTTTGTCCCCATCTTGTTAAAACCTGCTGACTCCATTGACGATGCAATTTTGGAGTGACTGAACAGTGTTTCCACTTACGATGAAACTCATTGTTCAGGCTTATGAGGAGAGAGGGCTGGTGTGCAGCAAAAGGTACATGAAGAGTACAAAAATGCCCGTTATTTGCATTGTTATGCACGCCATCTGAATTTAATCATGCAGAAGGCCACTTCGCACATACCAGCAGTGACAGTTTTTTTCTCTGACTTGGGTGGGAATTCCAGTTTTTTTACCCGGTCACCCAAACGCACGGCACTTCTCGACCAGATTGTTGCACGAAGGCTGCCTAGAGCATCATCCACAAGATGGAACTTCATCAGCAGGGTTGTAAGTACTGTCTATGAGAACCTGGTTGACCTCATAGAGTCAGACAGCTCATTTTACAGCATCACCTTGATGGAGGCATCTGGCTTCCTGGGGATGCTGCAGGACAAAGGGTTCTGTTTTTTCCTGCAGCTATTTGATCAAATCATGCCTCATGTTGACATGATGTACCAACTGCTGCAGAAGAGGGACATTTACATGATGTTCATCAAACATGACTTGCAGAACTTCACCAGCAATGTTCAGGCCATCAGGTAAGATAATACAACATAGTAATTGTGTGCATCTACTATAGTAATTATGTGCATCGACCCTTGTCTGCTTTTAAAGGTAGATGTACAGTTGTTCTCAATACAACTGATTACCAGGCAAAGATCGCTGCACTACTCAGTGACTTTAACACTTATGAAACTCTGAAATGAGACCTCACCAGCGGATACAAAAAGAAGGTTAAAGAGTGTCTACAGCAACTAAAAAAGGAGGGGGTCATTGAAAAATCACAATATTACAGGCTCTATCCCCAGGACATAAACCCCTGCTTATATGGACTCCAAAAAATCCGTAAAGAAGGGGCCCCGCTCAGGCCCATTGTCAGCAGCATAAACTTGGTTACTTAAAACATTGCCGAACACGTAGCCAACATCCTGGCAACACCCCACACCACATCCAAAACTCCATAGACTTTGTGAACAAAATCTGAGACTTAAAAATGGATCCAGATGAAACCATGGTACCCTACGGGATGACCTCCCTGTTCACATGTATTTCAACCATGGAGGTTTTGGCCACAGTAAGAGAGCGGCTCACAATTCCTTACACAACCGAACAAATCTCAAACCAGACCACATTTGCCAACTTCCGTATTACTTCTGTGCCATGGGTTCACAATGCAGCCCTTTCATCCCTTCCCGGGAGATTCAACAATCTCACCTCAAAGAACAACTGTTCACACATGGCCTCCTGGGACCCCAACGACTGTCGTTCAGACTCAATAGAGCACCAACGAAGTCGAAACCAACTGCCCACCAATGACTGCCACTCTAACGACGGACGTTGGCACTTGGAGCACAAAGGGTTTCAGTGACATCATCGGCCATGTGAGAGGTTAAATACCTGGATCTCACACCAGTTAGTTGGACCAGTCCAAGCCTGGTCAGATGGATGGTAAATGGACTTGTACTTATATAGCGCCTTTCTAGTCATCTGACTACTCAAGGCGCTTCACAGTGTCTGTCACATTCACCCATTCACACAGACATTCACACTGATGGCAGTGGACATCTACATACCATCTAATCTGATCTAACCATTCACACCACATTTACACACCCATGCGCAGCACGGGGAGCAATTCGGGGTTTAGTGTCTTGCCCAAGGACACTTCGACATGTGGAACAGGGGGAGATGGGGATCGAACCACCAATCTCTCGAACAGAGGACGACCCACTCTGCCACCAAGCCACAGCCGCCCCAGATGCGTACATGAACTGATGAAGCCTCTTGGATGAGAGGTGAAACGTCTTCCTAGACAAATAACCAGTCCAGTTGCTTTTGACTGAAATTGCTTTGAGGGTAGAGGACAAGGCTTTGATCTCCTTAAAAGAAGTAACCCAGAACAATTGGTTTAGATATGTGGACGACACATGGGTTAAAATCAAAACCGAAGATGTACAAACCTTTACCGAACATACAAACTCAGTGGACAGAAACATCAAGTTCACCAGAGAAGAAGTCAAGGAAAATAGTTTGCCTTTCTTAGACTGTGACGTCCATAAGGAGAATGACATAAGCCTCCACATTGGGGTATACAGAAAACCCACTCACACAGATAAATATCTACTATTTGACTCCCACCACCCTCTGGAACACAAGCTTGGAGTTATCAGAACACTGCAACACAGAGCTGATAACGTACCCACCAGCTCACAGGCCCAAGGGGAAAAACGCAAGCACCTGAGAGGCGAGTGACTTTTGTGAAAGTGGCAGCTGCTTTGAGAAAAATCAAAGTGGTTGAAAAAGAAAACAAGAGAAACAGTCATTCCGTATGTGGCTGGGGTATTAGAGAAACTCAGGAGGATCTTCAACAAACACTGTATTTCAAACCCAGTAACACACTCAAACAGAGACTAGTACACCCCAAAGACAGAACACCACACCCCCAAAAAAGCAATCTGGTTTATGCTGTCCAATACAACGAGGAATGCAAAGAAATCTACATTGGAGAAACAAAACAACCACGGTATAAACACATGGCCCAACACAGGAGAGCTAACTCCTCAGGTCTGGACTCTGCTGTCCACTTACATCTCAAGGAGAGAGCCCACACAATTGATGACAACAATGTCCACATCCTGGACAGAGAGGACAGATGGTTTGAAAGAGAAGTAAAAGAAGCCATCTATGCAAAAGTAGAGAAACCATTGCTAAACAAAGGAGGAGGTCTGAGACACCGCTTATCTCCAAATTATAATGCTGCCCTTTCACCCTTTCCTAGGAGATTCAACAATCTAACCTCAAAGAACAACTGTTCACAAATGGCCTCCTGTGACTCCAATGACTTATGACGTTAAGACTCAATAGAGCACCAACAAAGTCGAAACCTACTTCCAACCAACAACTGTCACTTTAACGACGGTCCTTGGCACTTGGAGCACAAATGGTTCCAGTGACATCATCAGCCTTGTGAGAGGTTAAATACCTGGATCTCCACACCAGTTAGTTGGACCAGTCCCAGCCTGGTCAGATGCGTACATGAACTGATGAAGCCTCTTGGATGAGAGGTGAAACATCTTCCTAGACAAATAACCAAGTCCAGTTGCTTTTGACTGAAATCGCTTTGGGGACTGTCAAGTTAGCTATCTACTTTTATTTATTATGATTTGTCCCATTGAACGGTTCATCTTAGCGATCATCCCAAAAGTTGCCCCCCCCCCAAGAAATTTGTCAGGAGTCGCCACTGGTAAAGACATAGGCTTCACAGTGACAGTTATAAACAAATGCTTCTCTGTCTATTCGCTGTTCAATTGCAGTTTTCTGTGTCAACATTTTCAAAGTAGAAAGTGATATTGTGGTGGTGATTTAACCCCTGAAACTTTTGCAAGAGATACAACAGGCCGAGAGACGTGATGCAGTAAGCACACAAAGTCCATGTAGCGGGAGCGGCGCCTACAGGAAGCACGTGGAGCAAGTCTCCCAGCGCGCCCAGCTAAGACAGTTCCGCTGTGATGTAAGCGAGGACAGCAGTCAACAACGGCCACTACGGTCAGGAATTACTTTTTCACATAGGCTTCTACTCAAAGAGCCAGTAAATATTCCCTTGCGGGCCGGATCCACACGCATTGTGTGGTTACGTCAGCGCTGCTGTGCCGGTTACACGGTAAAATCCATACCATGGTGCAAATTCTTACCGGGGCTATCTCAGGGGTTAAGCCCTGTTCTCTCGGCCTGTGTGGGGTGGGCCTATTTAAAGGCTGCAGCTCCATCAACAGCCACTGGAGGAAATTCAACTAACACACATAAGGCCAACTGTGAGTGATTCAAGCTGAATTCTGCTTCATAATTTCAGGCAGCAGTCAGAGAATCACTACAGCAAGTCGTTTAATAGAAGTTTTGAAGCTGGTTAGGAAGAGAGATGACATGAAATGCATGCCATTTCTAAATATATTCTAATCTCTTCGTACAATGATATGGAGGACCTCATGGAGTTAATATCGTGTTAAGATAGGGTTGAGCAATAACTGTAAGTTCTTCATGTGGTATTTTATGAGTGAAAATAAGGTTTAAAGAAATATTAATCTATATTTTACTAGCATTTCTTTGTGATTTGAATCTACAAGTCTAACACTTTGAAAGATGAACAGCTGCATGGCTCTCAAATAATATCCTAATGAGATTTATTTCCTTTCAGGCCCTCATTAAAATACTTAAGACAAGCAGCAACAAAAGAGTTGATCAGAGCATTGTCATGAACTGGCTTGGTACTTTCCTTCATATCCATGGTAATTTGCCTAATATTATTATCACACAAAGTGTCTTTTAAACAGGGCAGACGCATTGGGAGGCATTGTCTTACTTGTAAAATTGATATAATTGCTGTATGCAGGAACAACATTAATACAAAATCCAGTGTATCATGTGTGCAGGACCTTTTATTCATACTTTAAATCAAGTTATTTTTATCTTTAATGTTTATTTTTATTTGAAGAATTTTTACAGCAATGGTAATGTTACTGGGTTTTAAAAAAAATAATCATTTGAATTTAATGTCCTCTGTTTTATTTTACAGTAGAGTAGTTTGTGATAAGGTCTTGTATGGACCTTGTTGAAAACCTAATGATGTATCTCATGCTTGTCATGTGAACAATGACATGCTCAATATCTTGATGAAGATACTAGATGGTATAATGAAACATAAGCAAAGAACCTTTGAGCAACTGTAACAAATAGGCGAACAGCAGCAGAGCACACTGGGAGATATGCAGTATGTGAGGTAAGGGAGTGCTAAGGTACAACAATAATGCACCATGCCCCAGTGAGGTAAGAGACGGAATTTGCTGTCATTGCTTTTATGGAGCACAACACATTATATACTAGGGACAATATAGAAGCAAGTGTAGCAAAGTGCTGTACCTAAAAAAGTGTAATAAACCAAACAAAATACGATGCTGCAGGATAAAAGTGTATCCTGTATTAACTTTATTAGCCTGCAGAACTTAGAGCTGCCAAGTGTAACTAGGGGGAATGCTGCCGTGGTGGTATGGCTTGTCTGCTGACTGAGGAGGTCCATAAGTGATGACTGTGGATGTGCTGTGTAATGTTGATCTTCATTCAGTAAGCAGATAGATCCAGCAGCATTGGTGGCCCTGCCTCTTAACCTGTGCGTTAAAAGCTCTGCATGCTGTGCACCCCTACTGGCTGTTGAGTGACAGAGGACGTGGTTTAAGGGATTCCATGGTTCAAATGACAGGCTCCTTTCCCCCCTTTGTCTGTCACTACTCTCAGTGGGGGAACCACAGCTCGCACTGGGAGCAAACATTTACGGTATGCTCAGATTTACTCATCATACAATGCCATGCTAATTTAAACAGATGCTGACTTTACAGGAAAAGTGAGTTTAGCAATACCTTTACAGGGAAATCGGAAGGAAATTCTATAGGAATTCAACAGGCTTCAGCACATTCTGTGTGATTTTGGGACATTTATTACAGAGATATACCCGGCAAGATTGTTCATGGTGATGCTACCGTCATCTTTTTTGTTAATTCTTATAAAATATAATGAAATATGTGACCATTACTGGGTCCTCAAGAAGATCTTACATCTTGCATTAGTGTAATATTAAAGTATATCCATTAATATGAAAATTTTAGGTTCAGTGTGTCTTTGGGGGTCTTCAGTATGATACGTTTTCAGTACCATTCAGTCTATATGCACACACAAGGTACAGCATAATATCAGAAGGTATTTTCTCTGGCCCGTTAGTGCCATCACATGCTCCCACTCTGCTGTCAGGCATTTTCATTCCAATGTTACAGAGTACAAACAGGTTGTGATTGGCTGCTGCTGGAACTTGCATACATGGATTAGAGCTGGGCTTCATGAAATCTGTGCCACCAACAGGAACAGACCAGCTGCATTCAGCTGCACCCTGGAGGTGGCGAGGGTCGGGCACAGCCAGGGTATTAATTCAGGCAGTTAACCGTTAGGCAAGAGTGTTATCTAAAGCCATCTGGGACAAGGCAATCCAGAGATGGTTATAATATGGCTGTCACTCTGATGAAGACAGGCTGACAGTGAGGAGGTGATGAGATCAAAGTACACTGGTTATTTTGTAGTTACTATATACAGTATAGTACAGTAGGTCATATCCTGGGCTAGATTTATTTACATGAAAGTTTAAGAAAAAGATGGAAAAGGCTCTTTCTTTTTTGAATGAAATTAAAGTGGCGCTAGAGTTTAGAAATATGCGTTTGTGACTGGTATACGGCTCATACTTATATTCCCAGAGTGGCTTGGAAAATCACAACAAATAATCACTTATCTACCTAAACTATTACCACTGAGTTGCCTTTAAGCAAAGCTGTCCAGTAAAACTGATATGTTAACAATATAAAACAACAGTTCTAGGCAGCTCTCTGAAATAACCATTCCACAAGTACTATGCTAACAATGGCACAGCTAAAAGACATTGAATGCACAGGAAATGCCCCCTGCTGATACATTTTTTTTTGGACACCATTCAAAGATAAAAATCACGTATGTGTAGAAGAAAGGCATTTACTTTTTCCTTTTTTCCATAAAATAAAGGATTTTCTCAAAAACAAACAACAAAAAATGAAAAAGAACTGAAAAGAAAAATAACACATTTAAACAGCACCATAGCAGACATTGGAACTGAGTAAAGCATCCAATTACGGCAAGCTTTAAAGGCAGAAATAAATGTAAATGATTGCATAACATCAGCAATTAGGGGCATATTATGTAATACAGTGACTTCATTATCTCAGTTCCATCAAGGACAGACAGGTAATGAGATGCAGGACCAAGGGAAGGACATCATTGTGGGCACTTGTCCTTAATCTGTTTGATCAATGTGAATTAAGTGACTATGTTCAGCCATCCTTTGACACTGTCTTCATCAGACAGATGGCAGGTTGAACAAGTATACTGTAGGAGGGGAAGGGAAGAGAAACTTGAAGTTTTACTGATGAGAATAAAACACATTTGTTTTTTTATTCAGATAGAGTGTTTTCATTAAGCAAATGTCTGAATGAATACATCCTGACCCCTAATACAAACACTGTAATGTATATGTATTTAATAATTAAGGCATTGTAACACCACTTTTTTCAGCTGTTAATCCTTACTGTACTGTATGTTTGAGTTATAATCATGAGTTTAGAATGCACAATATGTTCACCTAGATTTAGCAAGGACTGCTTTGCATTGCCGAGTTGTGGTGAACATTTATTTGAAATAAGACAACCTAGTCAGTATATTGTAGGCTGCTTAAATAAAATAAAAAAACAGAAAGAAAAAAACATTTCAACAAGCCATTCAGATTTGGAGCCCCAGAATAAAGCACCCCAGTATCTCCACCTGCGTAACATATTCTCATAAGTAGGTTCATATGATATCTTACTAAAAGTTATGTAAAACATTTGCATGATATCTTATAAATGTGACATTTTATTTAACAGCAATGAAATTAGTTACGTTTTGGTAAGGTTTTGGCAGCAAAGCTGAGGTTATGTGTATGGTTAAATTTTAAGCGACTTGGATAGGATAAGAAAAAAGCAAAATAATTAAAAATAAAAATATGTTGAATAGATAAATGGCCTTTCATTACTTTTTATAGTTATATGTACGAACTGTGAATGATGAAAGCATGTGGCTGGTGAATTACCTTTGCAAAGGTGGACCATATTAGCTTTATTTTTTTGGAGAGCCAATCAGAGAGAGAGAAAAATAATGTGTTTTTAACGTTAAAGCCTGTATGGACCTGAAAACATGCATGATGTGTCTCCTTTAATGTCTCACATTTCACCATTAATATGCATGTACTAAACTAAAAAATGTGCAGATGTGGCCACTGTCAACAGGGACCAAATTATATATAAGTCACAATTCAGTCACAGTTTATAGTATCTAATGCAATCCATGCCCCTGGTTATATGACTATAGATATTGTATTCTATTTTACATGTGTTCTGTTTCATTCATTACATTTCCAAGGTGATGGTGAATGAAGGGAGATAATAGGAATAGAAGGAAAAATAATAATAAAAAGAAGAAATTAAATCATAACACCAATTAACAAACACCCACCACTGCTGCTACTACAACAACTTCCATCACCAACCCTACTACTATAAATAATAAACACATCTATAATAATAAAACTAACATGAATATATTAATAAAGATAACAATAAAGGTCAGTGGGAGTGCTCTTGTCTAAACATCTTACTTTGAAATGAAGCTGTGCAACAAAATATTGCTGAGTGGAACTTGTCAGTGGTCATCAGTCACTCTAGCAGTTGCTAATACATGGCGATGGTGTATGTGTATAACTATTTTGCCACAAACCCCAGGCAATTTCCAATGTCAGTGCATTATTGGACAACAAGCTGCTTGGAAGACTGCTGCTGTGCTACTTATGATGTGAGCGATCTGTTGAAATCACAGAAAAAAAATAATATGCCACCACATGTGAGACTGGTTACCAGCTTGTTAAAGGAAATCACAGAGAACTGGAGAGAAATAGCGTTTATTGTCCAACTAATGATGCCATTTGGTTCACCAAACCAACCATTGTCCAATATTGTAGCCATTTTCTTCTTTACTTCACATATGAGTTTTAACTCACAAGGGCACCCAAGTTGGAAAACAGATGGTCTTAAAAGACAACAGGGCGAATGTGGACATAATGAGTCTGCACACGTTTGCAGCATCACAGTGCCCCCTCTTTTTTTTATTCTTTATCCAGATTATTGTAGCCACCATCTGCAACTGCTGGTTGATTGATATATGGGGTGTGTTATTCAACACATAAATCATAAAGCAGGTCGCAAGCACAACAGAATGCTGAAGTTGGCATACGGCTAAAATAGACAAAAGGTTTTTGTTTTAACGCATTTCATGAGTGAGTTTATTAGGATAAAGCATTTTCTGTCTTCGCACTATGAGAAAATGTATCACTGCAACAGTCCTTTGACATAAATTGGTTTAAAGCAGAAATTCACATAGTTATCACTGCAGGAAAAATATAAAAAGGTTAAGCAAGATCCAACTGAATGATTGATTTCACCTACAACAACACAGGATTCCGCACTGTTATTGTCTTATTCTGTTAAGAGAAGCAATTTGGAAATGAATGTATTTTTCATATATGTTCTCATTTATTCATCAAGGCAATGAAGCGTTAATACAGGTTATGGGGAATTATGAACATGCTTTAACCAAATTTTTCTATCATGCAAATCCACAGAATATGTCTTAGGGATGGTCGAAACATTCATCTGTCTGTACAGCGTATAGGGCTCATTCATGCTTAAATACAAATTTCTAAAAATGTTCTAATCCTAATAATGTGGCATGGGCCCTTTTTCCATTTTTAATAAGTCATGCTTGAGTCAAATAGAGAAAGCATACAGTGGCTCATATTATTTATTCTTAATGCTTGTTTCCAGGGTGACTTTGTCTCCTCATTCAATTGAGCTAAGTACTGATGAACAAAAAATCCAAAATCAAATCCCTCTATTTCTCTCATTTAGTGTACATGGTTAATCTCATGTTCCACTGCTTTATCTTTTTGTCTTTAAGTGTCTACAGCACAGACAGGATTTGACGGTACCCTGATACCTTTATTCTACCCTGACTCTTAATTTATATCCTAACTAATTTGACACTTAAGGGGCATGATGACACAACATTAATCAAGCACCAAAACGCTGTTAAAATCGGTGCATTGCGAATTACTTCTTGCCAAACATCTGTTGTACTGCTGCCAGTGACTCCAGTTTATTGATGATATTTCAAGAAATATCTCTAAATCTGAGGCCATGGCTCTTAGCAGGAAACCGGTGGATTGCTTACTCCAGGTAGGGAATGAGTCCTTACCCCAAGTGAAGGAGTTCAAGTACCTCGGGATCATGTTCATGAGTGAGGGGACGATGGAGCGTGAGTTTGGCCGGAGAATCGGAGCAGCGGGGGCGGTGTTGCAGTCGCTCTACCGCACCATTGTGACGAAAAAAGAGCTGAGCCGGAAGGCAAAGCTCTCGATCTACCGGTCAATCTTCGTTCCTACCCTCACCTATGGTCATGAAAGTTGGGTCATGACCGAAAGAACGAGGTCGCGAGTACAAGCGGCCGAAATGGGTTTTCTCAGGAGGGTGGCTGGAGTCTCCCTTAAAGATAGGGTGAGAAGTTTAGCATCCGTGAGGAACTCGGAGTAGAGCCGCTGCTCCTTAGCGTTGAAAGGAGCCAGTTGAGGTGGTTCGGGCATCTGGTAAGGATGCCCCCTGGGCGCCTCCCTAGGGAGGTGTTCCAGGCACGGCCAGCTGGGAGGAGGCCTCGGGGAAGACCCAGGACTAGGTGGAGAGATTATATCTCCACACTGGCCTGGGAACGCCTCGGGATCCCCCAGTTAGAGCTGGTTAATGTGGCCCAGGAAAGGGAAGTTTGGGGTCCCCTGCTAAAGCTGCTGCCCCCGCGACCCGACCCTGGATAAGCGGATGAAGATGAGATGAGATGAGATGAGATGAACTCTTTAATTCATGTTAAAACGTTCTCTTTTTTAGGTCATCTGTGATACCCCCCCTCACTTTAGTTGGAGATAGATACCACAACGTTGACCAGATGATTCAGAAATTGAGTGCTACTTAGCAGCACTGACAATGAGAAGCACTTACAAAAACATACCAGAGACAATTGCATTATTTGGATTTGTCTCACTATAAAACTACTATTAGTAAAATGGAAAATTTGGTAAGTAATGTTATCAAAATACATTTGTTTACCTCATGTCTGTCTGAGTCGAGTATGCTTAAATTAAAATCTCATTTCGGCCGTGTGTTTCATATGATACAACAGCATTTTAGTTAGTATTAGGATGTCATTAGAAATGGTAAACATATCCTGCTATGCAAAAATAACAACATGCTGATTGGAGGAAAACTACAATCCAATCTTAAAATCTAAAAATTAGAATCCAATCTTATTCATAACTTGTCTATTAGCAGGGAGATTGTGCGCTCACAGCAGAGGTCAAAAAATTAGCCTGTGCAACATCAACGCA
Organism: Echiichthys vipera; assembly: GCF_963691815.1. Taxonomy (NCBI): domain Eukaryota; kingdom Metazoa; phylum Chordata; class Actinopteri; order Perciformes; family Trachinidae; genus Echiichthys; species Echiichthys vipera. The sequence goes on along the minus strand of NC_139825.1, from coordinate 12,606,353 downwards.
TAACACACAGACATGCATACTAACAAATACACAAGGCCACACATGAGCATGACATAAATGCCCCCTCAAGCCATTCGGGGGAGTTGTGCTCATATCAAAATATTATTAGCAGTAATAATTATAATATATAAAATTATTCCCCTGTGGAAATGTTTACACCAGCACTGTTGATATAAAAGAGACTCCAATGTGATAACCAATCATTTTGCCAAGCTGCACATTCGTTCCACATTTCCCTGGTGTGGTATCACAGGGTAAAAGTAGTGGCCTTACTCTGAGTTCTTCCAATGGTGTGATATATGACTGTCTCATAAAAAAGACAGAAGACACATGGGCAGAAGACACATGGGCAATGTGCTACTATGGTAGTCAAGGACTCTTGCTCAACAACACTTAAACAAGTGTGACTTGTGATGCCTTATGATTTGATTCATGATTTAAAAGAATTTCCCCTTGGGGGTGAATAAGGTATTGATTGATTGGTTAATTGAAACCAAGCAATGCCTTCTTGTGATTTATAATGACTGGCGGCATAATGTCTCTTGGATATTGACCCAAGCATGATTTCTTTTTTTTTGAGACTTCAAGATTTAAAAATATCCTGAATAAAGAATAAAAAAACAAGGTAAAAAAAGCGACATGTAGAGTCTGGAAAAATGGGTATAATTGGTGCAGAGGTAATCTTTTTTGCTACTTCTGCTAATCACTTCTATGAATCGTCTCACGACCCCTGAAATTTTATTATGGAATTTCTTGGTGGGGTCCCGACCTCCACAATGGTAGGTACCAGTGGTATAAAGGATCTTGCAAAAATGCCCTCCTTTGTTTCTGCACCACAAGGGATGGATGATACAGATATATATCACATTATTTCTAAAATTACTTCACGGTTTTGTCTTATCCAATGTGTGATACATTTGCAGATGAGTTGATTGTGGTTAGCAACTCACAATCATGACATGATCATGGTTAGCAATTATAATCTGTTACACATACAGCAGTTGAGTCTGTGACACCCCATACAATTAAAACATACAATGAACTGATGTTTTTAAAAAGGTGCTGTATTCAAAATACCAAAAAAATTTCCCAACATGTCAAATATCGACGGTTTGTCATATCTCTCTGCGTGTGATACTGATGTACAAGGCTCTCAAATGCACTAAATACACGTGTGTCCAGACTAACTAGCCTGGGTGGCTGTGGCTCAGTCGTCGCGTGGGTCGTCCTCCATTCGAGAGATCGGCGGTTTGATCCCCCGGTCCACATGTCCAAATGTCCTTGGGCAAGACACTGAACCCGGGATTTCTCCCCGTTCTGCGCAGGGGTGTGTAAATGTGGTGAGCATGATTAGATTAGATGGTATGTAGATGTCCACAGCCATCTGTGTAAAAGTCTGTGTGAATGGGTGAATGTGACAAGTAGTGTGAAAGCACCTTGAGTAGTCAGAAGACTAGGAAGGCGCTATGCAAGTACAACCATTTACCAAAACAAAACAATAGAGAAACTGGGATTACAACACACACAGAGGGAGAGTGACTTTATAATTTGTTGCTATATTCTGAATAATTTGGTGCAGTAGAGGCTGAGATATCCTGATATTTAGTCCCTTCTAAAAACAGCAAATACCAATTTCTAGAGATCCTTCGAGACATTGATTATATAATTACACACTATTCTGATTCCAATCAAGAGCAAAAGGCAATTTTTTTCCAGCTTGTATTTCACTCCAATATCTGTGAAACACTGAGGCTGAAAGAACTAAAAAGGCTCCATGTTATTACTGGGTTCCTATTGGGCAAGGTGGCCAAAGACACCTCTTGGCATAATCAGCTACTGAGATAACCTGGCTCATGATGTTGGGTACTCAGCGGAGGATAAGATCATTGAAAATTATGCCCGGGGGTGCCAGAAGTGTATGTCACTGCCTTGCATCATTCTTGGTGCGGAGATTGACACAGAATCCAGACTCAATGTGCCTTAGTCTGAGGCGTCTGGACACAACGACTAATCAGACAAGACTTGAGAGACTAGCTGCCCATTTGATCTGTTCTTTTTCTGCTGGGCACATTCTCCTCGCAATGAGTATGAGCCATCAGTTGGACTAATGATGAACACCAGATACATCTCAGCTCAGCAGTGCTGTACAAAGTACTTTGTAAGGTAGAGTATCCCTCACAAGCTCACTCCCTTTAAGCTTTTGTACTCGCTGCCCACTCCTGTGTCTAACGAAATCTGCAATCCAAGGAGGCGCATTCATTAGCACAGATCATCTGAAAGGGAACAGGTCTTAAGAGTCACCAAAGACAATGGTTCCAATTAGAGACAAGAAGCTTGGGAAAAATAATGTGAGCATGTCAAGGCCTAAAATGTTTACTTGCTTGTAGCAATGAAACAAGAGACAACAGCCTTGCCACACAAAAGGGAAAATAGTGCTAGCGCCAATGAGACCTTGTTATCATCTGGGGACTAAAGCAATATAAAGCATGTTTAAAAGGAGGTTTTGGTCATCTGGTTAGGGATTTCAAGGCTGTGTGATGAAGCAACATTGGCTAATAAAGTAGCATAATAACGTGACAAAGAGGGAGCAATGTGTGGCAGCAAAACAATCTGTCTCTTCTTTCTATCCCTCTCCCTCATTCACATATCTCCTCAGTTGTTTCCTTGTGTTGTCACTTCAAGTGAGCTGCAAGCAAGAGCTGTCAAACACGTGTGGAAAAAGCTATTGTTTTCTTGCTGAGAGAGGCCTTGGGAAAATATTTTAGTACAGTGAAATCATAGACTGCTACGAAAACCTATACAAGCCACCGGGGGAAAACAAAAATGAGGAGTATTTTTCTTTTATCACTAAGAGGTTTAGAGCTGTGGACCTATAAGTGCAACTAATGTATGTTTCTTTTGCAGAGGTCATTGTTTATTGTGTAATGGAAGTACTTAGTGTTCATCAGGGGCAAGGGAATTTACATGATGAAATGTTTACAGAACTTGTCTGGAACATTTCAGCAATTTGTTAATAATGTAATGCAGGCCACTTGAAATGCTTGCCGCCAAAAGCACTTAGTCCCCAGTGTTAGTTGAGTAGTGCAAAAAAATATGAAAAGCTTCCAAAGGTCTACTCATCGTATGCTTTGTCATGTTGTTAATGTGCACTGATAAGGATATTTGTAAGAGGAAGAGCTACTCGTGAAGTGGCTACGTATAAGAAAAAAGAAGATCATGGAATTGAAAGGGCATTTCATATGGTCGAGTTGAAGAGAAAATAACTAACAATTTTGTTGACAGCCTATATTATAGCTGCATGCAATGGGTAAAAAAAAATTAAGGGAATACTTTTTCAGTGGCATACCTTTTACAGATTTCTGACCAGCAAAGAAGATACATATTCCTCTATATTGTGGGTTTCTGTAATACAGACACTGTATTTTTTGCCACACAGTCACGTAGTTCCAATGAGCAGCTCATTTCACTTCAGAAAAGTATTCTACAGTACATATGCATATTATGAAATCTGTGGATGAGACTGACATGTCAACACATTTTCAAAGTACACAAATGTTTCAATCAAAGGCAATCCTGCCAGGAAGACTTGCAGGGAGGGTTGAATCTGCATTTAAGCCACATTGATGGATCCAATCAGATGTTTTTATCTTTTAAAAAGTGTCCCAGTGGAGATGTTTGCAAAGGACAGCTGGTGTCAGAGCACTCTATCAATGCATCCCAGCTGCTTTACAATTCAGTTTCTCTCCGTCAGTGTTCTCAACTCAATTTCTCAGGGAGGTTGTTTGAGCTGTACATTAAGTGCATGTTGCTGGGGGGGGGGCGGCTTGCCTCAGATAACTTAACAGCTTTCAAAAGATGCATAAAGAAACCCTGTGACATATTTATGTAATGCTGTAAATTCGAACTGTTTTTTATGTATCCCTGGCTTTTATGTGCCCATTTGAATGGTGTAATTGAACCAGTAAACAATAAGACATTTTAAATACCTGATGTGCATTGACAGACACTCTACTGCATGTGAATCATCCTGGGCTGTTTTTAGGCAGGCTCTTTTTAGGCAAATACACCCATAAAATAAGCCTTTGAGACAATTTTTTTTTTCGTGTACGAACTACTAATGTAGAAATCAGGGACAAACGCTAACAGCCAAATGTGGCTAACACGGATTAGCTCGGGGCGGCAAGTTGAATGCATTAAAACGTCTTTAACCACTAATACTGCTCCAAATAAGACCACACCTCTGTCATAGCAGGATAAGAGTCATTACAAATTAACCGAAGCACCAACAATGTAGTTAGTGAACCCAGAGTTTATTAAAAGATTCTTTCTTTGAACGCCTTCCCTACTAGGTCTACCAGCTCCTCTGGTAGGAAAGTTCATTCAAGTCGATTACAAATACAATCCAAAAGGAAGGAGCCCATTGATGATTTATGGATCCAGAGCTTGAGATGATTTCACCAAAGAATGTGAGTTTGTGAGGTGAAGCTGAAGCCAGGTGGGTCTTTTGGTGGACCAGCCACAGGCAGACGAGGAACAGAAAACAGGCAGGCAATACTTGTGGTCAGGGACAGAAGGCTGGTGGATTTACCGGGGCTTAGACGAGAAGGTCAGAGGCAAGTTGGGTGGATACCAGGTAAGCAATCCGGAAACAAGAACTGGCGAGTCAGGCATGAGAGCGAAAACAATCTGGCAAAGAGTGAGTGGAGTGAGGCTGCATATATATATGCTGGCTTGATTGGAGATGGTGAGCAGGTGAGAGCAGCAGGTGAAAGCTGTAGACTGATCAGGGGTGTGGCTGAGCAGCAGAGCAGGGGAGGAGCCTAGCAAACTGTGACAGTAGTAGCATTCTTCTTCAAGCACACCATCTTTTCGTCAGAAGCTCTCTTAGGAATTATGAAGTGCTGCAGACATGGTAATCCCTCTACCTAAGGGCCTCGATCGGCATCTCAATGTCCACATTCAAAACAATAAACCACTGGTTTATCAGAGCATGGTCATCATACCGCAATGGCAGCCTATGAAAAGTTTCTGGGTTGTAAGCTTTCATTTTTGTTTCGCAGCCGGGAAAGAAACAAACACGAACTGTCAGTGTATTTCCCGGCTTTCTACGCTAGTAGTTTGTACACAAAAGAAAATGTAAAAAAATTGTGTATTTGCCTAAAAAGAGCCTGGGGTGATTTTACATCAGAATTTCACTTTCAATAAGGTTTATGCACATACTGTATGTATTTTCTCAAAAACCATAATGTAGATGAACAACTGACAATCAACTGTTGCTATGTTTGAGCACTTTGTCGACTTACTGCACAAGGAAGTTCATTTGGTTTGTGGTAGTTGCATTAAAACTATTGAGAGTCCTGATATACTGTTTGTTGCATTGTAGCATCAAAAATAATCTTCAGCCAGGTCCGCAGAGTCGGCCATCTACAGTATGGCAGTCTATTTGTGAGTGATTTACCGCTCGAGTGTACATGCCAGTACAGCTATGTCAGGGTTGTGTCAAATGAGATTAGAGCATGTAGCTTTTAATTGAGATTCATCTTGCGATGGCGTTTTTGGAGATGCCCAACAAGCTACTTTCGAATGTTTGCTTCACGGTGTCCCCAGTGATTATTTCAGTGAGGTAAAAATGATCTAAAGCAAAACAGACACCTGATCAGACATGCCAGGCTTTTCGAGGGATCTTGTTTTCCATCAAAATACTTAAAATGTGGGCTCTCAGAAGTTACTAGATGACATGACAGGATACAGACATACAGTAAAGTAATGGAAATAAAACAATGATAGATTTCTCACATCACTGTGATCAGTAAAACTGTACTACTGTCAGGCATTTTTGGCTAGGATTTCTGTGCTCTTTGCACTTCTGGTGGTGCTCACTCTACTGTGACCTGGTCAACAAGGGTGAGGGCCAATAAGCTTTTTTGTTAACAAATTAGGGATATGCTGAAACAACATGTAAATAATATGAATATGTTTGGCAGGAAGCGCAAAAAAAGGAAATGAAGGATTTCGTTTTCCATGATGCAGCCTGGCTCAGAATGCCTCAGTCATTAGCTCAGTGAGGAAAAGGATTTACCTAGACCATAGAAAATCCTAGCTGAGTTGCAGGCCTCCAAAAGCAGTCCAGTATCACAGCTTTCTCAATAATTATGAGGAAGACCCTAGATGAAAGGGAGCTTTTAGACTTTTAGCATATTTCAGAAGTGATACCTCTGAAATTTAAACGAAAAGATGATATGAAAGCCGTTGGTCCGTTTCTTTTAGGGACAAATTGTGACAATGGCACAATGCTCAAAATGAAACGAAATAAAAAAGAAAGCAGAATCTTTTCTGGTTGCAAGGAGAGCTCATTATTTCAGCTAAAATGAACGGAAGTATTTAATACTAATCATATTTCTTTATGTACATTGGCTGTTGCTCATTATTTAAGTGTTTTGCAAAGACAGACGGTTAAAGCGGGCTACGTCATGCTGTGTGCATTATCTAGACAAGTTCATTAACATTATAAAATGCATCAGTTGGCAATGTTCTGAAGCTTCTTACTCGCTTCAAAGAAAGCAAAGCTCAGAGGATGTACTGGCATTTAACAGAACTGTATTTTACAGATGATTGGCATGGTGCATTAGCAAACTGTGATAAATGGAGACTCAGAGGTATGTTTCACTTGTGGTACTGCATGGATTGCAAAATGAACTCTACTCTCGTGTTGCATGAAAACAAAAGAAAAAGAAAAACTTCCCAGAGTGTTATGAATCCAAAATTGAGCCCTTGAACACTTTTATTTTAACTAGGCACCTCAGACTAGTTTCACTCTATGGGGTATGAACCTTACTTATCACTATAATAGCAGGAAGTGTCATCCTTATTCATTGCACACTTTTCAAACCTTAAACTAACTCATCTGCTCTGTTTAGGCATGTGCACTAGTGGAAGAGGCACATCATACATTTTGATTGCTGTTCTACATTCACAAACAAAATACACAAGAATCATAGAATAGGACTAAGAAATAAAAGATATAGAAACTCCGTTCACTGAACGGGGTTGTGTACTTTATTTCTTCGCTCCTCTCAGGTCAGACAAACTCACATCGCAAACTCTTCCGATCAGTCCCCTTCAAAATATAATATAATATCATATTTACTGAATGATTAGCAAGCATTGGCAACATACAAGATAGTTTGCAAGCTAACTAATGTACAAACAAACTTTAATAAAAGGTTCATAAATATGATGTATAACCAAAGCCACGCTGTGCTAAGTTTAGAGAGCGTAAAGGCAAAATCGAGCGCACATGCAGCGGTCTGCAGCGCAGTGAGCAAGAGTTTTGAGAGAGCATATGAGTAAAACTGAGCGAGAAGGCTAATTAGTGCACGTTAAAATGAAGAGCAAACATGCAAATACAATTATTGAGCACAGAATATTTTTGAGCTTGCTCAACTGAGAATATGTGCTCGCATAACTTTGCTCCTTCACTGATGTGGCACACATATAATGCCACAGTAGAGCGTGTGTGTTTAAAAATGTAACCATGGAGCATCAAAACGTGCCTGAGATTTAACGTATCTGGGTTTTGCAGAAATTTGATATGTCAAAGTTTTTCTTTTTCTGGCTACTGCGTTGTATAATCCACAGCAGATTGATTAGGGTCGACCGCCACATGTGCTGCATCAGCGGGGGAGACAGAGACCATGAAAACTTAAATTACAAAGATATCTCTGTTGACTTTTGATTCTAATTGGTTGGATCACATCAGGATAAAGAAGGATTAAACAAAGTGTTCAATTTGTAAATCAAAGGGTATTGGAGGTATTAGATGATAAAACAGTAAAATACTGTGGCTGTACAGATTCCACTAAATTCACACAATACTGTCTGGCTATCCTATTATGCTCTCTAATTATCATACTAAAAAGATAGTACTGTAGGTCCCATTGACTATGTAAATGCATTATTTAAAGAATGTTGCGTGATGTTGAAATGTTGCTACCCTGGGATAAGAAAAAGGATGTGTGTGTGTGAGTGTCTGTGTGTGTGTGTGTGTGTTGTGTGTGTGTGTGTGTGTGTGTGTGTGTGTGCGTGTCTGTGTGTGTAGGGTATGAATTGATGTATGTATGTATGTATCATTCTTTGGAAATATTATTACACATAAGCAGCATTTATCTTTTTTATATCTCAGCAGGTGGAGCTAATTTCAACTACTGTGTTGATTTGAACATCTAACAATGCAACATGTTTTATAGATGTATAATATATTGTTTGTACAGTAAAATCATAATATGCAAATGCTTCAGATAAATGTACTAGAGTAAAAAGTACAACATTTCTCTCTGTATCATAAAATAGAAATACTCAAGTGAAGGGTTAGATTAATCAAGTATGAGCAATTCATAATTATAATATTTATATTTATAATAATTAATATGAGTAAATGTGTTTATTCACATTCCACCACTATTTATATACAAACATCTGCATAATAGCTGTGTATTTTTATATATAATAATAACTGTTTGTACTTCTGGTAGGTTGTGTTTAAAACAGGTCAAATTAAAGGATGCTTACGGATGTGCCTCCAGAACATCCAATAGTAACTGTCTTATCCCATTTGGTTGTTTCAATGCCGATAGAGCCCACTGAGATATAAAAATATGTGTTGAGGTGGACTCCAATCATTGTGCAACTCAATTCCGGTAATGCGCGTAAACTGCTAAACTGAAGATTGACTGCTAAATCCAACAAAGTGTCCACCGACAAGGCCTTGTAAAAAGAAAAAAACAAACAGTGCTGGGCTCAAATAACATGTATGAAACAAATTGGCTTCTGTTCAGAGCAAAAAGAAAAAAAAAATCATTATCACTATTATAGTCCAATTTCACATGAACTTTTCTTAGATTAAACCTCAAAATCATACAGGATGCAAAGTGGGTGAATGTTTTGTGGTGTCGTGTTTTGATTCATAACATAAGTTGAGACAGTATCTCATCTCATCTCATCTTCAACCGCTTATCCGGGGTTGGGCCGCAGGGGGAGCAGCTTTGGCAGGGGACCCCAAACTTCCCTTTCCCGGGCCACATTAACCAGCTCTAACTGGGGGATCCCGAGGCGTTCCCAGGCCAGTGTGGAGATATATCCACCTAGTCCTGGGTCTTCCCCAGCTGGACGTGCCTGGAACACCTCCCTAGGGAGGCGCCCAGGGGGCATCTTTACTAGATATGGATAATATACCTGTACAGTATTGGTGATTAATAATTCGACATTTGTCCAATATGGAACTGCAGAAACATATAAGGATAATGTTCACTTGAGGGTAATGAACAAGTTGTGAACACAACACTGAAATATCATCATGTCTACCTTTTAAGATCATATTATAAACTTATTTTTTACTTGTTATTAAACACTTGCTTATGTACACACCCAGCAGTTACAGAGAAACATTACCATTTATTGTTTTGAAGTCATGTTTTTGACTACTATTCAATCTCTTTAATCACTGTTTGTGGTCTCTACCAACTCCTCAGGGAAATATATGGCTCTTTAATTGCTAAATGCCTCACTATCTTTATAAGCTAGTCTCTAACTTTGCAAGCCATTTAGTGTTGAGCAGGTACAGTGGGTTTTGTAGAGATTTCTCACTAAACCAACTGCCTTCTGTGGTGGAAAATGATGGTGTGAGAGCGGTAAGAGTGAACCAAAATAGTCAAGTTCTGTGCCAGACAGCTAAAAAATAAGCTCTAAAGCTCCATTAAGGTGAGGGGATCTGCAAATACAACAGATAATTCACTACTAGTGAAACCTTTCACATTGTCCTCACATTGTCATTATACGTATAATTACCAGCCGTGACAGCAATGCTGGTATTGTTTTCACCTTTTGAGTCTGAACGCTCACATGAAGATAATAAAGATTTGTTTACACGTGCGTGCGTGTGTGGGTTGTTACGTGTGCGCTAACTTCATCACGCGTAACAAGAAGCAGCGTACTACACTTGGAGCGTGAGCACATCTGTCTGTCACTGTTAGATTAGACTCTCTTTCTTTTAGGCAATTACACGCACATGCATTTGTATGTTTTGATTGTTCGCAACCAGAAGTAGATCTGGACTGCACGCACCATTACGCGTACATGAACATTGACATTGTCAGGACAATGTCAAGTAGATTATTCCGTTTTATCTGTCTTCTGTTGAGATTTGATTTATGTTTCCTGTCTTGTGCTGTCTTTTGCTTGTCCCACCCTGTCATTGCCCCTTTCTTGTTTTTGTTTATTTTCTTGTCATCTATGAGTATCTGAAAAGCGCTATATAAAATACATGAATTATTATTACTATTATTAGCATCTAAGTTTTAATTCTAACTTAATTATGTTACATTCATTTGATTAATATATTTCTGTTTTGCCAATTGCTTTTACTTGCTGTATATTTTATGTAAAGCACTTTGAATTGTCTTGTTGTGTGAATGTGCTATACAAAGAAACATGCCTTGCCTTGTGAGCTTCACCATCATTTATTTCAGTCAAATATTTGGTTAAAAAAATAGGCTGAGATTTAATAAAATACAAATTTAGGCTTCAGACTTTTTGTTTTTCTTTTGCAGTTTGATCTAATATATATATACAAAATACATGGCACCAGTGGGATTTAATCTCGTAGTGTTCTCTAAGCCTAGCACCCTAACCAGTGAGATATAACTCACTATGAGAAAATAAGTAGTGTAGTCTATTAAATCATGCATCATTCAGTGTAGCGATGTCAGAGGAGCAGGAGAATATTGATCAAAATTTAGCTTTCATTTCAAGATTTCTATTTTCATGAATAATAAACAAGTTAGACACCTTTTTAAACAGAAAATCAATAGTCTCATTTGAACGGATGCTTTATTTATTAATTTATTAATTTAAGGACAGTTGTGCTAACAGTAGTCCTTTAAAAGTGTTCAAATATATGAATGTTTCCCGGGAAATATGTTTTCCCCAGGTTAACTGTAGTTTGATGTTTTTTCAGTCATCTTTCCCGGTAAAATATAAAACAATGGATGAAGTCTGTTTGTTGTATTAGTTTCTCAGTGGCGCCATCTACTGGATGAAAATGGAACACAGAGAAACTACCTTACGTTTTCATGTACGCGTAATGGTGCACGCAGTCCAGATCTACTTCCGTTTGCGAACAATCAAAACATTCAAACGCACGTGTGTGTAATCGCCTGAAAGAAAACATCAGACAGACGTGCACACGCTCTAAGTGTAGTGCGCAGCTTCTTGTTATGCGCGATGAAGTATGTGCACAAGGGCACGTACACGCTGCTGTGCACGCATTTTCTCTGAAAGACACTGATGATGGAACCCCATAGTGTGTTAATGTGTGTGTGTGTGTGTGTGTGTGTGTGTGTGTGTGTGTGTGTGTGTGTGTGTGTATGTGTGTCAACAAGGCAAACGATGGTCCTGTAAGCGCCTACTGTAGTGGGTACTAACACAGAGGCAATTTGAGTTTTTCGCCTGGTGTTTAACAGATTTTGTCATCATGACAGCATTGCAACCATGCAAGATACAGTCATGAAAACTCTACAGATGTGTAGTTGAAATAAAAATGAAGGCACAGTTTAAAGATAGGCCTCGTCCTAGCAAGGGCAGCCGAGGTAGGGGGTTAGGAAGTAGGAAAGGGGAAACGGTCCCCGTACTCAATCCGCCCCGGCTTTATTTGGTGTTGCGGCTTGTATTATCCCATCGATGGTGTCTAGTTATACATATTGTATTTGCTTGCTCGACAGTGATTGTGGGGATGTAGATCTATGAAATGTTTCCTCCACATAGTGTCCTGAGTTTATTTGTATTTAAGTGGTAATATAAGTTTCTACGTTTTAAATAAATAATTAAAAACAGATTTTTGAAGCATTACTTATGAGAAATTGAAAATGTTACAGAATTCAAGCTCCTAGTATTTAATGGAATCAAGATGATTGCTGGCTTTTCCTCTTTTTTGTTTAATTTAAAGATTGTCTCCAATGATTTGACTATTGACATTCTTAATAAGAAAGCATGTACATATTGAAATGCTGTTATTACACTATTTACATGGACTGCTTGGAGATACAATTATTTTTCCATTTGCATCCTACACATTTACATATTCCCACTGACATTAATCAAGTGCAGCTCATTTACTGTGGCCGCCCACATGCACATTCTGCTTTGATTCATCCAGTATTTATACTCAAATCCAAATGTCATTCAGTGTCTTATTCTTAATATTTGACTTGAGTTATAATTGAACTGTTGGGATCCAGATAAAAAAAAACACTGTGCTGAAACACAGCCATGGAATTTGTGTTCAGTGCACTACAGAGCATGTTAACTTTTAGTAGAAAGTTGTTGCACGTTTGGTAGATGTCAAAAACTCACGGGTTGTCCTGGCAATGATTGTGCCCACCAGCTACAGTTCAAAGCCTCTCTAATGGCAGAAGTTCCAGATGAGTCACATTAAACTATATTTCTGTCAACCTTAACCCTACCTGCCATCTAATTTATCTTGATCAAAGCTTAAATCCCTGTAGGCAGACATGATATTAGCATAAGATTCACAGACCTTTCCAGGGCAACACAGAGGAGACAAGGAGGGTGGTGCTCATGTTATCTGTGAATGCTTTGTTTACACGCAATATTCATGCAAATGTAGGGACACAAAGAGGGAATTGATCTATGAGATCATTAAATTCATCAGTAATTTATATACAGTAAATCTCTGTTTAAAAAAATCCTGGGCGAGCACCACTGTTATGCAGCTTAGAATAATGTGACCAAGTGGTTGTAATATACGATATGTCCATTAAACAATATGTGTGTTTTAATTCATATTATGAATCAAACATTTGGACTTTAGACAATTTGGACCAAACTTTAACTTGAATAACCAGCACCCTGTTACATGCATGATAAACCATATTTTGTTATGCTGGAGAAGTATAAAATTATGGAATTCTGACACAGTTGGAAACATTATAATGACCCATTAAGATACACCGTGGCAAAGACGACCTAAAGGGAACAAAGAGATCACAGTTGCAGTCAGGACAGGAAATGAAAATGAACAATATCACAGACAAGACAGGCACACAGCTGTTAGCGATATGAAAGTCTTTCACATTTCGAAAGTCTTCTCTAACAAGTTTAACACAAAGCAGACGCACATTAAATACAATATATTTCTGAAATAGTGTTGATCACCAAGATTCAATGAGCCACAAAAAATATTTAAGGGATTCAATTATTATGTTTGAATATAGGAACAGTGTGCTATTTAAATCCAAATAGCAAAATAACAAATAGTTGAGGAAGTAGTGTAATCGTGAGAATATATAGATAAAGAAGTATCCGTCCACAGCACTCCATTATACAAAGTATTCTAATAAATTTGCAGAGTATCTGCGTTTTATAATTAGTTTTAAATTTACTCAGGAAAACAATTTACTAGCATGTGAAGAAAATAGATCTATTCAAGTTACGTAACCACAAAAATAAAGACATTTTTTTGCTTCTTTAAACAAGACCCCTAATCTTTAAAAATATCCTCTGTGTTAATATGTCAGGACAGCTGCGTTGGAACTGAAAAAAAATAGTCAATTGCCAGGGTCTCATGACATTTAAAAGAAGAACTTGATTGCACAGATGCAATCTCGACTTTGAACACCTTCAGAGGCTTCTTCTGGATAACTACCATGAGGAGTAGATGTCATGGCTGGTACTATGACTCACCAAGCTGAATGATGTTCTGGATGAATATCCTTTAGCCCCATTGGGAGTGTGATGTCTTTGAGTGTCTTGGACCTAGAGGTCAGCATCTCATTTTACACGGACAAAAATCTATTACAAAACCTATCTCTCTTCACTCGCATTAAATCCATTGGGGGAAGAGAGGCTTTTCTCTAATTGTTTTTTCTTGGCTGCAGAGCTGGACTGGTATGAGTGAACCAAGTCCATAGTATGGCTCTGATTGGTGAGCAGGTCATTCAGACTTATTTATTTGTTGCTATGTATAGTGTAGCATTATTCAAAGTATATTTTTTTTTTCTCTCTGGGATAAGTGCGGGTACCTCTGCATTAGACATTGAAAATTAACTGTATGAAACCATTCCAATTTTACAAACACACTAGAGTTAATACATCAACTTCCTGGTGCAATTTGAGATACAAATAAAGCTGGTATTTGGCAAGGAAAGCAATGTGGATAAATAAATGTTTCCCTATTTCCACAAACCTTTAAAAGCAACACTTTCATCTAACTAAATTAATCTACTGTTGATTAATAAAAGACAATATAAACACAGTGTGGTAACAATTCTGACATTTGCTTTTATATAGGGTACACAGGGGGTCAAGTAGGATCTTTTTTGTTTTTAGTGGCATTAACAACTACTTTTATCAAATACATAGAAAAGTGGGCGAGATGGCATTACATGGGAAAGTCATGATGGCTTAATCTTAGGCTGTATATAAAAAAATTGGATGTAGCCACAGTGACATCACCCATTGGTTTGTGGACTACTGTTTTGACGGATGAGTTGGAGCTGGTGAGGAGCGACGGCACCGCTACATGATGCACCACACCATGATATCTACTCATCAATCACAAGGCAAACCCTGCTTTAGGGTCTATTTTACTCTTAATGGGACCATCATTTACCTAATGAACATGTTGTATTGAAGAGGACTTAAAACTAGTTATTGAGACCTTAAACTCAACAGGAAAATATTTACCGAGGTAATAAATCCAGTGAGAAGTAAGGTCATTTTCTCATTGACTTCTAATTGGAGCCAGTAGAGTCTCTTCCCTGCTGGCCATTAGAAAGAATGCAGGTTTAAGGTACTTCCACATTTGCTTCGGCCTTTAGGCCTGAAAGAATTACTGTAATGACATCACAGTGATGGCTGATTCATAACACTGTTAGGTGCAGTATGGACGCATATCCGATAAACGAAATCAAGGTTCATGAACAGAAGAATGCAAACCAACTGATTAGAATGTTAATTATTTTGTTAAACATATGAGTTCTAGTTACGTTATAAAAGTTGTTTAGGCCATGCCTGCAGCTCACTACCTGTTCTTAGCTCTTTTATTTCCACAGAAAAAAAAATCATGTTGAAGGCCACATTGAGGGCTCTTGAAATATACAAAGGGCTCAAGCTGCCCTCTTGCCTTTTCACTTGTAAAATAGCAGGGCTCAAAATGTCCATGCTGAGAAGCCTTTTCCAACAAATAGTTAAACTGAAGCAGCAGTGTCCTTTTATATAATCTCTCTGTACCTGCAGTTGTCCTCAGAACAAGAAATCATGATTGACAAGCATAAAAATACATTATTTATGTCTGACCATCTAGATCTGTACAGTATGTTCCTTCAGAATTACATTTTTTTATTCTTGCATTTCAGTCATAATTTGCATCAATGATTAATGTAAATACAAAAAAGGAATCTGCATGGATTGATGAAAAACTTTATTCCATCTACATTATATCCCAAACAGTCGATGACAGTTCTTTTGAAACTATATATATTATTTTGATCTATATATAGTTTCAGATCAGAGTATTTTTTGGTGCAAAGGGCACATACACACACACAGAGACACAGACACACACAGACACACACAGACACACACACACACACACACACACACACACACACTCATGTTGCTTTCGCAGCTACTAAAAAACACCTCTTTGCAATGAAGAGCCCTCCAAAACCAAGAGATAAAAACCTGTGCATATAGAAAAAGCACAAGTATAAACTGTTTCTGTGCTCTCATCAGCTGTTATACTGTATCTAAGCACTTGTCCAAAGCAAGTTAGCACCTCAAAGAATACTTCTAGATTTAAGGATATATGTACTGTAGTCTGTAACTATCCCCTTCTGATCTAAAATGTCTTTAGAACTGTTGCACTCATTAAGCTTTAAATATTAAGATGGCCTATCATTTTTTTCTCTCTGCTACGCTCACAGGATAGTCTCAAGCAGCCTCATGAAACTGAATAAGAAGCTGAACAAAAATGATGGATGGACGAGTGAAAAGAAGCACTGACTATAGCCTTAAAGCAAAGGTCACGTCTAAAAGGAAGAAGTGGAAGTAGCTCCTTGCTGCAGCTCCATAGTTTTTAACTTACTTACTGGCATGTCCACATTCAAGAAAGCCCTTGTCTAATACAGGTCACCTTAAACTCAACAATAAAGACAATCAAGAAAATATTCCATGTTGCTTTTTAAAGGCAGTTAACTGTATTAATATCAATCTAACTGAAACTTAACATTTTTTACTTTCTACAGTATGAAAGTCTACAGTACAAACAATTATCACAAGCTAATTGTTAATGACCATTAGCAGGGTGATTTTGCTTTTTCTCCTTCATTGGTATATACTCAACCCTGATCAGCACTGTTTATGAATAAGCCATTTATGTGTGAATATGTTGTATAAGAAATGTAATATCACCTGGGTTATACTACTAACATAATGAGGAAATGTTGATCATTAAAATAAGCATGTGCATATGAAAAAATCATGATCCTATGTGTTTGTTTTTTGCTCTTCCGTAGTCTTTGCATTTGGCACAGATTAGATCAGCATGATTAAAGGAGACCTATTGTACTTGTTTTCGGGTTCATGTTTGTGTTATACTAGAACATGCTTTTGTGTATGTATAACAAAAAAAACCCATTCTTTTTGTCATTTCTCATTTTCTGACCATGGCTGCTAAACCTGTTTTCATCCTCTGTCGTAGTACTTGTCTCGTTCTGTTCATCTTCTGTCTGTAGACATGTTGCTATGATGTTTGTATGTGCAAAATACCTCATACCCAGTTTTTTTCTAGGTAAGTAGGTAAAAAAAATTAATGTTTTCAGTTAAAAAATGTTACTGAATTGTGTATCATTACATTTCCAGAAAATACTGGAACGATAATGTGACAATTTTCATTTTTTAACACATGTTGCACTAAAGTAACAATTTTACAATGTATATTACAAAGATGTTTTATGGTTTTTATTTTGTTAAAAACTGGAATGTGGCCCACATTTTTTTTTACATCAGTGGCTTTATCTTGATACAACAGCAGCTTTAATAGTTTTTATAGTTTTTTTTTTAGTAATTTAAACAGAAATGCAATGTGGTTTGTCGTGGATGATGTTTGGTATATGATATCCATAGTCTCACATTGGCAGACCAATTTCCACAGCGTCAGTGCTGAAGTATGGTCTGGCTACACTGGCTTATAATTTTGAGATAGGAGAAAAAGAACGCTCTGGTTAGTTTGTATTCCTTTAAACCAATCACGATTGTCTTGGGCGGTGGTAATTCAAGCCCCATAGCTGAGATAGCAAAATTAGAGGAGAATGACACATTCGGGATAAAGCCTGAGAGCCGGCACATGGCTGGATGTCAGGCATTAACCAGCACTGTAACTTCGATTAGCCAGACTATGTAAAGTTTACTATATTTATGACCTAAGGATGTTTTTATTGTATTACTCATATTGCTGCAATGTTGCAGAATAGTGCCTCTCTCTGTAAACAATTTATTATGGCTTACCAAAGATCATCAGGTTTTCAGACAGTGTGATTTTGGAGATGGGCAGTTTGGCCCACGGCTATGTTCCAGTGGGGTCAAAGCCTTGTTTGAAGGGATCAACAAAAAACAACCATCTGGAGACTGACCTGATTATTTTGTGGGAACACAATAAATAAAATAAGCCTACTGGAGTTCATCGTTGAGATGTTCTCAGAAAAGAAAATTTAAATTAATTATTGCCTCATGGTAGTAATATTTCCTTTTATTTGTCTTTGCTTGAATTAATTTAGAGGATGACTCTGCTGATAACTGTGGTTCCCATTGGGCCTTTGATACAGGGTATACCTGCTGGGATGCTGAAACAGCCACCTGAATAGGAAAAAGAGAATCCACACAGGCACATAAGCTGGATGGATGGATGAATGGATGGATGATAACTGTGTGAAGTGTTGATGTCTTTGAATAAAGCAATCAATATTTTCTAACAACTCACCTTTGTTGACAGAGCGTGTACTAATTTAGATAACGTCAATCAGTGGATAATTTGTTCCACGTTATGTTCTCCCTTTTTTAAATGTTACGTTATATTGCTGCAGTTTCTGTGAAGCTTGCATAAATAAGAAAGAGGCCCAAATATTGCTGTAATTACCTATATCTATACAATATTCAATGGATTCTGCTCCCACACTGGTGTTGCATCATGGACTATTAATGTTCTATTTGAATGCCTAGTTAAACATTTAAAAACTGTCACATGGCATTATGTTATTTCCAAAGGCACATGATATGTGTCTAAAGCAATATGAACCAACTGCAGTGGTATAAGAAAGATAAAGCTGAAAGATAATTGCCTCTTTCCCAATCTGGCTTACCATACAATGCAGGTATATCTGCCAGACTTGGCTCACACGTCAGGTTTCAAACACCTTCCGTGCAACCCAAGAAGATTGTGATGGTTTAAAGAAATACAGTTCAGAACGCCCCCCCATAGCATAATGTTAAATCTGCAGCCAGACAGTACTGCAGTGCTGGTTTATGGTCTGGCAATGCGAGACTACCTATTTCCTAATAACTTCTACAACTTAGGCCTACTGTATATTACCCTTCATAACTAAGCTACTAAACTTTAGGGTCACTGTAGGATCACTAAATCTAGTGACACAACCTGGCAGTGATGAACCACTTGTTTGACAGGTTTGTAATGAAAAACTAAATTCAGTAGTTTTGATACAGATATCATGTATTCTACTCATTTTGTGATTTTAAATAGGATACAAAGTAATGCCATGCTGAAAAGTGAAGGAAATTTGTCAAAATAATTTTTCCACAGTATTTAGCCGACCATAGCAATGTATTATAACCGACTGAGAACTGGGTAAAATAGTATCAACTGTACACACGCGTGTCCTGCAAAGCTCAGCAAAAACTGTATATTCTGCCAGCACATGAACTGTTACACTGTTACAGTGATGTCTCCGGCTGCAGTCGGAATATAATCAAAACTGTCAGTTAAGGTGACAACGAAATAACATATAACTCCCTATTAGTTTGAAATCACTGTACACCAGTGTCCAAGACTTAAAATATATATGCTCTCTCCAATATAAAATTGGTCACAAATATTTTCTTTCATTAAAAAAAGGTTACATACTGGTAGTTTTCTTAAACAGCAGCATCATTTTTAGCAGACTATAGCTTCTTTTACAACCCTGCTAGGTAACTTTCCACCTTCCGTCATTTCAGTGAGGGCAGGTGGCAGAGTGGAATTGTTTTTGACCAAGGCAGCAGGGGTATGAAGTGGTTGCTGCCCATGTGAACAGGTTTTGCACTGCCACCAAGAGTTCACCTAGCTGAAGTTTGGGAGGTAACTGCCCCGGGGTAAAAAGCTTTGCTTTTTTGGGAATGAACATGTAGTGCATTTGTGAAATATTTTCAGCTGTGGACTAATACACATCGGGTGCTCGAGTAATGAGTGTTTACAGCGGAAAGATGGTGTGGGATCAAGTGCCCATATTCATGGTAATGAAGGAACATGTCACCCAGTGCAGCAGTGTGGCTCACTGATGTGTTTTTAATCATTTTTGGACAACAAATATAGAGTTCTATGGTGCAAAGGAACACGGTACATTAGGCTTTGGCTGCACAGGCTGTACTTTTGACTAGTATCAGTCAATGATTGGTTTTATTCTTTTCATGGAAGATGGTGATTATAAGATATATAAAATATTTATTCACACATTACTTGAGTTTCTGACTTTGAGATTCTACAAAATAATGAATTAATAGATTTACAAAGCAGTCAAAGTATTTTTTTTATTGTTTTACCCTGATTGGAAATATATCTCATCACAGTCTATCCAAATAAACAGACAAGGTAGTAAACAAGTAAATAAATATATAAAGACCTAAATAAGTAAATGTTTTGTGTCTTTAGTGCCCCCTATTGGGTTGTGGCGGAGTAGAGGCCATGTGCTGCCAAGACTCCCCTGGCATGAAAATGACTTCCTCATCTAATGCAAATGTCACAAAGAGGCTCTGATCCACTCCTAATCACTAAGTAATCACTGTGATGTTTGATCCTTCTGTGATTGTTAGAATGGATTTCAAAAATCCGGTGCGATTCTGGTCGGGAGATTATACATTTTCAAGACATGTTTAAATTGGAAAAGCTCCAGTAAGCCATATAAAAGACTTAAACAGAAGTCATAACTTGAAAATTTAAATCACCTTCCAGATGGCAATTGTTAAAAAAATATACTGAAGTGAACATTTTGAGATCTATATAATGAACTATCATTACTTTCTTAAAAAAAAGGTGATTTTTTTTTCACAATATCTGTACTAATATCAGCACTGTGATTACATTGGATACTGTTATACAGCACATTTCTGGATAACAACAATAAGCAAAGAGATTAGAAATGAAATGTGCAATGCAATGTTTTTTATGATGCGTCTCTCATATACTACACCCTGACTTTCACATTTACCACAAAAATGAAAAAGTCTGATTTAACAATCAGAATGTATTTGATCCAATTGTCATGGAGATAAAATGATTCAGTGGGGAAAACCCAAATGATCTTGTGGAGTTTTTCACATAATCACTTTTTGAAATACCTAAATAATTAGATAAAGATTATGCTCTTGATAGGTACATAGGGATCTCTGGGAGATGTACGGAATGAGGAGGCATTATTCACTCTTAGCAGCATGGAAACAAAATATTCCATTGTCATCACAGCCACTGCCATCAGCAGAACGAGCGCTTAGACCAGCACAACAATAATCAGTCCCTATGTTGCTATTAGAAATTGTTGATATAAAGGGACTTACTAGCAGTTTACTAACAAGAAGTGTGTTATTATCATCCCATGTATAACAGGCTGCTTATTTGCCCCTGTGGCATCCTCAAAGGGGAAGGTTGCAGTGCAGTGATCCATATCACTTTATCTCCCATTCCCCTTGTGGCCCCACATTCGGCATAGAGCAGCAGGCTAATAAAGATGACAGAGGTTTGCACCACTGTTTAAAGGGGCAGACTGCATTTTTGTTTTATCTAAATTGACATTTTAGAAAAATACTTGATTTGTAATGAAAGGGATTTTTAATGTCCTTTTAGATTGGCCAGTTTTCCTCAGGAAAGCCAGGGACAATAACCACATCAGGATGTAATAACTTGGGCTGTTGATGCCAAAATCAGTACCCTGCATGTGGCTCATGTGGGTTTACTTGAAACACAAATTGTTCTCTTACCAAAATGAGCAAAATGTTACATTTGTAAAATGCAAATAAATAATAATTAATTCATACATAAAAGAATAACAGCATTTTGATACAAGTAAATATATCACTATAACACATTTATGCTTAGATGTGTATTGCAATCAGTGGCTTTTCAAAACGTCTTTTTTCCACAGTTTGTAAAGCAAGTGTTTACAGTTTACTGCTTTCAAACACAACAGGGCGCATTAGTGTTAAGTTATTCCTTCTGAAGGACTTGTGATCGGAGGTTGAACCCAAGTGCAGAAAAAAGGATTAAGGCAGGGAAATGCTGAGACACTTTAATGATGCCACAGTCAAACAAGGGGCCTACAGAGGAGAGCTACAAATTCTACTGCCAAGTTGGGCACACAAGTTAAATAACTCACTGTACAAGATAACAGACAAAATTAAAACCAAACAGTTTTCGCACTAAAAAGTTATTTTCTTAGTTGAACTTGGAAGATTTTTCCTTTCACCATGTCAAGACACAGGGAGGTTAATTTTCACAGCTACTGAATTATCCTGTGGGGAACTCAGGGGCTGATGGTAACAAGAGCATGAGTGAATGGATGTGAACATGTCCTGGGAGCCAGTGCTAAATCCGCACCATGGACAGAGGCCGGGGAATCCCTTTGGCGCAGAACTTACAGCTGCCCTTTGGCCAATAGTGATCTGCCCATGGTACTACTCTTTGTAATGCAATGTCTGTAGTAAGGTATACAAGGATTTGTGCATAAACAAGTGCAAAAAAACTTTAAAAGAAAGGCCAAAACAGTAACAATGAGATGGAGTTTCTTCCATTAGGCAATCCTGGTCCTGAACAAGTAACTTGTTTATATTAACTAATAACTACTAATAATTTCTGCCCCGCATTGCATGCTCTATGTACCAGTTCTATAGCTTCAATTGTCCTGTAAATCATCCATAGTCATACTGTTTTCTCTGAAATGTACTGATATATTGTTGGTTTTGTTAAGTATTGTATTTTATTTGGTTTATTTTATTATTTTTGTCATGATCTTGAGTTTTTGTTTAGTTTTTATCCTGTTTTATTTTGAACTATCTCTCCTTGTATCATATCAAATTTCACTTTTTGTCTATGTGTCTTTTTCCTGCCTGTTTTCCACCTTAACCGTATTCTGTTAAATAAGGAGTTAATTGTGTATGCAGTCTTTGTCCATCTCCTATCTCATTGTCAGTTCGTCATTGTGTCTTCCTCTGCACAAAAGTTTCACCTGTTCCTGGTTATTATTCCCAGTGTTATTATTCCCTGTTTTTGTTTTCGGGCTACTACTTGTGATTTTGTTTTCTCTACATTAAATAATCACATCCTACCTGCAGCCTCTTCAGTAGTTTCCTGTCTTTCTGAAACATGACAAAAGTTGCATATCCTGTCCAAATCGCAGAGCAAGTGATATCAAATCAGCCATTTTTTACAGACAAGTTGACAGTTTGTACAGTTACAAGGTGGTCTACAATCTCTAAAACATTATCTAGCTTAATGCTTTGCAAGCTAGAAAAAACACATTACCATGATTACATGTGATTATGGAGCCTAAGCTACAGAACCTGAAAAGTTTCCCCTAAGATAAAGATACCAGCAGCATTTCTGAGGATGGATATTGTTCTTAATTTTACTCATATATTCTACTTCAGAAAATGTTTCGGCACTACCAATTTTCAAATGACAGATAGACAGACTCTTTTATGAAGACAGACAAACAGAGAAATAGATAAGTTAATGTTGTGCATAAATAGACAGTATGCATTAGCCTGCAAACATTGTTCATATGTTCATATGTATTAGGGCCTTTGTCTGTAAGCAGTCGTTTTGACTCCCCCAGTCACATGTCCCCATGTGGCCTCCATTTTGACACAGAACAAAGAGCCCTTGTCACACCTCCATTTCCCAGGGGGCCCCACAACGCCACACCTGGGAGACCAGTCCTCAACGTTCATTGGTCAAACCTGGTCTTAGACCAGTGACATAATGTTCTCTGAAAAAGTTTGGAGCAAATTCAAATCACCCTCGCTTTGCGAAATAGCAGTGTCCCAGGACTGCTGACTTGCTGTTGGGGATACCGAAGCCTTAAAAATGACTTTCCCTCCCTCCCAGAAGTAAGAATAATGTAGCTTTGCTCCTAATTAAAAACAACCAGTTTCCTTTTTTTTTTTTTTGGATTGTTTTGTTCTTCCATTACCTTTTTGTTTTATTCTGTTTTGTAACTTCCACAGCAAGACGACAGTGGTTTTGACATCTTTGAAAGGATTAAGGCGACCAGTTTCCCTTTTCACCCTTTCTTCAATGTCCATCACGTGTTCAACCAGGACGTGACGAGCGTTTGGACTAAAAGGACCAGCTGTGTGCCACTCCTGACTGCTCACTGCAACAGGAAATTTGCAACCAGCTAAAGAATCCACAGAGTTATTCTCTCAAGTAAGGCTGACAGTCTGGGCCGATGTTGTTAGAATTGTTTATGCTAATTTTTGTTGCTTTTGCTGGTTGATTTTTGCTGAATGTGTTTCAATTGTCTTTGCACCCCCTTTTTTATGAGATAACCATATTGCATTCCTTTCCACTGTGCCTCATTGATATAACACACACACATGTAGCGAGAGCGGTACCGAGGTGCAAAACTGATCAGGCTCAGGGTGTCAATGCTCCCGACTGTTCATTTCCCCACATCGTACCAACCTAAGATCTGTCTCTTGCCATCCATTGTCTTGCCATGTGGTGCCTGTAACCTCCCCTCTCTCACCGGGTTACTGGAGCCGCCATCTTGTTAAGCAGGCAACACATTTGCAAATTATACCTAATAGTTACTGTATTTGTGGTGATAAGCTAACCTTCATACACTAAACTTGTAATTACATTTATTTCCATTATGATCAACTAAATGATTGAGTGAGGTGTTCATAATCTAAGACAGACAGAGACTGGAATCAATAAGTGCGCTATCGTTCTGTGTAAAGAGTGGTGCCTCCTGAAGATTTTGATTTTTTTTTTTAATTAATTCATATTTATTAATTTTTCTTGATACATATTACATTTGATAGTCACATTTTTTATTTCATTGACCTAGAGTACCTACAAATGAGACAGGTAATGTTTTAACCTACAGAGCTACACAGCAGGAAGTTAGACACCCAAAAACCCCACAGGAGTGTGCTGTGAGTGCACACTCAGCAAGCTCTCTTCTGTACTCACAGCTTCCAGTTGCCCAGGCAACCCTGTCTTGAAGATTTTAAACTTGGATTTAACATAGGACGCCTCCTGTGTCTTACCACGGTCAAGAAACAAGATTACATGCTTGAAAAACACTCCACTCTGGTTGAGAGCCCAGTAACATATCTTTGCCATTGAATTTGGAGGTATCATATAGTCAGATTAAGACAGTAAATTAAATGACACACTGTCCTCAGGTAATGTACTCCTTTATTTCATGGCTGACTGTGACAAGATATAAGTAATTTGCATAGCTGTTATATTGTGCATTCACACTGTCAACAGCTTTAATGGGATTGTCAAAATATGAGCCACAAGTAAATCTGGAAAATGTAAA
Source organism: Echiichthys vipera (assembly GCF_963691815.1). NCBI lineage: Eukaryota > Metazoa > Chordata > Actinopteri > Perciformes > Trachinidae > Echiichthys > Echiichthys vipera. The sequence goes on along the minus strand of NC_139825.1, from coordinate 12,581,466 downwards.
AGTTAGAGAAATTAGAATAAGAAGAGCTGCAGAGTTTGTGTGGGCACCAAGTGTCTCACTATTATACACAAATAAGTTTCTTCCTGTAAGTCAGACTGTGCAGTTGCAGTCAGGTCAGCATGCTATGTGTTATTTTCATATTTCCAAATATAAACATAACTTCAAAGAAACTAAGGCAGCTAGCCTATGTACAAACACTTTAGTATATGTGTACAGCACTTCTGTACTGTTAAGATAATGGCAATATGTTGAGAGGGATGAACTGTGCATGGAGCACCTGGATATGAGAACTCTCAAAAAGTCACGTAGGACTGCAGTCTGTTCATGATACGTGAACAATGGTGGTAAGCCGGTACATCATTTTGGAATGTGAGATGTAATCATGTACATCAATCCAAGTAGATGGATTTATTACTTTTTCAATTTGAAAAAAAAATCAGAGTGAATGATTGCAAGACACCAACAGCCAACTGTCCAATATTTGTTTGAAGAGAAGGAAAACTTACTGGCACACTCAAGGGACTTGTTCCATGTAACCACAAAACAGAAAAAAACAGAAAGACCAAATGATCCATTGAGTCGAGCTTCTTATGAACAATCAAAGTCAGACATGTATACATCATCATTATTTTTTAGGTGTAGTGTTAAGCATTACGACTTGTAACTCCTTCAAGGTCCCCAAGGGCTTGGTAGCTTCCCTGATCAATCTTACCCTGGCTCGGTCATCCAGTTTGTAGGGGCGGCCCGATCTAGGCCAGGTCTGGGTGGTGCCATATGCCTTCCACTTCTGGACAATACTCTGAACGGTACTCAGAGGGAAATTTAAAGCCATTTAAATTTTTTACATCCTAACGTGTGCCTATCCACAACATTATCCCGGAGCTGTTTTGAAAGCATCTTTCCAACCATGGTGAATTCTTTGTGTTACCATGCACTCCTAGGAGTGGAATCCTCAAGGGACAGCTGATTTTATTCTGAAGTAATCAAAAACACCACAGTTTATGTCAAGTGAAGGCCAATTAACTTAGTGTGTAATCTGGAAGGTGATTGGTTATACCGGAGAATGTTTAGAATGTTTTTTCTAAAAGGAATCATAACTCCAACCCTGCTATTCTAGTTTTTCATTGTTTGTTAATTTTCAGAAATTCACTTGATTGTTGTAAGGCACAATGTGTAAAATAAAAAGTTAATATATATTTTTTTAATGTAATATAATTTCAGTCTCTAAAACAAAAAAGTGACTATTTCAGAAGGGTATAATGACTTTCTATAGGCACTGTACTAGTGGATACATTTACACTCTAAGACACAAAAAAATGGACTTGAATTAAGTTAAAAGAAATCAACGTAGACCATTGAAATGAGACATGACACCAACTCTGGTCTCAACTCCTTTGTTCTGTCAAATGAGTCTGATAGCATAGATAGATGTAACGGATTCATTACCCTGTCAGAAAGAGCTTGCTGATGGCAAAGTAAAGCGGAGACTTTAAAAAAAAAAACAATAAAGCACACACTTAGATTTATTTAGGGTGAACTATGTATTGCTGCTGCCCCCATCCACAGCAGTGTATTGCTTAGCTTCCATGTTGGTACTCCTGGCTGCTTCTCCAAACTAAAGGAATACCAACTGCCATCTACTTTGTAGTAGGTATCTGTAGGTAACACACTGACTATGGATAAGTATATCATACAACTCCACTTAAAAAAATCTACTATCCCTTTAAGCTTCATTATAACCCCATCACCTTTCTACTTCACCTTTGCTACTGAGCATAAAAATCAGGTAAGGTCACATTTGTCTTTAAGATGTTTGACCATAAAAGGATTGGTTATCAATAATAGCTTCATATTTCTATATCACCATGCAGTCACATTATGCTCTAAGGTGTTGTAGCACAGAGTATGTGGAGGCAGGTGGCTTCATTAAAATTTGACAAGCTTTCAATGTTATTCAGCTGATGATTGAGATTCACGACTCTTTGGTTATTGTCCTTTGTAGACATCATATACAATGTCGATTGCTTGCTGCTCAAACACAAATACCAGCACACCACACAGTAGGAAATCTTTCTCTGCCACAGCATATTATCATGTATATATATATACACTGTATATATTCATCTACTATACCTCATGGAAGTATTAGAGTTATTTAAAAAGCAATACTACTGGTATTCCACAAGCTAATTATCCTTGAAACCATAGTCTTTGTTATTTGAATTGCAACTTAAAACATTTAAGACCAATCAATCAATTCCAACCAACAATATAAAATTATGCTTTAATGCATCTATGGAGTGTTTATGTGATGTGTCGCCTTGAATTTTAGTCCTTTAAAATCCAAACTTTCCACTGGTGAAATTCTACTCTGCAATAAAACAACCAACGATTTTATATACACACACACTGTGTATTGTGTATAATTTAGGGCGCACTCACACTGTCCAAACAAACTAGGCTTTACCCGTAAAACCTGTTTGGGTACAGTACGGATGGACAGTGTGAGTGCACCCTTAGGGAGCAGCTCATGACACTGACCCAACTGGATTATTAATTGCATGGCATCTACCAATTTTTTACCTTTTTTTTAACCATTGTCTAAGCAAGTCTGGGTATTTGAATGATGGATCTCGAAATTAAAAGCACATTTCTCTAACCTTCAGATTTCACTATATTTATTTCATTAAAAAACTAAGAACAAGACATCATCTAAGAAAATAATTGTTTCAAATGTGGTGGTGACCACATTTCAATGTTTTCTGGCTCGCTCATCCTCACAATAACCCACGCAATTTGTTAACATGAACACAAAATGTTTCTAGGATGATTAATATTTTTCTCTTTAGCTTTTGATGTTGCACGTTATCTTGTAAAGCTATGTACCCACACTGAAGTTGTAGTGGAGAGAGTGGAGTTCAATTCACTAGAGAGCAGGATTATAAATACAGGTGAGTTTGAATCCTTATAATGAAATGGACAGAGGTAGACACAGCTGAATGATAAGATGTGTATAAATAAAACAGCTCAGCTACAAGAGGCCAGTGGTAAATTAGGGAAGTGTCTTAGGAAAGACACTTGCGTTAGTGAGAGAGAGAGAGGATTCCAGAAGAGTTATGTCAGGGATGATGGAGGAGAGAGCGAGGGAAGAGGGAGAACAGGAGAGAAGGGATGGTTGATCCAGGGACTAAAATAACTATAGTCCAGAGATGCACGCAACAGACAAGCTAACAGACACCTCTTGCTCCTCCAATGTCAATGTGGTATACCTGGGTGTCACTGGGAGACGTCCCATATGTGTACATTCATGAGAATGACATAAATTAAAACAGGCACAGCATGAGATGAGCTTGTATGCAGGTCCGTGAGCACCGCCATGGCAGTATTCTTCTCTCAAACAGGCAGCACATTAGCACCACCCTATAAAATGATCCATCATTACTATTTGGTGTGCTATTAAAGCATAATAGACAGCTTGATGGCATTACATATCCATAGTCCATCCTTAGTCTTAATCCATGGCCTGTCAGTATTCCCAAATCACTAAAAACATTAAATTAATTAATGTGAGTTCTAGTGCAAAGCCACACACTTGAGAGGCTTTCATTTATTAGCTCTTGAGCATTAGCTGCAGGGCAATACAACATCCATTACTGACAACTGCTCTCATTCTGTTGCGTTCACTCCCTGTCTCTCTTCCTCTACTAATCTTATGTCGTCTTGTGTAAACTTAGATGAGAGGTCTCATAAGACATCCTATCCGTATGGTTATTATCTGAGGCAGAAAATGTTTTATTCAGTCTGTTTTGCGGGTTGGAGCTACGTTCGATTAAACATTCATTTGAAAAAAGATTTTTTCTTGAATATTCTGTGTGAGTTTAATGATACATTTCAATATCAATATCAATTAATTTTAATATGCTTTATCTATATCTGTAATTGGTGTTGACAGCTCTGTGGTCTCATTGGGATTTGTTTCTGCTTCTCAGTTGATTAAAATATTTGCTGGATAATACATCAGGTAAGATAATAATGTGTGTTGAAGAACATAGCTAAGTTAGCTAACTAGCTAGCGAGCAAGCTCAGGAAGCCCAGATGATGCTTATTGTGGGAGACGAGAGATGATCTCCACTGAGCGCTTTCACACAAAACCAAGTTTTACTACAATAAACCGACAATGTTACTTTCTAGAAATGTTAAATTACCTTTTAAATTGACAAATATCCCGTGTGTAATTCATGGAAGAATTCAAACAGGATCAAAAAATGATTTGTCTCTCCCTGTTTTTGACTACCATTCATATTTTTTTGCCAAAATACAATCCCATGGGGCTCACCAGAAGTGTTGTTCACAAAATTCGACCGATATTGTTTTGTAAAAGTGAAACATTGTTTAAAAAGAATATCAGATGAATTCACGTTATGTTATTAAAACCTTTCAATCACTTTCTGCCATCTGTGCTGTCCGACTGACTGACTCTTTTTTTTTTTGGGTTGCAACCAGTATTAAGCTGTATTTTGAATTATAAAGACTGAGAAAAGTGTAAAACCATATATAGCATCGGGTAGGCCTGGGTCTAATTGAAACAAATTGCACATCACTTTGTCTGTGAATGGCTTTTGGCAAGAAATACATATTTGTTAATGCTTAGCCCATACAACTTAAACATGAAAAAAACATGAAATAACTTCACTGTCATTTTTACATTTGGTCACCTTCATTAAATGTGCAAATTTAGTTTGGATTACTAGTCACTATTATAATTTTTTTTCTTCACATACATAGTGGGTTCTGTGAGATCACACAAAAATAGTAAAGCCAATGTTTAAAAAAAAACAAAAGGTGATTTTCATTATAATAATTACAAATGATGAATAATGAGAATTTTATGAAAAAGTGTGCAGCTAATGGCTGCTGTAAGCTGGATAACAATGGACGCTAGCTCTACTTATTAAAAGCCCTTGCCCCAATGCAGCATATTTATTACTAGGTGGAGTCAATGAGGATGACAAGTATAAATTATTTATTTCTAAAATCTTAATGATAGGAGAGAGTGTGGCTTTAAAAGAAAAAAAAACATCATGTCCCTCGTCAAAAATTGCTTTAATATAACAGAAACCCTGGTGTAACTCATCAAATCCATGACTTTTATCTCTCCGGTTTTGAATATAATGTGGGGAATTTGAGTTAGTGTGGGTTGGAAGGTTCTCTATAATAATCAGGTTTATTATGAGTACATCCAAAGATCTGCTAATTCTGATTGCAGTCTAGATATGTTATGTATTAAAAAATCCTCAAACGGAATATGTCAGGATCTAGCAGCACAAATGAACACTTGCTGAACTATTCCGTTTTATACAGCCCTGTCTGATTGGCAAAGCTTCGATTAGATTTGAGAATTCCCCAGGTGAGTATCAACCCCCAGTTCCATTTGAACAGGAGGTAAAATGAGAAGTCAACATTATTTAGTCAAATAAAAGGCAGAGATAAAAAAAACTTTGGCAGCCAAGTAGTGGGTAATTGATTTATAATGTATCAACGTTTGTGCTGAGCAGTAGCCACTGGAGAGCTATTGCCAGTTTCTGTTACAGCCTCTTTGCTTTCTTATTGAGAACACTTAATATGGGCATCTCTGTTCTCACAATGGTTATTTAAACTATACAGCTATCCATAGACACCACAGACATTTGACAGAATATAAGAAAAACAACGCCCACCAATCCCTGCCTGATTAAACAAATTGTCACAGCAATGAAAGTGATCTATGATACAAAGGTGAATGTGTTAAGTGCCATGAATTTCTTTCTGTCCTACCTTGAAAGGTCAGCATTTGCTAAGATGTGTTAAGAGACATTGTTTTATTTCAAAAAAAAAAAAGTGAAAAAGCAGAAGCTACTCCAAAGACAGAGTTCCTGCGTGAGCTATACACCGCTCCTCGCTTATTAATGAACAGTATTCCAGCACAGGCTGGAGGGTGAAACCAAGGTCAATGTACAAATACAATTATCAAATACTGTTTAAATAATTATCAAGTAAGATGAAATTCACCAATAACTATTGCATACTGGCAAAGGGACATTAGGAAGTTAACCTTGTGCCAGTTGAATGGTCAGTGACCCAAGATGACAAGGACCTCAAATAATCGGTGTTAAATTGTAAAATCATTTTCCCTTTTTGTTGATAGAGGCGTCTTGTTTTTGTAGTGAACTTGAGCATTTAGTTGATTATACCGCAGAGATATCAATTCAATTCAAAAAACTTTATTTGTCCCCGGGGGGCAATTTCACTCGGGTGGTAAAAGAATATCAAACAGCACATAATAGTGAATTGTAGTACTGATTGAGTCTTTTTGGCAGGATCTTTTTAAAATGCATCAGTTACTTACTGATTGTTGGGAGATTCAGAAGAGACAATCTCTAAAAAAACAAAACAACCACATCAAAATTAGAAGCTCAGAGAAAGTGCTCCTGAATTAAAGGGACAAATAATGATATCTTATGAAACAGTGACCAATCAGAAGTGGGCCGCAACAGTTACGTTTGGTATTAGGTTTAAACACGAAAACTACTGTTATGTGACTGGTTAAGTTTAGGCAACAAAAGGTGAGCGTTATGGTGAGGCATCATTAGGATCAGAAAAAAGATTGTGGTTTGGCTCAGTACTTCCAGGACATGAAAAACAACGGGAGAGGAAACTCCAGTGGCCAAGATGAAAGTCCTGTAATTTGGAACCAATCCATCACCCCAACCTACCTTCAACGGTCTTATACGAGATCAACGGTCGTATACCATGTCCCATGCTTCCCATAGATGAGATACCCATGAAATGAAATATAGTTCGCTTATTTCATCAGAAATAAATACATGAATTACACAAAAAATAAACACATGAAATACACACAAATTACTGCACATTACTTTTCATAGTTATATGTACAAAAAGGGAGTGAAAACAGCCTAGCCTAGAGTTATGTTACAGACACAACAAAGTACTTTTATTGCTTAAACCTGACTACGTAGAACACAGCCAAAGTTTGACATGCAGGGCTTCCCAGTGTCTTGACGAGTGATGCCAAGGGGTCCTGACAAAGCAGCCATATATGGCCAGTTGGGATGAGAATGGGTGAGATACCATTGTCAGGTGTTTTTTCTAAACTTTGGAAAGCTTTCCCAAGAGCCAAAAATTACATACACAAACAAAAATATATAACTGTTTTCAAAGGCTGAATATTACTCCACATGATAACGCAAACACTACAGTGCAGTGGAAGCCATCTTAGCCGAATCTATTGTTCAGGAAATCAAAACTGCACATTATAGTGTACAGTATTCTCATCATCAAAGCCATCCTTAAAATCCATCTGCCTGTGTGCTGCTCACTTGTTTAGTTCACTTGATTAGATCACAAGCACGACACAAGTAAATGCAAGAATTAATTTGATGGAATACCTAGGCTTGGTTGATCTGTTCCAGAATTATACAAATCCAATTATCAATCAGCAACTTCATAAACATCATTGTTGCTTTAAGTAAATCTGTATAGAACTCAAGAATTATTGGAGTTTATTGGCGAAAACAAATAGTCAGACAAGGGTGTGATAGTGGCAGCTGCTACTGCTTTACAATCCAAGTGCTTATCAATGGCTCTTGAAGTAAAACAAATGTATCGTCTATGAATTGTAATATTTAGCAGATTTGTTTCACCAGTCTTTACTCTATTCAGAACTTTAAAACATGCCAGTTTTATGGAGAAAATAATCTCTATCTTGGACATACAAAGATCTCTTTTTTGTTTTTTTCTCCTCCAACAGCAATCCAATTAGTGGCAGCACTTAGGCAGTGTAGTACACCAACTGTTGAGTCACCAGCTGTGAACTATTAAGAAATGATGGTGATGACCAGCAGATTGTGAAATCCAATTCCCAAGCAACCCCCAGTGATGCCTCCCATACAGCTGGCCCAAATAATAGCTTGTTTGCCAACCACTGAAGTTTGACAGTGCATGGATGTACTGTAACACAGCCTTAAACCTGTGATATGCCTGTTGGCATGGACCTCCTCAGATGCCAAATGGCTAAAATGAAATAAATTAATGCTCTAGAGAGAATTGAGTGCTTAATGGTATTGAAAGTTTAGACCGGTTTACTCACCCTGTACCAAACAATCTCTCGAAGCCTTCCGTCAGTTTTGAAGTTACACTTGAGAGTAACAGTCTCTCCTACAACAACGGGAGGCAGGGGCTCTATGGTAACTGTCAAATATCCTGGGGAGGGGAAAAACAGAGAAAATTAGTTTTATTACAGCCATAAACCATAAAAACACTTTGCCAGAACAAGACCCTTTTTTCTTCCCTGCTGAGGTAAATGTTAGACAGCAGCAATAAAGCAGTCATGAATTTACAGTACATGAATCATTTTAAAAAGCATAAGATAGACTGAGTCCGCACTCTGTTTTGGAAGAATGCCATGATTCATTTGTTTGCAATTACACAACAAGCACTCTCCCACAAGGGGGTTAAGTATCTTGGTAAATAGCACTTTAGTTGTAGTTACTTAAGGTGAAAGAGAGTGTTTTGAGTTGCACAATTTCTTCATAGTGCATTCGTTTGTGAAGCCTGCCCTCTTTCCAGGTTACATGGTTGATGCATTTGAGTGGCTCAGGCTTTAGCTGTTTTAGCAACACCTGGAAGCTGCGTTTTCAATTATGTTCACATGTATCAATTTTTTCATATGGATAGTCTATATTGTAATTGTATTATGTTGGTCTAGTCTGTACACATGATATCTGTTGCACATCTGTCAGTCGTCCTGATGTTTCTTCAAAAATGATTGATAATTGTTAAGAAATTTGATGGGGGCAGTTTTTCTTTATTGGTTCCAAAAGTATAGGGTGCTGTGTGCTGTTCAGATTGTTGAGTCCCCTGAGGCAAATTTGTGATTATTTATATACAATTACCAAGCCCCTACCACAGCGACTTCTTGGTTCATCCAGTCAGGAAGTGCCAAAACTGCAGTGTCCAGTAGGTGTTGTTTGCACAATAGAGCAGTTTCTCATTGACCCCATGTTAAACAGGCCATTTTCATAGCATAACTAAACCTACTTAAGGCCTGGTACAATTTTTGGCAGATTTTTCTTTGGAACAGGCTAGTTTTTACTTTATTGGAGGTTAAAGTTTATGAATAATTAGGGGCGCGGCCTCTTGAGTGACAGTTAGCCTCTGGCCCTCACTTCGCCTCGGAGGCTAATTTTCAGGATTAGCACACTAACTCTGTCATATCGAACTCAACTGCGGTAATTTGTGTGATGCTGTTACTTTAAGTGACAGGATGGTTTGCTCTACGATCAACTGTACCAACAGATGGTTCAGGAACACAACATGTTAATGTTAGCTCTGCTATGCTAATTAAATAGCTGCACTTGCACAATGACTTGCAATACAGCCTACTGTTGATGGCACATACAGTACATATTAATCTGGAGCACCGAGAGGATTCAGGCAGTGAGGGTAGGTGTTTTACAGTCTATGGGCACGGTACTGTGTTGAATATCAGTTTAAATCATCATAAATCGAGGCAGCGGCCGCGGGTTCAACTCTGACCTGCAGCCATTTGCTGCCTGCCCCCCCCCGCCCTCTCTCACCCCATTTCCTGTCTTTTCTATAAAATAAAGGCTTGGAAAACTGCCAAAAAATATAATAAAAAATTATAATAACTGTCGAATTAGAGGCTCAGATTGAGTCTTAACCTTGACATATTGTACCTGATGATCAGTCCTTTGTACAACCGCCCACCCAATCCTTCACACGGACCTGCAGGTATAGTTCCACTATCACTAATCATACAGATGGTAAGCATCATGGGTGGATACAAAGGGAATTACCTGGAGATAGTTAAAAGACCTGAGAGAAAATAAATGCATCCACAAACTGGAAAGGGGCAATACAATGTAGGCCCTTTAAAGTTTAAGTTATGCAAAATCAGAGTGCATTTTGACCTCTAGGATATTGCTAGCATTGGCTAAGTACATTTACTTTCTTAAATAGCCATTCTCTGCTTGAATCTGCTCAGTCTGATGTATTAGGTTAAAACAGTTCCACCCTCCCACTCTATACACACACACACACACACACACACACACACACACACACACACACACACACACACACACACACACACACACACACACACACACACACACACACACACCACGCCTCCTCACAGCCCCTGGACTTCCTTGATTTCATTGAGACCTTAATCACACCATACACACTTTCACCCCTGCTACCCTCTTCTCAGCCTATTATCCACACACCCAGACCCACCAACAGAGAGGGAGAAACGTGTTTGCTAATCTGTCATGAATGGAAACTTTCTCCTTACCCCCTTCCACACTTCAAGCCTTCTTCTATCGAATGTCATGCTGTGTCTGTAACTTAAATTAAACATTGTTGTGCTATACCTTGTTGGAGGAATTGGATGTCCTGCTATCTAACATCCCAGAAGATGGGCCCCCTGCTATTACTTCTCAGTGACTTCAACACCCAGACAGAAGTTGACATCTTAGTTGTTGCTCACTCACTGACTCATTACATGCTGACAGAACTGCCCTGCAGGCTACTGAAAGACAATGGTGCAACTCCAAGGACCTGAGGACCTTCTTCTCCAACTCCAAATACTGTTTTTCTATATTCTCTACCTCGAGGACTTACAGGGTTACTCAGACAGGATCTGTGTCTGAAATTTGTAACCTCACTACTCTTGTCCCTCAGACTCCTGTTTTGAATGCCATCCTCTTCTCTCTGTACGCCATGTCACGGGGCTCTGTTTTTCACTCACATTGGATTTCCTACCACAGCTATGCAGATTACATAACCTATTCTTTACTTCCCATGGTCTGAAGGTGTTATCACGAATCTACGGGAATATTGCATAAATATATAGCACTTGATGCTCATTTGTATGTAATTGCATGATTCTCGCACTTATTGAGCAGTATCTTCATGATTGAATGCACTTATTGTAAGTCACTTTGGTTAAAAGCAGCAGCTAAATGAATGTAATGCCTGACCTCACCTCAAGCTCATTGTTGGTCCCAAAAATACTTCTCTAATGTATCGCATCTACCTATCTATCTAAAAGCAATTTAGTTTACAAAAAGTAAAATGGGCATCTCTATATGCTACCACTCTGGCTAGCAGAGTGAGCCAGCGATGATGCATTTGCTGACTTGACAGAAGCCTTCTGCCAAACATAATAGCTGTTTCAAAACATTCAGTGTTTAATGAGGGAACTGGATCACATCACATTAAAAATATAAGACAGGGTAAAGTAGGAGAGGATAGTAAAATAGGAGAAAAGCAGTGTGATGGCATAATTTTCCCAAATAACTTTAGATATATAATTCCAGGCAAATATTAATGATCTAAAAGCCCTCTTTTTTTTTTTTAATGTGTTGTTTAATAAAATCAATTATAACAGCCAAAGTGCATCTTCAGCTGACTGTGGAGTTTGTTCATGTCTATTTCATTAAAGTTTTCTTTTGAATTTTATAGGACAAACATTCAGTTTTTTCTAACAACACTAACACACATACATAATCTCTCTTAATGTGCTTTACATGGATGCTTTCAAAAAGAAACTGATTTATTGAAGTGAATGAATATATGGCATCTCAAACCAGATTAGTTTGTGAGGAGATAACACATTTTCTTACCATTTTCATGAACATGAGCGTGAAGATGAGGTTGGACCGAACATCTACCCATGCTCATACTCTAGTCCTAAGACTAGATTTCCAATCACAGGAAATGGTTTTGTATCAGACAAAACAATTATTTATTTCATTATATAATTGTCCAAGTGTCCATGCTTTTTTATTGCATTTGTAATATTTATTTTAAGCATGTAAAACTAATGGTTGTTCTTGAATGATATATTTTACTTGAAATAAGCATTAACAAAACAAAACACAATAATATGATCAGTTGTAAAATACAGTCGTGCTATCAATAATATCTGAATATACTGTATCTTTCAGTTCTTAGATACTCAACTGGTGAAAGACCACAGATAAATTTTCCAGCACAAGAGTTGGACTGCCTGGAAAATCTCCACTATGCATGTCACAATACATACGTGTTATTTTAAATGGTATTCCTTTTTACAGAAGCTGTATATCTAGAATAATGATAAATGGAAAAGCATTTAATGCAAAAAATGGTCCTTGTGACTATGTATATGGTTCGTATTAGATTATAATTACGCTAATGTGAATCAGCATTTTAGTGGACATGGTGTTAGTTATACTGGGGTTCATGACTCACCAACATACCTAGATATAGTGGGAAAATGATCGATTGCCACTTAAAGAAAGGCCTCAGTACACATGCTATTGTCTCTGACAAAGAGAATTTATTATTAGTAATAGTATTAGTATTAGTACCTCGCTCACATATTAATTAATTTATTCATTCAGTCACGCACCTCACTCACTCATTGTTGCAAGTTCGGCCTTTTGTACAGAATTATTCAGTTGCCTCTCTCTGCAATACTGCTGATGGTGCATGTTTTTTCCTTATAAGGTTACAGTATTAAACATTTCTTAAAGATATTTTTTGTCATTTGCAAGACCTTCTACATAAGAATATATATTTCATCATGAGCTTTCAGACTTGTCAGCTTCCCAAGATCACACAATACGGCTGTGGATTTGTGGCACAGTTAATCACAAGCAGAGCAGAGGTGAATTATCAAAACCAAACGGCTACATAACTGAAAGAAAAATACATTACACTGCAGACATTCAGTGTTACTTGCCTTTAAGACAGATAGCTTTGGGTGTCTGCATTGGTAGACACAAATGAGAATGTCTCTCGTGTCAGTGCACCTAGATATGCTTATTAAATAATCTTAATTTAATCAGCAGGCTGAAGAGATCATCTCTCTAGAGTCATATTGAATGAATAAACCTTTCAGGATACTCCATCTTATTAACACAGAGCTAATGTTCTTAGGGAAAATCCTAACCACTTACTACAAACCCACAGGAGGAACAGCCTGGCCTTGTAAATGTCTCTTTGTGTTTTCCAGAGAGGTGGTGAAAATGCATATTACAAAAAAAGTCGCCTGACTCTGTGGAATACATTGTAATTCACTAACCAAAGAATAAACATGTGCATTGCCTTTCATAAAGGACACATAGTTATAGGTTGTAAAATATCCCTTCCAAATTCTAGTACATAAACTGTAGATCCTCACATTTACTATATTCATAATATAGCAAGTAATTGCTTCATGGTCTTCTTGTGTGGTTGCAGGGATTAATTGTTAGCAATTCATTAACTATGTGACACAGAGCAAAATATAGCATAGCCAATGACAGGAAAATGCTCTGGAGTGTGTGGGGAGGGATGAGGAATTTTAAAAGAGCAAATTACATGGGTTATGCACTCTTGCCAGGGAAGTTCACATTTCAAATAATCCCTACGAGAAACTGGAACAGTTGCAGGCTGCACATAACAAGAGATGAGGGCATAATTCCCACACAATTCAATATCCATTGCCATCCAAATGACTTCCTAAATTAGTATAATTTTATCTGGCGATTTTCTTTTGGAAGTGTTCCAACAAAGCAATATCTCTTGTTGTACTTGATGCCCTTGTTAAAATGCGGGCTAATATTGACCATATTTGCACAGCAATGTTAATACAACTCTGAGGGTAAAAAAATCAACACTGGGCAAATGTTTATGTAAGTAATTCAACACTCGAAATAATTTAGACAGCTGCCAGAGCCATATAAGCTCTGTGTGGACACACAAGTCTCCAATCAGCCCTTGTCAAATCAAAATCCTCAAAATGTAATTTGTGCAGGCTCTCACAAACAATATCGCAAATTATTGGTTTCTACAACCAACAGAGATGCTCCCTTTATTAAATATGAAACATACAGAAAAAATATTGTTGTTCATTTATCACAGTGTGATATGTGAAATTTGGATCACTATGGAAAAAGACAACATTGTTGGTTTTATTTTTTATTTTAATTTTTCAAGTTATTGTTGCAAGCGCTACAAAAGCAAAACCATCAACCACAGCTTGAAGTTATTCAGGCAGCTTTAGTCTCCTATGTGGAATGCTGGAAACTTCCCTCTAAAGCAGTTGTTTCATTGACTATCATTGCCGTTTTAATTTTTTCAGAAATATAAGATTTTGCTGACAGTTTGAGCATCCAGTGATGTTATAATAATTAGTCACAAGCTCTTTTTAATACTTTCATTGGTTAAAACTGTATAAAAACCTACATACAGACGTAATGAGTGACTTTCAGAAGAAGAAAAAAATGAAACAATATGGAGACAGAAGGTTTCTGCCAGACAGTGACTATATGTTAGTGTAGCCTCTCTGACTCATTTATCCCTTATCTGATTGAGGTTTGTACAAGTTACGGCCCCTGCCATGTATCTGAAATATCAGAAGAATAACCGAGTATTTATAAATTCATTCATTAGTTTATTCATCAGTGGTGATGAAGTACCCTTGTTTCATTGTTGTCTTAGCTCTTTCTCTAAACACTACAGAACCAAAACAGTCATTCAATGTGGGGTTTGTTAGTCATGAAATGACCCACCCCCCTGGATTAAGTGTTTTAAGTCATCCTCCTACAATGAACATGAACATGAACATAGCAATCATTAATATAAATCATTAATATTAATATAAAGTACTGATTTTAGTGGTTTGAAAATTAGATGTAAGACTGAGTGCAAAGCGATTTCTCCCAAAACCTGTTTGAATTCACAATACACCTGCATGTGTATATTTTTTTTAATAGAGGACATGGTGAGCCTTTTAAGGAAATATGACTTGGTTGTCAGGCTGAATATAACCAGTAAGCTCTAAGAAGTTTTGTCTGGCACCATGAACACCCTCTGTTCTGCTGAGTTTAAATTCAAAATACAGTGATTTACACTCGGCTTTTATGCTTACACTGCACAATATCGATCCTTACTGTATTATGACGCCTGCAATCGAAGGAAGCCTCAGTTATATATATACACACTACTCACAGCCGCCTCCTCATGAGCTTATTCTGCATGAATCAGACACTCTGCCAAGCTGACATTGCATCAAAATCTAACACTGCCAAAAACAGTGGTGACTCTCATATCGTAGGTAGAACCAACAGCTTGTGTCACAAATAGCTCCAATTACTGAGGGGGGAGATTAAAAAAATGTGGATTAAGATTTAAAACTTCCTTGAAAAATGTTAAGCATCCTCAGAGAAACCGACTGCTTTAAAGTGACATCATTTATTTCCGTGGAATGTGAGGGTGAGCATATGGCTCAGCTGAAAATCTTTGAAATAAATCTACTTGTCTGGAAACTTAAATCCATTTGGCCATGAAGCAGAATACATACACATCGTTGTACGAGAACATAAGCTACTGTGGAGTGGCCAGAGAGTGCACGGCATTTAATTGGCTCATATTAGAGGTTGTAGAGGCAGACAAGGCCTCTGGCTTGTCCTAATCCATCAGAGGCGCTGTTGGAACAACATCTAATGAGGGCTGGAAACTATGCTTTCTCCCATTAATAACAGCAATTTGCCAAGATGCAATGAGAAAACAAAACACAGCCAATGATGGACCGGCCCAAAATGTGCACGTTATTGTGCTCCGTGATTTATGGCTATGGCCTACCTTTGCTTAGATGTCAGTGCAACTAAACATATGAGAAAAATAGATGGCTGAGTTTCTCAGCTCTCTTTCTCATCTGTGCCTCTAAGCAGTGCAAACAAACAGATGATCCATAATGTCTAAAACACATTTAAGCATTATCACTTCCAGAATAGGAGGGCATATATTAAAAGGCATGGT
The DNA here is from genome assembly GCF_963691815.1 of Echiichthys vipera. NCBI lineage: Eukaryota > Metazoa > Chordata > Actinopteri > Perciformes > Trachinidae > Echiichthys > Echiichthys vipera. The sequence continues at coordinate 12,565,590 of NC_139825.1, read as the reverse complement.
TTTCAAAACAGGATAGCAAATACCATGAATTTAGTACATCACGTTGAATAATTTTTCATTTCCTTCCGTTGATGTGACTCGAGACCATCATCATCAGCCAATGACCTGGGGCAATCTGCTGTTCACTTTTAAGATACAAATAACCTGTGTAATTTTGGTTTATATGCAACAGATATGTTTTCAGTTTGAACTCTTGTTTGAATTCAAAACAAGTAACACATGAAGTCATATTTCTTAGCTCACTTTGCCACTTTTTACTATTACAAAACAGGATGCTTTGGTTCCAATATAGAACTACATCAATATTTTTGTTCATGTCTTTTAGCAAAACAAAATATTTTAGCACTGGTTTACACAACATCTATAAAACAAACACAAGTAGTAATATGCGACATGTAAGGATATCAAAAGTATCGATACTTTCATAATTTTCAATACCGCATGTTTAAAATGATACAGTATCTACATGCGATAGTATTGAAAGTACCAAAACTATACACAAAGCATATCAGATTTTCCGCCGGAAAGAAAATCAACGGCGTTGGTATGTGATTAGTGAAAAAAATTTTAAAAATAGAATTTATTCATGTATTTTTGCGTGCCAAGAACCTTTTTCCTGTTTTTATTTATTTTATTATTTTTTTTTGGGGGGGGGGGGGGGTCCGAAGAGGTTTCAAGTACTTGGTATGGTTACAACCTTAATGCCTAGGATAAAAGTTTGTCCACTACTGTATGAAGAAACGTGGGTCAGGTGGTAATCACTACATTCAGCTTATAACTGAACTGCTGACTGATTTAAAGGAAGGAGCTTAAGGCAAGCAAGCTTGTGATGCAATGTTACAAATGAACTGTAACATCTAACGCACTAAGCACTAATTATTTGCCTCAGCAGTTATGCTAGCTATATGACTTTTTTTTTTTGTTCGGATGATTTTTTTTTCCTAGCAGACAGAATTGACAAGAAGGCACCCTCATGCAATACAAAGTCAATGGAGAAGGGTGAATTAGTTTCCCTTCGGGTGTTGGAAGTGCTTAAATGCACTCTTTCTCTGTGGCTCCAGTGCGTCGTCCTTCCACCCATCTAAAATATTTGAAACCCCAAAAAATGTGAAAAAGTTTTCAATGCCCTAACTCTATAGTTGAGTTTTGCATGAATGACAGTATTTTCACATGTTGACTGTAATCATTTTCCGACATGTATAATGTGTTTTGAAACAAATCTCTGAATTTCCTTAACACAGACTTTAAAAGTAAAATCCCTGTCTTTTCTAAACATGGCCTTATTTTTTCTTCATAACTTTCAGTTTTGCTTTATCGCTAAGATGTGGGCATGTGGCAACTCTGGTAGTCAGAGTTTTACAAGCAGAGTTCTTGGATTAGGCACACAGGCGATTTGTCAGACAGCTTGTGTTTCGTTATTGGTCTCTGCTGAAAAGTCGTATCTACCTGTGTTCCTGCATCCCCACATCTCACAAATATCATGGTGTTGTAACCAAAAATGATGGCCCAAACTAGGGTTGTAAAAAAAATGGGCATTTCCTTTTAATTATACAAAGATTACTCCCTACCAGGAGTACCAGGAGGCATTTTTTTTTTAATTTTTTTTTTTTATTTATTACGTAACTTAATTTACTACATTCCTCTTTACATTTGGTTTATTCGTTTTGCTGTACAGCTGTCTACAACATTTTATTTTATATTTTATAAATTTATATTTGAGGAAAACAATTTGAACATAAAAGCAATATGTAAGTATGGCCCTAAAAATAAGCATAACATGGTACCTTTAACTTCTGCACTAGTTCATGCCCGAGATCATCATGTAATTTTCTTTTTATACATATTTAATGAGCATTGTTGGAGGGAGCCTGAGAGCTAAGATTGTCATAGCCAGTGACTGCTTCATTGTAATCGATGTGCATATGGCAATAAAAAAATGTGACTACAATGTTAACACTCCAGATAGTTTGTACTAGTGCTAAAATAATTCAGCTACTCTAATTAGAGTCAAGGAGTTATTATTATCCTTGAATCATCTTCAACATACTAACAGTGTTGACAGTGACTGTAGATGAACATTGTGGGTCCAACAAAGTCAACACAACTCAGCTTGTGATTTGTAACTGTAGAGTCAAGCTGAGCTCAGGAAGTGTTACGTGAAAGGAGAATCTGGATGGCTGCTTGTTGATTTATTCTGGCTAAGAACACAATTTGCCCCTGTGGAGAAGGTCTTCTTTTGTAAACAGAATGCTGGGAACTGATGCGTTTTTCAATCAGAGTGATTTACTGTTTAATGACATGCTTCAGCTTCAAGAGTGTCAGCACCCGTCCATTGTAATCCAGTGCCCTCCCACAAGCCCATACAGCTATAGTGGATAGCAATGGGGACTTCAACAACATCACTCTGGCTGCAACACTGCCCACTTTCAAGCAGTTTGTGGACTGTCCCACCAGGCAAAACAAGACACTGGACCTGCTGTATGCTAATGTTAAGGAGGCTTATAGCTCCACTGCCCTTCCTCCTCTTGGAAGATCAGACCCCAACCTCATCCACCTGCAGCCCCTGTATAAGCCCCAAGTCCAGCGGCTTCCTGTGACCACTAGGACTGTAAGGAGATGGTCACAGGAGACCGATGAAGCTTTACAAGGCTGCTTCGAATTTACAGACTGGGATTTGCTCTGTGATTCTCATGGAGAGGACCTTGATGATCTCACGGACTGCATAACAGGGTACATCAATTTCTATGTGGACAGCGTTGTTCCTACAGTGACTGTACGCTGTTTCCCCAATAACAAGCCTGCTCTGCTGGGACGTAAGCCGTCGGCGATGCAGGTGGACCCTCCCCTGGTTTCCTGGATTACGGATTACCTGACGGGTCGACCACAGTATGTCAGACCGAAGGACGGAGTGTCTGACACTGTGGTCAGCAGCACTGGAGCTCCACAGGGAACTGTTCTTTCCACCTTTCTGTTCACCCTGTACACCTCAGACTTTCCGCTCCTCTCTGAGTCCTGCCACCTGCAGAAGTTTGCTGACGATTCTGCAATTGTTGGCTGTGTCAGTAAGGGGAAAGGGGAGGAGTATAGGGGCGTTGTGGACTCCCTCGTCGACTGGTGTGCAGCTAATCACCTGATTCTAAATGCTACCAAGACTAAGGAGCTAGTGGTGGATTTCCGCAGGAGTAAATCTGCCCCCACACCCATCTCCATCAACGGCGTGACTGTGGATGTTGTCCATGATTACAAATACCTTGGAGTATACCTGGATAACAAACTGGACTGGTCCAAGAACACTGAGGCTGTTTACAAGAAGGGCCAGTCGTCTCTATTTCCTGAGGAGGCTCCGGTCATTCAATGTATGTAACACCATGCTGAGGATGTTCTACCAGTCGGTGGTAGCCAGTGCCATCTTCTTTGCTGTTGTGTGCTGGGGCAGCAGACTGAGGGCAGCAGATGCCAAGAGAATCAGTCAGATCATCAGGAAGGCTGGCTCCGTCCTGGGGGTCACACTGGACTCTTTGGTGGCAGTGTCTGAGAAGAGGATGCTGTCTAAACTGCACAGCATCCTGGACAACAAATCTCACCCTCTCCACCAGCTGCTGACCTCTAGCAGAAGCACCTTCAGTCATAGACTCATTCTCCCCCGGTGTAACACTGAACGCCGGAGGAAGTCTTTTCTTCCGTTGGCCATCAAACTATATAATTAATCTCCCCCCAGTCAGGTAAGCAACAGTGGAGACACTGTATCCTGAGAAAATGTCACTTTGTTACTTTGTCACTTTATATCATCACTGCATCACTTTATTCAGTTGTACTGTCACTTCAGTAAGTAATGCTACTACACTTTACTGTACTTTACTGTAACTTAGTTCAGTAAGAAAGGCTGCTACATTTCACTGTGGTTTACTGTAACTTAGTTCAGTAGGAAATGCTGCTACATTTTTAACACTGTTTTCACTTATCGCTCTTTATCACTTATTTAGTTTGTACTTATTTTATTTCAATATGCTGCTAAACTGCACAGTGCGTATTGTTGTATATTGTATATACCTACGCTTAACCACAATGTCTGTTGCACTCTGTCACACTTAGTTATTGTTGATTTATTTTACATTAGCTTTATTTTGATTTATGTTAGCTTATTGTCACTCTGATGCTTTCCCACCTTTGCATTGAAACTGTTGCACAATAATTTCCCTCGGGATAAATAAAGCTTCTTGAATCTGGAGTCTTGAATCGTGAGGGACCCTATCAGTGGGTGCTCACTCTGAAGGGCCTTAGACATATGGAATTATCATGTCATTGGTGAGAAGAGTTGGAGCTGGGGAGGAAATGCAGCCACCCTTCCCACATGGAGTTAGTCAGATGCACAGGTTTGTATGTCATTGCTGCAGTTAGCTGGCCCTGAGAAAGCAAAAATATATATGTGATCCCTCACTCTTTCTCTCCTATCCCTGAATTAGTGTCTAATACTACCTAAAGCTGTACTGCAAAATTAGAATTGGCTGTTTGGTTCATCTTTACTTGATTTGACCACCCAGCCACCAGAAATAAATGTTTGTACAGTACGTTTCTGCAAACCGCTGTAACCTGTTCAAATTCTCTACTTGTCACATACTGGCACCTTTTAATGCTTTAATGCTATTAACATCACTTACAGTACTGTGCAAAAGTTTTAGGCAGGTTTGGAAAAAATGCTGTAAACTAAGAATGCATTAAAAAACCTGTCTGCTTTGGAATCTGTGTTTGGAGAGACTTTGCTGATGCTCCCTGTGTCTTGTTGCTGTGCTCAGTCTTGCCCAAGCAACTTCCTGGTTGATCCAATATGGATGTGCCAAAAACTGCAGTTCCCCGAGTGTCCACTAGGAGTAGTTATCACAATAGCGCAATTTCTCATTGACCACCATGTTAAACAGACTGTTTTCACAGCATAATTAAACCTGTTTAAGGCCCGGTACAAAAATAAATTCTAGTCTGTATGTTTAGGTCATATCTCCATGACAACACTAAGGGGGGGGGGGGATTTTTGTTTTGCACTAGGCTAGTTTTTAATTTATTGGAGGTTAAAGTTTATGAATAATTAGGGGCACGGCCTCTTGAGTGACAGCTACTTGACATGAAACTGTCTTCCACAACCTCACCTTGGTAGCAGAGTTTGGCTGTTCCTCGCCCAGTTCCTGCCTCCTACACAGCTGTTTCTTTTTCATTTAATGACTGTTTCAACCTACATGTGAAACTGATGATCATTAGCACACGTTTGGTGTATTTGGTTGATCATACACCTGCCTATAATCCTACAAAATCCCTGAATTTGTGCAAGTGTACCTGTAGTAACACCAAATACCGATTGATTTAGATTTTTCTTTTGTTCACTCACTTTGCACTTTGTAATTTGATAAAAATAAACAGTTATTTATTTTTTTGAAAGCATTCTTAGTTAACAGCAATTGTCACACCTGCCTAAAACTTTTGCACAGTACTGTATGTTTAGGGGTAAAAAAAAAAAAAAAAAACATGGTTTAGGCATCAAAACGATATGGCTAGGTTGAGGACAGAAATGAACTGTGGTCTCCAGGATGAAAGTACGGTGTGTGTATGATCCAACCGTCCACTCTGACCTCCTCCCTAAGCAGGGTTTGAGGCTTATTATACTACCTGACTACCGGAGCACTTGCTGTCAGTTGGAAGCTCAGTATGTATCTTCCAGACGCTAGATGGTGACAAACAACTCTTTTTTGGTTGCAGAAATATACAAAGCCAACATTTATTACTGGTTACCAGGCTGGATTTGTATCTATTAACTAACTTGCTGAGTGATTTATTACCCTCAGGAAAAAAATATAAAGTAATGTCTAAAAAATAAATACACCCCAACATGGTAACCAGCCAGCCTCCCCGATCCCCAACACAATATATCAAAAGACAGTTTTTAAGCGACTACGCAGTTTTAGTTTAACAGCAGATATATAAGGCGTTTGTGATAAAGACAGAAGATGACCACTACTGTAGCATGCAAGTGGCCCCCAGGGAGTCGGACCAGACCTTCCATGGCGACAACATCAAGTACAATGACACACACACAGCCATATCTGGTGTAGATTATCCAACTGGGAGCTTGTTTGTACAGGGATAAATGCGCCATTAGCTGGTGTGTTTCCTCTGGAGATTTGTAAAGCCTGATATAATCAGTGTTGGGAGTTTACCATGCATTTGTTTATTTGCATTCCCTGAGTGAATGACAAACAGGATAAAAAAATAGGTAGCTTTAAAAATACCAATACTGCACTCTTTGCTAAACACTTAGAAAGGATGTTAGGCATAGTACTGCTTTTAATCACAAAAGGCATCTTTGATTGTTTAACAATATGGGGAAATGTGTGGTTGTGAGATGCTAGCAGAGTAACTAAAATCATTTCATAATCTACAGAAAAAAGGGTTTTGTTAAAGGGGTCATTGCCTCTGGGTCTTCCTTATGTCTATGTGCTTTTGGATCAGTGAATACATGATGCTGTAAAATGGAGCTGAGGTGATGCTGTACTCAAATTCTAATCTCCCTCTGCCTAGCAAAAGATATTCATTATAATGACAAATCTTTATTAGAATAGGGCTTAATTATGACGTCAGTAGAATAAAACACACTTTTGGGTCTTGAAAGGATATTGCAAACCTGCATCTTTCTTGGTAGCTAAATATGAATCAGTTTGCCTTCTAGGTTCATTATTGCAGCTGGAAATGATTTGTTATCTTTGTTCTGTGGCTGCCAAACTCAGTAATTGAGGGAGAAATCAACCCATTACTGCTCAGGGAGGGGTTTATCTCTGCTTTTTGAAAAAATAAAAAAGCTGCACTCAAAAAGTCATGCAAGAGATGTTATTTGGGGAAGCTGTGAAAATGTGTTTTGGCGTGATATAAAGTTTTTACAAAAGGTCTCACCCTCAACTTCTGTGCCCCTTTATGGCCTTAGAGTAACCCTTTTTGGAAATGCAAGTGTACTCATGAAGCAACAAAGGAAGTGTGTTGGCCACTAGAGCTGCGACTCAGCCCTCTACAGGGAACAAAAAAACGTTTGTTTAAAGAATACTTGCATGTCACAAACCTTAAACATAGAAGAATGGATAGTGCAAACAGCGCAGTGAGCAAACAGAGCCTTCTAGCACAGTGATGCAGGGTAAAACACCAAGGTGTGGATTTCAAAAACAAGGAACAGTAAGTACAGGGTATATACAGGTGATAATGAGGTAAATGTAGGTTTTCTGACCTGAGATGTTTGTCCTTCAAATATTTGGATTTTGTAGCATTACTGAAATTACTTTTTTAATAGACTGTTCTTTTGAATTTAGAAAGGCAGCTGCAGGGACCAATTTAGGGAGCACTCACACTGTCCATCCGTACTGTGCCCCGTGCTTTAGGGTACTTGTATAAACTTTTTATATATAATGCAGGGCGATAACACACACAATAGTACAAGACAAGAGAACAGATTGCTCAAAAAGTATTATTACTGTTATTATTAATAATACTAATAAAAGTCAAAAATAAAATAAAATATTAAATGAAATTAATAAAATGAGTGGGATCCCCTCCAAGAATTCAAATAAAAAGGTTGATTATTGCAGGTTTGTAATGATACTTTTTCTTTTTTTTTCTTTTGTAATATATGTTTTAGGAAATTTAGATTCAGAATAGTTCTTGATTGTAGTGATGTCCAAAAGAAGCTTCATGAACAATTAGTTGTATTTGTTGAGTACACTAGATGGAGCTCTTGGTTTAAAGAAAAGGTCTCACTGAATGGTGATTTAGTGTGTTTTTCAACCCTTGGTTGAGAAGAGAGCTCTATCTAGTGGATTCAGAAAATAATGAAAATGGTTCATTGCTTCATTTGGACATCACTACTTGATCGGGCTTGGGCTTTTTCTTTGATTACAAAGAACAACACTTGCACATAAAGTATCTGGTATGGTATTGGAAAATAACCTATGTACTATTCAGTGTTTCTGCAGTAAGTGATTCAGCAACAGTCATGGGGTGAAGTGTGAAGCAGCCAAAGTGTCTGCTCTGCTTAAAAGTGTTCATTTATACTGAAAACGTACGTGGACAACTGCAGTAGAAACAGTATTTATTTTCCCAAATCGTGCCTCAACCCCCTAAAAAAGTAATTTTTCAAATAGCAATGATTCTATTCATTATTCATAATTCCATATACGCCTCTGATACAAAAAGTGTGGGTGTTTTACATGAAGTAAATACATTTAGAGTTGATACTGAGTTACAGTCCATTTTTAGTGGAACATGTGCATACACACACACACACACACACACAAACAAAGGGATAACAGATGGGCTAGTCTGGCTTACCGGATGTACAGTACAGGGATAAAGCCTGATATCGGGCTTAGTGCCACCAAAGACTATTGTGATTGGTTAAAAGAAATACAGAGAAGCCACAGTGCTTTTCCCCTATCCCAAAAGGATAAACCAGTGTAGTCTGACCATACTCCAGGGGGGCTGGAGTGTGATACACTGATAGAATATGGTTAAATACATCTATCTGTTTAATAAAACATTTAAAACTTCTGAATAACGACTACCTCTTTCGGTTCCGGCGCTGTGTCGAGTGGCAGCCAGCAACAGTTGCTCTCTCTCTTTTCCGCACTTTTAGCTATTTTATCTTATTTACTGTTTTTTTTTATTAGTGCTTTTTTCCTGTAAGTCGTCGTGCCAACTATGTTTGTGAACTTTCTTACATGTTTTTTGTCCATTTGTCTCATTCTTGGGACTATTTTTGCCGACCGCGTCTCCGTCTGGATGCAACAATGCGGCGGATCCATTGTTTACACCCGTGAAAAGCTGTTGTCACTAACACCAACGGCACTGATGCAGGAGAGGCCTGAAATCCCCACAGAACTGAGGAGAAAGTACAGGGGATGTAAGGCTGGATGTGAACCTCGGGAAAAGAAGAGGAGATATAAACCATCTCTCCCTTCCATCACCATGGGGAACGTAAGGTCGCTGGCTAATAGGATGGACGCGTTGGCGGGCCTGTTGAGGACTCAGTGGATGTATCGTGTGAGCAGTGTGCTGTGTTTCATGGAGACGTGGCTCCACGAGGACATCCCGGACTCTAACGTAACTGTGGATGGCTTTCAGACTGTTCGGACGGACAGGAGTCACCGTGAGAGTGGCAAGAGGATAGGTGGGGGACTTGCTATTCTTATTAACAACAAGTGGTGTCATCTTGGTCACGTTACTGTAAAGGAGCATGTGTGCAGCCCGGACATTGAGCTGCTTGCCGTGAGTCTGCGGCCATACTATCTGCCGAGGGAGTTTTCACACGTGATCGTCCTGGTTATTTACATTCCCCCGACTGCAAACGCGGCGCGCGAGTGACGTCATCCACACTGTCTTCGCGGGCCTTCAGACACGGCACCCATTCATTGCCATATCTGGGGACTTTAAACACATCACTCTGGCTGCAACACTGCCCACTTTCAAGCAGTTTGTGGACTGTCCCAACAGGGAAAACAAGACACTGGACCTTCTGTATGCCAATGTTAAGGAGGCTTACAGCTCCACTGCCCTTCCTCCTCTTGGAAGATCGGACCACAACCTCATCCACCTGCGGCCCCTGTATAAGCCCCAAGTCCAGCGGCTTCCTGTGACCACCAGGACTGTGAGGAGATGGTCACCGATGGAGACCGATGAAGCTTTACAGGTCTGCTTCGAACTTACAGACTGGGATTTGCTCTGTGATTCACATTGAGAGGACCTTGATGATTTCACGGACTGCATAACAGGGTACATCAATTTCTGTGTGGACAGCGTTGTTCCTACAGTGACTGTACGCTGTTTCCCCAATAACAAGCCGTGGGCCACCAGAGACATCAAGGTCCTGCTGAATGAGAAGAAGAGGGCCTTCAGAGATGGGGACAGAGAGCAGATGAGGCAGGTCCAGAGGGAGCTCAAGGAGAGGATTCAACAGGGCAAAGACAGCTACAGGAGGAAGCTGGAGCACAAACTCCAGCAGTACAATTTAAAGGATGTGTGGAGCGGCATGAGGAGCATCACTGGCTACAAACGATCTTGTAGCCAGACAGTAGGAGGTGGAACTGAACATGCCAATGAGCTGAATCTGTTCTTCAACAGATTTGATAAAAGGGCTCTGGACGGCGATGCAGGTGGACCCTCCCCTGGTTTCCTGGATTACGGATTACTTGACGGGTCGACCACAGTATGTCAGACTGCAGGACGGAGTGTCTGACACTGTGGTCAGCAGCACTGGAGCCCCACAGGGAACTGTTCTTTCCCCCTTTCTGTTCACCCTGTACACCTCAGACTTTCAGCTCCTCTCTGAGTCCTGCCACCTGCAGAAGTTTGCTGACGATTCTGCAATTGTTGGCTGTGTCAGTGAGGGGAAGGAGGAGGAGTACAGGGGCGTTGTGGACTCCTTTGACGACTGGTGTGCAGCTAATCACCTGATTCTAAACCCCACCAAGACTAAGGAGCTAGTGGTGGATTTCCGCAGAAGTAAATCTGCCCCCACACCCATCTCCATCAACGGCGTGACTGTGGATGTTGTCCAGGATTACAAATACCTTGGAGTATACCTGGATAACAAACTGGACTGGTCCAAGAACACTGAGGCTGTTTATAAGAAGGGCCAGAGTCGTCTCTATTTCCTGAGGAGGTCATTCAATGTAAGTAACACCATGCTGAGGATATTCTACCAGTCGGTGGTAGCCAGTGCCATCTTCTTTGCTGCTGTGTGCTGGGGCAGCAGACGCCAAGAGGATCAGTAAGATAATCAGGAAGGCTGGCTCCATCCTGGGGGTCCATGCTGTCTAAACTGCACAGCATCCTGGACAACAACACTCACCCTCTCCACCAGCTGCTGACCTCCAGCAGAAGCACCGTCAGCCATAGACTCATTCTCCCTCCGTGTAACACTGAACGCCGGAGGAAGTCTTTTCTTCTGGTGTCCATCAAACTGTATAATTTATCTCCCCTCGGTCAGGTAAGGAACAGTGGAGACACTGTGTCCTGAAAAAATGTCACTTTGCCGCTTTATGTCATCACTGCATCACTTTTTTTAGTTGTACTGTAACTTACTTCAATACTTACTACTTACAATACAGAGAATCACAGGATCTCAAGGTCTCCCAGGCTGGGATCGAGGTGAGGACTGGGCGGAAGTGGAGGGCAGCAGAGGCTGTGGATGTGGCTGAGTCACGGCTACGGCACAGGGCACTGGTGGGGACAGTGACTCATGGAAGAGCTTGCCTGGGTAGCAGCACAACACCTCGCTATGACAAGGCAGGGGAAGGACCGGAGATCATTGGTGCAGCAAGAGGTGCGGGCAGCAGTAGAGGAGGAGCGGGCCAGCAGGATGGTTGGAATGCGGCAGCAGGGAGCCTGGACAAGATGGGAGCATGCAGTGGACCGCAAAGTCTGGGCAGAGCTGTGGAAAGCTGAGCCCCATCGCATACGATTCCTGATCCAGGCTGTCTACGACGTACTACCAAGCCCATCCAACCTGTTCAGCTGGGGGTAAGTAGAGTCACCAGCCTGCAACCTCTGCTTAAAGAGGGGGACCCTGGAGCATATCCTCAGCTGCTGTTCGAAGGTCCTGGGGAGGGGCGCTACCGCTGGCGCCATGACCAAGTCCTAAAGGCCATAGCAAACACCCTGAGCTGTGGGATTGGCCAATACAAGCGTCTACCTCATCTGGCCTGCTAGCGACAGCACAAGACTGGGAGATGAAAGTTGACCTGGGGAAGGAACTGAAATTCCCAGAGTCCGTCGCCGCCACAACACTGCGGCCTGACTTGCTGCTTATCTCCGAGGCCTCCAAGCAGATCGTTCTCCTGGAACTCACTGTACCCTGGGAGGACCGTATCGAGGAGGCTAATGAGAGGAAGAGGGCAAAATATGCTACGCTAGTGGAGGAGTGTCGGAGTAACAGGTGGAGAGCACGGTGTGAGCCCATCGAGGTGGGATGCAGAGGGTTCGCTGGCCAGTCTCTCTGCAGGGCCTACAACATCTTGGGCATCACAGGGGCCAGTAAGCGAAGGGCCATTAAGGAGGTCATGGAGGCAGCAGAGGTTGCCTCAATGTGGCTGTGGTTAAGGAGAGGAGAACCATGTGTGCGGTAGCGCTACCTGGACACAAGCTAGGGCCTGATCAACCCCAGCTGGGTCGCCTGGGTGAGAGTGTATGATGCTTGAAAGACCCGAAACACTTTGTGACCCCAGGTAACATCACTGATGATGTGTCCAGGTTGCATCAGTCGATGTATTTTACAAACTTCAGTAAGAAATGCTGCTACACTTTACTGTACTTTACTGTAACTTAGTTCTGTAACAAATGCTGCTACATTTTAAATACTGTTATCACTTATCGCTCCTTATCACTTATTTAGTTTGTACTTATTTCAATTTGCTGCTAAACTGCACGGTGCGTATTGTTGTATATTGTATAGACCTACGTTTAACCACAATGTCCGTTGCACTCTGTCACATTTAGTTATTGTTTGATTTATCTTATGTTAGCTTTATTTTGATTTATGTTAGCTTATTGTCACTCTGATCCTTTCCCACCTTTGTATTGAAACTCTTGCACAATGATTTCCCTCGGGATGAATAAAGCTTCTTGAATCTTGAATCTTGAATCTGGAACTGTAACAATGCTTTACCTTCTTTTTTGTGTGATTGTATACCGATTTCAGAAAATTGTATCACAGTTTATGTGATCGAAAAATGGGGTGTTATTTGTGTAAATTATTACAAAATGAAAATAAATAATCTTGAATGCCTCACCATCTGTATAAACCATCTACATATTTATCTGAGGGGGTTTCTGGAAGCTGCCAAAAAGTATGTTGTATTTTTTTCATTATTTAATAATACATACAACAAACAAATACCGAGCTAAGAGGAATGAAATGTCACAGAGCCTTGGAAATAGATATTTTATTGAGGTAAAAATGACCTTGGTGCCATATTAATAAAGGCCTCAAAAAAGTCATGATGCTGTTACCAAGGAGGCAAGTTATCCCAGTAACCTAGAGACAGACTCACTAGAGTATCAATCACTGTTTGTGCATTCAATCTGTAGACCCCTGCATCACCACAGGTCATGAGCAATGGCAGGAAACAAGAGAGGAGATGGGGGCAGTGTGGAGAAACGGCCATTCTGAATGTCAAACGGGTAGATTTGAGGAATGCATTCGGCATGAAGGGAACATAAACTGCAGAGTCAATTTATCATAGCACAATTGCTGCAGTTATGAGAAGGCCATTTCATGTTGTTTCAGTGACTATTCACAACATCTTTGGACTGGTTTGCTCTTTTTTTCTCGACTTTGAAGCATCACTTCACCACTTCAAAAACCCAATTTCCCAGAGGCAGATTATTATTTTTTCGGATGTTTTTATTCAAACCAGTTTAGTGTTGAGACCAAAAAGAGGAGATCCAGTTTAGTTTGCCTTAATATTTCAAGGGGTGCGTGTGTGTGTGTGTGTGTGTGTGTGTGGGGGGGGGGGGGGGGGGGGGGGGGGGCTTTCAGGATAGTATGCTGTAGTATCTTTTGCTCACAGCAAAGTATAATTTCCCCTCTTGAAATCAAACAATGCAAGACAGAAAAAAAGGTTATCTCATTTAGCCAGTTTTATCTAAGGGCAGCATGTTGTCTCATCTCTCCTCTCATCTTCAACCGCTTATCCGGGGTCGTGTTGCGGGGGCAGCAGCTCTAGCAGTGGACACCAAACTTCCCTTTCCCCGGCCACATTAACCAGCTCTAACTGGGGGATCCCGAGGCGTTCCCAGGCCAGTGTGGAGATATAGTCTCTCCACCTAGTCCTGGGTCTTCCTCCGAGGCCTCCTCCCAGCTGGACGTGCCTTCAACACCTCCCTAGGGAGTTGCAGGGGGCATCCTTACTAGATAACCAAACCCCCTCAAATGGCTCCTTTCAACGCAATGGAGCAGCGGCTCTACTCCGAGTTCCTCACGGATGGCTGAACTTCTCACCCTATCTCTAAGGGAGACTCCGGCCACCCTCTTGAGAAAAGTAATTTTGGCCGCTTGTACACGCAACCTCGTTCTTTTGGTCATGACCCAGCTTTCATGACCATAGGTGAGGGTAGGAACGAATATTGACCGGTAGATCAAGAGCTTTGCCTTCAGACTCAGCTCTCTTTTCGTCACAACGGTGCGGTAGAGCGACTGCAACACCGCCCCCACTGCTCCAATTCTCTGGTCAAACTCACGCTCCATCGTCCCCTCACTCGTGAACATGATCCCGAGGTACTTGAACTCCTTCACTTGGGGTAAGGACCCATTCCCTACCTGGAATGAGCAATCCACCGGTTTCCTGCTGAGAGCCATGGCCTCAGATTTAGAAGTGCTGATCCTCATCCCAGCCGCTTCACACTCGGCTGCGAACCGATCCAGTGAGTGCTGAAGGTCACTGACCGACAATGCCATCAGGACAACATCATCTGCAAAAAGCAGAGACGAGATCCTCAGCCCACCAAACTGCAACCCCTCCCCACCACGACTACGCCTCAATATCCTGTCCATGAAAATCACCAACAGGTTTGGTGACAAAGCCTACCCCTTGCGGAGGCCAACCCCCACCGGGAACGAATCCGACTTACTGCCGAGGATCCGGACACAGCTTTCGCTTTGGGTGTACAGAGATTGGATGGCCCACAGAAGTGACCCCCCCACCCCATACTCCCACAGCACCTCCCACAGTATCTCCCGAGGGACCCGGTCATATGCCTTCTCCAGATCCACAAAGCACATGTAGACTGGATGGGCATACTCCCAGTCCCCCATCCAGGATCCTTGCAAGAGTGAAGAGCTGGTCTGTTGTTCCACGTCCAAGACGGAATCTGCATTCTTCCTCTTCAATCTGAGGTTCGACTATAGGACGAAACCTCCTTTCCAGCACCTTGCAGTAGACAATAGTGTGATACCCCTGTAGTTGGCACACACCCTCTGGTACCCCTTTTTTCAAATAGGGGAACCACCACCCCGGTCTGCCACTCCCTTGGCACTGTCCCAGACTTCCACGCAATGTTGAAAAGATGTGTAAACCAAGACAGCGCCTCCAAACCCAAAGCTTTCAGCATTTCTGGACGAATCTCATCAATCCCTGGGGGCTTTGCCACTGCGAAGTTGTTTGACTACCTCAGTGACTTCCACCAGAGATATTGACAATGATTCCACATCAGCTTCCAGCTCTGCCTCTACAAAAGAGGGTGTGTTAGTCGGATTAAGGAGTGCCTCAAAGTGCTCCTTCCACCGCCCGATTACCTCATCAGCTGAGGTCACCAGCGTCCCGTCCTCACTGTAAATAGCTTGGACGGTTCCCTTGTTTCCCCCTCCTGAGGTGCCGAATGGTTTTCCAGAAGCACCTTGATGCCGCCCGAAAGACCTTCTCCATGACTTCTCCGAACTTCTCACACACACGCTGCTTTGCCTCTGACACAGCAGAGGCTGCAGCCTTCGGGACTGTCGGTACCTTGCTACATATCCCGGAAGGACTGCTTCTTCAGTCGGACAGCTTCCCTGACCACTGTTGTCCACCACGGTGCTCAAGGCGCTGTAGGTTTTCCTTGAGCCACCTAAGACATTGAGGCCACAGCTCAGCGCTGCAGCTTCAGCAATATAAGATTTGAACATTGCCCACTCCGGTTCAATGCCCCCAACTTCCACAGGGATGCCAGAAAAGCTCCGCCGGAGGTGTGAGGTGAAGATCTCTAGGACAGGGGCCTCCTCCTGACGTTCCCAGTTCACCCGCACTACTCGTTTGGGCTTACCTGGTCTGTCCAGAATCTTCCCCCATCCTCTGACCCAACTCATCACAAAATCGATCACCAACCTTTGGCCTAGGGTGCTCTGGTACCATGTACACTTATGAGCATCTTTATGTTCAAACATGGTGTTAGTTATAGAAAATCCGTGACTAGCACAGTAGTCTAATAACTGACGACCACTCGGATTTAGATCAGGGAGGCCGTTCCTCCCAATCACGCCTTTCCAGGTGTCTCCATCATTGCCCACATGGGCGTTGAAGTCTCCCAGCAGAACAATTGAGTCCCCTACTGGAGCCCCATGCAAGACTCCATTCAGGGTCTCCAAGAAGGCAGAATACTCTGAACTGCTGTTCGGTGCATATGCACAAACAACAGTCAGAGTTTTCCCCCCTACCACCCGCAGGCGTAAGGAGGTGACCCTCTCGTCCACCGGGTGAACTCCAACACTGCTGCGCTCACCCGGGGGTTTGTGAGTATCCCCACACCTGCCCGGCGCCTCACACCCTGGGCAACTCCAGAGAAGAATAGGGTCCAACCCCTATCCAGGAGTACGGTTCCAGAACCGAGACTGTGTGTGGAGGTAAGCCCCACCAGATCTAACTGGTGGCGCTCCATTTCCCACACAAGCTCCAGCTCCTTCCTCGACAGAGAGGTGACATTCCACGTCCCTAGAGCCAGCCTCTGCTGCCCCTGTCTGGTCTGTCGAGGCCCCTCACTTTCACTGCCACCCGTGCAGCAGCGCACCCGACCCCAACAGTTCCTCCTGCGAGTGGTGGGCCCTCAGGATGTTGTGCATAATGCAATAAAAACTGGAGTAGACTTCATTGACTTCAATCTATGCATACACAATCATCTTACAGCCTTAAGGCAAGAGGACCATTTAAAAAAAAAAAAAGTTGGAATGACTGGAAGAGTCTGACAAACAAAATATATATATAACAAAACTTAAAGTTGTCAGTTCTTCTCAAAAGAGGAGTCATTCTACTTTTTTTGTAATGTTCAAGGTGTGACTCTGACAACAACTGTAGTGGGGATCAATATAAAGATCCAAGTGAAGGACAATTGAAGGGCTCCGGAAATGCATCACTGTATGTATCACTAAAAGTTCAAAGAATGGCACATAGTTTTGGAAGACTGGTCAAAGTGAGCACAAGAAATCTGCTAGCTCGTCTAACTTTTCTCGGATGTATCCAGTTCAAGTATCAAGTTATGCGCTGTAGGTTTTTCATTCAATGTTCCCAATGAGCCCATTACTGTCTTCTGTCTGTCTTCTTGAAAGCTACCTTGACTACCTACCTGTTAGCCTAGTTCCAGCACCAATCTGGCCCAGTGAAGAGGGCGTAATCCATGGTTGGATATTACATCAAAAGGCTTCAAAGGCCAGTGGGTGTTCGTTCATCACTCAAGAGCCAAGCAAACTGGTAAGAGGGATAAAAATGAAACTTGCATGCCGATTCATCAGCACCGCAGTGAGGATTAAAGGACTGCCAGCCCCCTGCTTGCATCGCCAACCTACTGCCTACATGCTTTGTTTCAGCAGCTTTTTAACCTCTCAAGATGTGCTTCATCACTTCAATAGAAACATGCCTTCGTCTGAAAACACTGCTGGATGAAATGTGCTGCAAAGGAGACAGCACAGTCCTCTACTCTTTGATACAAACAATTCACCTCTCTGTAGGCACACAGGCATTCAGGTGAGATAAGCAATGCATCATTTTACCCCTTTTGCAATTCAACCTTTACCGTCAAACAAAGGAGAAAGGGGACACGCCCAAACCCAATTACAAGCTTCATTTTGTGAGGGAGGAGGAGGCCACATGACTGCTGATTAAGAAAAAAAATAAAAAATACATCTCCTGCCCCATCGTCTTTCTTTTTTTTTTTTTTTTTCTTTCAACGCAGCCTGCTGGCATGACCATGCTTTTGTTCTATGTGGAATTGTGTCCTTTTTTGTGCTAAAATCCACATAAAGTAACTACTCAGCCCAGCACCAGAATTATTCATTGCAGGGTGGGGAGCAGACCTGTATTAAAAAAAAAAAAACGCCAGAAGAGGAGACAGCTGTCCCACGTTCTTATGTGATCTCTGCTTAGGGAACAGGCTGGTAGTCCAAAGCCCCATCTGAAAACAAATTAAAGAGGATTAGAGGCTGCCACTGCAGTTCCTCTCCTCTCTGTTCTGGGGAATAAAGTGTCCCGCTGGCCAAAATGGTGACCTTCACACGGACCTCCTGTCCTGTGTACAGGTGCACCGCAGCAAATATTGCGATCATAGTATGAATTCAGCAAAAATGTAATAGTGTAGTCAGTACCTTGAAGGCAAAGGGATCAAAAAGATTACATGACCAGCTGAATGAATGAGTGAATGTGTTAAAGCATATAGGTACATGTGTAAAAAAAAATATAAACAAGGCAGTCCATACATGTTTGGATATTAACTTTTTCTATTTTGCTGTGTTGGATGTGGACTCCCTAACACATTTTTTAAATTAATTAAAGCGGAAGTTGGTTGCTATCTGTAAATAAAAAAAGTAATATTTGCTGAAAATGTTACTACATTCTGACAGAACGAAACAGACAATCTGTGAAGTAGTAATGTATCTCTACCCCTCTCTTTCTGCTTCCAATGGCATCAGCTAGATACACTGCATTTGACCAACAACCAATCACAGTAGAGACTGCTCATGAACTCCTGTAAAACTGTAAGACTAGGCAGCACTAATCAAATATGAATAAGTATTTTGTTGCTGTATTGCGTGTGTTTTCAGAAGTCTGAAAAGGAGTCTTTTTCAGCACTTATATACATTAAATAAGCCATTGAGATATCAAATAAGCCATTAATTTAACATCTATTAACGGAGAAATCCCGGAGACTCGCTTACAGCCGGCATTAAAACAGCTTTTTTAACCACTAATGCTGCTCAGAATAACACCAAACATCTGCAGTAGCATGACACGAGTCCTTACACATAGGACGGAGCACCAATGGGCTTAAATCAACTTATTACGAGAGGAGCTGGTACCAGGACCAGTTGGTAAGTCTTTTTTAATAAACACCGGGTTAGCTAACTATGTTGTTTGTGCTTTTCTTGGTTGAGTGACATATCTGAGAAACTATTTGATGGATTGTCATGCATTGTGCACACATTTATGTCCCCAATAGGATGAAGTCTAGTTTTGGTGATCGTGACTTTTAATCTTGCATCTACATCAGATCAAAATGATCATTCATCCAACACTTTCATGTATGACCAAATGCCTGCCTCAATTTTGCTTTACCTCATTTGTTAAATACAGATGGTAGACAATAAACATGCAAAACATCAGCATGTTAGCATTTTCATTATTTGCAGGCAAGCATCCTGATGTTAGTATCTCAAAGCACCACTGTGATTAAGTGCAGTCCCACATCTCCTTCTCTCGCAGTCTCCTCTTGTATCAGCTCTAAACACATCAGGTAAGCACATACAGCAAAGTACTGCACTAAACAGCTGTGACTGATCTTAACAGAGCTTTGTAAGGCTGATGAAATAACTTCAGCACTGTTCCACTGGACTGTATGACTCTGTCAGCCATTGTCAGTCCCCCGTCCAAGGCTATACCTGCTGCCATCTGTGACTGAACCAAGGGCATTTTAACTGATTAGACAGACACTGATTTGATCATCTTTCAACATAGTTACCCCCTGGCTATAGATACAACACGCACTAATCAGTCTTCAGTAACTCTAGTGTCACATGTATAATTCTGCTGTCATCTTACCTATATGTCCCCTCCCACTGCTAGCAAGTAGCAGGTAAGATAGTCAAAGGAGCCACGTTGTATATTCTGTGGCTATTTCCCTTTAGTCATTTTCAGATCTAGCTGGAAATGTGGAATCATAAAGTCCGCTGAGGTGGTGGATAGGCACTGACAGAGAGATGGATGTCAGGGTTTTTTTGGATATGGTACTGGATACAATGGTACAAACTACAGAAGACCAGTATGATTCCATTTATTCCATTCATCATAATGAAGGCCAGTTTTGGGGCAAAGTCCAGCAGAAAATATCTCCCTGATTATTAATATACTGCTTTTGCCCTGATGTCAAGCATTTTAAAGTCCTTGGCCTGGAGACAAGGCTCATTAAGTGGAAACCCTGCCATAGACTGGAATGACCCAACTATCCCTAAGGACACCTATTCTTGTTTAAGATCCTTAAGGGGAAGAGTGATATCTGAAGACGGGAATTAAATGATAGAGAATTACATTTATAGTTTCTCTGAAAGTGCACAATGCTGTACGGGAAATTGTAGTGATTTTCAAAAATTACACAAATTCATCTAATTTCACTTCCTCCATTATGCCTCTCAATTATTCCACTAATCTTGCACTCCTGCATGCCTTAATGTATTTTTCCCCAATCTCCTTCTTTTAGCTGATGTAGTTCTATAGATGAATGAAAGAACCGTAGCAGTATCAGGAAAAGACAGCTAAATAAAAGAGAGAAAGAGCACAACCTATCACCCGTCTTGAGTAAGGAGAAGTAGGAAGCATTGGTATTCACAGCAGTGCCTCCATTTTGAAACCTAGTTCGGTACATGGCTGCAGCCAACTGCAGCTCTGACACATGCACATCTCCCCCTCACACTGTTAGTAAAAGAGCCACTGTGTTAATTGGGCTAAACTGTGTTAGGGACGGGAGGGAAAATGAATGCAAGGCATGGATCAGTCATGGATGAATCACATCTGCCAGGTTTATGAGATCAAAGTAGACATACGGTGCATCTGTCGATAGCTTTTTATTTCCTGTACACATCTGGGGAAGTAACAAGCTTTTCTTAGTGAAAACAAGCTATCTATATATTTTTCAAATCATACTTCTACTGTGTCACCTCACTGGTTGAATTCCACACACTACACAGACTCAGCCTCTAGACTATGAAAGAAAGTCATGTTGAAATATCTGAGGAAACCCATTACCGTGCATTCACACCTAAAGCAATGGCGTTAAGAGAAAGAGTGTCCATCGCGTCTATCGCCTCATCGCGTGTGTTGCTTGAAGTTGAAAAATGTGAACTTTTCAAGTGACATCACGTGAAGCTGTGCCGCGACAGCCAATCAGCGTTGAGATTGCGGTAAGCCGCATTGAAGTTCTCCGTGAAACATCCAGGGGCTCACAGGGCTCACCAAAGCCGCCATTGTTGCAGTCCTTAGGGGAAACCAGACTGTTCCTGTGGATATAATATAATGGATATAACTGTGGAATGTGGATGGCAGCGACGTGCCTTTAGACATCTATTCTGACAGCAATACAGAAGAAGAGGAAGAAAGCCGTCAGTGCAGAGTGAAGCGTATCCTGGTCTGATCTACCGGAGACCGTGCAGCAGCCTGTGCAGCTATGGAGGTTAAATCACTGATCTCACTAGAACACAACGGCTCTTTTAAGAGCCACACACTTCCTCTGAGAGCTTATTCCTGTTCTTTTCAAAGCATTCAGACCCCACTTCCATTTAGCACAACAGCAGAGTAGGCTGAGCCTTGGGTTAGCTTCAGTTAGCTAGCCGCCTTGGCTGCTACCTGCGATGGATCAAAAATGTGACAAATGTGAGCAAGCGACGCGATACTCACGCTCTGGGCGATTGAATCGCCTCCATCGCTTTTGGTGTGAATGCACGGTTAGACAAAAAGCTTTAAAAACTGGCAAGGTTGTAATCCATGCACATGTGGCATGGAAATGTTAAAATGAATATAATGTACAAATTATTTATCATATTTACCTGCAACATAACCCATTCATCAGGTTGGTTAAATCAAGCAATCTGAAAAATATTAAATAATTATATGCACCATTTGTCAATAACAGTACACTCATGTCTGCTTAATACATCAAGTTTTTCTAACTTTTTTTGTTGGAGAGAAGATAACTGATCCTCAGAAAAGCCAGGGTAAAGTCCTCTGTCAACTATGACTGAAGACAGATCAATAAGTCATATAAAAGCCATCCAGACATCTTTACTTCCCCTGTAGCTACGCAACCATCGGACACAGCGGTAAAATTACAGAACCATTATGTGCTCTGCTTCCTCTCTCTGAGTGCAAACACACACACACACACACACACACACAGACACACACACACACACACACACAGACACAGACACACACACACACACACACACACACACACACACACACACACACACACACACAAAGACTCAGACTCACTTTGGTACAAAATAATTCAGTATTGTTTTGTTAACTCTTACAACCCAGATGACATCATGAATCCAATTTAATTGTACTGATGAATAAATGGGACTATTATGTTGATTGCAAAATGGCTACTTAATAACTGCTCTCTTAAAACTAAAACTAAGACATGAAGAGCCAGTGCTGAAGAGGTTAAGCCTTGCAATGCACTATATATCTGGTGCAGTAAAGCTCTACAAGAAACAAGATATTCTTCAGGAACTCAGCAGAATGATGATTAGAAAACGGATGCTAACTAAGTGTCAAACGGTGGGGTGTATGAAATGTTTTCTGTTCTGGCCTGAGCTGAATTTACTTTCATGCAGCAAACAGAATTATATAGGGTTATACTGTATCATAAAACAAGACTGATCTATATGCAATAAATACTTACAGTGTATACAGCTTTGAGTCATTCCACTAGCTTAATTGTGTTTGTTAGTCTTGCGGTACGGCACTACACACAAAAAGTTCTGGCGGCAAAACTCAACCAACGCAACTTGGATCCAATAATTGTGTAACGGTGCAGTAAAAATGAAAATCATCACAATCTGGACAGCTCAAACTGTCTCTGTCCCATACTTGGGTGAGTATAGCTGTAAACTGGTCAATAGAAAACAGCTTAAAAGCTTTCTTTACACCAACTTCAAAAGACAATATTATTCCTGACAGCTCCTTTCACGCCTCTGAGAAGGCCATAATTGTGTGTAGCGAGTGCGATGAGGGAATTTCAGCCACAGAAGACAGGTACATGTGTCACACAGATAGAGGCTGCTCAACGCTTGGATACTTTTTATGGTTACTCTCCCACTATTTTGTTTGACTTGTGTTTGTGCATGCAATTATTTATCTATTCTTGTGTCTCAAAAATAATTGAATTTGTTTCAAACAATATAAATCTGCCAGGAAAAAAGTACCCCTGAATAACGACCTACAAGCACATGCAATTCTACAACCATACGAATTGCTGGGAAGGTCAGGGTAGCAGCTTCCTGCTTTGCATTACTGCATTTCAGTGCCATGTGTGCCCGTCGCTCACTGCTGTGATAGGCAGGCACTATCCCTCTGCGCACCTGAGGGTGCAACAACACATTTAAAATCTTTTAACTTAAAACTTAATTTCAAATACACCACTGTAAATATGACTGGGTAGAGGCAGATGGTGTGTCATAATGTCGATCATTATGAATTCATGAAATATTGTTGCACATTAATTCAAGACAAATGTTAATGGTTTTGCACATATGGTTTACGGTCATCTTGCAGTATACACAATTGGGCATTCTCAGTGAGTGTCAGTACACAGGCACATTTCGATGATACTGTGTCTATGCTGCTGCAACATATTCTCATCAACAGGTTCATAAGATATCTCCTTTAAAGTAATGCACATCAATTCGTATGATATCTTACAAAATATGGAATTTTATTTAACACTATGAAACGGCGACTGGAAGTGAACCGCAATAGTTAAGTTTAGGAAACAAACGGTGACAGTTGTTGTGGTTTTGCTTAGGACTTTCGGGACACGGACAACAGTTAGTGAAAGTCCTGTGTGTTGGGTCCCATCCACCAACCCACCTTCCTTCGCAGAGTTTAGCGCTCATATACTACACCAGCTGACATCCTTCTTTGCTCCGGACGTAATTTCTACAGTCATAATTATGTGTACTACTCACAAAATACAGTGAGTATCCACCTATGTAATACTTCCTGTAGGTATATTTAAGAACACTGAAAGAGAGTCTGCTATGCTATGTGTACATTTACTGTAGAGGCATTTTCACTGCATGTCTTGTGCTAAAAGTAAGTGTGTGATTGTCTAATCACAAGCCACCAGGGGTGAGAAACATGGATGTAGGGGAGTAGTGAAGGCATAAAGCTAAATGATGGAAATGTCTGCTGTCATCCAGGGTCCCTGCAGCATGTTCATCTCTCTCAGCTTCTCACTTTAGCAAAGCGGTCTAAATAAGGAACATGAGAGGCATCCTTGGCAAAACCCTGAACCTGTCCACAAGGTCAGCTATCCCACTGGGGCCATGGGTGACCGTCATAGGAGACTGGAGCTGTCAGGTGTAAACATCTGAACTATAAGTCAGCCTCCATTTCTGTAAGACTTGTACTAAGGCTTGGAAATCAAAAGAGAGCAAGGCTAGTCAAGACCTTGATGAGGGAACAGATGTATTACAACAGATTCAAAACAGAGTTCTAGGAATTTAATATTGACATTCCCTGTAAAAACCCACATGCATTGTTTCAGAGAACAAATCTGACAGTGTAAATTATTTAAGCAGTTCATTCGACAAAGCTACAAAAGGCAAGATTCTTATGTAAATCAACACCTTGCCTAGACTGCAAAGATGGGCTGCAGTACAGCTCTGCCCCATTCCTCTAATTTAGAGACTGAAAATACATCATATTTACACAAATAAGGCAGGGAAATGTATGTTTATCTGCCTGAAATAGGAACAAACGTAACAGTAGATTGAAATACAAATCGTCTTCTCAACATTTATGAGCAAATTTATGGACGCATACATTCTTCCACAGCAATTTTAGACACTCAAAGCAAGTGTCCCAGAAGAACAGAACACAAGACAGCTCACCCAGGAGTCTGTGATCCATGTCCCATCTGTCCTGTGCATCACTCCAGTTACTGTATGCTACGAGCATACTTATTTTAACCCCACCCACAATCTTTCCTAACCCTAACCAAGGTGGTTTTGTTTCCTGAACCTAACAAAGTAGTTTTGTTGGAACTCACAACTTTAACCGTGTGTTCCCTGGGTTCAAAACAATTGAAGGCGCAGGGCTACCCAGTGTGATGCCAAAGGGTCCTAACCATATGTGACAAGTTGGGATGATAACGGGTTGGACTATACAAGTTATAGTTTGGGCTGAAATATTTGTTTGCAAAAAAATCTAACAATTTGGACTTTTACACAAATGCACAAAATATGAATGTTATGATCACTCATTTTGCACAATCATACCCTCCTCATGGGCTGAAACTTCTTCCAGAAACAGACCACTGCACCAATAAAGTGATTCTCTCTGAAAAGTGTATAACTCAGAGAAAAGAAATAATTCCTGTCATACAATGCCTTCATCTTAAAGTGTTTGTTTTCCAAGTCGTTTTACTTGTCTGCAGAGTCACAGTTCACATACAGCTGTCTGAATAAAAAATGGTGTTGCATATTCAAGTCTCCTCTTTTTTCACTTATTCATGGGGTTTCTCATTTAATTATTATTCAATGATGGCCCCACTCTCCCAATGACAGGTTATGTTGTTTGTGAGCTACAAACACATCACAGTGACTCACAGGTTTTAATAGATTATTTTGTGAGCTGTCAAGTCCAGGGCCTGCAATAATGTGACAACGGCTCATTGACTTTTAATAGGATGCAATATGAGTGGAAACTCTGTGTTTAGAGCAGCAAAGTTGACAAAGACAGAGTGATGCCCCAGATTCCCTTAACTTGTGATGTTTCCTTGGGTTCTAAACATGGTGGAAGGAAGATAGAAAGAAAAACTGTCGATGGAGCTGTAAATCTGAAGAAGATACCAAGGGGGCTGACACAAAAGGGAGCATAGCTTGACTTTGTAATGCAGGAGAGAGCTATCAAAGTCATTCAATGACAAGAAGTCAGAAGCAATAAATATTACGTTTGAGCAGCATGTGATGTTGGATGATGACACAAAGCTGTCTGATATGGCTGTCGCTCGGTCACAGATTGAGTTTGTAAATGCTGCATGTGTGACCTTTGGATGAACTGGGGGGCTTTTTCTGCTTGGTTGAAGAGAGAAATGACAAAGAGATTGTTGGTGTCGGATGGTGAAGTTGCAGGAGCTGGAGAGGGGTGGGATAAAAACGGGATAATTTTTTCACATTGCCTTTTTTGACATTCATAATGCTTAAAGGACACAGTGAGCATCCTCCTACCCTGTCGTTTTATGACAAGCTCAGACACTCCACAATCTGGTGGCGCCCAGGTAACATCGCTCCAGTCATTATCTAGCAAAACCCATTCCATTTGACCTCTGCATTTGATGCACATTATTCACGATAGCAAGAGCTCCAACATGTACCTCAGCTCTGGTGAAGGAGACACAGGAGCAAAAGAGAGTGCAAGTGAGTGAATGACAGAAAGAAGGAGGGAGGGAGGGAGAGAGAGAGAGAGAGAGAGAGTGAGAGAGCGTGAGACAAGGAGACAATGAGTTTAAAAAGACAAAGCAATGAAGAGTTTAACAACTCAGGGAAGACAAATCACACACATGTGGTGAACCTCCATTAAATACCGTGGTCACCTTCAAACAAAAATAAAATGACCGCTGAGTGTCTCTCCATCCCATGGCCAACACCCCTCCTGCTTCCTCATTAGAGTGTAAGTGTAGCTCTAATGTGTGTTGTGGGGTAAAGATGAATGGATGCAAGAGACTACTTCACAGCCCTCGCCTGACTCTGGGCAGTGTGACTATCTCTGTGCTCTATAGGAGGGAACCTTCTGGTGAATCCTTCAGGACCAAAGAGTCCTAAGCGACCATAATTACATCATTCAACTAATTATTCACAAAAAGTAGCAACCTCAAGGAAAGGTATTCAGACGAGGAGATTTTATTTGCACGTATGACAGAAACAGGTCAGGGCTACTATGGGATGAAACTCTCATCACATCTCTTTGTACTGTATGAATTTGTTTCTTTATAGATATTTTGGCAAAACTTTGTAGTGCAATATTGTTCACCCAGTATACTGTGAGTTGTACACAGTGTTTAGAAGTATTAAAGAACTGTGGCAGCTTGTGATATTTAGATATGTCACTCTGCAATACCACACATGATGTTTGAGATGAGTTTCTCTCTTGGGCTGGCATAATTAAAGGGCACAACAGCTCTTTACACAGTCGGACGCTCAGCTTCTACTGACTTCAATGGGGAAGTGTAGAGCGGGTTGTTCCACTGCAGAGAAACTAGACGGTCATTGGATAAATGCTGGGCTTTGTCCCGCCCATCAGATGCTCAGCGTCTCTGGGGGTCTATGGGACAGTGGGTTGGTCTGGACGCTCGGCTTCTGCATGATGATTGGATGAGCTGTCTGAGGCGGAATCATTTTTTGATTGACAGCAAAATGAGCGAATCAGCGATCTTGAAGAATAAACATCCACTGGAGCATTTTCCAAGTTTTTCATTCCATTGTTCTGAACTGATCCGGAGACTTTACCGATCCCCAGCGACTTTGTCTTTGTTGAAAACGACTAGCGTTGTGTTCTGTCACTCTGCGGTTTCTTTCCTCAACGAGTAGCGCCAGCTGCAGAGCTTCTCCCCCCGTCACAATCACTCACACTCACAGGAGGTCACACTTCACAGTAGACTGGATGCCTAGTTGGTACAACAAGGTCACATATAATTTTCTTGAAAAGGAACGAAGGGCAGACTTTACATATAAATAAATAAACAAAACACATTTATGATGTAGGCTGGAAAAATTACCCCCCCCCCCCCCCTTGAAAGACCAACAGCCGCCACTGGTTTGACAGAGAGTGTTTGACAGCAACCGTGGATAATGATTGTTATACAACAAGATTATTATACAAGTTTACAGATTGCATAACAGTTGGATTGGATAGGACTCGAAATATTAAGGAGTGATAAAAGTAATTGTCTTGCATGAGCTGTGAATCTGTACTGTGAAGAGCAGCCCAAGCTTCAACAATATACAAAACAATGACTTATTGCTGTTGAATTCTCTATATTTGTACATTATTTATGCCAAAAGCTATGAAAATTAAAACAACACTGCCTGTAAAGTGAGAATAAAACGTTAAAGGCAATAAGTTATGAGGCTCCTGGAAAGGAGGCCAGCGGAAGCTAGCGGAAGAGAGTGGTTGTGTGAACTCTATCATGGACTAAGTTGTCTGATGCTGCTCATGACTCATATAGAATAATCGTTGTTTAGAGCAGGAGTCCAAAGTGTATAACAATTGCATGTTGAAAAATTACTATTACAGTTAGCCACCTTGGCAGAAAATTATTGAATTTATCTATAACCACCTTAAATTCTGAGCATTGGATTCTTCTACAGGAAAAATAGGCTGCACCTAAGCAAATTGTCAGGAGGGAAGGCTGGTGTTCCTCCCTAAATTACTAATATGCTGACGTCGAAGAACATGAATGCATTATGCAAAGTATGCTTGGCAAGTGTAGTCTTCTGTTCAAAATGTGTTCATAGAGGCATCATTTTGAAAAGGTTTGCTTCAAAATATGCACCCATGGCAGTGGTTAAATTGCTTCAATTTGGCTTTGCAGTACTTTTAAAATGCCATCAACCCTACCCTAGTGGGCACAAAGTTTACACTGAAATGGACAAATGGAGATAATGAGGGGATAGCAGATCATTGAAGCATTCTATCCAAAATTGCATCTGCAGATATCATGTTTGCAGAGTAGTTAGTCGGAAATGATGCAATACATTACTTGCCACTCAGAATTCAATCAAAAACCAATCACTTTTTCAACACATACAGAAGTCTATTATAATAACCTGTTTAAGATAGTGCAGAACATACAGTATATAGCAATGACTCAGATTACCTTATACTTCTGGCAGAGCCTAATGGACTCTTAGTGCATGCATAGGGATTCTTCTTCCTATAATTGGGATTAAACTTGTATTTCAGGATGTGAAAGTAAATGTGATGAGAAACAGCAGGACAGCTATGATAAAACAACATAATCTAAATATTGTCAATTTGGCACTCATATTGATTAATTGAGTCATTTGACATCCTTAATCACTTGCCAAAAAACAGCTTTTTCGTCATGTCTCCAAGGAAATCATTCTTAACTCAAGCTAATAGGCGGAAACACTTTGGGAGTTAGTGGTGCGAGACCAGACACAGATCTGCCAATCAATCAAATTGTGTCCTCTTGCAGGCTCTGCATCCTACACAGGCTGAAGCATGGTTCATGGCATATACAGAGGTATCCTGAAGTAACTGACTGGCTTCAGTGAAGATGTGACAATTCCTAAGGGTCAGCAGGGCACTCACATGCCTTCGAACTCCACCCCATGGCAATCAAAAATGGGTGACAGTCACATTGAAGACAAGGTGCCAGCACAAGCCCTTGTGTGCACTTCATACCTTTGTCAGCCATGACAGCCACTCGACTATAGGGTATAATGAGGTGGCAGCATGTGACACATGCTGGGAAAAGTGAGCACATGGAAATACATGCCCTTTACTTGCTTTGTTTTTTGTTTTTTTTGTTGAGAGCATGGCATTTTTGTAATTCACTTTTAGAAGGGTGTGTGTTAATAAATCACAGGGATCTTTCAGAGTAGGTGAGCAAACTGTGTTAAAAAATAAGTTTGTGTTCATGAAAAATGTTCTAAGTCAGTTTACTGTTCTTACTTTCCCAGTAGGATTAATTACCTTGTACACAGCTGATGCATTACTAAGTGATTAGTGAAGATCCAAGTGGAGAAGGAGAGGCTCTTCGCTGGCTACATTTTCTTTTCTTTTTATTCCTGTGGCTAGAAGCTGTTCTTTGTTACAGACTGCAACTGGTTGCATATAAATCTTAAATATTGTATTGACAGAGCATGAGCCATTACATTGATTACAAACAGATGCTGATGGAAACATATAACAGAGCTCCAGTATAAAGATAGCAAGCATTTTATGCTTTGTATGTTGGCAATGATGTGTGAGTGAACATAACCTAATTTTAACAGGAAAGTGATGTTCTTCATCAAAGCACTACAAAATTATACATACATATTGACACAAGTACCATGTCAATACAGATATGCAAAATGCAAGCACATTTCTTCCATTAAAATGAACAATATACTTATTTACAACTTAATTATCATCAGAAATACAAGTGCTTAAAAGTTCATTACTTAAGTGGAAAAAAAACATTTCAAATGTATATTCGTCATTCTGCAACAGCCATCCTTAACAATGGGACCATTTATCTTATTTGGGTTATGAAAAACGTTAAATGATTATCTAAGGAAGCCCCACGTTTTTTGTCTTTTTTGTGCATCTGTGCTGCTTATAGATAAAGTCAACTACTTTACTTTTGATACTCAAAAAAAGGTTTGATGATTGTGAGGCAAAATCTCATGGGTTCAGAGTGTAAAGTAAATGACACAAACACATACTCTAGAATAGTGTATGTAGGAAAAATGTCTATTGTTGAAAAGGGTAAGTTAAGGTGATTCCAGCAGTATGTGTATGGTATCTGTGCATTAGAGTCAAATTGATATATTACAGTTTTGAAAAATAGTGCAATTTATGATATGTTCAGCAGGTGTAACAGCCCATAGATGGTAGGAAACTGCATGCTTTTTTTTAAAGGGAAGAAATGTCTCACTTCCAGTATAATTCGTGCTATAACTTGGATAAAGTCCTTCACCTCTCCATTCTCAACACCCCATTGGAAACGTATTTTACTGTGCTGTAGTGAAGCTCATTAATATATCTGTATCATGATAAGCTTCATTTCTGATCCAAGTACAGTACAAGTAGAATGGCCACTGGTTCCATTACTTCCATCATACTACCAATGCACTTCAGGTGCAGACCATAGTCAACTGATATGATGATTCTATTGAAAGATGTCAACTGAATTCCATATTGTCCCCATCATGCATATGTGGCCGGTCAGCCAAAAAGTGTGTTAGGTTTCTTAATATCATACTTCATTACACAATTAATGTAGGTATTTTTTACATCTGGTTGAGAAATACAGTTCTCATAGTTACAGCAGAGCTGAAAGCACACAACAAACTAGTATTTAATAAGATGCTAAAATAAAACTTGCTTGGAGATGTATAAATATGTGTTAGCTTTGTTTGCCACATAATTCTGAACTACACACATGCATATTTACTTACTAACATTCACACCTGAGAACGAACATTCACACAAATTTACAGTAATACACACACTCGGGCACATACTCTTGCCGCCTGCATAACAAATTATGTTTATGCCTTCAGCAGTGGGTTGATAACACTTTTGTAAATATAGATTGTTTATGGGTAGTACATTAGCACACATAGTCTCAGCTGTGTCAATGCCTCTACTGAGATACGAGGGCAGGAAGCTCAAACAATGTCTTCTTGTGTGCCAGAGTTAGTAAGAAAAAATGCATCTTTATTTATTTGCAAATGAAAAAGTTTATTTTTGGGACGAACTTTTGTGGGATGAATGATGAATTTCACAGAGTTATTGGCTTCTGCTGTCAAGGTTGCCCGCTTGTCTCAGACAATTTCATTCACATAGCAACAGCCACCAAGAGAGTTCATATCAAATAACTGCTCTCCTTATTATTCTAATGATCACTGTCAATCTTGATGGATTAGTGTATGCATTATCGACCTGAAAATATGAGCGAGATACAGACTAAGCATGCATCACTGAAGGAACAGTTTGGTTTTATGGGCAAATCCATTAGGCACGTTAATCAGGATAAAATGTCTATCCCATCTATTTTCAGTGGCTGACCGCAATAATGAGTCATTAAACATTGTGTTTCAGAGAAATCCATCTCCATCTTGGCCCAAAGATATTGTGAGATTATTCACTTTATCTCTTATTTTCAACCAAAGTATAGCATCAGATCAAATTTTAAAGACATATGCAAAGGAAGATGAACAAAAATGATATAAATCAAATAAAAACTGATTTAAAGGTTAATCAGGAGGTAAATATTCATACGCATAATGCCTCTGTGCTTATTGAATCATCTTCTACAGAGGACATATTTTTTGTACTCTACTAAATCATCCTGCCGGAAGAAAAGACTGTCTCCTTATTATTTTATGTGAAGTTCAATGATATTTGCAGTCATCTGTAATGAAAATGGCTGTGTGTTTACAAGCACGTAGTATCTTTGAGAACATCACATTTCCTGTTTGAAGTCATCTTTGGAATACACTGTTGCCATGGACATTTTCTTTCACATCTCCATATAGACATATATACTATATAATGTGGATAATATATATGTATTTATCATGGTCTACATGAACTCAATTTATTTTGATGTTAGATTTCATGTCAAGCAAAGATACACATTTAAGGGTTTTGTGTTTGCATGCCTTTGTACAGAATGACTTTAATCCACACATTTATCAATACTTTCATCAATTTATGCCTGTTGGAATATACAGGGAAAAAACTATTAAAAATCCAATTGTGCAAGAACTGTCCTTTAAATATGTCATTACTTTA
The DNA here is from genome assembly GCF_963691815.1 of Echiichthys vipera. Classification (NCBI taxonomy): domain Eukaryota; kingdom Metazoa; phylum Chordata; class Actinopteri; order Perciformes; family Trachinidae; genus Echiichthys; species Echiichthys vipera. The sequence continues at coordinate 12,533,293 of NC_139825.1, read as the reverse complement.
TTGAGAATAAGAATAAGCTAAGAATATTCCTTTGCACATCTACTGTAAAACCTCATACAATTTTTATCTTTTTCATGGCATCGAAACTATCTCTAATTGTATGGTGCAAACACTAATTAAAAAGGAATGACAGCAACACAACCTATATGTTACCCAAAGGCAATAATAAATCAACATTTATGTAAACTGTGGTTGACGATTTAAAAAAAAAAAATACCTTAAAAAACGTAATCTGAATGATAGAGCTGCCATCAAACAATGACAACAGAAAATAAGAAAACCACAAGGGAGACATTGCCATTTCCTGGAGTTGCAAAAAAAACAAAAAAACTAAAAGTAACAACATATGTGGCCATGCAGAACCTGGAGACCTTATTGATTTATTTAAGGAAAGGATTATCTATTGGTTTAGCTCCACCAAAGGGACCTTAAGTCATCACATTTCCATGTCCTCACAATTGCTTTTAGATGAGACAATGAGAGCTAATGATTATCCAAAAGATTATCCATAAGAGCGATGCTATATTACTCTAAAATGTTTTCATTACAGTAGGTGGCTTAAAGTGAAGAGTAAAAAGTAAAAAACAGGTATTGTCACATAGAAATACATAGAATACTTGGCAAATACGATTGAGTGACAAGGAATTTTATTGTAGTCCAAGAGCTACTGAATGACGTATCTTGATATTAAATAAAAAAAGTTTCTAATTGCTCGGCGATGCTCATGCCGTGAAGCTGAGAAATAATGTTTCCCTTCAAATATTTGGGAAGGTTATTCATAGTTTCACGGGACATTTACAGAAATACATGAACACTTAACATTGGGTAAGCAAAGAAGCTAATTAATCTCCATGTTGCTCATAATATGCTCATAAAGTTTCAGGGCATTGGCCTGATCAATATGGTCTGTTGCCTAGGATTATTAGAAATATCAGCATATCTTATTATCCAGTTAACTTAAAGATGCTAACATTCATCCCACCTAAGGTGAGAAGACGTGTAGACCATCTGTCACTGAGTGTGATATTTTCTAACATATTAGCTGCTAATGGAACATCTGTGTGCCATGGTATCATTTGAACACAGAAAGCGTGTCATCACAGAAAAAAGATTTGGACACACTGCCTGAGGCTGTGTACTTGCTGAAACTCTGAAAACTGTAATTCTCAACAAATTATGCTGGAGCTTGTTGTAAAGCAATTTCTGTGTGAGACTGTTGGCTAATATTACATTACATTACATTGCATTTAGCTGACGCTTATATCCAAAGCGACTTCCATTAAGTGCATTCATAATTAGGGTACAAACCAGAAAAGCAACTTATTAAGTAAGTGTGGTAGCTTCAAATAAGCCGATCTATAGAGTGCTATATATAAGTGCTTTTTTTTCCTGTTAATCATCTTCTTAGCCAAGGTGCAGTCGAAAGAGATGTGTTTTTAGCCTGCGGTGGAAGATGTGTAGATTTTCTGCCTTCCGAATGTGGATGGGGAGCTCGTTCCACCATGTGGGAGCCAGGACGGCAAACAGTCGTGACTTAGTCGAGTGAATCTGTGTTCCTCTCAGTGAGGGAGCGGCAAGCCGATTCGCCGATGCAGAGCGAAAAGGGCGAGCTGCGGTGTAATATGATTGCTACTTGATTTGCCTAAATTGTATGTGCTAGCTGTTTGTGAATACATAACTTTTCACAGAAATTACACTGATTTTGGGTCTGTCTCTATGGTTTAGGTACACTTGTGTCTGTGTGTGTGTGTATGTATGTATGTATGTGTGTGTGTGTGTGTGTGTGTGTGTGTGTGTGTGTGTGTGTGTGTGTGTGTGTGTGTGTGTGTGTGTGTGTGTGTGTGTGTGTGTGTGTGTGTGTGTGTGTGTGTGTGTGTGTGTGTGTGTGTGTGTGTGTGTGTCTGCATGTGCGTGAATGAATAAATAATTTGCATACGCTTTGGAATTAAACTGCCAGACTCCTCCACCTAGTGTTTAATCAAGCATTTAATCAATTCACCACATACCGTAAAGCTCTGTAGGAACTGTTATTTCACTCTCGCCAATGTTCAAATCCTAAAACAATTTCCAAGCAAACAAATCTGCATCATGCTACAACATTAATTTACACACCAAGTGTTTAAAGTAGCAGATAAATTAATTTGATATAATACCTAATACATTTTATATAGTTACTCACCATGATAATGAGTCAACCTACAACCAGTTAATGAACTACCTGTATATAATAACAGAACAAACACAGAACACCGTAATAACATGACTATAATAAGCAGAATTAATTATTGGTGACCCTTACGTGAAGTACATATATAACTTCCCCCACTGTGCTTCGCAGAGAAAATGTCATGCTTTTAAATCTGGTATGAATAGTTAGAGGTGGAGCACAACCTTATTGTCTTGCCCAGTTTAGATGTGTGATCTCAAGAGACCCCACAGAAATTACTGTAGCCCCATAGTTGAACTTTGCTGTTTGTCCAGTCAAGTGACAGTGGAGATGTCACGCACTGATGGTTGGTAAAGTTCTCCTGTAAATCTCTATTGATTACCTATTGCTGACTCATAGCTGCAGAGCACTTGGCAAGAGACAGATTTTGTCTGGGTGCTGTTCAGAGCAGAAATACATCTGGTGATGGGGGAACATCTTTGGGAGCTTTGGCTAGAGACCAGAGTGTTCCCGGTACTCAGAGCACACCCTTCCAAGTAACACTTGTTCTAGAGCCTTGGACAATTTTCTAAATAATACCCAATAAAAACAATGTGTGCAGATTTAACAGGAGTATAAATACTACCTGCTTCTTAGATAATATAACTGGTATTGCATTCTCTTATGAGGGGTCCAACGGCAGCAATCTGGATGGTATTCAATAAGACAGCTTTTCTAAAGCAATGAAGTCCTGCCAAGATCACTGTTTGACCAATTAACAACAAAAAAACACTTAACTGATAAAAAATATGGATTCCCTAAGGATTAACATAATTTTCAAAAAATTCTAATGGAGCTAGTAGGGATGCACTGATTGTGAAACTCTTGGCAGATACCAATGTTTAAAATGACAATTTGGCTGATAGCACATACTCTTTACTAATTTTCATTTAATCTTCATTTTGTGACTGGGAACCGAAGAAATCAATATAAAAAAAACTAACTAGAGGGTTTTAAAGTCACCCTTTCACTAAACTATCTTTGAATGAGAAAAAATCCAATCATGCACATTTCTGAAACAACCTTTAATGTATCCTCCTTTCACATGAAAAATAATTGATTCAAAGGCCATTTAAGCTGCTATGCAGCTAATTTTAATGTATTGTTCAGTACCTACATAGCCCAACAAAAACATTGTGTGAAACATAAATAAAATGTAAATGTAAAAGCCATTACAAGTGCAATTAACTAATAATAATAAGTGTAACATTGCAAAATCTTTGTCAATCTACTGTGCCGTGAGGTTAAGCATACCATTGTCCGTGGGGAATTTTTTTCTCTTTCTCAAATGCTGTGGTCTTGCTGTTGGTGGTTTATGTAGCTGATCTTTTTCGCTGATACTGTGTAATATGTTTTAAGGCATTCACAAGGTGAATATCAGCCGATACTGATGTTCTGCCAATCAATCGGTGCATCCCTTTTAGTTAGTAGTCTTGAGTTAAATCATCAGCCAATTCAAACATTGATATAAGGAGAGGTTGTTGTCATTGTATATTGTCAACTTAATGACTGAACTGCAAGGTCCTATACTCACTCAGGACAGTCCAAGGAAAGCTACACTTCTGCATATCAAATATTCTTCAGCTTCATCACCTGCCCTTCATAAATAAAAGTACTGGGAAGTAGTATATGGTTTGGGTGGTTGATGGGTCCCAAAACACAGGACTTTCAACCGGGCGACCAGGGTTCATCTCATTTTGCCGTTCATGTCCAATACGTACCAAGCCAGACCACAACCTATTTTTCTGATCCTAACCAAGTCGTTTTGATGAGTAACCCTAATCGTCACCTGGTCATGTAACGTAGTTTGCCTAAACCTAACCAACACCAAAGCAATTGTCAAGCTTCACTTCCGGTTTGTTGCCGTCTCGCAGTCGACTTCCATTCGACTTCTCTTTGCCATTTTGTAAGATAACGTACCATTATTTTTGCAGAATGATATCCTACAAACCTGTTGATGACAATATGTTGCACAGTGTTGTCTACAGTGTTGTCTGGGCAGAGCCCTTGGAACATGGGATCTTTATTGAGATTACAGTTTTACACTGACTGTATAGTCAGCGCTGAGACTAATCCTATGGAATCGACAACATGTACAACATGTTCAATATGGTTACTGCAGAAATGTATAAAACATATATAAGTCTATAACATTAATCGCCATTTTGGTAAAAGAAAATAATGAATAGTAATGATGACATTATATTCTTTTCTCCTTAATAGGGCCATTTATCAGTATTGCTCCACTGCTCTAGTATGGAAGCCTCACAGTAAATTAACTACTTTGTAGCTTGCATCATGCTGAGTGAACTGTGTGAGCAGCTTTAAAAGACTCTTAGATGAAAGAGCAGAGGGTTTTGGACTAATTATTTCTGCTTACTTGATAAGTATAACTCGCCATGACCACAGGGCTAGTCCAAAGTCTGGATGTGTGCCAACCATGATCACTAATGTAAGAAGCAGCATGCACATCCAAACAAATCCAGAACAGGTGCCACATGAAGAGAAACTGCAAATTAGACTACATTTATACAATATTCATTCATCCAGAGAATGTTAACTGGACTGTAGTTGCTTTGCACTAGGGAGCCTTATCAATAGCTCTTAAAAGCTCAGTTCACCTCTCAAAGTCTTATTTGCTGTGCTTTTGCTTTCATTCAGCATTTACAGATGTCTGCTTTGTAGACCATCACCAAACTACCATAAATGACTTCTCCCTTGTGGCATGTACCAAGCTTTACAGTTGGAAATGATATATCTGGGCAGAGGAAAGTTTTCAAGCACGCATGAACAAATAGTGTGCACCAGCACTGACAACATTGAAGTGAATACAAGATAAAACATAAGATAATCATACATAGGAGATGCCTGTGTATACTCTTCATGGTATTTGTGTCCAAAGTCTGTGTGAAATTAGAATCTAATTTACCAAGGCAGCATCCAGTTAAGCAAAAATGACTGCCTGTAGGGCAAACTGAGGCAGAGCTCAAACATGGAGTGTTGCAATCCAAAGCTGGATACAAGCGCTGAAAAGAAAAGAATGTCAGTTTAGTGATACTGAAATAAAAATCCTCCTCATTGAAGTAACAAGCTACCTAAACTTTTTTACAATGCTGCAATTCCACTCTAACAGAACAAACTGATTTGGCATCTACTGCACTAAAAATTAATGCAGTGGAAGTTACCGGTCTTCTAAGGTAATGAAAAAGGGAATGGAATGACATAAACACAAAGAAAATGGTTGCTTATAGGGAAAATAATCAAGCAGCTGGTTCTGTAGACAGTCACTACAGAGCCTTTGGAGGAGGCAGACAGCACGGACACAGACTATCTCACTTAAATGAGTGCATTTTATATTGTAACAATGGATTGTTATGTAACCTAAAAACTGAGAACTTCACATACTTTTTCAGTTGATCTGATGTTCCTGAGTCCTTTGCCTCTCTTCAGGTTACCTTCAGTTAACAGTGATAGCAAAACGGAGCCTGCTAACGTCAACAAATGAACAAAAGGAATCCACACATTTTGTTCTTCTGTTATACATTCTGAAGCTGCAGCCCGGAGACCTAAGGCTGGCAGCTGTCCTGTGTAATGGTAGCAAACAGGAAGGTTGACATGGGGCGATCCAGGACCAGATCCCCGGTGCTGGTGTTTTGGCTGACTGAGGGTCCATGGGCTGCTGGCTGGTGCAAAGTGTGTATTGTGTTTTGACCAGTGCTGGCTCGGGGTTATGGAGTGTGCGAGCCTGCAGGCACATACAAAAGTATGCTGACTGCATTTCACTAATGGCCACCGGTGTCGCTAAAAACAAGGGTTTTCTGAACATTAAAGCTGCAGTCGGCAGGTCTGGCAGATCGAGTTGACAAATTTTGAATGTTTACAACTCTCACACCCCTCCCCCTCTACCACCGAGCTACCAACTTACTCATAGATAGCAACTGCTAACCTCATTTAGCGTATGCCTAGCTTGAGGTGTGTGCACAAACTTTGTAGGAGAGTCAGCTCTCACACAGCCCTGTGCTGAGTGAACAGGATACTACGGGCACTGTGGATTTTTGCAAAACCAACAACAGGCATGTAGAGGCCTATTTTTTTCTAAAACCTGATGATTTATGTTGTTCTATGAGAGCATAGTGTCGGCTTCAGTGAATATGATCAAACAAAAGTTGCTGACTGTACGTTTAAGCAGAGAACCTTTAAGAATCCCAAGATAGCTTTAAAAAGTGTAACGACTGAGAATTTCATTGAATATGTTTTTATTATGTTATTTTGTCATTAGAGGCCGAGCAGTCGTCGGAGAGGGACCTATTGAAATTGTTAGGGTTATTCTTTTTTTTTGTCCAAATGAATCACCTTTATGGAGGCTTTATCATATTCAAAAACTCACCAAACTTCACAAATAATTCAGGGGTGGTGAAAATGTATGCATTTCATTGTTTTCAGAAATGGGCGTGGCAAATTGAGTCGCTAGCGCCAGAGCTAGAGCTTTAGAGCTAGAGCTTTAACACCATCAACTTCAGTTCCATCTTGACACATGTCTGATCAAACGATACTCGGCGTTTGCATTTTTACTTTACCGTGTGGATGATGCAGGGTGCCAAAGTTACACCTCTCACGATAAAACGAGGACGTTGTTGTAAATTCACCATACATTGTCCAATCTCTTTCAAACTTCTCATGATTCATGAGAGTCCCGGCCTGAACACACAGACACCTCAATAATGACTCACCATTATTGGCACACACTATATTACAGCCACTACCCCAGGAGTTTGCATGTGCTCTCCGTGTCTGCGTGGGTTCTCTCCGGGTTCTCCGGCTTCCTCCGACAGTCCAAAGACATGGTGGCCATTTTGTGCTTCTCTTAATGAAACAAGAAGTCACTCTTACTTCAACATACATTGTCCAAACTGCACCAAATGTCCGATACATGATGAGAGCCCAGGCCTGAAGACAAACACATACCAGTAGTGACCAATCGCCACAGCGCCACCTAATGGCAACAGGAAGTCAGCCTGAAATGACAGATTTCATCCGATTTACATCAAATTTTCAATGTGCATTAGGCACATGTACACAGCGTGTTTAGTAGAGATAAAACACTCTTGCCGAGTATGAGTATGATACGAGTAATACGCGCCAATATCAATCGCGTCAATATATAGGTTGAAATAAAATCCTCATTAGCGTACTGTGTCTGCATTCTGTGATATGTTTGTCCCCCTCCGCTACACGCTCACCCACACAGTCACTCAGAGTTGCGGTTCTTTTCCTTTAACTTTTAAGTTTCTTCAACTTCAGGTTTGTTTTAACTTCGGTTTATACTCACTTATTAACAGTAGAATTCTATAAACGTGGATTCATTCAGACGTGCTGCTCGGTAGAATGGGACTCACGTTGCGTCTCTGCCTTTCTTTTTCTTTTTTTAACCGTGTCTGACACTTTCTTGCTGTATTCCATAAAAGGTAGTATAAATATCACAAATTAATTAAGCTGCACACACACACACACTCTCTCTCTATCTCTCTCTCTCTCTCTCATACTCACTCACGTAAAGCCTCGCAGACTCACACACACACCTGTTGTGGAAATAAAAAAGAACCAACATTTTTTTTTTAAATCAATGTGTAAATAGTTTGTTTGTTGTCTTGATCAAAACCATTGATCTGAAGCTTCAATTCAATTCAATTCAATTCAAAAAACTTTATTTGTCCCCGGGGGGCAATTCAGGGCACACAGAGCAGCAAATAACGACAGTGCAATTATACAAAAACATTTTAACCAACACAAGAATAAAGTGTAAAAGAAGAGTAAAAGAAGAGTAAGTGTCAGGATGTTAGTGTGTTAGTACAGGTAGAATAAGTGTCAGGATGTTAGTGTGTTAGTACAGGTTAGATACAGAGAACATCGTCGGCGTGAGATGTAGAAAGACATGTGTGTATCAGATGTAAGCAGACATGTGAACGGGTGTATATGATGTAAACAATGTAAACATGCAGTAGACTGTTGAAACAGGTATGAACAGAACTGTAGTGCAGAAAAGATATAAGTGGACAGTGATCGGATTCAGATGGGGTCAGACATGATACATGTGTGTAATGAGCAGACGTAAACAGAACTATAGTGCAGTAATAGAGTATAAATATAATATATAACTATAAGCTAGATAATAAAGTGATAGTGGTGCATGGCAGGGAAACAGCAGTCTGAGTATATGCTAGCTCTGTGTAACAGATGAATACTGAAGAATAAAGTGACCATAGTGCTGTGATTGATACAATATAAGACCTGATAGACAGAATAAAGTGGAGCAGTGCATTAATACCATAAATTAACATAACTAACAGAATCAAGTAGACCAGTAAGAACAGAGTAACAGAATAAGTCCGGTGTGAACATAATAACAGAATAAATAGAATAAAATAAATAATGCTGATGCTAAATAATGCTTAATGCTGATGCTGTCCTGTAAATAGTTTTCAAATCAGCAAAACATATAACTTGGCCCACTTCCGGGTTAAATCCCACCGACTGCTGCATTAAGCCCCGCCCATACAGAGTATGGATATGGATAATTTATAAGGTAAACGGATACAGATGCAGATAATGCTGTACTCGCTCATTCCTAGTGTTTAGTACATGCTCTCTAGCGGCACACAGGGGACGTGGGAAGCGCTGCAAGAGTTGTGGTAGATAACCTGCGCCCCGGCACCCTCCTCCCTTCTGAGGTCGTGCAAAGGTGCGGCCGGACCCAGGTGCAAGGGCCCGTCATCGCGCTTGCGGCTCTAATATTTCATATGTCTTTTTATGTTAATGGTTTTCTTTAATGTATATTTTTTTCCCTTTGTTATTGCCTCTTATGTTTGTTATTGAATGTAGGCCTATTCTTATCGGTATTGTACCTATGTACACATACAAAGCGGGCAAGCTTTGTATGTGACTTGGGAACATAGGGATGAACCCTTCTTATCAACGGGTTCATATGATATCTTACATCGTTGGTCACGCACAACAATTGATTTTTAAGAAATGTATTGAATGCTCTTTTAAAAGATGTGATATTTTGTAGCACATAGCTTGAATGATGTTACTCCATTCAGTTCAGTTCCTCTATGACTGGGCCATCTCATTCCCCAAACCCCTTGTTAAGAAGCATACAAAAACATGAAAACAATTATGCATAAGCTCCTTTTCCATAATGAATCCAGCTCCAACATTTGTGGTAATTGCTGTCATTATTATGTGCTGTTCATATCCAATGAATGTCCAATGGCTGCTTTTGGCACAGTCAAAAGGAAATGACAGGATAGATTTGTGAAAATTTGTGTTTAGATGGCGTAATGATTTCTGACCATTAACGTCCACACTCCACACTTCGGGACTTCTAATCTTTATATCTGTGCATCCCTTAACATTTAACACATCATATTATCATTAGAACTTTCTGCAATACATTTCTATTCTCTCAGATCCATAGTCGGTTTCGCTTGTTGAATCTGCTTTTGATTCATCCTCCAGCTACTTGATTTTTTACTATTTCCATATGATGAAAAAATTAATTGAATGAGAATCCTAATTTTAAAAAAGCAAATATACAGACACAACTGTGAATGTGCCATTGCTGAAACTCACTGATAGTACTTCTATAGTTACTAAGAACTATTACGCTATAGTACTTCACTTGATACAATTTTACGGTATTTGTTTTATTATACACTGTATATTCTGTTGTTTCATAGACTGGCTTATTGCAGTGGGTTCTAGGGACAATGCAACCACTTATTAGCTAACATTAATGAAAAACCACCTCGCTTTTGCAAAAGTGGCAATTGAGAGGAGACTCATCGCATATGAAGGAACTCACAGAGTTCTCTTCGTTTCAATGAAACATGTAACAGCAAAGATGAAGTCACAGCCCTCTCCACTCTCTTCATAATTACACCCACTTATTTTTTTCCTCTCAACACTTTATGTGTTTACCTTGACAACCTCTGAGTTATTAGTCTACTGTAGGTTTTAACCGTTACTGGGCTGTGAATGCATGCTCTGGTGACACGTTGCACTCTATACTCACTGCAATACCTTCCACTGTGATATTCTAATTAGCTGATTCTGTTAGAAATGTATTTTTTGCCAAGATATTGCAAAAGGTAAACATATCAGCTCAGTGGTCAGTGCCTGGAAGAAATGAGTCTAGTTTGAAGTGGAAATGTCACCTTAAATTTTTTAATGAAGACTTGTTCTTCTCTTTAACAGCCTCACCATTACAGCCTTCAGGGAGTTTAAATTGAAATCAGTGATTCAAAGGCATTAAACAAAAGCAGGTTTAATTATTACAATTAGTATAGTATAACTCATAAACGTATTACTATCACATTAATGGAAATAATTTGGTGGAATATATATCTTACTGGAGAAAGATGTAAACATAGGATCTCTTATGGGAGACAATATCCTTGATTTGCTTTACTTATTATATAACAATTAATTGCAATAAAGAAGTTGCCATTTGCGCTCTTTCTGCATGATGCCAAAGAAGTGAATTTGTTTAGCTTAATTCATCAGAATTTAAATCCAAGACTGCAATCAGAATTGAAGAAATAATATTGATTCCGTCAGTAAAGATGGGACAAACTAGCTACTGGACAGACTTTTTATGCATGTGCAGAAAGGTGCCTTATGAATATATCTCTGCATATCTTGTATACCTGTTATATCAGGGACTGGAAATTGGCAGGGACATTCTTGTTTGACCCTATGTTGAATGTTAAAGTGCTCATTCAGTCGTCATTTTCTTAGTTATTTAAGTATTAATTGGTTTGCAAAATTAAAACATAATGGTAGAAGAACAAGACAATAAAAGAGCTGAATAGTTATGTGCAGGGGGAGGAAACTAGCCAAATGATTATCCTGTCAAGTCTGTTCCAATACAAAAAACCCCCCCTCAAAAGTATTTTTAATTTAAATTAATTAATGCCATTGTAGATTGTAACATATTATGATCTCTGGTTGCTTCTAAATTCTGGTTTATATAGAACTGCTGTAAAAAAAAAAAAAATTAAATCATGGTCATCTATATCCATAATAATGAGCTTTAAAAAATATATATCCACCATTTAACAGTTGCAACCATAGACTGCAGTAATGACAGAGCAGGATAAGTTAAACTGAGATGGTTGTGATTGTCCAACTAGTGCTGTCTATGGAAACATACAGCTTGACAACAGTTTTAGTCCCACCCATGGCTTTTTTGGTTTATCATTAGTCCACCACTCAGATTGGCAAGAAACTTCCGTTTCACGTCACGATGCCAGGTGAATCAGTCAACGCTTTGAAGTTGGAGGATTCAAAGGTCTGGACCCAGGCAATGGTAAAGCAGCAGGTTGACTTTATTCTTCCTTCACAACCTTTAACTCTGCATGATTACCTGTACATACGTGATTTTGCTTAGACAATGTTTACAGCAGCATTTGTAATAAAGCTTTGGTTTGTCTTTTAATCTGTGAGATTTAAAATTGTCCATTGAGCGTATCATTATCATGCAGAATTATTTTACATATCCATCCCATGTGCACATATAAACAAACGAATAAAATTGTTGTTTCAGCCAGTTCTTTTTCTGGCATAATAGAATATAATCCTTTAGTCAGCTGATGGCTTTCCTCATGGGTGGAGCTTAAACATTAGAATTAATATTAACCACTGTGTTGCATCAGATGTAATGGTTAAAGAGTAGGAATTATGAATACTCCAGCCCTACAACTGACACGGTTTATCTTACTCTTTATTCTGAGATTATTATCCTCAACACGAATAGCAGTCAGTGTGGTCCCACCAGGAGACTGGCTGGATGGGATGGAAAGGAGGGATAAAGGAGATGAGACAGCCTTGGTCTCCGAAGGCTGACAGATGTCAACTTCACACTGCACTTTAATTCTAGAGAGAAAAAAATGTCATCCCCCAATCTTATTGAATCCATCATGCAAGGGGCCGATCATTTACATATTCTAAAACTGCTAATGGCACTTATTTTTACATTTTCTCTTCACTGTAATGATGATGTTGTGGTAGATATTTGAAGCACTGATCTTTGAGTGTCAATCTAACATGATAATCTGCCATAATAATCTGTCATTCATGCTCAGCTGTCCAACATTTACAGCACCGCCCTATATGTTTTTAATTAAAAAAGTAACTAGAGACCATCGTGTAATGGGATCACACAAGCCGCGATGCCAAATCAGGTCAGGGGTGTAAAGTGGTGGGGCAATGGCCCCTTCTCTACTCCCTACCCCCTACTTCCGGCACCTTTGCTCAGACCACACTGGTCCTTGGCCTTTATTTCTATCCTAAAGACAGACATATGACAATATAAAACTTAAAATCAGCCTCTGCTGTGTTTCCAGCTACAGTACGTGTCTCCAGGACCACATTTTGCCACAACCACAGACACAGACTTATAAGGTGAAAGCTATACCAGTGTTGCTGTAAGGGCTGGTAAAAATGCAACACAGGTTATCTGTTTGTTATTAAATGTCCAACATCTGATATTAATGACATTCCCCTGAACTTCAATGGGGTCAAAGTACACTGAATTACCTCATTTTAGTATTGCAAATGTGCAAAATTAAAGTCAGATGTATATATTTATTGAATTTGCATGGAAAAGTAAATTAGATATAATGACAAACAAAACTGATAATACACTCTTTTGAATTTAATGAGTCTGACTGCATCCTGGTATTTCTATCCCTGCTACACTGATATGATGGAGGTCTCAGAATATAGCCCAATGTTCAGTCAGCTGTGACGAGGACTAATGTGAGCTACATTCAACTCCCCTTGGAAGAGGCAGCCACATGAGAAAACTGAGCAGCCAAATGGGTGCATAAATCAAACTGCTGAAATGACAGGGAAGCAATTCAGTTCAACTTTTTTGTTGTGCTTTTGTCAAACAGGTGCAAAACTAACATTTAATACATACAAGCGTTATACAGACATGACAGCACATTTGCATAAATGCAAAGTGAAGGCAACATTGCCATTAACGGCCATGCAGGAGCTAGATCAAGACTGGTGTTGCGTAAGCAGTTGTACTTTTGTCAACACCAACACCATCTATTAGGAATGCCAACATATTGATTCTATCCTAATCTAGATTCTTTAATATTCAAGATCTGCCAATAACTAGTTGAATCCAATATATAGTTATGTTTTTCCCTATATAATAGCTGCACAGCTAAAGTTAGTCTACATCATAGACTTTCCTATGGTGTTTTGTGTTCTGTTTCATGGAAACAGAAATGCCAGTCTCTAGGGCATGAATGTGTAGACAGCTGTTTTCCTCACCAGCATGAATAAAAAGTTGACTAGTGAGGCTTTTTACCAGCAAAACATTTCAGAAATAGATGAAAATCAATTGTTTTTTTAACCCAATAACCTATGTCAACATTGCTATCTTTCATACACTGTCTATTTCATTAATATAAAGTTTACAAAACAGGCCAGGCTTTAAAAAGCCTGATGTGTACCAATCTGGATCCTGTGGATCTACAGCATGAATTTTTGACTGTTTGTGGTCATTACCAACCTTGACTCAATCAAGAACTTTAGTTTTAGTTCTCAGAATGAGAGATTCCCAGTTTGCCAATCTACTTATTATACACTTAAAGAGCACAGCTCTCCAGGCCATTTTATACCTACTCCCTTTCCCTATTACCATCACTTCCCCCTGCTGCTCTCTGAGTTTGATTGAGTACGATCCAGTGGGGTGTTTCAGCACAAACTTGATCTATGCCAGAGGCCAGACTTTACTCTGCTGCGTCAGATTTTGAACGATTTTGCGCAAGCATTCCTTTTCCCTATTCCCACTTCATATTCATCACTTTCATTACGGTCTGGATAGAATCTCAACCTAGTGAGAGGTCTAATAACACAGGGGAGCCTGTAGGGCATGATCACCCTCTGTCATAGGACAATCAGCATGAGGGATACAAGATTACATGATTCACAATACTTTTAGCTACGTAAAAATACACTGGGATTTAACAGGTTTTTATGAAAAGTGTCTCCAGAGCAATACTCCCTTACATCTGCTATTGCCAACCATAGTTGCAAAACTGTTTTTTGAAACCTTGCTATTGTTCCAGATACTTTCATAGACTAATGTAGAGCCCTATAGATATGATAGATATACAAAACAGTATTTAAAACTACCCACTGCCTGGCTATGTGTAAACAAGGCTTGAATATGAATGATAGTAAGCTTAGTTCGAAGAGCAATAAACTTAACAGTTTTCAAGTAGCACATGAGCAGTCAGAGTCTTCACTGCTAAAATGCTACCAAAGTAAGAACTGCTTATTATGAATTTAATTAAATTAAAAAAACTTAATTTATCCCTAAGAGGCAATTCAAGGGCGCATGAAGTTGACCCATTGGTCAGTATAATTAATGGAAATGTAACAGTGGCATTGGTAGTGTGTGTACACTGTTACTAACAATTGTGCTGAGTGATTGTAAATATAATGACATCAAAGCAGCAGTACATTTAATGGCAAGTCATGCTAACAGCAAAGCATGACAGTTTATGGTAGGAGACTGATGTGGTACTGGGAACTTTAAAAGGGATTTTAAAGAAGCAGGTTGAAAGTGGCAGTAGTAATTACCAATAAATAAATAAATAAATTAAGCTAAATTAAAGTTTTAAATGAAACCCAATAATTTTAATCAAACTAAATTAAACTGAGGCAAACTAACATCAAACAAATGAAAATGGCAACCTCACAGGAAGCTGCCACCTCTTTTGTTTACGTCTTACTCCAGTGAATGGCATTTTACGTAGCTCCTCAGCCTCACTCACAATATATTAGTTACTGCTGACATTAGAAATTATATATTAGAACCTATCCATAACAATAAGCATCCCAAATATTACAAAATGGCATTTACTGCTGAACTATCTTACTTCTCTTCCTACATCTCAAGAGTGCCCAGCCCCTCCCTGCTGAAAGGACCTTATCAGGCAAACCTGTTTGCACTCTTCCTGATTGAGCTGCTAAGCAACTGATCAACACCAACATCCCAGGCAAAACAACAACAAAAATCACATGAACCCATAAAAAAACAAATAAACTAGCTTGTGTAATTTACACACATTAATTGACATATCAAATAAACAGATATTAGATAGAAACCTATTGTTAAACAGACACAAAAAACTTTCAGTTTTGGGAACAGGGCCTAGTGAAAAGGGGAAAGACAACCTCTTCACACTTGGACCACATGATGAGGAAAATTGAGGCAATGTCCAGTGTGCTGTAAATGGCAAGGATATGTATTGACCAATGAGATCAAAGGAAAAATTAATCATTTTAACTTTTCCCGGTTTACACATAACTCGGTGTAATGGCATTTACTATATTATCCAGAATCAAGCCAAAATATATCAATTTGCAATCAAGATACATTTGTGGGTAGCCAAGTATCTTTACAGAGAGACACATGCCATATAAACCATGTGAGAATTATTACAGTAGCCACAAAAAAAAAAACTAAAACTATTTCCAGATGTGCAAGACCCACTTTATCTAGGATGCTGAAAAATGCATATATTAGGACATATTATTAGGACATTCATTGAACATCAGCGAGCCCAATTTTGCTCACGATGATATGTTCAAGAAAACTCAATTCAAGCACTGTTCCCTAGAAAAATACTACAACACCCTGGTATCTACTCATGCGCCTCTGCCCTGTCTTGCCTTTTTTTCTACATGGCAACATGAAGAGATATAATGCTAAATTATTACCATAGACTATACTACCTGATGCTTCAACAGTTTAGTGCTAATTTGAGGCATTTGGAATTATACTTTGTGAGCTGTGACACAGTCTGCAATCCTCCGCACAAGGTTTAAGGTGGTGTCTACATGTAGGCCGCACAATGGGACATATTGTGTAAAATTGTATGTACATTTTTTGACAAAGCAACAAAATATAAGATTGTACTAGCTGATGGTTATGGCTCAACATGAATTGCACAATAGACTGTTCCCTTTTACCAGTTGCACTACAGCAAAATCATGGCCTTTAGGTTTGACTCACAGTTGCTTCACATTTCAACTCCAAAGCTTAGCTGAAATAACACAATCTTTAAGCAAAATAAAATGTAGAGTTAGGGCTCCGGCATAGTTTAAGATACTACTTGTACAATGAGTGCTGTGCTCTGCATAGATAACTGTAGAAGCATCATTACGCATGCCACGTTTTTTGTGCCCCCGAATCCAGCGTTCTTAATGTAAATGTGAGGATGGGGTGCTCATATGAAAGTTATGCCATTGCAACAGGCAAGAACCTATTTTAAGAGTGTGACGGCTGCCACTCGATGAGTCTTTTGCTTCCCACCAAAACATACCGCCCCTTAAGGTCAATCACTAGTGTTTGTAAATGATAACAGCTTGGAACTTAATGCTTGCATTCTTCAAAAGATTACAATCAGAAGACAACAGAATCACACCATACACCCACATTGTTCTTTCATACTACAAGTTAATTCCTCCAGGCAAAATAGCAATACAAGCGACCATCAGTGAGGAGTCATCACAGCTGCTCCCTGACAATATCATATTTCACTGTCCTGAGAACATTGGACTCTTTCAGTGTTACCAGGTAAAAAGGCATAAGCCACACTCACTTTTACTAGTTAAATTAATGCTGACAATTTTATTGGGTAAGAATGAATGAGATCATCTGGGCTTTATATGTATTCAGACTGGAGAAGCAAGCAGCAAAAAGATAGGTATAATCACCCCAGAAGATGTAACACCCTTGCAATATAAGGCCCAATCATGAATTAAAATAATCATATCTAATCGAGCTATGATCCATATGCAACAGATGTTTCTTTTATTGTATAATTCATGTCATGTGCTCAGGAAATTCAGTCTTGCAAGACAAGTTCTGCTGTGGATCAAAGGTTTGCTGATAAATGTTATCATAAATGACAGATTTTGTAGACTTGTCCTATCATAGAACGACTATGTCTGAAATGTAACTAAGACCTGCTCCTGGGACTGGAGATTGATGTATTTGTGATTTCTGGGGGTGACAGAAATTGTAAAAATGCTGTCCCGAGGGAATAAAGTCTCTCTGTGGTTTATATGGAGGAAGTCGGCATGCATAAAAGAAAATAATCTGTTGTCATAAGATGCATAGCCCACACAATCCTCCCTTACTCCCATCTGCACAGCTTCAGCCCATCAAGAGTGACGTCAATGTGCAGATTAGAGCTTTTCTTCCCCCTCCTTTTCCCCATCTCTTCCCTTTTTCACACCTAATCTGGATTTTTCATGAAACCTCTACGATACTGCATTCACTGGACTCCACGCCTAGGAGATGGCTTAGAATAGACATACACATAAGAAACAAAAAAATCAAACCAAAAAGACAAAGCAGTGATTTGGGATATATACAGCTGCTACATACTGAGTGTATAGTAAAGCCTGGTAGAAAAAAGTACTATTGTTTATCAGCAAACTTTTGAATATATTATATTAACTGACCACATAGAATTGTTAGGATTGGTCGGATATAAAAAATACAATCAACTTTCTAAATGTAATTTATTTGTCATAAATGAAGAGATAAGTTATGTCGCTAAACAGGCCTATTTTGACTATATTCACTCAGTGTTATGTCCCCATTTGTTTCCTGAATTTTACAATGCTGTATCTCCAGTCTTATCTTAGGTTTGGTATATTTTACTGCTCATGCAAGTTACGCTGATCCCTCCATGTTTCTTCCGAACATAACCTTGATGCACTGTGTGTACTGTATGTTAACAGAAAAAAACAAGGACAGCCAATGTTTTATCTTTTCAAACTGAGGTCACAGTGACGTTGAATTATTCCACTTGCTCAGGTTCTCCAAAACACTCATCGCTTGCAAAATGAAAGCAAACTGCAAAGAATCAGAATGTCTTCATATGAAAAAGCATCTGTGCACAGCAGTGTTACTCCTGGAAGCTTAAAACCCCTGAGATAAAACATGAATTCAGAGATAAGTGTCATGTGTAGCATACAAGGCACTTTTCAAAGTCTTTAATAAGGGGGCTAATGTTGGGACACAGAGGCAGAGCAATTGTTATTACTCAGCTGCCATGTTTGAACACGATAACCAAAATTGCATAATCCAGTGAGGAGAGAAGAATATAGTAAAGATGATGACAATAATGCTGAATTTAAGAAAAAAATGGTCCTGAAAATAATTTAACCATGATAAAACATATAATTTACAGATTACATTTCTTGTAGGGGAACACATGGCACTGACAATTCAATATGCTGATCACAAACAGGAAAGTTATACTTTAAAAAGCCCTCCTTGGGAGACCTTACTGAGCAAAGCGCCTCCACTCTTTCTCCTATCTCTGCAAACCACTAGCTGCTGAGGGAAGCAGAGTTGCTTCAAACTCCCACGCAAGCCAAAGACATCAGCAAGCCAGCCTACATCTGCGTATGAGGGACTTGAGGGAAGTTACTGTGCTGTTTGAACTTCCTTGCCCCAAGCCTTCAGTTGTCTCTACTAATCACAGGCTTTATCATTTGATCATTTGCAGCATCACTGCTGGAGAACGCGAATGTATTTCAGCCATATCAGCAAAGGAAAGTATATTTTCCTCCTGGTTCACTGCAAACACAACACTTTGGCTCATTCAAAATGTCAAATTAATCAAAATGATATGTATGAATATGCATAGATTTATAAATAAACTAATACAAATATACAAATATAAAATTGTGACATACAAATAAATGAACTAATTTGTATAAATACACATGTTTTGTCTTGAAAAGATTAATACATATCGAAATTATATATATTAATATACAAACATTTCTAAAGTCACTAATACAAATATACAAATGTGGCATATAAATAAACAAAATTATTTGTAAAAAATAAATTTGAGGTTTGAAAATAAGTGTGCTTGCATTTGTATTTGGATTCTGCATTTGTGGATCGCTTTTTGCTTTTCTCTTGATGACGTAATTTTGAGACATTCCTACCGCAGATCGCAAAGAAATCATTATTTTATGAATTTGTATTTCAATATAAGAAAAAAGAGGAATGAACTTCTACCCAAATATTGTATAAAAAGTTACTCTGCTTTAACCAAAAGTAAGTAAAATCATCTTGATATGTTTTATGATTGATTGTAAAGACTATATATATATATATATATATATATATATATATATATATATATATATATACATAAAGCTCTTTAATACGATCAAACAAATCAATGTACAAACATAACTAAAATATACAGTCCTTAAGCAAAAATGCAACTATTTAAAAAATGTCTGATGTTTTTGTGGCCCAGCCAGAGGCAATAAAATAAACGGTAAATATCAAGTAAACGGTTTACTGGAAGGTTTATCACATATTAGAAAACAGTTCAATTAATAATACAGTGTGTCAAGGCACAAAGACAAAAAATAAACATCGCTATGCACCGGCAGAGAGGAGGGGGTCTGACAAATATGTCTCTGCAGTCCAGGATCACTGTGTGTCAGGAAATTAAGCGAATTCAGGTGGGATATATGATTTGACATCTTCTAGTGGTATCCACAGGTGAATGGAACCCAATGGATACAAGAAGTGAGTTCATGCTGTAATAATCCTGCTGACGGTGGTCCGGTGAATCAAAAAAGTATTGGCTTGATCCCTCAGAGGCAGGCCCGCAGAAAGATACATCAGAAATAGCAGCAATTCATTGAGGAGCAATTTTTACAGCTTGGTGTAGAGTGATACCTGAGGCAGCATTTGGCAGAGGAGATTCTGAAAAATTTTGCATTTGCAGCTGGCTTCACTTGTTTACAAAAGTCCAGGAAATACTTGTACAATGCAAATCTGAATTAATCAAATCTAAAATTAAATAAAAACAAGACATTTGGGTTATAATAAACAATGATAATAAACAGAAATTAACATTTACAGATCTGTGGAGATTTGATAGATAGGGTTTCTGTTATATAGGCTGCAAAGCTAAAA
Organism: Echiichthys vipera; assembly: GCF_963691815.1. Classification (NCBI taxonomy): domain Eukaryota; kingdom Metazoa; phylum Chordata; class Actinopteri; order Perciformes; family Trachinidae; genus Echiichthys; species Echiichthys vipera. The sequence goes on along the minus strand of NC_139825.1, from coordinate 12,513,029 downwards.
ACTTGGTCCAACACACACACGAACACACACACACACACACACACACACACACACACACACACACTGACACACAGGGAGAGGTGGAAAATCAGTGTAATAAACATACCTTTTATACAAGCGAATATCCTCGAGGGATGCAGCGATGCGTTGCGGTAAATGTAGACCACAACTGCAGAGACTCTAGCTGCGGCTAACGGTGAACCTCCACAGGCTGAATGCTGTCCTCTTCTTCAGACATGTCTGCTGTCAGGAACTCTAGGCTCGGAGCATGGGTCGGAGGTCTCGGGCCACACAGCCTTCACCTCTTCATTCACAAGGGAACGATGGAAACTCAGGATGGAATTATACCGCAATGAATTGGTCCACAGTGGTGAAGAGAAGTCTTCTTTACTTGGCGCTGAAGTTTTAAACGCTTACCGGCTTTAATAACAGCGAGACTCATGTTTTCACACTACGCTGGACAGTCTGTCAGTAGCAGTTAAGCTAGCGTTATTACCGGAAGTGGTTCAGCTCACCACAGATAATCTGGAAATGTACGAGCGAGCTTTCCAACAGCGACCCTGCTGGTTGAACAGGGAGGGTGCGTTCCCTTCACATTCAAATCCAGCAGCATTTATTTGTGGATCTCGATCTGCGGTAGGAATGTCTCAAAATAACGTCATCGAGACAAAAGCAAAGAAGCGATCCACAAATGCAGAATACAAATACAAATGCAAGCACATTTATTTTCAAATGTCAAAAATATTTTTACAAATACATGTTTATTTTTACAAATTGTTTATTTATTTGTCATGTTTTTATATTTGTATATTAATATATATATAATTTCGATATGTATTAATCTTTTTGAGACAAAACACGTTTATTTATACAAATTAGTTAATTTATTTGTATGTCACGCTTTTATATTTGTATATTTGTATTAGTTTATTTATAAATCTATGCATTAATCTTTTTGAGACAATTCTACCTCCATAAATAGTTGCCATGTATGGTAATGCTTAGAATATGTTATTCTCTCACATGTGGCTTATCACTATCAGACATTTCAGGGCATCACGCTATTGGGATGAATGCCTTTGAAGAAATAAAAGCCAGAATTTCTTTCAAGATCAACACCCGCACCTCAATATGAAAGGCAAATACATGCATGGTTGAGAGGTGTAAAACTGTTTCAGACCCGCTGTTGGAAAAATTGTAGTATAAGTGTCTGAGTTTTGTTAAATCATAGCATAACACGTTTTTTCAGTATCACTATGAAATAGCACAATGTGATTTTTATATAAAAAAGTTTAAACAAAAGTCAAAGGATTAATTCACCCTTAAATTCTAGTCATTTGGACGACAGGGAATAATGAGCTGGTTACTCCCAATAATTAGACATCACTGTTCAGAGCCTTCAGTACCTTTGGTATACATTTCAAAATTGTATTTCACATTTTCACATTTTTTTTTGTGTGTGATTTAACCCTTTTTAATACACAGTGCATCTACCCCTGTGCTAATTGTTTTGTCATCACCTGAAATCTGTCAAATATATGTGAACTTTATATGGGTAACCCTCTCTTTTGTTTTCACGCAAATATCAAATACTTATACATTTTATATTTTCACACTGAATGCAGGTTGTATAAATGTATCCAACGAGCAGCTGCCACTAGCGTTTGGATCTCAGTCAACTGAACCTTTACATTTTGCACATGTTGTTCTCAAATGAATTGCTCCCTTCTTTTTCTCCTGATCAAACAATGTAAGTGAGGGAGATGTGTTTGAGCCAACACTTCCTGAAGCCACACCCACATGTTTTAACCAGCCTTCTCTCATAACTATACCTCACCTGCATATTACGTTTAACTTGGAAAAACATCATATTATGAAAGCTAAAGATGCTCTTGACTTAAAGCAGTTAAAGCTCCTCTACTGAATAATCATACTAAACTTCAAATATTCACTAATTTCCTGTAGGGACTGCATGACACCACAAAGACTTTTTGAGGTCATTGTGATCTTTCAGTAAAAAGCTATTTCGTTTTCTAGCCCAGTGGTCTACATACACAAAGCTGGTTGAAGCAATTCAACAAAAGCTGCCATTTCTGGGTCACCAACCTGTTTAAAGTTTTAATATGGCTCTTTCATCACATTAAATGGGATTTCAAGTTACAAAAGATCCAGACTAAGAGGTGAGCATAACAAAAATTATACTTTAATTGAAGGTGATCGCTGAAGGAGACAGTTGGTCACACATGGTGTCTACAGTGACTGTGGTACATGAAAGGTCCCACAATTTAAGTCTTCTTCTGTGAAACTATTAGACGCAGCCAGCCACCTTTGTTTGGTATTGATGCTCTAATTTTGGTCATTGTACTCTAAAACGAGAGGTCATCCAGAGACTCAAAGCAGTATAGTGTTGCCTATCATTTGGTCTAATCTCTTATTTTTTCATTAAGTTTCCCTGAAAGAATAAAGTATTACATTTTTCTACAAATTTCAAACACCTCATTGTTTGAACTCACTGTCACATCATAGATATCAGCAGAATATGTAATATAGTTAAAAAAAAACCTGCAGCTGTAGAGGATATTGTGTTATTAATTGTGTTCTCTATCTCAACATAACTGAACATTTTTAGCCTGGGTTGGTACAAGAGAACAAAAATAGTCCAGAAATTAGTCGGTAGCAATAATATATCCAGTGTAAATATACTCCTGCGAATAGGAGAACATAAAACTGTTCCTGTAGGAAAAAAATGCATATTTCAAATGTATTTAAATAGTCACAACTGACCAAACAAACAATAGCAGAGCAAAACAATGAAGACTGCTTCTAATCTGAGTATAATCATTTTATATAACTGCTTAAAGCTGCAGTGTTCATGCAAAGCCCAGTGACTGTTACAGTAGATAGAGGCATAACCACAACTCATTTTCCAGCCAATATCTCTACTCACTTCCTGTGAGTCAAGACCAGCCGTCATTAGCAGACAGTGCAGGTGAAACCATCAGATAAAAGAGATCCAGTGCCTGTTAAATCTGTCACTGCTATGATTCAGAATCTCCAAACAAACCTTAAGTAATGTATGAGGAAAGATAGATTCATAGAGGCTTTATATCAGCATTGGGACAGAAGGGTTTAAAATGAACTTACGCTGAAAGAATATATACTTATTTTCACCTATGTGAGATTCAAACAAAAAGGCTGCAGGGAGTCTATTTTAGGCTTGTTGCATCATGTCATGTTCAGTTGATTGCCACTCCATAGTTTTACAGCCCACCACCTATAGCCGTTATATCAAAAATGTGTCTATATTAAGTACTTTTTGGCATTTTAACTGCAATACGGACGGAGCTGGTTAAGTCTGTTTTCCATAATGCTCAGTATTCCTTCAACCTTTGACACAGCTGAACATGAGTCCATGAACGTAGATTATTTAGCTCCTTATCCCTGTAATATTCCTACCAGATACTGGCAGCAAATCACAGGAGAACTGCCTGTCCCATTTCCTGATCTAAATAAAATCAGAGCACCTTGTACTTTACTCACTGTACTCTTTGAACCTACATGCAGCTGTTCAAACCTGAACCTAAAGCAGTTTCCATTTGCATTTGGATTTAGCCTTGGACACGCAGGGACTGCACAAAAAAATTGTTTCCTTAACTCTTTGTTAAACTAATTGGGAAAAAAACATAAAAACAAGATATATAAATATGAGTATCTGAGAGAAGATGCATAACTGATTGCAGTGGACAGCAAATTGTCCCTTGCTGTGACAGTAAACAAGAAGGGATATTATTCATATTTCAAGAAAAGCGTTATCCTCAGAAAGAATTATGCAGAAGGACATATCTAGTATTACTGTGTAAAACACTTCATCCACATATTGCTCTAAAAAGCAAAAGGGAAATGAGTACAGTATTCGAAATATTTTGATTTCTATTAGGCAAGATTGATCTGAAAAATGGTCTAGGCCAGAGAATGAATATGAGTGGAAATACCAAGCCAAAAGTGTCAAAAAGCTTACATTTTATATAATTTCAATTCATTTCTGAACACTCTTATCTCTTGTCCTTAATGTCTTAGAGGAACCCTGTGAAGCAAGTCTATTTGTTCCTACATGGTGCCATAATACAGACAATAAGACCACTTTGTGCCAACTTATTAGAATTTTTTTTTCTGGAGGGTGGTGGGGGGGGTCTGTAAGGACAGAAAAAAAAATCCATCAAGCTACCCTAAACAACACCTAAACATAAAGTTTGCACCCCTCTTATCCACCAAAATCAAAAATGGGACTGCAGAGAATAGCAGCCCATCCCCTCTAACTGAAACCCAGAAGAATAACAGTATTTCATCCCAATTAAATTCTAGGGTGTTGGGTATATTCTCTGGTATATTTCTCCCTAACAAGTAGTCATAAATCAAAAGTTAACAGTGCACTATAAACTATCTCTTGAACAGCAGCAAGTGATCTCAGAGCAGCAATTGTGATTAGTTAGTCTAGAAGTTGGACCAATTGATCCTCTGCCTCACATTTTATGGAATGCTTTAGTATCAAGATTTTAGATTATCACCATCAGCAATCATGAGTGTGAATGGTGAATTTATGTGTTAAGTTTTTTAGTGACATCAAATCATTTAATTTTTTTAGTGGCATTAAATAATTTATATTTAATATATATATATATATATATATTTTTTTTTTTTTTTCTTTTTTCTGTTTTCTACATTTCAAGCAGTCACAGAGACCGAGTCACAAGCAGTCACTTGTCTCTGTAATTTACAGTGAAGCTGTGAACATGTGATGTTGCACAGCTTAGAACAGGCAGCCACATCCAGACTGGGTTGATACAAGTTTGCTTTATTTAAAATGCCTTCTGTTATGTTTATGTTGTTATATCAACTGTCACTCAGTGTTTTAAAGTATGATCATATAATTTGAATGACTGACTGGACTTATATCAGGTTTGTTTCATCTGTACAAAAAACAAAGTCGAATAATTAGAAGTTGATGTTTTATGGGGCCTTAAATGCCAGAGCTGCAACAAATAAAAAGCTCAGGAAGTCATTGATCCATAAATAGTCTAGGACATGAATCCATGTAAGTTTTTACACTAGGGTTTTTGGAAGAAATAATTAAGTATGATATAACATGTTCATTAGTGAGCTTTTGTTACCTTCAGACAGGCTAGCTGTTTCCCCTTCCTGCTTCCAGTTTTTATGCTAAGCTAAGTGTCTGCCTGATATTTATCAGACAGATATGAGAGTGCTATCGATCTGCTCATTTAACGCTCCACAAGAAAGTATTTCACAAAAATGACGATTCATTTAACCAACAGAAATTATTTTCTTGATTCTTTGTGATGTTGGATGCTTTTAGAGTAACCCTTGTCAATTAAGGACCCAATGCTGTGCAACTGTCTTTGATTGGATTTCCATATCAATGGTTGTCCTACAGAGTAAGCACTCTAGTGAGTTCAATTCTAATAATGATGTGGTTGCACTTATGTTTCTAAGTCAGGTGTACAAGGTACACTGGAAGGTGAAGACACAGCTATGTGTTGTAAACATGTAAATAAAAATATGCCAGTGCCTTAGGGAATATACAGGAACAATTCATTACCACCTATTTATGTCATGCAGAACACCACATCTGTATGTATAATATATGAAATATTTTATAGGCCTATTTGTTTTTTTCTTTTACACTGCATCTCTAGGGAGGGACGAAACTGTACAGTGTACACACATACAAGGTAAATCTGCAATCTAAAAAATATGACTCCTGGAGAAACAGCCAAAAGGCAGCCACTGAATGTGCAGCCTGCTCTTGAAACACTGACTTTGTGACATACTTCACAGGCAAACATAAATCATAAACTACTGAATTTCACTAGCTGAGGCTGTAGGCACAGCTACATGTGAGCTCTGAGCCCAAGTTTCTAAACAAGAACACATTGGGCAGACAGCAGTCGTGCATTGGCTGAAAGTAACTGGGAGGATAAAAGTGTTTCATTCTAAAATGAGATACTGTAAGCATCATGTCTCAAAATATTTTGCTGACATGAAAGGATCTGTTGGGGAAAATAAAAATGTATGACATTTCAAGATAGTGATGAGAATGCAGTCACTGACCGCAGACCCCGGGCTCTTTTGGGAACAAAATCTATCTTAAAAGACTGGCAATTACATTGAAATAGAGAGACCTTGATCTTGCTATAACACACACACACACACACACACACACACACACACACACACACACACACACACACACACACACACACACACTCAAAAGCTGTATAAACTGTTATGAATCAAAAGGTAATATCAAGAGGACAACAGTCAGTTAATATAAAGAATGACACTTGGGGGAAAACCTAAAATAGCGATGAAATCCTAAAGTGAATAAATCTATTTTGTAAAAACGGTAGTGACAACAGAAGTTCTACCACAACAACCATGCAGTCTGACAAAAAGTCACTACAACTCTACTATTTCCAATAGATGGGTTAAATTGAACCTTTCACTGTTTGTTTATATGGCAACCAATGTTAACACCTGTATGGAAAGTCTTCCAGTCATTCAACTGTGCAACATATTCAAACCAAAATAATCTTAGCTATTGTGAACACTTCAAAAGAGCACCAATGCATTATTGAGGAAGTTCTAAATACTCAAGTAGTTCAGCATCATCTGGCAGAGCAGACTTGGAGGAAATGCATGACTTAACATTATGTTAATGACTTCTTATTTAGGTCAGCGAAGGTCAAAAACACTTCCAAACAACAAAATCCTAAGCTAAGAGCACAGGGTAACAGGTTACTTTATAAGGAATGCTACTTTATGTTGTAGCCAGGAGTGAACTCTACTCTGAAGTCCCTTAAACTCCACAATGTTACCCCCAGTGCACTGAGCTTGAGTCTATCTCAAGCAGAATGAAAAGGTGCCTTGCACACTTTCAAAGTTCCTCAGTAAAGGAATCAAGTGCTTGCAGTGCAGTCTTGTAATGCAATATTGTTTAGTGACATAACGTCGAAAACAAAGTGCCTCTCCAAAATGGCACAGGGAACATAAGGGAGGACAAGCCATATCCTAACAGTAAGGTAACTGAAATTAGCTGAAATTACTGCCATCAGGTCCTTATCTACCGCAAACATTTGGATAATACTGCAGGCTTCCCTTAAATTACAGCAACAGCCCCAGTCCTGTGACCACTGCTTCCCAAAATAGAAAAGACAACCCTACAGACAGCCAAATAATTCGTTAGGCTGTGCATATTATATTTAAATCCAGATTCGCTTTCATTAGGAATAATCTATGTTGTGTTTTCCTCCTCTAACATCTAGCCGCGTCAAAGGAGGTTAGAGAGAAAACGCGACACTGGTGACACCGCTGTGCGGAGCAGTGAAAGCAGAAATCTGCATTTTAAAAAAGATGGACTTGAATGTTTTTCAAGGCAACAACTTCAATATCTGTTGAGCACGGGCGCTATCTGATGAGCAAAAGTGACGGTGACCGATGAGTGCGCTTCGGCGTGGTTTAGTTGTGCTGCTCACAAGTGCTGTCACGCATGCTGGTCGTGATAGTCGATGCAGATGAATTAAGACTTAATACATAACTAGGCCTCTTGCTAACCCTCTTCTTGCATTTTCCTTTGAGCACACCGACACCGGCATTGTGCAGCCTGATCTGAATCCGACCATTGATTTATCCACGACTTGGTTGTCACGGAGGGGGAAAGTTGGCATTAAGCGTGGCACCGATCGCCTCCACCCGGCTGTCCTCTTAATGGCCAGTTTGTATTTCACTGTCACATAGCCGACGGATCACTAAACTCACTGACAGTTGTTTCTAATGTTAGACCCCACGCATGGATCGGAGGGCTGCGCGAGAGGTTCCGACTGTGTGAAAATGATAAGACAGGGTCAGACTTACCTACGGCTAAATCCAGTAGATCTGCGCACAAGAGCAAGCACAACGAGAAGACGGTCATCTTTCCCTTATTTTGCAATAAATCCCAAACTCCATTTGCGTTTACATGCTCTCCGGGTTTCGGCTGTGTAATCCCCACCATTCCAGAGGTATGCGATTGAAAGGTGCCCCTAAACTATTCATGATGCAGCTCAAGTCTAAATGGAGAAATCGGATAAGTTGACAATGAATTCAGCAAAAATAAAACGAGCATCAGATTTTTTTAAAAATCAGTCAGTAATTGAGATAGCAGAATAAGCAGAGCGTTATTATTCTTCCCAGTTTAAACAATAGAGAGCTTCACTGAGCCGCGGAGCAGGGATAGGCTCTGGGAAAAAAACGGAGGGGTTCGGATGAAAATGTGTTCCTCAGTCATCAACCCCCCCCCCCCCACACACACACACACACACACACACACACACAGACCTCTCTCTCTCTCTCTCTCTCTCTCTCTCTCTCTCTCTCTCTCTCTCTCCTCCCGCCCTTCAGACAGACGCACAGTCATTTCTGACCGTTCGCTCTTTTATTTCACACAATTTTCCTTAATCCTACCATGGATTCAGACCACTCTAATTCAGTCCATTAAGCCGATTTATTTCTGTTGGATGATTTTTCCCCCCGTAAAAACGAGTTCTAAAGATCCTTATGTTGCAGTATACTATGCAATAATACAAATACACCGGCTAAATAAAGCAATGGGCAAACTATGTCCAGTTTCTCAAACCATCAATTAGGCTTGTTAATAATCTGAAAATAATGAATAATGATGAAAATATTTAATTAATGTTTTTGCTTTTTTTATTATAATATAAATAAACAATCTATTCTGCAAATAAACAGTGTCCTTCAGCTCACTGTTTTTCTGTTTTACACTTCATGTGGCATTGAATCACGGTTCATTCAGCAGGATATGTTATTGCCCACTATTAGTTGACAAAATCTGAACATCTTTTACTGGAGCAGATAGACGTGTTAAATATATATTGTCAAAACTACATTCAACCCCATAAAGACTTATTTGAAGTTTACGAGTAGCTGTGTAATGGACCTGATCAGGCAGGTTAAAATCACTCATTCAAATTGGCTGCAATCATTAGTCTCATTAAGGATCATTCATCTTGGAAGCAGACAAATGTGGATTAAAGGGTCAGGGAAGATTTCAGATAAAGTCACTTGGTTAAAATTGGCATAGTGGTACTGTATAATCTTATGAATGGCTGCAACATTACTTTTTTTATACTGTAATCTCCCAGATCAGAAAACCTTTCTGTAAATGTCATACATTAAAATGAGCTCCCACATGTATTCTACTGACATTCCAATGACCCTATCCATGCTGTTACAGAGATGAACCAGTTTTACATCAGTCCCATTTCATTGATAGATGTAGACTTAAGTAAAAAGGAGTTTAATTTTGTATTTTCTGTCATTATAGCCTCATTTCAGATCAAAAGAAGTATTCAAACATGATGGAGTATTGCTAAGACTCCTATAAGTTTGACAAGTGCCACAGGCTGTCATTCTAATCAGCATCACCTTAGCAAGGTTAGTTCTGGTTCGCTACTCACTTTTGCTCTGAAATGATGTTTGCAGTACTTTAAGCCCTTTGTGAAATGGTCCTTGGGGTTCTCTTTCGAATTCTAGGCAGTAAGTTGTTCAGGAAGACAGCCACCTGCGTGTCAAATCCATTCCCAAAAAATATGAATTCAGTTGAATAAAGCCATTGGTTTCCTATAATCAGAAAAGCCAACTCAATATATCAAGGCCATAAAATTGTATTGATCTGAGTAGCAGTGGCCCAGTAAGACCTTTGCCATTACAGAAACCACAGGAAAGCTCTTTTTCTAGCAGGTGGGGTTTCGGTGGTCCATACACTCTACTCATTATCAGACCTTGCCATGCTGTGCAAAAACACCAAACTAAACAATAAGCGGAGAAAGCTGCTCCTCTAAAGACAAAAATGTGAAAAGCTAAGGAGGTCAAAAATAAGTCAATTCAAACTCTAAAGACTATGTAAATTTAGTGCCAGAGACTCTCCCTCACAACCTCCCCTCATTGCTGACAGAGTAGAGAGGATGCTTCCCTGGTAAAGGTCAGCAGTACTAATGCACTATCACACATCTCTAGAGGGCAGTGTCAAAAACAATTTATTGGGGTAACATAGATGAATGTGTTACCATCCATAGGGCATCTAACCCACTAACTAAGGTGGTCTTTTGTCTTGTGAGGGTCCACATGTGTTATGTGTTAACTTTTCTCTTTGAGCCATAAGTACAGATCATTAAGCCTTAAACAGTTTATTTTAGCTCTTTATTTAGGATGTGAGGATTTCAGAGGAAGAGGAAACCTGAAAGCAGAAAGAACTGACTCCATCCTGATGAGGATTACTCTGTCTCTTCTCATTCTTCTGGTATTTCCAGATATCATTAAGTGCTTTTTTCCCTGGATTACTTTGATGTGACGCCTGTTTCACTAGTTTGTGAGTATATACAGATTTGCTGACTGCAACTGGGTTATCAGAGACACATTTTGGTCAGTCACTTACTCAATGCTCCTGGGTGGACAGTTTATTTCATAACAATTTTTTTAGCATGCACATTAGTTTGCTTAGCAGCACTTTCTCTAATTGCATGTTTTTATGTAAACAAATGAAGTTTAGCAAGCCCAAAGAAATGCTCAACCACAAAAAGCCGAGTGAGCACACAACTGTTCGCTATGTTCAACTTGATAACATGGGGTATATGTTAAAATATAGACTAAGGAATATGTCATGTGACTGCTTGGTCTTGCTTGTTCCCACATGGAGCCTTGTAAAACTAATCTGGGACTCATTTTCATATGTATTTGTCAGAGCGAGGATTACACTAATGATCTATTTCATAGCGATATCATAATGCATTATTACTTATTATTATACTATATTACAGTATGTTAATGTTGCATTGACACTTGTACTATATTCTATTACATTAATAAAGACAAACACTGAATACTATAACTTAACCATATCATCTCATCTGATGTAGGCTTCACTGTTTAACATAAACCTGTTGACTCTGCTGTTGCTTATCAACACTGCCACTTTATCAGCACAATTCAAATTACCATGTCAGTTTGTCTCTAGATACTCTTAAATTTGTATGTTTAGTTTCTATTTTATCTGGACCTTGTTTCTACAGTAATAAATATGTATTACTGTATGTATAAGAATATTGAGTGTCCTTTTTGAGTCAGGATGATGTTTTAAAAAGAGCTGGCAAATTAAGTTGTTAGCAGCAGCGATAGTGCTGACAACTTAATTTGCCAGTTGTATTATTTTTGAGTCTGTATCAAATTAAACGCCAGTTTTTTTTGTTTAATTAAAAAAGCACTCCTAATGTTTTTTTCGCTCTACTCAATGTTGAGGAAAGTGTTTGACTTCTGAAATAATTTAGATGCAGCCTTTATTTAGGTCTATTTTGGTTGTATTCCTGGATCCTTCTCCCAGTCAGTGTTCTTGCACAGTGGATTTCTGGTGAATATTTTGACCCTCTGAGCTGCTCCTGGCACAAATGGTCAAATAAACTAAAAAACAGCAGACTGCCAGGTTGTTAAAAAACAAAATCAGTCTTTTAAATAGTTAACCCTGAGTTCAGTTAAGATTGTACCCTTCATTTTTAGTAGTGACAATCCTGAGCGCATTAACGATTGTGAGCTCCCTAGACAGATCCGGCATCCTTAGCAGTCCCAGGATCAGCAACTTGGACAGCGGCCGTGACACACTAACTTTATGATACAGATAACTGTAGACCCATTACCTGAAAAAATTAAAAATTGCAATATCAGCTTTAAAAAGACACACACCTTCAACATAGATGATAATTCCTTTGTGTGGAAACCTTCCTGCAGTAATTTCATTCAGTAGCGACTTAGCTTGGCAACTCTCTTAAAGCCGGCAGCACAGAAGATCTAAACAATCACCATAATTTCAATGAGATTAGTGTAACCAATTTAGTATCCGACCAAATGTCTCCCTTCTCTTCCTGAGTTATGGTGCTGAATGATGGCCAGAAAAGCATTTTTGCAGAACATTTTGATGTCACAGTGAAGCTGACCTGACTTTCTTGATATAAAATGTCATCACCTCACAATTTTTATCCGATAAGATATTTGTGTTAAATGTTGTCATAATTAGCATAGGAAATCTTGAGTTATGGACAAAAAGATGTTTTGTGATGAAGCTCCAAGTACTTTAGAACAAAATCTTTAACAGTTATTCTGGCTCAAGAACAGCCCAAATACCAACCTGATTCTACAAAACAATTAAAAATGTTCCCAAGGACACAATTGTTATTTAAAACATGTATAACTCAAAGCACACAAGGATTAAATTGATCTGTCACTGGAACCATGTCATGAATCAATTGGTTAAAGCTAGTTGTATACACAAACCAGTGATGCAACCTTTGTGTTTGTTTCTCAGTCAGACACCTGCAAACAGCAGTCCTGTAGTCACGTGGGAATTCATAAGGGAACTGTTGCCAAAGAACTCTGAAGCTTCTAAGCATTACAAATAGTTGCCAGAGGGGTTATTTGTAAGAACCCTGGGTATTTTGTTGAGGATGTGAGATTGCAGACAAAAAGGATCTTGTCCACCTTAGGCTGAATGGACACTGAGCTCCAGAGTGACTAATATCAGCAGTGAGTTGCAGTTTTTATGCTGCAGTGATATCAGCTAAGTGAACAGATTTGTTTATCTTAGTCACTAAGAAATCAATTGAGGCATTAAGAGAATAATTAAGTCTGGCCCCAAATAATTCCTTAAGCTGTGTAATGTTGTTGTCCCTAATATGAGTATTTAAGGATGGAAAAAACATTTCCTTGCTGTCTTTATCTACTGATGACCAAACCTGCATCTTCCAGCTGAATTAGCAGTCATCTTAAATTGCCTCAAATTTTGCGAAAAACTCTTTATGTCACCACTAAAATGTGTATGAAATCAGTGATTTAAGAAAATGTATGTTGCAGAGTGCATTTGGTGCTTCAAGTTCTTGCCAATACACAACTATGGTGTGATCACAATAAAGACATATAGTTGTTATATGTATAGCAGGTGAGGTGAAAAGAGGCATTATACTACTTTATATACTACTACTTTTGGGACATTTTCTTTACTCATTGCACAAGGATAATGAATAGTAATACATTCTGATTTGGTCATTTTGGATGATACAATGCCTGCATTTAAACATACAGTAAGTGAATTAATGTCAATATTGGATTCAGGATTCTCTTACTGCCTGCATCCAAATTATTGATAAAGGCAAAACAAAGCTGATGGTGCCAGACACCACAAAATCTACACCTGAGAATCAGCCACACAAAGTCCAATAACATCCAACATATGTTTTGAATGTTATCACTCCATTGAATGGGTGATCAGTTATTAGCCTCATAGATATGGGTTAGAATGCTACTATGTCTAGTTCAGAGGGCCATAATCATCTATTTACGGGGTAATGCTTGCAGTTAGTTTAGTCAGGACCCCTTGGCATCACTTTGTTAACACTTTGTAGCCCCGTTTTGAATTTAGTTATTTGGTTAGGTTTAGGCAACAAACTTATGTGGTGAGGTTCATAAAAAAGAATGTGGCTTGGGTTAAATTCTTTGTTAAGAACATTATGTAACATTATGTAAAACAGGCAAACAATGTAGCCTACGACGTAACATAAGAAAAAGTCACCACTGACACTGTCAAACTCTTGTCCCCTGGGTGAAAGTCCTGTGTTGGTGTGATGTTTCGGTCTTTCAATACTACTCAGTACCATGTCGTTCTTCATATTGTACTACGTCATCTTACACGTTGAGCAGTCACTGTGTGTGTCTAAAACTGACACAGATGGATAATCCAGTTTACCTATAGATGGCAAAGGCCTACAGACAATTATACTGCCTTATATCTATGGCAGTTATGACAACGTCTAAAAGCTATTCAATTGACTGATAATATTTGAAGCTGGTGCATACATTGGTGACTATCAGCAGGGTTTATTCAAGTGTCAGCTTCATTCCAGTGCAATGGACATCTGGAATACATGATCTCATAAGACGTCTAAGTCATTTGGTGGGGGAGGGATCCTTTAAGGACATAGTGCTTACAACTGATGATCAGATATCACAGTTTAACAATGCTGTTGTCTCTTTCAATAGTCTCTATGTATTACTCAGGGTGAAATGACTACATACATGTTTGGCAAAGGAATTAATTTGAAACCTTGATCTGAATATGAACTTGTCTTGTTGTCAATATAAATGACCATCCACTTATTAACCATCTTGCAATTTTGACCAATTTAATTGCTCAGGTACAGTTGGATTGACTTTAATTATCTCCATTACTCACTCCAAAGAGCTTTCAAGTTTAGAGTCTCATGTGAGGAATATTTAATGAGACAATCACATCTGAAAAGCTCTTACGCTTTCATTAGTGAAACGATACTGGCTCGGTACTGTAAAATATTGGGGGAAAAAAGAATATGATCAATATCACTTCCCTAACCATTACCAAAAATTGTAGTCATTCTGTCTGATCATTTCTGAGACTAGTGAAAATATGGGCTGAAATTAAATATTGAGAAAGCAAGTTTAGCTCACTTCACATAGCCTTCAATTTTGGTATCTACACCTGGGTGAGTCTTATAGAACGATTGAAACAGATTTTATCTCTCAAACTGAACGCTGCAAAAATATCGGATGGAACACATACTACATAAATATTCATCGGCCACTTTATCAGGTGCACCTGTCCAACTGCACGTTAACACACATTTATAATCAGCCAATCACATGGCAGCAACTCAAGGCATTTAGGCATTTAGTAGACATGGTCGAGACGATCTGCTGCAGTTCAAACCGAGCATCAGAATGGGGAAGAAAGGTGATTTAAGTGACTTTGAACGGGGCATGGTTGTTGGTGCCAGACGGGCTGGTCTGAGTATTTCAGAAACTACTGATCTACTGTGATTTTCACACACAACATCTCTAGGGTTTACAGAGAATGGTCTGAAAAAGAGAAAATATCCAGTGAGCAGCAGTTCTGTGGGCCCAAATGCCTTGTTGATGCCAGAGGTCAGAGGGGAATGGTCAGACTGGTTGGAGCTGATAGAAAGGCAACAGTAACTCAAATATCCACTGGTTACAACAAAGGAATGCAGGAGAGCATCTGTGAATACACAACACAACCTACTTTCTAGCAGATAGCTAACAGCAGCAGCAGACCACACTGACACTTCATTAAGTATGAAGCAAAACTCGTGCCAAGTCTTGCTTCCTTAAATTTGATAACTTCACGTTTCAGGACCCAGAAAGTCACTACAAATAGTAATATTCGTCTTGTTTGACGGATACCTCACTGAATTATGTCGATGTATGTGATCAGACAGATTGTAAAAGACCAAGGGGCGAAGGTTAGCCCCGCAGACGAGGCAGGTGGCAAGATTAGCATGGTGGCTATTGCTTACCTCTGGGAAGGTTAGCAATTCAAAAAAATGTTGAAAACCCAGAGAGAGATGCAAAAAACATTCTGCACTCAGATAAGCATTTAGTCCCCTGAGACAGCACCATATTCAATCTATGTGCATAGCAATGCACAAGCATTGCACTGGGGGTTATTGCTTTAACTTTGGCTTGCAAACCATTGAGAGCTGAACCCATGACAGCAGCCCCATCATAGGTTTGTGCCACATGTTTGTCCCTGAAATTATAGCCCTGCATGTTCTCATTCAAGACTTCAAAAACAGACTGAGCATCTCTTCCCAAAGAAACATCAAAACATCCAATACAAGACATATAGCGAACAGTGACAGAGAGTTGGGCACAGCAAGCGATATCAGTTGTCTCATCCACCTGCCATGCAAAAAAGGGAGCAGCCTGTTAGATAGATCCCCAAGACCCACTTTTGACCAGACAACACATCCCTGAGATGGTTTCATCAAGAGGCATGGCCAACAGTACATTTTCTTTGTGACGGCACTTCCAGTCAGCCAGCTCACCTTGTCAGACCAGGACACCTGAAAATACCTGTTTCTTTTCCCCACCTTTTGCACTAAATCTATCATAGGAGTTGAACTCTAATTTTCTCTTCGTAAGGAAGACTATTAAATGGCTTCTGCTGAGCTGCTGTGCCAGGCTACTGTGAAGTGTGACCACTTAAGTGAGTATGAGTGATCGTGACGGGGGGAGAATCTCCACAGCTGCTCATTTGAGAAAGAAACCGCAGAGTGACAGAACAGAGTCGCAACAAAACGATACCTGCTTCCCCATTTCAGTCAGTAGAAGCTGAGAGACCGACTCTGTAAAGCGCTATGGATGAATGAAAAGGAAGTTGCGCCAGTTACCTGTAATAAGTAGCTGATTCTGAACAAAAGATGAATGCTTTCTAGTGCATATTTAGTCAATGAAATGTACACACAGCAGAATATGGGTACGGCCTGGAGCAAGATTTAAACCGTGCTAGTGGCAGCCTATCGTAGCAGCTCCCGGTACTTTGTCCTTTTTACTAGGTTTTTGTCGTGTTTTTAGCGTATTTTTGTATTTATTATCCGTACCCCGCGCTGTGGATACACACTGTCCACACATCAAGATTTTTATCATACGGTATGGATATCTCTTAGTTAGCTTTTTCGTGCTTTGGTCTCTCCTGGTGACTGGAAGCCGTGCCTGCCCTACATTGTTTACAGTCGCGACCAGCTGATCGCCCTGGGGCCCCAAAACCCCTTCGTCGGGGAGAGACCCACAGTACCGAAGGAGCTAAGGAGGAGACGGCGAGGCTGCAGAGCAGGAGCTAAACGGAGGAGGAAGTTTAAACCCTGCATCCCTGCAGTTATTACTGGAAACGTAAGGTCCCTGGCAAATAAGATGGACGAACTGGAAGCGCTCGTCATGACGCAGCGGGAATACAGACAGTCCAGTATCATGTGTTTCACAGAAACGTGGCTACATGACCAGATACCGGACTCAAACGCCACCATCCCCGGCTTCCATACGGTCTGAGCCGACAGAGACACCACCGCGAGCGGCAAGAAGAAAGGAGGAGGACTCGCCGTGCTCGTCAACAACAGGTGGTGTCACCCCGGGCACATCTCCGTGAAAGACCGGTTCTGCAGCCCGGACATCGAGCTCATTGCCATCGGACTGCGTCCTTATTATCTGCCACGGGACTTTACCAGTGCCATCGCCATTACTGTTTACATTCTGCCGTCTGGAAATGCCGACGCAGCGTGTGACGTCATCAGCGCTGCGACCGCGGCATTACAGACAAAACACCCCGGAGCATTCGTCATCATCACAGGTGACTTCAACCACGTCTCTCTCTCATCCACTCTCCCAACGTTTCACCAGTTTGTCAAATGCACAACAAGGGACAATAAAACCATAGATCTGCTGTATGCAAACGTTAAAGAGGCATACAGCTCCACTGCCCTCCCTCCCCTGGGAAGGTCAGACCACAACCTCGTCCTGCTCTCCTCATCATACACGCCTGTGGTTCAGCAGCAACCAGTGACAGTAAGAACTGTGGGGGAATGGTCTCCAGAGGCCATGGAGTCACTGCAGGGTGCTCTAGAGGCCACTGACTGGGATGCACTGTACAAACCACACGGTGAGGACATTGATGGCATTACGGATTGCATCTCTGATTACATTGGGTTCTGCATTGACAACACCATCCCCAGTAAAGAGGTCAGCTGTTACCCAAATAACAAACCATGGGTTACCAGCGACCTGAAGGCCCTACTCAACGAGAAAAAGAGGGCCTTCAGGTCAGGGGACCGTGCAGAGCTCAAGCGTGTTCAGAGAGAACTTAAACACAGCATCAAGGAGAGTAAGGAAAACTACAGGAGAAAACTGGAATCCAAACTGGAGAACAATAACACCAGGGAGGTATGGAGGGGGATGAGTGAGATCACCGGCTTCCAGAGGAGAGGAGGAGGAACAGCAGAGGGAAATGAACAACGTGCGAACGAGTTTAACCTGTTTTTCAACAGGTTTGACCCCAGCTCCCCCAGCAGCCCCCCCTGCTGCTCCTCCGAGCAACTACCTCTTCTCACAACCCCCCCACAGCTCTACACCAGCCCCACAACCCCACCCCAACCCCCGCAGCAGACACCAGGTTCCACCACCCCCTGCCCCCCCTACCCCACCCCCCTGCTGGCCCCCACCACAGTCCGTCTCACACACCCCTCCCCCATGACCCTCGCACATCCCCCACTGCTACTTACAAACTTCTGCAGCAGTCACCACTCTGCACTACCACCCACCCCCCAGTCCGGTCTCAACATCACAGCCAGCCAGGTGAGGAGAGAACTGGAGAAGCTCAGTCAGAGAAAAGCCGCCGGACAGGACAGCATCAGCCCTCACATGCTGAAGGCCTGTGCCGGCAAGCTCTACGGAGTTCTCCAGCACCTCTTTAACCTGAGCCTCCACCTTCAGAGAGTGCCAGTGCTCTGGAAAACATCCTGCCTTGTTCCAGTGCCCAAAAAAGGACATCCTGTGGCACTGGATGACTACAGGCCGATTGCACTGACCTCTCACATTATGAAGGTCATGGAGAAGCTGGTTCTTGCACACCTCAGACCCCTAGTGTGCCCATCACAGGACCCCCCTACAATTTGCATGGTTGATGATGCACTCATCTACCTGCTGCAGGAAGCCTACTCCTCCCTGGATAGACCCAACACCGCTGTCCGCGTCATGTTCTTCGACTTCTCCAGCACCTTTAACACAATCCAGCCCAAGCTGCTGAAGGCCAAACTGGAGAACATGCAGGTGGATTCTCCTCTCGTCACATGGGTAAATGACTATCTGACGGGCAGGCCGCAGTATGTGAGATTACAAAACTGTGTGTCTGACCGCCTGATCAGTAACATCGGCGCCCCCCAGGGAACTGTGCTGTCGCCCTTCCTCTTCACCACCCACACTACAGATTTTAAGTACCGCACTGAGTCGTGTCATCTGCAGAAATTCTCTGATGACACGGCCATTGTGGGGCGTGTAGAGGGTGGAAGGGAGGATGAGTACAGGGACCTGGTCGACAATTTTGTCAACTGGTGTGAGGAGAACCACCTGCAGCTGAACGTGGCAAAGACGAAAGAGATGGTGGTGGACTTTAGGAGGAACAAGCCCCCGCCCTCTCCAGTCTGCATTGGTGGGACGGACATAAACATTGTGGACTCCTACAAGTACCTGGGTGTGGTGCTGGACAATAAACTGAAGTGGACCACAAACACACAGGCAGTGTACAAGAAGGGCCTGAGCCGGCTTTACTTCCTGAGGAGGCTCAGGTCCTTCAACGTCTGCAACCGGATGCTTCAGATGTTTTATCAGTCTGTTGTCGCGAGCACCATCTTCTTCGCTGTGGTGTCCTGGGGTTCGGGCATCAAAGCAAAAGACGCGAACACATTGAATAAACTAATAAAGAAGGCAGGGTCTGTTGTTGGCTCTAAGCTTGTCCCCATGGAGGAGGTTGTGGAGCACAGGATGCTAGCAAAACTGCTGGTGATCATGGACAATGTCTCCCATCCCCTCCATAAAACCCTGGACAAGCTTCAGAGCAGCTTCAGCAGCAGACTCATTCAACCCCGCTGCCTTAAGGAACGGCACAGGAAATCATTCCTACCTGCTGCCGTCAGACTTTACAATGCTACACAGCAACGCTGAGCGACGCTCAGGGAATAAACTCACACTACTCAAAGTGATCACTGACATGCACCTTATCTCACTTGCACATTAAAATCCACATAGCACATTTTAATATAGTGTTTTATCTGCGATACTGTACTTCTATCTTATTCTATTTTATTGTTGTTCATATTTTGTATTTTATATTTTGTCTTATTTTTAGTACTTCTGATTGCTCTGTACCGCTGCTACGATGACCTAATTTCCCCTCGGGGATAAATAAAGTTATCTATCTATCTATCTATCTATCTATCTATCTATCTATCTATCTATCTATCTATCTATCTATCTATCTTTTCACCCAGATTTTCAGGCTAGATTTTGTCCAGGTCATCATTATCCCCAAAGCAATTTCAGTCAAAAGCAACTGGATTTTGTTATTTGTCTAGGAAGACGTTTCACCTCTCATCCAAGAGGCTTCGTCAGTTCATGTACGCATCTGACCAGGCTGTGACTGGTCCAACTATCTGGTGTGGAGATCCAGGTATTTAACCTTTCACAAGGCAGAACCCTTTGGGCTCCAAGTGCCAACGACCGTCGTTGGAGTGATAGTTGTTGGTTTAAAGTAGGTTTCGACTTTGTTAGTGCTCTATTGGGTCTTAACGACAGTCGTTGGAGCTACAGGAGGCCATTTGTGACCAGTTGTTCTTTGAGGTAAGATTGTTAAATCTCCTGGGAAGGGATGAAAGGGCAGCATTGTAAATTGGAGATATGTGGTGTCTCAGACCTCCTCCTCTGTTTAGCGATGGTTTCTCTACTTTTACATAGATGGCTTCTTTTACTCCTCTTTCAAACCACCTGTCCTCTCTGTCCAGGATGTGGACATTGTTTTCATCAAAGAAGTGGGCTTTCTCCTTGAGATGTAAGTGGACAGCAGAGTCCAGGCCTGCGGAGTTAGCTCTCCTGTGTTGGGCCATGCATGTGAAAAAAAGTTACATCGTGGGGATAGTTATGTCATCTATCTCTAACCTGCAGCTCTCTGAACTCTATGAACAAGTCCATGTCAGTCAGCTCGATGTTTCTCCAAGTTGGTGATTGGTCTGACTGCCTTTGTGATGTCCGTGGGCTTGCCCTTACTGTCGGCAACTTCGCTCTGTGCGTCTGCTTATAATCACAGGGCTCTCAAGTGTAATTTCATAACGCACTCCCACCACACATTGGATTTCTCATGCAGAAAAACATTTTAAAATAAGCTACAGAGCAGTAGCAGGAATCAAGCGTGTCTCCTCTGGAGCTCAGTCGAGCTGCCACTTACCAGCCAATCAAAATGAAAATGAAAAGGACCGGGTCCACACAATGGCCAATCAGAAAAATAGCACTGTTGTATCTGGGTAAGATTTAACGCCAATGTTTTATTTTGTTTCGTACTTTTATTATTAACTTTATATATTTAACAGTGGTTACTGTTAAATCTTCAAACTAAGTCTTAGACTTCTCTTTATTGATCCCTTTGGGATGACTCCTGCAAGGAAATTGAGTTTCCATCAGCTTACACACAAGGGAGGAATAAAAAAATACAGTTTAAGATAAACAATAAACTCTTAGCCAAATAAATACAGAAAGTACAAAAAAACCAAAAACAATATAACAATAATAACAATAACAATATCGCTGGAGGTAGTGCATATATCATAAATAAAACAAAACGGTGAAGTACATAAATTTTACAGATCAAATTCATTAGAAATGTCTTTGGTTTTCACAGCTTTGCAGTTGGTGCAGTACTTTATTCTGTCCAGGGGCCTGTTTCACAAATCAGGTTAAAAAAACTCTGAGTTTAACCCTGAACTCTGAGTTGATCTACTCTGAGATAGGAAACTCTGAGTTTTCAGTTCCAGAACAGCAGATTTGCGTTAGGTTGATCAACTCAGAGTAGTTTGACCTGGAGTTAAGCGCGTGCACCACAAGTAAAAAAAGACAGCATCAATGGAGCCCTGATTTGAAGAGTCACCATGGCAACGGGGAAGCGAAGGGCTACGCCACAACTGCAACTGTAAATATTAATGCGCTCATACGGGAGTTTCAGCAGGTTTACACCGCTGCTGCAGCAAAAGAGAGGGAGACGGTGCGGGAGAACATTGCGGCTCAGGTCAGTGCATAAGTTTAAATATTGTCCTGTTGCAATCACAGTAATATCACAGGGGGAACTGCTTGAGTGGGAGCCTATTCATTTATTTAATTTAGGTGCATTCCCACGGGGGAGAAGCGCACTTGGCAGCAGCTTAAGATGAAAAATAAAAACATTGTTCAAACAGGTAAAACATCGGCACAATCTCATGGTGACGCCTCATTTTGAGCATGTTTTACATTTTAAAGTAAATATTACGTTTTAAAGTAAATATGACCGTAAGTGGCTGTTTTATATGTTGTATAAAAAACTCCCATTTGCAAAAAAACGCAGCGCAACAGACAATATCTGCTGTGATATAAGAGCACTACTGGTTGTTAATGTTGGAAATGTAAGGAGGGATGAGATGGACTGTGACATGAAACGGTGTTTCCCTGCCGTGAAATGGACCCCCTCGCAT
The DNA here is from genome assembly GCF_963691815.1 of Echiichthys vipera. Lineage (NCBI taxonomy): Eukaryota > Metazoa > Chordata > Actinopteri > Perciformes > Trachinidae > Echiichthys > Echiichthys vipera. Next base: position 12,490,821 of record NC_139825.1, on the reverse strand, counting down.
TATAGGTGATATTCTGGATCAGAAGGCTGTTGTTTCCACCTATAGGAGTAGTTTATATACAGGTAACCACATTAAAAGCACACACTTTTGAACCTATGAATTGCAAGAAAAGCTGGGATTATATTTAGGAAACGCTAAATCAAATACATTCAACTTGCTCAAAAGATCCATTTCATTCATTTAGTAATTATGGCTGCAGTATATTAAGGACGTCAATGCGCGGTCTGATAATCATCTCCCGGCGAATATTTAATTCTCTTTGCGGTAATGCGTCACCTTCATCCACGGGATCGTTATCAAAAGGACATGCCATGGTAGTGGAAATATTCACCACCTAATATAACTTCTATATAGGCCTACTGAATGATTTTTATACGTTGTATAAAAAAAACGTAGTGCAACACACAATATCTGCTGTGATATGAAACGGTACCGCTCAAAAAGAGAATTGCCTGAAAATGCAAGAACATCTATAATCAATAGTTTGATAATCATCTCCCGAAGAATATTTAATTCTCTGCGCATTAATTCTGCACCTTCATCCACGGGATCGTTATCAAAAGGACATGCCATGGTAGTGAAATAGTCACCACCTAATATAACTTCTAATGTCTGATGTTTGCAATGATTTTCTGAAAAAACAGACAGAACTATACTACGCCAAAACTCGCTCGCTGACTGAATGAATGAGGAAATCAAACACCGTGTGTGGCTGAAAGAGGGCGGAGACAGAGAGAAACTCAAGGTTTTCTGAGAAAAACCTGGTCCCGACCAGGGGTCCGTTTCACAAAGCAGGTTAAAAAAACTCTGAGTTTAACCCTGAACTCTGAGTTGATCTACTCTGAGATAGGAAACTCTGAGTTTTCGGTTCCAGAACAGCAGATTTGCGTTAGGTTGATCAACTCAGAGTAGTTTGACCTGGAGTTAAGCGCGTGCACCACAAGTAAAAAAAGACAGCATCAATGGAGCCCTGATTCGACGAGTCACCATGGCTACGCTACAACTGGAAATGGAAATATTAATGCGCTCATACGGTGAGTTTGAGCAGGTTTACACCGCTGCTGCAGCAAAAGAGAGGGAGACGGTGCGGGAGGACATTGCGGCTCGGGTCCGTGCATAAGTTTAAATGTAGTCCTTTGCAATCACAGTAATATCACAGGGGAACTGCTTGAGTGGGAGCCTATTAGTTTATTTAATTTAAGTGCAACCCCGCGGGGGAGAAGCGCAGCTTAAGATGAAACATAAAAACATACAGGTATTCAAACAGGTAAAACCTCAGCACAATCTCATGGTGACGCTTCATTTTGTGCATGTTTTACATGGTAAAGTAAATATTACCGTAAGTGGCTGTTTTTTATTCAACATATAAATGTTGTATAAAAAACTCCCATTTGCAAAAAAACGCAGCGCAACACACAATATCTGCTGTGATATGAGAGCATTACTGGTTGTAAATGTTGGAAATGTAAGGAGGGGTGAGATGGACTGTGACATGAAAGGGTGTTGTGCGCATTCAGCCCCCTCGCATTATAGGTGATATTCTGGATCAGAAGACTATATAGGAGTAGTGTATATACCAGTAACCACATTATAAGCACACACTTTTGAACCTATGAATTGCAAGAACAGCTGGGATTATACTTAGGAAACGCTAAGTCAAATACATTCAACTTGCTCAAAAGATCCATTTCATTCATTTTGTAATTATGGCTGCAGCATATTAAGGACGTCTATGCGCGGTCTGATAATCATCTCCCGACAAATATTTAATTCTCTTTCCGGCAATGCGTCAGCTCCACGGGATCGTTATCAAAAGAACATGCCATTGTAGTGTAAATATTCAACACCTAATATAACTTCTAATGTAGGCCTACTGAATGATTTTTATACGTTGTATACACAAACTCCCGTTTGCAAAAAAACGCAGCGCAACAGAATATCCGCTGTGATATGAAACGGTACCGCTCAAAAAGAGAATTGCCTGGAAATGCAAGAACATCTATAATCAATAGTCTGATAATCATCTCCCGACGAATATTTAATTCTCTGTGCAGTAATTCTGCAGCTTCATCCACGGGATCATTATCAAAAGGACACGCCATGGTAGTGAAAATAGTCACCACCTAATATAACTTCTAATGTCTGATGTTTGCAGTGATTTTCTGAAAAAACAGACGGAACTATACTACGCCAAAACTCGCCCGCTGACTGAATGAATGAGGAAATCAAACACCGTGTGTGGCTGAAAGAGGGCGGAGACAGAGAGAAACTCAAGGTTTTCTGAGAAAAACCTGGTCCCGACCAGGTTAGTTTCAGAGAGCATGTTACCATGGTAACTGACCAAGAGGTTAAGTTACCTCTCTTTGTGAAACAGGCTAGAGTTACCCCTCTGTCTCTGGTTTGAGTTACCTCCCTTTGTGAAACGGAAAACTCAGAGTTTCCCTCATTTCAGGGTTAACAGACTCAGAGTTTTCACTAAACCTGCTTTGTGAAACAGGCCCCTGGTAACAGTTTAAGTAAGAAAAGAAGACAATACAGTTTGTGGTTTGCAAATGTGGTGGTGTGTATAAAGAAGTTAGCTAATAATGAGAAGAGATTAAAAACATACAACCTTTTAATAGGAAAAAAAAAGTAATCACTCAGTTTGAGTTTGAGTTGTGTTCCTAACGTTCTGTTTAAAAAGATATTATTATCATGCCACTGTGTTTGAGTGAAAGAGTATTCCCAATGAAGATGTTGTGTTGTTTCATCTGTGTAATGTCAAAAGGAGCAGAGCGGATCAACAATTAACAGATATCTTACAATAATAGAATTAACAGGATAACATCTGTGCACAATATAAGTGAAAAGATTTTCTGGGTAACGACCATGTTTTTTCCCCCATTCTATATCAAAATACTGATTACTCCAAAAAATATAGAACTAGGTTTATTCATTGTGCATCTTTGTATTACCTGTCTTAACTGTAAAGCCCTGGTAGAGAGGTTTGCTTGATGCTCAGGCCCGTTGTCAGCTGGGATCGACTCCAGCCCCCTGCGACCCCGACAGGGACAAGCGGTTGAAGATGAATGAATGAATATCTTTGATTGCAGAAAAGGCAAGGAAAGACAAAGACAAGGAAGGAAGCACTGGAACGTTATTCTCTGATACAAATTCATTATATGTAAACAAATTACCCTCCTTGTTAAGCGGTTCACAAACAAGGAATATTCTATTATCAACCCAATTCTTTAAAAACAATGACTTACATTTGAAACATATATCTTGGTTATTCCAAATGTAATATTTGTAAGGGGAAAAATTATGTTTACACACTAGGGACCAGCTTAAACGTAACTTTGTGGGAATCAGAAACGTTTATGGGAAGCTTCTCTATCTTATAATTACATCTTAACAAAAAAAATGAAATCCTCCTAAAGCTTCAAATATATATGTTGAAATAAAATTCCTTAATTAAGTTGGATTAATTTTAAAAGTGGAATGAAGAGTAAGAAAATCTAAAACATTGAATCCACCATTGCCAACCATCGAGGGTAGAATGTCACTCTTGCCTGTTTTCAAAACTTAAGCGCCCTGTAAACAAGTCTAGGTTGGTCGGCTGTGTGTGTGTCTCGCTCTGTGAGTGAAGTTTCACTATGAAACCACGGCCACTCTGGCTGCATTAAGTGATGAAGCAAAGAGCAGCTGCACTCAGATGTGCTGCTCCGCTGTCACACAAAGTTCATAAAGTACCAAAACTAATAAAACGTGAAATATTCTTGTTTCTCCCAGCTGGGTACTGCTGTACCTGTCTACTATTGGTATACCGTGCAACACTATCATGTAGGCAAGCATTCTATTTATGGGGAGAAATGCCCTATGGCCTGCTGACCAAATTGTTCACAAATATTATCGTCTTGTTTCTTTTATGTTGTTATGATCGGTTTTATGTGTATTTGGGTTCATTTTTTTCTTTGTTTGTATATTTTTTTGTTGTTGTTTTGTTTGTTCTGTTTTACCCTTCTTCCCCACTCTTATCCACCACTACTACAGAATACTTTGGGTCATGCAATATCATTCTAACTTATTATTATTGTTCCTATGGCTAATGCTGTAAAGACAGGTACTGGAGTTCATCTGGTTTCCTGGAATACTATGAACAACACAATCAAAATCGGAAAGGTCCTGACACAGTTACAGCACAAGGGGGATGTGATGTTCCTGCAGGAAACAAATCTCAAATCAGCTGACACCCCACGTATTAAGAGGCCGTGGATGAGTCACTTACTCCATTCCAAATTTACACATTCACACTTTTACAATCCCCATGGGAAAGCTCTCTCCTTTTTTTCCTACGTGCACAACACATTCCCTCAAATTGATTTCTTCTTACTTGATAACAATCTCCTCGACTGTGTGAATGCATGTGAATATCACCCAATAGTCACTTCTGACCATGCTCATACCACAGTTGCCATTAGTTTCCCAGGGGATACAATTCCACATTCACCATGGAGGTTCAGCTCACACTTACTGACGGATAGTAAGTTTAAAGATTTTGTTGCGACCCAAATCCGCTCTTATATAGAGTTTAGTGACACCCCTGATGTCAGCAATGGCACGCTGTGGGAAGTGCTTAAAGCTACTTCGGGGACAAGTGATATCCTATGTTATTAAAATTTGAAGGGCTGAATGGTCTTGGCTGGTGAAAATTGTGGAGGAATTATTAAAACTCGATGGAACTTACTCCACCTATGCAACCGCATCTGCATCCTTGTTTAGGTCCTCACCCTCACCCTCCGCCTCCAAAGTATGATGTCATCAATAATTTCACTGGACTAGACAGGCTTCAAATTAGGGAGACACCCATTCTTCAAAGCAGAAGGCTGCTTAATATCATATTCTCACCTGGGTCAGACACTCCCAATGTCGTAGTGGCGCTAGATGCGGAGAAAGCCTTCGACTGGGTAAAGTGGGGCTTTCTATTATTCATTTTGGAGAAATATGGCTCTGATTCTAATTTTATTTTTTTTGGGTTAAGCTTCTGTATGTAACCCCCTCTACATCTGTAAACACGCTGTCCATTCAGCATATTTCCCTCTCAAACATGGGACCCGGCAGGGCTGTTACCCTTGTTTTTCAACATAGCCATCGAGCCATTAGCCATCTGGCTTAGAAACCAGAATGAGTTTGAAGGCATCACTCATTTCGGTCTAGTCCGCAAACTCTCCCAATCTGCGGACGACCTCCTCCTTTATAAATCAAACCCCACATCCTCCTTCCCCAAGTTTTAACAATTCTGGATCAGTTTGGGCACCTATCGCGGTATAAGTTGAATATTCAGAAGAGTGAGTTATTTTTTGTTAACAACTTGGCGAGATCACTCCCACAATCCATGTTCCCCTTTAAAACAGCAACCTTTTAAGAAAAGAACTTCCAGCCGCTATTAGATAAATGCAGGTCAGACTTGCTAGATGGGCGCCACTTCCCTTGTCCCCAATTTTACCAAAGTTTCTGAATCTTTTTCAACATCTGCCAATTTGTCTTAACACATTGTTTTTTTTTACTAATCTAGAACAACAACTTAACACCTTTATTTGGCAGAATAAACCAGCTCGTATAAAAAGACATATTCTTCAACTACCTAAACCTGAAGGGGGACTAGCACTCCCTAATTTCCACCACTACTACTTGGCTTGCAACATTAATTGTTAGGCTGGTTGGGTTTGACCCAAAAGCAGACCAGATGAGAAGCAGATTCAATGAACAGGTTTTATTTTCAGTTAGTCCAGTTCTTAGAAGAGTCAAAGCACAGAAGACACAAAATCCAACTAAGGTTTTAGATAATCAAAGTCCATCAAGTGTCCAGGGAACAGAGGCAGAGCAATCCACAGAGCAATCAGGTAACAAAGGGCAAACCTCTTTCCGGACAGTGCACAGAAACAGAAAATCAAAAACTAACAGAGTGAATCCAATACAGGCAGAGAAATTCCAACACGGGCAGAATAATCCCAACACCGGCAGAGTAAATCCAATACAGGCAGTGTAGCACACAAACTTGCACGCACAATCTGACAAAGGATACTGAGAGGGCTGAACTTAAATAGGAGACAGAGACCAATCATTGGGCAGGAGAAAACAAGGTAACGAGCAAATTAAATGGCAGGACAGATGTGGACAAAAAGTGGCGGGAAAACAGGGGGAGTGGCGTCACAGCCACAAACACAAAGCCACATGGTCTTCAAACAAAGGCATGGCCAACAGTACACAAACAGACCAAAACTCTGACACTACCCCCCCCCCCCCCTCCCCTCACTTTGCGTTGGGCGGGTTGCCGTCTGCGAAAGTCTCTTATCAGTATCGGGTGAAGGATGTGCCGGGCCGGGACCCAGCACCTCTCCTCAGGACCGTAGCCCTCCCAGTCCACGAGGTACTGGAGTCCTCGGCCCCGACGCCTGACGTCAAGAAGCTTGCGTACCGTGTACGTGTCAGAACCGTTAACAAGCCGTGGGGGCGGGGCAGGGTCGGGCTTAGGGTGCAAGGGACTGGTGATGAACGGCTTGATTTTGGAGACGTGGAAGGTGGGGTGAATACGGCGAAGGGGAGTGTGGAGCTTGAGGCGGACAGCAGTGGGGCTAAGGACTTTAGCAACGGGGAAGGGCCCGAGGAAATGGGAGGTCAGTTTGCGGGACTCTGGCGGTAGCGTGGAGCTTGGGTGCGGTGCTTGTCAGCCTGGGCCTTCATCTTGATCGAGGTACGAAGGAGGGTTGCCCGGGTGCGCCTCCACGTTCGACGGCAGCGGCGGATGAAGGATTTGGCAGAGGGAGACCCCACCTCCAACTCCTGGTCTGGGAAGAGAGGTGGTTGGTAGTCCAAGGAGCACTCGAAAGGGGACCGGCCAGTGGAGGAGGAAATATAGGAGTTGATGGCGTATTCCGCCCAAGGTAACTGCCGGCTCCAGGATGTCGGGTTTTGAGAGGCTACGCAGTGAAGAACCGTCTCAAGTTGCTGGTTAGCCCTCTCCGTCTGGCCGTTGGTCTGTGGATGAAACCCAGAAGATAAGCAAACAGATGCTCCGAGGAGCTTACAAAAGGCTTTCCAGAAACTGGACGTAAAGTGCGGACCTCTGTCCGATACCACCTCCAGGGGCAACCCGTGCAGTTTGAACACATGCTGAACCATTATATTGGCCGTTTCACTGGCAGACGGAAGGCTGGATAAGGGAATAAAGTGTACTGACTTGGAGAAGTGGTCAATGACTGTGAGAACAGTGGTGTTGCCCTCAGAGGAAGGTAGACTAGTGACAAAGTCAAGGGAGATGTGAGACCAGGGTCTTCTTGGGACTGGCAGGGGTTGCAGGAAGCCAGCAGGGGGTTGTGTGGAGGTCTTGTTCCGGGCACAGACAGGGCAGGCAGCGACAAAGTCGCGGACATCCCTCCTCATCGTAGGCCACCAGATGCGCCGACTGATGAAGGCTTGAGTTCTTCTAGACCCTGGATAACAGGACAGCCTAGATGAATGACCCCACTGCAGAACCTGAGAACGAAGAAAACTTGGGACAAAGAGGCGGTTAGTGGGGCACTGGCTGGGCCCTGCTTCCCTAGCTTGGGCTGCAGCCACAACAGATTCAATCTCAAAATGTGCTGCCTGGACAAAGCAGTGGGCGGGCAGGATGGAATCTGGTTCTTGGATCTCGTCACAGGAGCTGAACTGTCGGGAGAGGGCATCAGGCTTCATGTTCTTGTGGCCAGGACAATAGGACAGAGTAAAATTGAACCTAGAGAAGAACATGGACCAACAAGCTTGGCGAGAACTAACCCTTTTAGCAGAGCGGATATATTCAAGGTTCTTATGGTCGGTCCAGACAAGAAATGGCACGATGGCCCCCTCCAACCAGTGTCTCTACTCCTCCAGGGCCATCCTCACTGCCAACAGTTCCCTATTGCCTACAACATAATTCCGTTCAGATGGTGTCAGACGGTGAGAAAAGAAGGCACAGGGGTGGACCTTGTTGTCCTTGGCCGAACGTTGGGACAGTACTGCTCCCACACCAACATCGGATGCATCAACCTCCACAATGAACTGCAAATCTGGGTCTGGCTGGATCAGGATTGGAGCAGAGGTGAAACACTGCTTCAGGGTCAGAAATGCCTCTTCTGCCTTGGTAGACCAGGAGTACCTAACAGAAGTAGAAGTCAAGGCTGTTAGGGGGGCAGCCAATGCACTGTAAAAATTGGCAAACCCGAGGAAGCGTTGGATTTCTCGCCGGGTAGAGGGTGTAGGCCATTCCACCACTGCCTTGATCTTCTGTTGGTCCATCTCGACAGTGCCGGCTGAGACCACATACCCAAGGAAAGAGACGGAGTTCCTGTGAAACTCACACTTCTCTGTTTTCACGTAGAGTTGGTTCTCCAGGAGGCGCTGAAGCACCTTTCGGACATGGGATGTGTGTTCGGCTAGGGACCTGGAGAAAATTAGGATATCATCCAAATAAACAAAAACAAACTTATTAATGATATCTCTGAGTACATCGTTTACCAGACACTGAAAAACAGCTGGGGCGTTGGTAAGGCCCAAACAAAAACAAACTTATTAATCATATCTCTGAGTACATCGTTTACCGGACACTGAAAAACAGCTGGGGCGTTGGTAAGGCCAAATAGGAGGACAAGGTACTCATAGTGACCGGAGGTGGTGTTAAAGGCCGTCTTCCACTCATCCCCCTCACGGATACGAACTAGGTGGTAGGCATTCTGGAGGTCAAGTTTGGTAAACACTCTGGCTTCTTGAAGTAACTCAAGCGCTGAAGACATCAAAGGGAGCGGGTAGCGGTTCTTGATGGTGATGTCATTGAGGTCTCTGTGTGCCCACAAAGAAAAAACCGGCACCAGCAGGAGAGGAGGAAGGACGGATGATGCCCGCTGCCAAGGACTCCTGGATATACTTGTCCATGGCTTTAGTCTCCGGCCGGGAGAGGGAGTAAACGCTCCCCCTAGGGGGGGATGTGCCGGGCAGGAGATCAATGGCACAATCATAAGGGTGATGTGGTGGCAAGGAAGAGGCTTTGGACTTACTAAAAACAGCTTTGAGGGCCGAATAGTCTGCAGGGACTGAGGAAAGATCTGGAAACACTTCAGAAGATCTGGGATCTGGAGTAAAAGGAGCCTGAGCACGAAGAAGGCAATGAGAGTGACAGAACAAGCTCCACCGCACAATCTCCCCACTAACCCAGTCTATGTGTGGATTATGTTTAACAAGCCAGGGATGGCCAAGCACTATGGGGGCTTGTGGAGAATCAATAACATAGAAAGACAGCTGTTCATGGTGATTACCAGAGAGATGCAAACTTACCGGGACGCTGGCACAGGTGATCTTGGCCAACTGCTGTCCATTCAAGGCATTAGCCACCAGAGGAGTCTTAAGGGCTGTTGTAGGCACTCCTTATTGGAACAAGAAGTGAGCGTCAATGAAGTCCTCTTCTGCCCCAGAGTCAATGAGAGCCGTCACTTGCTGTTGCAGCTTCCCCCAATTCAAGGTAGCTGGTAGGAGAGCTCATTGCATGGAGGAGGGTTCAACGGGCGTTACGCTCACCAGTACCCCCCTAGCTACTGGTGAGCGTTGTTTTTTACTGGACATCTGGTGATGAAATGGCCGGGCTGGCCACAATACAGACAGGACCGGGACTCAATTAGCCTCTGACGTTCCTTTGGGGTCAGGCAAGTGCGGTCAATTTGCATCGGCTCAGGGTCAGGGATACCAGAAGCAGGCAGAAGGGTTGGTTGGTTGACAGGAGAACCAGAAGAGGGCTGCAGGGAAAGCCTTCCTCAGCGGTGCTCCTGAAGTCTCCTGTCTATACGGATGGCAAGGTTAATCAAGGCCTCACAGGAGGTTGGCAGATCGTGAGACACCAGCTCGTCTGGCAGAGTGAATCCAATACAGGCAGAGTAAATCCAATACAGACACAAACTTGTGTGCTACACAGACCAGCAGGGTGCCCCCGGACCCAAAACCCTGACAATTAATAAACTTTTATATTGGCTCCAGGGCAGAGTTGCAGACATCTGCCCATCCTGGGCTCATACTGAGATAACATCTTCCTCCTGCTCTTTGCATTCTACGATTTGCTCACAGCTCCCCATAACTGCCCACAAGGTCTCAACAAATCCCATTGCCGTCAATACCATTAAAATTTAGATCCAGTTCAGGAAGCAGTATGGCTTGCAAGGGGCTTCGATCCTTGTCCCATTATGTGGTTTCTTCCTGCCTGCACTTATCCTGCATTCTGCATATGGTCAGATAAGGGCCTCAAAATTCTTAATGACCTGTATAACGAAGGTGTTTATGCGTCCTTTGCATTCATGTCGGACAGGTGGACTGACACTGGTCCACTCATCCTCAATTTTTTCCAGGCCTGGCTTATTACAGTGTAAGGCGCTAAGATAAACCCGTAACAGTGATGCTTGTAACCGTTGTAAGCAGTCCCCAGCCAACCATGCACACATGTTCTGGACACCCTGGAAGCTTCCTGAATTCTGGTCCGATATATTTCAAACCCTCAAACAGGCTCCTAACACACATTTGGAACCCAATCCCCTGACTGCTCTTTTTGGGCTCCCATCGTCTAAAAATCTGCCCATTACTACACAGCATATCGTGGCCTCTACCACCGTTGTTATGACCATGGGTCATATGGGTTTTTGTTATGTGTTTTTAAGGTGTGCATGTAAATAATCCTCCGTGATAGAGGGTGGTGCTGCTCTGTTGTTTGTTTTCTCCCATCGATTTCTGCAGGTAGTGAATGGAGATGCTGATTGGCCAGGAGCTGATGAGGCTATCTTTAAAAGGATACTTGCTGCAGATGTCTCCGTCTCTGCCTACTTCCCGATTCCCAGCCAGACCATGCTGACCTGTGTTTTGTGATGGATTATTGATTGTTCAGTGAGTGCAGTCCTGGTAGGTAGGGGTGACAAGCCATTTTGTCTGGGCACCCGTTTTTCTCCTGTTTATTTGTTAGGGAGGCAGGTAAGATTCCTATATTTTCTTTTACCATTTAATTTTGATATGTAAGTTAGTTTTAAAATAGAGATGTTTTGTTTATTATTGTTTTAACTTTTAACTACCCTTTGATAAAAATGAATTGATGTTGGACTGCTAGATTTTGTGTCTTGGTCTCTGATAGTTTGGTTTATGGTGAGAGCACTTTGTTATACTCCGGTACCCCTAGACTAGGGCGTAACACCCTGCTCGCCAGACGTCACATTCTCCTTAAATGGAAACATGTTTCTCCACCGACTCACAATAGTTAGATACATGACATTTTACAATGCCTAAGGTTAGAGAAGTTAAGGTTCTCACAGAAGGGATCTTTGACAGCATTCCACAAAACTTGGGACCCACTGCTGGCTCTTATCATTAATAATCGTCTTACTGTTACTCCTGATGGTGCTGAGGACACTTCCCTAGACCCCGCCCCCCTTTTTTTTTCTCTTTCTTGAATTACCTTATTTATTTTTTTGCTATGAGTTATAATGTTATAGTGTGCAGTTTTACTTTATTTGGTTTCAATGTACCTTACCTATCTATCCCCTAAGCAATTTCAGTCAAAAGCAACTAGACTTGGTTATTTGTCTACGAAGACGTTTCACCTCTCATCCAAGAGACTTCATCAGTTCATGTACGCATCTGATCAGGCTGGAACTGCCTGGTCAGATGCTTTTGACTGAAATTGCTTTGGGGATAACAATGACCTGGACAAAAGAGAATATTCAGTCCTACCTATCTACTTGTGTTATGCTATTCAGTTACTTAGTTATTAACTGTGACCACGTCTGACATGGGTTGTTGGGAGGGATAGCGGGCCTCATGTTGGGGTTTGTTTTTTTTATTTATATAAATTAATACTGTTTTTTTTCACTTTAAAGCATACACACTGCACAACTGTTGTATTTTTCCTTCTGTCCTTGTCTGCAAAATTCAATAAAAGAAATTAGGAAAAAAAAGCTTGACGCAGATCTGACATTTCCAAGTGTGCTAGCACATCTGTTTCATCTATCCTCCTAATATATACTAAAACACTGTTTTAACAAGGCAGACTTACTGGATTTGAAATCCACCAGGTGGTCATATTAACATAAATGTGTAATAAATAGTTAAATAACCACCTTCTGAAAACTTTGAATAATTTAAAGTCAGGAATGTTAAAATGGTCAATGTATTACAACAACTGCTTCCAAATAAATTAATACAAAACTCTGTATGAGAACACAGATAAAAGACTCGAGGCAGGGATTTCTTTAAATTGCAGTTTTCTGTCATTTTCTCCCACACACTTCTCAGGCTAGCAGCTTTGAGGCTCTTACATGTTACAAATGCTCATTTTAAAAGAGATTACAACACATATCTGTCAGAAGCAGAATTGTATGGAAATTATGCATGGGGGACGATTCAGAAGTCTTCCAGTGGGGAACACATTGTAGTGTGCCTGAACCATCACCAGAGATAGGGGGGGGCTTCTTAAAATGGGACGAGACCAAGCTTCCGGGGTTGACCAGGTTGCACCAGCTACAGACGTGCTTTAGCTGCACAACGGCTTCAGTTGCAGCACATGTAAATAGGGAGAAATAAACTATCTATGTCAGCTACAAGTATTCCCTGAAGAGATTGGCTTGGTTCAGAGGTCGCTGCATTATTGGGTTGCATTCAGAAATATATAATGTGGTGTAGAAATCAGAAAAAGACTTGAAGAATCAGAAGTGTGGTTGCCGTCTGGTAGTTGAATTTTAGAGACAACACAAAAGAGGCAGGGAATGACGTTTTTAAATTAAGAAAGTTGTAATTTATTCTTCACAGCTTAAAAGAGAACAAAGAGTATGTACAAATGTGTGGACAAATTCAAAACACTATAAAACAGAAAACCAAGTGAAGCTAATCTTCAGGCTGAACCAAAGCCAAAATAATAAACAAAAGGAACTATCTTCTCGACTAGACTAACTTGCCCTGGGAGGAATGAGAAGAACAAATATAATTACAATACCTAAACCGGCTCCCTAAACTAACAAAAAAATGGAGAAAAAAAAGGGTATCAAAATGAATGGCAGTTACACCCTTATTGCTTCCTAACCAAAATAAATATTACGTGCAAAAAGTGATATATACAAAGTGAGGTTAACTTAATCTAATGCACAGCACAAAAGGTTAGCCAGTACTAACACACATAAGATAACCAAAACGGCTATAGATTTTACATATTATTAGAATACAATTCAAACAAAGCTCAGTTCAACAGCTCAAGGAGAACAGTGACAGGCCTCAAATGCTGTCTGAAGAGCACTGCTATTTAAACTGGACCCCTCCTCATCAGCTTGTCAGGCTCATCGGCTGCAGCCGCGTACGACCAATGGCTGGTGGCAGGAGGCGGGACCTGTAAATCAAACAGATAGTGCAGAGAGAAACAGGAGCACTCACTCGGGCCTAAATATCAAAAACTATCGGCTGGGGCCGTAACACACATTCACACAGTCGAGGACATTGTTATCGAGTAAAAATAAATCAATTCAGAAGAATATGTGGTGCACATGGGAAAAAAGGAGATAGCCTTGTGAAAAACTGTTCATCAAACTAAGACCACTGGTGTGTTCTGAAGTTTGCGCAAAATGGCCGTCAGTATCTAGGATTACATTTGTTGGCTCAAACAAGACTCTTTTATGAACAATGATAGCTGTCCCTCTAACTCTATCTGTAAGTTTTGAATGGAATAAGTGGCTCATCCACGCCCTCTTAATATGTGGGTTGTCAGCTGATTTGAGATGTGATTCCTGCAGAAACATCTCATCACCCCTAAGGTGCTGTAACTGTGTCAGGACCTTACCGATTTTTTTTTTTTTTTTTTATATTTAGATTTTATTGCTTTTTCACAATGACTATACAAGACAAGGACAAAGACAACAAGAAAGTACAAAACAGAGACAAAATACAAAACAAAGACAAGGGGAGGGAAAGTTAGCTGCAGTTAAATACACATTATGTATACATTAAAGTTCTCATATAGTCCAAGGGGCTTTGCAGAGCACTAGGCCTCTCTAGTGGATTGAGAGTCAAGGCAGCCTGTTCCATAGCAAGTATGTCCATAAAGTCATTTCGCCAGAGTTCTATACTGAAGCAGTTGTTTTTGCGTTCCTTCCAATTAAGAAGTATAGTCCTTTTTGCCACCAAGAAAGCAAGTGCAAAAATGTTCTGTATACTCCTGGACTGTATACCATCAATATTGACTCCAAATAAGCACACAATTGGACAGAGTGTAATCTCAGTATTGAGTATAGATGTTAAATCACTGACAATATCTTGCAGGACAATTCCATAACATATGCACTAATGTTCCCACCGAACCACAACCATGCCAGCACGTATTTGACACCAAGGGATCGATTTTACTCATTATTTCTGGGGTCATGTATGCCCTATGAATTATTTTAAACTGGATAATTTTATACCTGACACATTTTGAAATGGTTGTACTGTTTCTAAGTGCTGCATTCCATTGTGATTCGGAGATAGGCAAACCTATGCCACGTTCCCATTGACATTTAGTTTGTAAGTTTGTACATGGGTTCATTGCAGACAGTAATTTATACATAGTAGACACAGTGCCTTTTCTTTTTATGGCTGCTATTAGTTTGTTCTCCAAGTCTCTGTGCATCCCCAGCTGTATACCCTTGGACAACAATGATTTCATAATAGAGTAAACTTGATTGTATGTTAAAAAATTTAAATCGGTCAAACCAAATTGTGTTTTTAAATGATTGAAGGTTATAATTGTCCCATTGTCTATAATTTGTCCCACGTGGTTTACGTTATTTTGTTGCCACATTCTGTCTCTAAGTGTTTCACCACCGGCTTTAAACAAGGGGTTATGCCACAGTGGACATGAAGGTAGTGAGTATCCATTAAACGATAGACGCTTATGTAAGATGGTCACTATCTCACATGAAAACGTCAACATTGGGTTTTTCAATCTAATTTTAGAGGGGTTGTACCATAAACTTGTTGCTGTCAATTCATTATTATATTTTGATATTAACTGTTCCTCCAGCCAATCCCAGCTTCCAATCTGTCTGTCTGCATTGTATGCCGATTGTAGGGACCTTACCGATTTTGATCACGTTGTTCACTACCTTAGTATTTCAGGAAATCAGACACACTCCAGTACCTGTCTTTACAGCATTAGCCATTAGAACAATAATAATAAGTTAGAATGACACTGCATGACCTTAAAGTATTCTGTAGTAGTGGAGGAAGAGAGTGGGAGGGAGGTAAATCAGAACAAAGAAAACAAAGAAACAAAAGAGAAAAGAAAAAGGCCCAAACGCACATCTCATCTCATCTCATCTTCATCCGCTTATCCGGGGTCGGGTCGCGGGGGCAGCAGCTTTAGCAGGGGACCCCAAACTTCCCTTTCCCGGGCCTTATTAACCAGTTCTAACTGGGGGATCCCAAGGCGTTCCCAGGCCAGTGTGGAGATATAATCTCTCCACCTAGTCCTGGGTCTTCCCCGAGGCCTCCTCCCAGCTGGATGTGCCTGGAACACCTCCCTAGGGAGGCGCCCAGGGGGCATCCTTACTAGATGCCCGAACCATCTCAACTGGCTCCTTTCAACGCAAAGGAGCAGCGGCTCTACTCCGAGTTCCGCACGGATGGCTGAACTTCTCACCCCATCTCTAAGGGAGACTCCAGCCACCCTCCTGAGAAAACCCATTTCGGCCGCTTGTACCCACGACCTCGTTCTTTTGGTCATGACCCAGCTTTCATGACCATAGGTGAGGGTAGGAACGAAGATTGACCGGTAGATCGAGAGCTTTGCCTTCCGGCTCAGCTCTCTTTTCGTCACAACGTAGAGCGACTGCAACACCGCACCCGCTGCTCCGATTCTCCGGCCAAACTCACGCTCCATCATCCCCTCACTCGTGAACATGATCCCGAGGTACTTGAACTCCTTCACTTGGGATAAGGACTCATTCCCTACCTGGAGTAAGCAATCCACCGGTTTCCTGCTGAGAGCCATGGCCTCAGATTTAGAGGTGCTGATCCTCATCCCAGCCGCTTCACACTCGGCTGTGAACCGATCCAGTGAGTGCTGAAGGTCACTGACCGATGATGCCATCAGGACCACATCATCTGCAAAAAGCAGAGACGAGATCCTCAGCCCACCGAACTGCAACCCCTCCCCACCACGACTACGCCTTGATATCCTGTCCATGAAAATCACAAACAGGATTGGTGACAAAGCGCACCCCTGGCGGAGGCCAACCCCCACCGGGAACGAATCCGACTTACTGCCGAGGATCCGGACACAGCTCTCGCTTTGGGTGTACAGAGATTGGATGGCCCACAGAAGTGACCCCCTCGCCCCATACTCCCGCAGCACCTCCCACAGTATCTCCCGCAGGACCCGGTCATATGCCTTCTCCAGATCCACAAATCCACAATAAAAATCCACATAAACAGAACAACATAAAATGGGACAATAACATTTTTGACCAATCTGAGGGCTACTCCCACAGAAAAAAACAAACACCTTATAAGCTCTCCAGCTCACAACTAACAGCTAAATTTAGCTCCCGGGGTCTCCTCCCTGAACTAACAGTGTTTGACCCCTTAAGTCACCACAGAAGAAGATGGAAAATAATTCAATGAAAATATATATATTCCAAAGTAGACATGAAAAAAAACAAACAGGTAAAATAAATTAAATTATCCAAGAGACGGCACCAGGATGCCTTAGGGCAGGCAGACCATGAGGGTATTTTTCTACATCAGATAAGATAAATAAAATCCTGCCTGTATGAAACCCCACCTTCCACCCTGGGATAGAATACACTCGCTGTACCGATTCAGGTCACCTCTGTACATCAGTCTATGATATGTGTCAGGCTTCAGTAAAGCCCTTTGACCAAACAGTAAACGAGAATATACCAGATAACCCTGTGGTGATAAAAATTTAAAATAATTAAACTGACAGCACAGGTTTGGCTGAGATGGAGTAGATACGGGTTGAGTCTTGCTTTCACAACTTTGGATAATTTCACGTTTCAGGACACCAAAGGTCACTACAAATAGAAATATTTGTCTTGTTAGACGGATACACCACCAAAATATGCAGACGCATGCGACCAGACGGACTGTAGAAGACCAGGGTGCGAAGGTTAGCCCTGCAAAGGAGGCAGGTGGCGAGATTAGCATGGCGGCCATTACTAATCTCTTGGAGCAGCACTGCACAGCCATCTCCGCCAAGTTCAAAGCCCTCTCTGTCTTTGTTTGTGACAATGAATACTGTAATGGAATTACTGGACCAGCATGAGAACTTCTATGAGGATCTGCTGAAGAGGCAGGAGACTGCATTTCACAGTTTTTATCAAATGATCCAACAGAAGAGTTATCTCAGTTCTGAGTGAGCTACAAGACAATAAGATTAGCCTGAATTACTCTCATAGTGATATGGATGAGTTAAAGAAAGATATATGTGCGCTACAAAATTAGTCCAAGGGCTTAACCAAGCAAGTGACCGATCTGAAATCAGGTCAAACTGCAAAGGGAGAGTGTGAGCAGATGGACTACCTAGATAGTCAAAACAGGAGGAATAATCTTGTGATAAATGGTCTTGGTCCTGACAAAAAGAAAGAAACCTGAAATTAAACTTAGGCTTAAGTGCTAGAGATGTTCACCACAAGGCTGAAGATGGAGACCTCTGTGGAAACTGAGGGAGCTCACAGGAATGGGAAGTTCAGAGGCAGCGGGGGAAAGCAGAGAGCAGTGGTGATCAAGCTGCTGCGCTTCAAGGATAAACAACTAGTCATGGCCAGGGCAAGAGCCAACCTGAAGACAATCTCAATCTACATGAGTGAGGACTTTTCTGAAAGGGTGAGGAAGAGAAGAGCTGAGCTGTTACCTGCTATGAAGGAGGCAAGAGCAAGAGGAGATTATGTCATCATCAGCTATGACCGCCTCATTGTAAGGCCAAGAGGACAAGGCCGAAAGCAACACTGGCTCGGTCAAGCTGAGCAGGGATATGTAATCTCACTGATAACATTTCTGACAAGAACAAATAATTTTTTATGCTTGGAGATTTCAACATTGACTACCTTTCCTCAGATTACCATCTGAAGAAGATGCTTTTTTCAAGCTTTTGCTTTTGTCAAGACTTGTAATTTAACCCAAGTTGTTGATCAACCCACCAGAGTATTTATTAATAAGACTGGTACCAATTCATCAACCTGTATTAATCATATATATATATATATATATATATATATATATATATATATATATATATATATATATATATATATATACTAATGTCCCAGAGCATTGCTCAAAAGCTGTATCTTTAGCCATAGGTTTCAGTGATCATAACCTGGTTGCCATTACTAGAAAAATCAAGCTTCCTAAGGTAGGAAACAAGTTAAAATTATGCCAGTCATTAAGAAGGTTTAATCTTGATCTCTATGGGAAGGAGATCAGTAATGAGCAGTGATCAGATGCTTGTTTGGAGAATGATCCAGATAGTGCTCTGAGAAAGTTTATTGAAAAACTAACCAAGGTGGCTGACAAACACGCCCCCTTAAGTAAATAAAAAATGCTCTTACCCTCATGCTCAGTCAGGAATCAGGTGATTCAGGCTCTATTTCTCTCTCACTTGGGGTACTGTATGGTTGTGTGGTCCAGCGCTGCAAAAAAAACACATTTAAAAAACTCCAGCTTGCTCAAAATAGAGCTGCTAGATTGGATCTTCAATGTTCTTTTACAACTAATGTCATGAAGATGCACAATAGTCTGTCATGGTGGACCGCTGAGGCTAAAGTTACATCTAGACTTGTAATGCTCATCCGTAATGCTGGTGTTGATTGGAAACCTGAATTTTTTCAGAACAGCTTGTTCAAACCGGCTCAAGGCAAGTGACTAGACTGGTCAGGAAAGGCTATTCTGACCTCCCACAGCCCAAGACAAATAAACTGAATGAAGCGGTCCTTTACAGAGTGGTCAGTCCTTGGAATTCCTTACTTTTTAACATAAGAAGCATCATGGATAGCATCATAGATTTAAAAAATCACTGCAACAGATGCTGAGAAAATCCACACAGCAGGAATGACTCCCCATGCTTGCTGTACTTAATATTGTAGAATTATCATGTAATGCATACACACATCCTCCCTACCCCCAGTTTTATCAATCCTGGATCAGTTTGGGCAGCTATCGTGGTATAAGTTGAATATTCAGAAGAGCGAGTTATTTTTTGTCAACAACTTGGCGAGATCACTCCCACAATCCATATTCCCCTTTAAAAAAGCTGGCAAGGGTTCAGGTATTTGGGGGTGTCTATAGAATTTCCCGCCGCAACCTCCCCCTCTCCATTGCAGGCTGGGCTAATTTTAAGATGGTCATTTAATCAAAATGTCTGAATCTTTTTCAACATCTGCCAATTTGTCTGAACAAATTGTTTTTTAACTAATCCAGACCAACAACTTAACACTTTTATTTGGTAGAATAAACCTAGCCTGTATCAAAAAACATATTCTTCAACTCTCTAAACCTGAGGGGGGACTAGCCCTTCTTAATTTCTGCCACTACTTCCGAGCCTGCACCATAAATAATACCTTTATATTGGCTCTGTGGTGGAGTCGCAGATGCCTGCCCTACCTGGGCTTATACTGAGATAACATCTTCATCCTGCTCTCACTAATATGCTTGTTGACAATACTATTAAAATTTGGATCCTGTTCAGGAAGCAGTACGGCTTGCAAAGGGCTTCGATCCTTGCCCAGTTTTAAATAACTATGCATTTCCTCCTTACTGCACCGACCCTACATTCCGTATATTGTCAGATTTCTACCGATTTACATGTGACACAGCCAACACAACCCCGGGTATTTTACTATTGCCTCCTTCTGAGGCTTGGCTGCCTGTTCATTCGTTTCAAAGGGGAACGATTCGGCTGCCAGGCTCGGGGCAGAAGTGTGTGGGCTCACCTGCTTTGCCGTTAACCTCCTTCGACGCCCGTCACTTCGTTCACTCAGTTATGTTCAGACTCCATTCGACAGTTCATTTTGACATGTAGCACACGGACAAAACTTAAACAAATGTAATTGCACAAAAGCAAGGGAACACGGCAATCATCTCTCCTCGAGGTACTCAGGGTCAGTCTTCTCCATAACTCTCTCCTGCAGACCTGTCCTCGAACGACCTTTTAATTACTCAGGCCGGATGGAACTAGCCTCATAGCCATACAGGACAGCCAATCACCAGGTGTGTGTGTGCCGTGACACATGAAACTTATATTGTGGGTTCTACACTTGATGTAGGGTAACACAATGCATGTTTTGTGTATGTTGGGTAATGGCATGGCAGGCATTTTGTACCGCCCGCCATAAGCAGGAAGTCGATCTAACTTTAGCATGAATTGCCCAAAATGCACTTTATCTCCTAGAGATTGGTAGAGTCAAGGCCTCAAGACAACTACATATTCACTAGCAGTCATGAAGATCACCATGAATGGAGTATCTACTGGTGGCTGGAGAGATGCCAGTTCATCTCCTGGGCACTGCCGAGGTGCTGTTGAGCAAGGTACCGAACCCCCAACTGTTCTGGCATCTCTCCATTAATTGCATGTATTTAGGTCCTGTTGTGCATGTGTGTGTATTTTGGGCCTGTGTGTGTGTGACCTGTATAATAACAGAGTGAAAAAAAAAAAATTGAATTTCCCCTTGCGGGATTAATTAAGTAATTCTTCATTTTTGTTTATTTTTGGATATTTTTTTCAAAAACTTTGCTCTGTACTTTAACAAACTCGTCCTAGAGTTTTAAATGGAATGACTTCAAAGTTTGTCTGTACACCTTTGAGACATGGCCAGCGTTAAATTGCAGAGCATACGCATTTTCATCAATCAGCCTGACCGTAGTGTGCCCTCAAATTTCGCATGCACGCGATGAACCAGGAAGGGGTCTTTAACACTTGAAAATCATGACCATACATTGTCCAAAACCTTCCCAAACTTCTCAGGCATGATTGGACTCTCGGTCTGAACACATCTATGTGACAATATTTATGTATAGTCATAGCGCCCCCTGCTGGTAACAGGAAATTACATGTTTTTTACTTTGATGTCCTCGGCCTGACTGGTTCATCACATCCTCCTCAAAAGTGGTGATGAGAGCCTTAAGGCGCGAATGATGCTTCACTGGGACCATGGGACGATGTCGGCATGGCGAATTTCAATGTTAGCTTTTAGGTAGGGATGCTCGATATTGGCTTTTCTGCCGATATCCGATATTCCGATATTGTCCAACTCTTAATTTCCGATACCGATATCACCCGATACTGATATATGCAGCCTTTTTACACCAAAATTCATCACATATCACCTATTATGGAATTAACACATTATGCCTAATGTTATGTGATGCCCCACTGGATGCATACATAAATGCAACACCGCTTTTCAAATGTAAACACAGTCTGTACAAAATAAGTTATTGAAAAAAGTGCCATTCATTTATTTGT
The DNA here is from genome assembly GCF_963691815.1 of Echiichthys vipera. Taxonomy (NCBI): domain Eukaryota; kingdom Metazoa; phylum Chordata; class Actinopteri; order Perciformes; family Trachinidae; genus Echiichthys; species Echiichthys vipera. Next base: position 12,469,292 of record NC_139825.1, on the reverse strand, counting down.
TTGTGTTTTTAGAGAGAATATTTTGCCTCAAACAACACTACAGACAACATCACAACAAGGAAGATGCATAGCTTCAGTCCAGAGTAGTAAACAAACATAGTCGTCTTTTTCCAGACTGAGTAACCAGCCGTAACTTGGCAAATAATACAATCAATAAATTAGCAGTTAAGCTCAACATGCTAACCTGTATTGGATCTAACGGATACAGCACCAGAAATTACCTTCTCGACGTGACTGTAAACAATGCTGTGCAATTCAGGTCAGCACTGGTCTGAGAAATACTTGCGACTGGGCGTTATACAGACATAACGGGGCTCGAGGAACTCCACACGTTTGGTGAATCCGGCATTTTGAACGACAGAAAAAGTTTTTTTCTCGGTGTCGGCTGTTGCTTCTTTCCATCACTTTGCTGCACAGATGTAGCTTATCACTCCCCATGAATCTTCTTGAGGTGGGTGATCAAATGTGATGTATTAAAGGAAGACGCCTTGTTTCCTCCTCTCATAACGGACGCCTTGCAGTCATTGCAAAGCGCACATTTACTGTTAGCAGGTGACACTTGGAAATACTTCCAAACCACGAACATCTCATGCACCGGGAGAGCTGAAGCTTGTTAGCCACGGTTAGCAACCTACGAGTGAAGCGTGTTGTTGTTGTTATACGTCTTCAAGCACGCGCCTGTAAACGGCCCGTGTTGCATTCAGGTACACTCGGAAATGCTGAAGCCTACAGAACTAACATCGGTTGTAAAAACCCGATACCGATAATTCCCGATATTACATTTTTAACTCAATATCGGCCGATAATATCGGTGGGCCGATATTATCGGACATCGCTACTTTTAGGTTTTCATCAAATTCTGTTGTCGTGACCGACCATCCTTCGCTGTGAAACAGGAAGTGGTTGTAACAACATACATTGTCCAACATGCCCCAAATTTATCATGATTCATAACAATCCAGGCCTGAACACATCTGCATCTCAATATTTAGTCATAAGCATAGGGCCCCTTACATGAAACCTTTATTGTGGGTTCTACACTTGATGTAGGGTAACACAATGCATGTTTTGTGTATCTTGGGCAATGGCATGGTAGGCATGTTTTACTGCCCCCCATAAACAGGAAGTCGCTCTAACTTTAGCATGAATTGTCCAAACTGCACCACCATTTCCCAGAGATGATTAAAGTCAAGGCCGGACACGAGGGCCTGTTCATCACTGCTTGCAGCTTTAACTAGTTTTAGTTTTTTGTTTTTCTTTGTTGTTGTTTTTTTTTTTTTACTTCACCAATTTACCTCTGTTACATCTTATTCGGTTACTTTGTTGGTTATTGTGACCGGCCATGTGGGTTTTTGGAAGGAATAGCGGGAATCCTGTTGGGGTTTACAACTGTCACACTTTCTGTGTACTTGTCGCAGAATTCAATAAAAAAATTGGAAATAATTCAAATAAAAGAAAATTAAGCGTTGAAGAATATATATAGTAAAAAATTGAACTCCACATGCGGACCAGCTTTCATGAAGCTGATCAAAGATAATCTGAACTCACATAAGGCTTTAGCCTCTGTGACCAAAGCGGGACTCTTTCTCCCTCCATCCTTCATTGTGATGACCATACTGACAGGGAACACCAGCGCAGGTCTGAAGTCCAGGTTATAAAGCTCCAACATCACCTCTCTGTATTTTTGGCGCTGCTCCACCACTACTGCAGCTTCCCTCTCCTGGCACGGGCGTTGCTTATGATTTTCTCCTTCACCTGTTATCTGTGCAGCCTGATAATTACTGACTGTGCTCTCTCTCCTGGCTTTGGCTTCTTGGCTAGCGTGAGGCGAGCCCTGTCACATTCTGGCGGTGATTCCAGGAAGCCTTCGCCAAAAACCTCCATGAGCAGCCTTCACCAAAAAACCTCCATGAGCTGCTCCTCAAAGAAGGCTGTCGGCTGCGGTCCCTCCATTGATTCAGGTACGCCAATCACACAGAGATTATGGTTCCGGTTGAGGTATTCCAGGTCGCTGACTTTAATCAAATCAAATCAAATCAAACTTTATTTTTAGCGTTACTCTCTGTTAGCATGGCACAGGAGGCCTCCAGTGTTAGCAGACGCTCGTCTTGTAAATTTGTATTTACATCAAGGGAGCCTATCTTCTTCTCTGACACTGTGGCGTGGACGTGGTCCAGCTTTGCTTCAAGCTTTGAAATGGAGGCTTTGAGATCGATGGAGAGGGCTTTGGAATCGGCGGAGTGGGCTGCGTGGTGCTCTGCCCATAGGTGAGCAATAGCTGCCATGCTAATCTCGTCGCTGTTTACATACATCAGCATATTTCGGTGGTGTATCTGCCTAACAAGATGAACTGGCTAGTGCATCCAGCATTGGAATTTGCCAAGAAACGGTATATATCGCGGAGCAGAGACGAGAGAGAGGCAAGTCATGGCCACAAAAGGATCAACAGAGAGCGCCATTGCCTGGCACAAACCCACTGGACAGGTATGGCAGGAGATCAAAGTGCTGTGTGTCAGTCCACATTTCACTGGGCCAAGGACTGTCCACACAAAAGTGAGCAAGTCAAGTTAACCAACGACTGTGTAAATGGTCAAGTTGAGGAGTGCAATATCACACTGTACACAAAAGAAAGCAGAAATATTTGTGACAGAGTGTTTTGGTTCAGCTATTATTGACACTGCATGCACACAGACGGTATGTGGTCAACAATGGCTGGATAGCTAAATCACTAAGCTAAGCGATTAGTTAGTTAAATGAGGTAAAGAAAACAGAGACACACAGTCAAAGACCCTTCAGATTTGAAGATGGAAAAGTGATACATTCCACAAAAAAGTTGAAAATTCCTGCAAAAATCAGAGAGACTGGATGTTACATTGAAACTGATGTCATCCCAGCTGATATTCCATTACTTTTAAATAAGGACTCAATGAAAACAGCAGGGGCAGTACTACATATGGAAAATGACAGAGCAGTTATGTTCAACAAACTTGTAAGACTTGACTTTACAAGCTCTGGTCATTACTGTGTAAACCTTATGAACAACAAAAACAATAGTATTCAGTGTGATGAACATGTGTTGACAACTGCAAAAAATGAAACTTCATCAGAATAAAGGAAGAGTATGAAAAAAGGAGCTGTGAGGATGAAATCCTCACAATCACAGAGCAAATGAGTTCAGCGACAAAACAAAAAACATTGCTGAAACTGCACAAACAGTTTGGTCATGCTTCTGCTGACAGGTTACAGCGGCTGCTAAAAGCTCAGGAAACAACGATACACACTGCCACAGCATCCTGCAAAAAATTGTAAGTCAATGTGATGTATGTCAAAGATACAGTAAGACTGTCTACCACTAGCATCTCAGTACAATGAGACGGTGGCTGTAGATCTGCATGAACTTATACCAGGTGTGTGGTATCTCCACATTATTGATCAGTTCACATGGTTTAGTGCAGGCAGCATTTTGACCACAAAGAACTCTTCAGAAATAGTGAAACACTTTGTCCATGACTGGATAAGTGTGCATGGCCCACCTCAGAAGCTATCCAGCGATAACAGAGGAGAGTTTAACAATGATCAAGTGAGAGATATGGCAGAGAACTTTAACATAAAGGTTAAGAGTAATGGACTTCTGGAGTGACACAATCAAACGCTTACTGAGACCATAATGAAAGTAAAGGAAAGTAATGGTTGTGACTGGAGCACTGCTATGGACTGGGCCCTCATGGCAAAGAATACCATGAAAAATGTTCATGGCTACAGTCCTCATCAGTTGGTTTTTGGACAAAATCCCAACCTGCCCTCTGTGCTCACTGACAAACCCCAGCTTTAGAGGGTACAACAAAAAGTGAATGGGTAGCAAAACACATCTCTGCTTTACATGCATCAAGAAAAGCTTTCACAGAAGCAGAGTGTTCAAAAAGAATATGTAGAACGCTCAGGAAACAAACACGTAATACAAATGACAAATGTGAAGCTGGAGACAAAGTGTACTATAAGCGAGTGGACTGCCATGAGTGGAAAGGGCCAGGAGTTGTCATTGGTCAGGATGGTGCTATGGTCTTTGTCAGACATGGAGGAACCTGCATCCGGGTACTTCATCTCAGACTGAGAAAAGTGAATGCAGCAAGTATGGAGCAACATGTCACAGAGGATGATGCCCACAATGACACAGACTTTGAATAAGGACAGGACATTGATGATAATATTGGAAAGAACACAGAACACACTGTTCCTCAGGTGCAACATACAAAAAGACCCTGCAGAAATGACCACAAGGGGGCAGAATGAAGAAGAAAATCTCACAAGTGACATAGAGCATGCAATAGATTTGAGTCTGAAGGCAAGACAAACTGTGAAATACAAAGACAGTGGTATTTTACACACCACTAAAGTTGTAGGGCATGCAGGAAAAGCCACAGGTAAATACAAACACTGGTACAACTTAAAGTATATTGAACCTAATGATGTTGCAGGGACAACCAATTCAGAGGATATGTCGAGAGTAGAAGATTTTCAGAGCTACAAAAGGATTCTCCAAAATGTGCTACTTAGGGCGCACTCACACTGTCGTTCTGTACCGGGCCAAAACCGTTTTTTTCAGCTAAAGCCTAGTACCTTTAAGCAGTGTGAGTGCACCCGTTCCGCCGCCCACGGCCCGCTTGTAAGAGGTGGGCTTTAGCAGAGCCGTTTGCACATGTACGAGCACGAGCGTGCGCACGTGTACGAGCATGAGCACGAGCCCTACGGCGGTAGCAGTATGTGCGCCTGTTCGGACATAGAAAATAGAACGACGGACCATGCGCGGACATTTAACAACAACAACAATGGCGGTGAAAGGTTCACGTTGGTGTGATGCGGAGGTGGAGTGTTTACTGCAGATTTGGTCGGATTAAAATATTCAAAAACAGTCGACAAGACGCACAAAAACTCCGAGGTCTGTGAAAGATTTGAAAACAAAGCCACACACAAGCGATCAATGCGTGTGACGTGTTACGGCGTGATGTCGTATGGACAGCAAGAAGCATTGGCCGAGGCCCAGGCAGTGTGAGTACAAACGGGGCTGGGGCGCGGGGGGAGAGGGAGGGTACCCTAAAGCCCGGGTCGCGGTGCGGAAGGACAGTGTGAGTGCGCCCTTAGTCTCTTCGGCTGCTTGTGGCAGTGATCTGTCAAAGACAGTGGACAATTAACTCAATGGACACAAAGTCAGCATTCCTACAGGGAATGCAGCTATCACATGACATTTATATTAGGCCACCACCTGAAGCTGAGAGCAATGGATATTATGGAAACTCAACACGTGTGTCTATGGTCTGGCTGATGCCTCCCTATACTGTTATGTAGGTACTTTAGGATTAATTGGATCAAAAGTGTAACTATCAAATTAAATATTTGAAAAAGAAAATTAATAAAGAAAAATGACTAAAAATGTATTACTTTAATTTGTTAAAACTTCACATGGAGAACCAATTAAATGTAGGGCCTTGACTCACGTTCAGATTATGAGATTGAGTATTCTCAATAAACTTATTGTTAATCAAGTAAATATTAGCTATCACCAATAATTATCAAAGATAATAATAAAAATGACTCTAGTTAAACCAGAGTTCCTCGGGGCACCACCGTCATAGACGGAGTGACAACTAATATTAAAGTCTCATTAAATATATTAAATTACTAATTAAGTGTTGAACACAGATAAATGTAATAGTTTAATCAGTTGAAGGATTTAAAAGTTATTTTCTTAGTAGAAGCTGGCTCATTCATCTTTGTGTAATATTAAATAATCAGACATATGGTAAACACAAACGTTTATTAACAAATTAATAAATGCAACAAACAAATCACAATAAACTAACTAAAGCTAACAGCAAATGTGTGATTGTCTGTGTGTGTGTGTGTGTGTGTGTGTGTGTGTGTGTGTGTGTGTGTGTGTGTGTGTGTGTGTGTGTGTGTGTGTGTGTGTGTGTGTGTGTGTGTGTGAAACAAAGAGGAGAGATGTGGGGCTTGGACCCCTGCAGGGATGGTGTGAACATTTAAGTCACTCAAAAGCCAGCAGGCTGAAGACCTCAGAAGTTATAATTCAGGTTATAACAAAGTTACAGTTCTATGCTTAGCTGTTCATATAGTCTTATGTAGTAATGCCCAGTTGGTGATTAGTTACCAGTCCATGAGATGGGAGATAAGTTGCGTTGCTTGATGCCAGTGGCTGGTCCTTGGGAAGGAAGCTGGTCTTAGACAAAAGAGGACTCAGATCGCTCTTTGTTCTGCTCAGTTGAGTTGGTAACCGGTTGGATAACCTTTGCCAGTGATCCTACACCATACAGGCCATTTTCGGGGCCGAGGGACAGCGGGCAGCTGGTCCCTGGATCCAGCAGGAGAGTGTCAAGTTGAGTGTGGAGATTCGAAGGAAGAGAGGCCAAGAGAGAGAGAGAGAGGAAGGGTGTCCTACAGTCACCAGAGGTCAGGTCAGCCAATGAACTAACAGTTTGGGGGTCCCTTAGAGAATTCACACCTGGGTGTGACCTGTGGGGGAGAGTTTGCATGGCAGGCCTTTGTTTGTGACCATGCCCTCAGGGACAAAGGCTGCCAGGCTTTGGGCCTAGTCGTTCCTTTTGTTTGAGCAGGCCGAGGCCTTCTCATAATCAAACTGAAAGTTCATGTTAATCCAGAAATGAACAATCATCTTTGGGATGCCGGTTGCACCTACAGGTACAACAGAGTAAAATAAATAGTGCTCACAGCAGGAGGAAAAGTGTCTCAAGTTGATCCAGCTGTTTTCTATTGGCTAGATCAGGACTGTACTGTTACTGGAGTTCTGGCCTGCCATGTAGATGACTTCATATCGGGAGTCACACAAAATTTCTCCTCAACAGTGATACCTCAGCTCAAATCTGCATTCCAAGTGGGGCGTGAAGAGCAGTGGAATAAGACTCATCCCTAAATGAGAAAGAAAAGGATCAGCTCAGATCTAAGATTGGCCAAATTCTTTGGGTTGCAAGACAGAGCAGGCCAAATGTAATGTTTGATGCTAGCAACTTGGCGTCAGGACTAAAACAGGCTACTGTACAGACTATTCATGTAGCAAACGGAATAGTGTGTAAATTGAGGTCCAAGAAGGTAGTTCTGAACTTCTAACATTTAGGTAGTAATATTACCCTAAGGCTGATCGTGTTCAGTGATGCCTCATTTGGAAATCTCTCAGATGGAGGCACTCAGGGAGGACACCTTATCTTCCTAATGATGGAGAGTGGAAAGTTCTCACTTCTTGCTTGGCAGTCAAAGAGAATCAAGAGGGTTGTTTGCAGTACACTGGCAGGTGAAACATTGGCAATGTCAGATGGGATTGACGATGCCATCTTTCTGTCCACACTCTTTTCTGAACTGACTGTTGGTAGTGTTGTACACCCCAAAGATTGCGTCTGGAGATAAGCAGCATCAAAGAACTTATTCAAACCAAAGAAGTTGAGCGGGTCCTTTGGTACAGCACTTGCGGACTGTCTCACAAAGAAAGGGGCTTCGACTCTACAGTTACTGAAGGCACTTAATGATGGACAATGGGAACTTGATTAAAAATAAAAAAAAACGCACAGTTACATTTTTTTAAGTGGTATGTTATGATTTATAATAATAATAATAACAACTTGGACTTCTAACCTATAAAGGGCCTTTCATGGTACCCAATGTCGCTTAACAATGGGGGGGTCAAAGGACTTGGTCAAAAGAAATGTTTTGAGGTGCTTTTTGAACATAGGCAGGGACGGGGCAGAGCGGACATGGAGTGGTAGGCTGTTCCAGAGTGTGGGAGAGTTGACAGAGAAAGCCCTGTCCCCAAAAGTCTGCAACCTGGTGCGGGGGGTGGCCAGCAGGTCCTTGTCAGAGGACCGCAGGGAGCGTGACTGAGTGTAGTGGTGGAGGAGATCTGTGAGGTATTGTGGGGAGAGTCCATAGAGAGATTTGTAGGTGAGCAGGAGGATCTTTATGTCATTAATGTTGTGGTGTATCTGTGTTAAACAAGAATATGTACGTGTGTTTAAAACATAAGGTAACAGGGCTCGAGTTGAGTACTAGGAGTACAATGATTTAATTTATTAGAGTTTGTTAGCTTACTGTGTACTGTTGTACTATTCTAATATATTCAGTTAGACAAATATCAACCTGTATGGAAAAGATAACGTTTATTGTGAAGGAACCTTTACTGTGAAGAGACCAGGGGTCTGTTTCACAAAGCAGGTTCAAAAAACTCTGAGTCTAACCCTGAACTCTGAGTTGATCTACTCTGAGATAGGAAACTCTGAGTTTTCAGTTCCAGAACAGCAGATTTGCGTTAGGTTGATCAACTCAGAGTAGTTTGACCTGGAGTTAAGCGCGCCACAAGTATAAAAAGACAGCATCAATGGAGCCCTGATTCGACAAGTCACCATAACAATGGGGAAGCGGAACGCTACGCAACCACTGGAATTGGAAATATTAATGCGCTCATATGGAGAGTTTGAGCAAGTTTTCGCCGAAAGTGTAACACCGCTGCTGCAGCAAAAGAGAGGGAGACGGCGTGGGAGAACATTGCTGCTCGGGTCAGTGCGTAAGTTTAAACGTAGTGGCTGTGGCTGTTTTATATGTTGTATAAAAAACGCAGCGCAACACACAATATCTGCTGGGATGTGAAAGCATGACTTTGGTTGTTAATGTTGGAAATGTAAGGACGGATGAGGCTGTGTTTGTAAATGATGGACTGTGACATGAAACGGTGTTGTGCCATATTCAGCACCCCTGCCGTGAAATGCACCCCTCGCATTATAGGTGATATTCTGGATCAGAAGGCTATATAGGAGTAGTTTATATACCGGTAACCCAATTAAAAGCACACACTTTTGAACATATGAATTGCAAGAAAAGCTGGGATTATATTTAGGAAACGCTAAGTCAAATACATTCAACTTGCTCAAAAGATCCATTTAGTTAATTTTGTTATTATGGCTGCAGTATATTAAGGACGTCTATGGGTCTGATAAACATCTCCCGACGAATATTTAATTCTCTGCGCAGTAATGCTGCACCTTCATCCACGGGATCGTTATCAAAAGGACATGCCATGGTAGTGAAATAGTCACCACCTAATATAACTTCTAATGTAGGCCTACTGAATGATTTTTATACGTTGTATAAAAAAACTCCCTTTTGCAAAAAAACGCAGCGCAACACACAATATCTGCTGTGATATGAAACGGTACCGCTCAAAAAGAGAATTGCCTGGAAATGCAAGAACATCTATAATCAATAGTTTGATAATCATCTCCCGACGAATATTTAATTCTCTGCGCAGTAATGCTGCATCTTCATCCACGGGATCGTTATCAAAACGACATGCCATGGTAGTGAAATAGTTGCCACTTCCACACCACCTAATATAACTTCTAATGTCGGCCTACTGACTGATTTTTGCAAGGATTTTCTGAAAAAACAGACGACAGAACTATACTCGCCTGCTGACTGAATGAATGAGGAAAACAAATACCGTGTGTGGCTGAAAGAGGGCGGAGACAGAGAGAAACTCAAGGTTTTCTGAAACTAGTTTCAGAGAGCATGTTACCATGGTAACTGACCGAGAGGTTAAGTTACCTCTCTTTGTGAAACAGGCTAGAGTTATCCCTCTGTCTCTGGTTTGAGTTACCTCCCTTTGTGAAACGGAAAACTCAGAGTTTCCCTCATTTCAGGGTTAACAGACTCAGAGTTTTAACTAAACCTGCTTTGTGAAACGGGCCCCAGATGTGGGGTAAAAGAAGGTTGTTGTTGTTGTTCGGGATGGGCAAATATGGGAGATAAAGTTGGTGTTGAGCTGCAGTAAAAGTTTGTATTCTTATCGTTTAACAATAGTCATAGTGCCCACATACTGACAACAGGAAGTCAGCGTTATGTCTCAAACTTCATCGCATTTTGAGGGGCTTAGGATGAACGTAGGCTCACAGAAATTGGCACAAAGGTCAGAAGTGGCGAAAATTGCAAAGTTCAAAGTCATTGGGGTTGGGGTTGGGCTTGGCCATCGGGCTCTGTAGCGCCCTCAAACGCACGCCATGGTTGGGATAAAGTTATTTTGATGTTCATGAAATTTGGTGGAATCATTGCTTTCATCTTAAAGAGCAAGTGTACAGTTTTGGAATTATTTTTCACCGGAGAAGAAGTCAACCATTCGTGCATCAACTTTCATTTCATGAACACATGTTTTAGGACTTTCCGATGCACAAAAAATAACTAAATGTTTCATCCTCATTCAAACTAGTTATTACTTCAATTTGTTGCTACAATTGGGTTTGGGCGTGACACGTCGGCTCTATAGCGTCCCCTATTTACTTTTAGCATTTTTGAGGTGCTAATCATGCTCTTAATCGCACAAAAAGTTTCACATGCATCATTAGTGTCTGAACGTAAAACCTGATATGGGTCTTGGGCTTGTGTGTGTTAAATTGGCTCGAGGGTTCCCCCTAGAATATTTCAAAGTCACTGCCCCCACCTTTAAATTTGATGTAGCCCTCAATGTGGCATGGCGGTGAATTTTGCCCAAAACTTGAAATAGGAAGTTGTCGTAGCTCAACTTTACTTTTTCAAATCTGCCCCAAATGTCACATGCTGGATAACAGTCCTGGGGCCTGTTTCACAAAGCAGGTTTAGTGAAAACTGTGAGTCTGTTAACCCTGAAATGAGGGAAACTGAGTTTTCCGTTTCACAAAGGGAGGTAACTCAAACCAGAGAAAGAGGGGTAACTCTAGCCTGTTTCACAAAGAGAGGTAACTTAACCTCTCGGTCAGTTACCATGGTAACATGCTCTCTGAAACTAACCTGGTCGGGACAAGGTTTTTCTCAGAAAACCTCGAGTTTCTCTCTGTCTCCGCCCTCTTTCAGCCACACACGGTGTTTGATTTCCTCATTCATTCAGTCAGCAGGCGAGTTTTGGCGTAGTATAGTTCCGTCTGTTTTTTCAGAAAATCACTGCAAAAATCAGACATTAGAAGTTATATTAGGTCGCAACTATTTCACTACCATGGCGTGTCCTTTTGATAACGATCCCGTGGATGAAGGTGCAGAATTACTGCACAGAGAATTAAATATTCGTCGGGAGATGATTGTCACACTATATTGATTATAGATGTTCTTGCATTTCCAGGCAATTCTCTTTTTGAGCGGTACCGTTTTATATCACAGCAGATAGTCTGTGTTGCGCTGCGTTTTTTTGCAAAAGGGAGTTTTTTATACAACATTTATATGATGTATAAAAAACAGCCACCGACTGGAACCGAAAACTCAGAGTTTCCTATCTCAGAGTAGATCAACTCAGAGTTCAGGGTTAGACTCAGAGTTTTTTGAACCTGCTTTGTGAAACAGGCCCCAGGCCTGAAGACATCTACATGCTGAAATTGAGTCATAGTCATAGCGTCACATACTAACAGGAAGTCAGTGTTATGTGTCAAACTTTTTTTTGAGGGGCTTGGGATTCTCGAAAACTCACCAAAACTGGCACACAGGTCAGAAGTGGCAAATATCGCAATGTTCTGCAGTAATTGGGCTTGTGTGTGGCCAGAGGGAACCGCCCACAAACGCACGCCATGGTTTGGGAAAAGTTATTTTGATGTTCACGAAATATGGTGGGATCATTGCTCTCATCTTGAAGAACATATTGACATTTTTTATTTTTTTTTTCACTTACGGAAAGTTGGCCATCTTTTATTTTTTGCATTTATTTTCACTTTAAGAACACATGTTTGAGGCCTTTAGGATGCAAAAAATTATTGACTGATAATTTGACTTGGGTGTGGAACGTCCGGTCTACAGTGCCCCCTAATTACTTTTAGCTCTTGAACGCATTTTTAGTGCACTTGTTATACTTGAAACCGCACAAAACACAAGACCCATGATAACCCTTAAACATTGTGAAAATGTACAGCAATTTGGTCCATGTGTGTTTAGCTAGTATTAGTGCCCCCTAATGCCCGGAAGACCTTGGTTGAAACAATGTTCCTCTTATATTCCCAAACTTTGGTGCCCACACAGCTTTAATCATTTCAGACATATTTCCAGTTAGCCTTTATTAGCTCCACTCAACAGGAAGTTGGCCATCTTGAATTTTGTGCAGTTTTCATGTATTATATGCAAACATTTTCAAACTCCTCCTAGAGACATTATTGGATTAATTTCACATTTTCTTGGTATAATCCTCCCACTAATGTGATGCTAAATTGTGAAGGAATAGTCAACACCTTGAATGGTGATGTCATAACTCATGTGACAACCCGCCATTTTAGGCAGGTATGGTGTTTTTCATAACTAACTAACTAGAAAATTCAACAGATCGATCTCAAATGTGGTCGGTAGAATCACGAGACCTTCACGTTGCCAAATTTGAAAGCATTTATGTTTTACTGTGTTCTGGGGGATGTTCAATGCTGCTTGCAGCTTTAGTTTATTTTATGTTGTTTGTCTTTTTGCTACATCTACATCTGTAAAGGGTCTCCACACAGAAAACCAAGTGACCAGTGCCAACAGAAGGAAGAGCTCATCTGTGGAGGGGCATATTTGGTGTCATTCAGTTCTCAAATGTGTGGTGATGATGAATGGATACTCATTAATATGGCATTCTACAACACAAGGTTACACAACCAAATGCAAGTATGCTCTAAAGATAATACTTAAATGTGTACAAAAGAATGTAATAAATAGGAATTCATTCCGTGCAAAATTTACAGTCAAGTGTGTCTATGTAAAAATGGTGTTAGGGTCTTTATAAGTTTGTTTAGTGTGTTCGCGTCTTTTGCTTTGATGCTCGTGCCCCAGGACACCAAAGCGAAGAAGATGGTGCTCGCGACAACAGACTGATAGAACATCTGAAGCATCCGGTTGCAGACATTAAATGACCTGAGCCTCCTCAGGAAGTAAAGCCGGCTCAGGCATTTGATTCCGGTATCTGGTCGTGTAGCCACGTTTCCATGTTCGTCCATCTTATTTGCCAGGGATCTTACGTTTTCAGTAATAACTGCCGGGGTGCAGGATTTAAACTTTCTCTTCCGTATAACTCCTGCTCTGCAGCCTCGCCGTCTCCTGTCTCCGGTACTGTAGGTCTCTCCCTGACGAAGAGGGTTTGAGGCCCCAGGGCGATCAGCTGGTCGCGACTGTAAACAATGCCGGCTGTAGAGCATGCACGGTTTCCAGGCACCAGGAGAGACCAAAGCTTGTTTTAAACTAAGAGATATCCGAACCGTTGGATAAACATCTTGATGTGTGGACAATGTGTATCCACAGCTCAGGGTACAGATAATAAAGAAAGAAATACGCTAAAAATACAATAAAAACGTAATAAACACTACAAAATACCGGGAGCTGCTACGATAGGCTGCCATTAGCACAGCGCCATCTTAGATAATAGATATATATTTAAGAGGGTAAATTTATGAGAGAGAAAGGGACAGAAAGTAGGGAAGGATTGTTGGGATAAAAAATGAAAAGAGAAGGACGGACTTTAGCAAACTCTGTTATAGGAAGACAAGAAATTAAAGAAATAAGTATGTGTGACAGAAAGAGAAGTAAGTGAATGAAAGAAAGAATGAGGAACAGGGAAGTAGGGATAAAAGACAAGGCCTCCTCCATGCTGTCTCCTGGCCGTGCAGCCCCTCCATCAAGCCCCTATGCATGTTCCGACAGCCAGAAGGACTCTGACAATGAGGGGGAGGGGAGACTGGACCTGCATCAGATGTGTCAGTTTTCACAACACTAGTGACTGGGGGAAAACAGACTGAAACAAGAAAAAAGCTAGCATTGCTTCTCCAGAAATTTCTCTCTCCAAACAGCAACTTCTTTTTTGACTACTGGTCTGAAGAAAATTAAACAAAGCAACACTGATTCTTTCTTATAAAACAAACATGCCATTGTGGAATATCTTAAATATAACTCCCATTTTACCTGAAGCGGCATCGTAGATGTCACAGGTTGTAGTTTCTGGTGATTGATTTAGAAAATGCAATATTATAGCATCACTGTCCATCCTGACTCATTATTCTGGGTTTTTTGCTTTCACTCTCAATGGTATTTGAATTTTTTTAATTTGTTGGTACAGTTTTCTGGGAAACCTGTTGAAAAAACTGACATAGTGACGGTGAAGTCAAAAACATGTGTCTTGTTTTTGCAAACGGAAGCATTAGCTATAATAATAATAATAATAATAATAATAATAATAATAATAATAATAATAAGTGGGTCCTGACTGCATCCAGAGAAACTGGATGGGTTTTAAAAAAAAAAAAAATACATTTAAAAATTCAATCAATGTTTTTGTGGAGATCTTCCAAGCCCTGTATAAAGAAACTTGGCCAATGACTGACTTTTTAGACTTTGACTGCTAAGCAAAACAGCCTCTACCGACTTAAACTTATCTACGTGGTCTGGATAGGACAGTACAGGGGCCCCAACAAGTGCTGAGCGGAGCTGCTCAAAGGCAACAGCACAGTCCTCACTGGAACACTTGGCCTTTCTGGGTCAGCCAATGTAGTGGTTGCGAAGTAAACTGTAAATGGTAGGAGGCCAGGCGCAGAAAGCGCCACAGTTGTCCAATATTGTGGGGTACAGGCCAGTCTCTCACAGTGGCCACCTTAGTAGGGTCAGTAGACACCCCTGCTGCACTGAAGATATGGCCCAAAAAGGATGTCTCTCGTCGGAAAAGGTGACACTTCTTGGGATGGAGACGCAGCCCGGCCCGGCGAATGGCATGAATGACAACCTCCAGGTGGGTCAAAGCACTCTTGAAGTCAGCAGCATGAGAGAGGAGGTCATCTACTGTAAGTAGACAACACAGTGACTCTGAGGAATTTCAGAAAGGACCCTTCCATAAGGCACTGACAGGTGGCCGGAGTGTTGCAGAGGCCGAAAGGGCATGACTTTAAATTGCCACAGCCCTACTGGAGGGTTCTATGACGCCTGCATCTGCCATCTCTTTGGTCTTTTGTTCAACTGCAGCCCGCTTCAGACAGGGGTGAGCATAACCAATGTTGAAGTCATGTCGTACCAGACTGGTATGTGCACAGTCCTCGTCCCTGGCTGCAAAGATGTTGGCAAACCGCTCCAGTAGCTCCCGAAGCCTCCATGTCTGGTCTGCCCGCAGGCCCTCACAACTTCTCCGGTACAGGTCATCAACAGCTTGCTTGGTCTCGGCTGATGGCATTTTGGGTGGCAGTCATGATGTGGAAACTCCCTTTACCCTGGCTGGTGGTGATGGCATGGAGGGGACCCGAATGTTTGGCTGTGGAGACGATGCTTGCCTTAGTCCCTTTTCACAGGTGGGGTGATGTGTAACAGCCTCAGAACCCAGGAAACGTGTAGTTCTGTGAATGTCGACCACAGCCTCCAACTTGGCTAGCAGATCCAGTCCAATGATGCAGGGATTTTGTATGTTGGCCAGCTAGAACTTGTGATTCATTTTGTGGCTAGCAACAGTCACCTGGAGAGATCCTTCGCCTTGCATTCTTGTGCGTTCACCAGTGGCTGTGGTTATATAACGCTTAGTGGGTCTCAAACCCCATAGTCTTGGGCCATCTGTACTAGGTAGCGTTCCAGGCCGGACCAGCAAAATGGTGGACCCCGTATCCACCAAGGCTCTGCATGGAGTGCCAGTAGGGTAAAGTCCATGTACAGTCCATTTGTCCGGCCCAAGTGACCCAGACGCAACTGTGACATTGCAAAGGAGGGAGGATGAGTTGTGAGTGACAGTTCCCCCATTGTGCAACCCCGCTCTAGTTTGACGGAGGCTGAGGAGCTGGGCTTTGTGGGGCTGGTGCTGGGCAGTAACGTGCGATGTGACCTGGCTCTCCACACCGGTAACATCCTTGCGTAGGCTGCCAGACTGTTTTCCTGGCTCCTCATCGGAGTTGTTGCAGGGATGTAGTGGTGGCTTGGCGGGTGATCTCTTCATCAT
Organism: Echiichthys vipera; assembly: GCF_963691815.1. Taxonomy (NCBI): domain Eukaryota; kingdom Metazoa; phylum Chordata; class Actinopteri; order Perciformes; family Trachinidae; genus Echiichthys; species Echiichthys vipera. The sequence goes on along the minus strand of NC_139825.1, from coordinate 12,453,343 downwards.
CACTCCCCTCGTAGACCGCCTGACGTACTCGGTCTCTTGTGTTGGTGGGGCGGTCTTCCGTGGAGAGCACATGTTCAACCCGCTCTGCTTTAGTTAGGGCTGCCGTCAAGGTCTTTGGCGCATACAGGCAGGTATGTTCTGGAAGTCACTCTGGCTGAAGTCCCCAGACTAAAGCTTGGAGTGCCTGCTTGGAGTGCCAGCTCATCCTGCGCTGTGGCGTGGAAGGTAGGGTACCCGTGCCTGGCATAAAAGCGGAGATCCGCAGCGTATACACCCAGACTATGAAGGACCCCGATGGAATATCACAAACATTTTACTGATGATTTTCAGGCCACATCTCATATCTACTTTTGAAAAGTAACCCTCCCAACACTGCATGTGTTTTAAATCAATGTGTTTGTCCACCAAAATGGGCTCTTCCACTAGCGTTAATGTGGCACAATATATTTACAGATAGAAGAAGAAGAAGAAGAAGAAGAAGAATTACTTTATTAATCCCGCAACGGGAAATTCGATTTTTTCACTCTATTATTATTCATGTCACACACACACAGGCCCGAAATACACACACATGCACAAACAGGACCTATATACATGCATTTAATGGAGAGATGTCAGAGCGAGGGGGCTGCCAGGCGCCCCAAGCAGTTGGGGGTTTGGTGCCTTGCTCAACAGCACCTCGGCAGTGCCTAGGAGATGAACAGCTCACACAGTCATTTAAAACAGAGATATCAGTGTACCTTAACAGCAATGTTGGTGTGTTAACGTCAGTTCATAAGGTTTATGGAGTCAGTAACGTTAATGTAGGGACAGACGCACCTAAATTTACAGAGCTACAGTGTTGTAGATTCAGAACAAAAACTGTAGAACTGTAGATTTAAACAGATATATCCACTCCACGTACATGATGTAACGTTAGTGTAAATCACATCAATGAGTATAATGCAGTCAGATACAACTATACTAGTCCCCATAGACTCTATTAAAAATGGACGTAGCCTCTCTGCCAGGGTCCGTTCTCTCTACTTGATCCAATCATATTCGCCTCTGAGAACCACCATCTTGTCTGACTTTGACTCCTCCTCATTTCCTTTTAACAACAAAGGGCATTGGGGGAGGGGGGGGTACGTCCATCTAGGTGACGTTTACAGAATTAGCCACATTAGTTCACATTATCTCCACTGCCCGGGAGCTAGGCTAATGTTACTAGATAAACGGGAGTGGGAATCTCCGGCAATGATATGAAATAAATTTTGGGGGAAAAAAAACACCGGCTCGGTGAGTCGAGTGATGGCTGTCCCGTGTCTTTCTAGCGAAGACTACACTGCTATGATATGAAATAAAGTTTTGGGGAAAAAAACACAGGTTCGGCGAGTCAAGTGCAGGTACTCTCGTGTCCCTAGGGGAGATGACACCGGCACGAGAGTAAAGTGCAGGCAGCCAGCATTTATGATCTATGATTTAAACTGATATTCAACACAGTACCGTGCTCATAGACTGTAAAACACCGACCCTCATGGACCGAATCCTCCCGCTGCTCCAGATTAGCATCTAGTGTATGTGGGTTGCCAACTCCCTGACAATAAATTAAGGGACACATTATAGGCAGGGCCGTCTGGCTTCCTGGCGTAGTGAATCTTTTTAGCTCTTTTTTGTATATGTCAAGCGTTTTTTTTTTTTTTACTATTTGACTCAAACCTGAATTGAATTAGATGCATATTTGAGTGATATAAACACATAGAAAATAAATAATTATCAGCATTTTTTTTAATACAAAATAACAAAAATTAACAGAATTAATTAAATATATATCCTGCTTAACTTAAAACTGTATAAATTAATATAAAACAACATGAAGCAGAACGGTCTATTTATTTTTTCCGTCCGTACTTCTTCTGAGCTCTTGCTGCAGCAAGGTGCTGTTTGTCTTTCAGTGCCACAGAGTAAAAATCTGAGCAAGATAATTCATAATTTAGAGTGACAATGAATCATCATTCAACAATCATTCTATTGGCATTTTACATACTATTTTTGATTCTCAAGGTAATATTGGACAAAGTCTGTCCCTTTTTCAGCTCAATATGGGACGCATACTTTTGTTTCTGAGGCGCAGTTGGCTACCCTATGTATTTGTCATAGATAGCAGGCTGTACTGCAAGTCATGGTGCAAGTGCTGCTATTTAATTAGCATAACAAAGCTAACGTTAACACAGTGTGTTCCTAAACCATCTGTTTGTTCAGTTGATTGAAGAGCAAACCATCTTGTCACTTATGGAAACAACACCACACAACACCGCAGTGGAGGTCGAGATGACAGAGTTAGCATGCTAATCCTGACAACTAGCTTCCGGGGTGAAGTGACGGCCACAGGCTAGCTGTCACTACATCACTACATCTACATGTTCTAGCAATGCAACTACTCCTCTGAAAAAAACCCAGAAAAGAATGCAAAAATACCAATAATAATATTTTCATCTTTAATAGAGGAGAATAAGAACAATCCTAGATTTCTTTTCAGCACTGTAGCCAGGCTGACAGAGAGCCACAGCTCTATTGAGCCATGTACTCCTATAACCCTGAGTAGTAACGACTTCATGACCTTCTTTAATGACAAGATTATAACTATTAGAGACAAAATCAACTCGCTTGGCACAGATTTTTCTTGAAACCCAGGAACTCAGGAACCAACTGTACGACCTGATATGTTCTTGGACTGCTTTTCTACAGTCAACCTTAACAAATTAACATCTACTATTTCAGCATCAAAGCCCTCTACTTGTCTCCTAGACTCTATTCCAACTAGGTTACTTAAAGAAGTGATACCTATAGTTAGCACTCCTGTATTAGATATGATTAACATGTCCTCATCAGCAGGTTATGTACCACAGTCTTTTAAAGTAGCTGTAATTAAACCTCTTCTTAAAAAGCCCAGTCTTGATCCTGAGGTACTAGTCAACTATAGACCTATATCTAACCTTCCTTTTCTCTCTAAGATCCTCAAGAAATTAGTTGCCAATCAGCTGTGCGAGTTTTTACATAATAATGGGATATTTGAGGATTTCCAGTCAGGATTTAGAGCGAATCATAGCACTGAGACAGCACTGGTGAAAATTACTAACGACCTTCTTATAGCTTCAGACAAAGGACTTGTCTCTGTACTTGTCTTACTTGATCTTAGTGCGGCCTTCGACACTATTGACCATCACATCCTGCTACAGAGACTTGAGCATCTAATTGGCATTAAGGGAACCGCATTAAGCTGGTTCAAGTCTTATTCATCAGCTAGATCTCAGTTTGTACATGTTAAGGACACATTCTTTATGCATACTAAAGCCAGTCCCGGAGTCCCACAGGGTTAACGGTTAGCTCCATTCTGGACGTGCGACGCCGTGGACGTGGATTCCAGTACCTAGTGGACTGGGAGGGCGACGGTCCAGAGGAGAGGAGCTGGGTCTCCAGATCCCTCATACTGGATCCGTCTCTGATCCGGGACTTCTACCGGGCCCACCCAGGGAGGCCCGGTGGAGCGGTTATTAGTATTGCCTGTTTTCCCTGTAGTGTTTTTGCGTTTTGTTTGTAATTGTAATTAAATATTTGTTTGTACTTTTATTCTGTGTCCGTGTCTGCATTGGGTCCTCTCTTTGTGTGTTATCTCTGTACCGTTCATGACAACTTTTGTGGTTTCTTGCATTTCTGGAATTGTGTCTCTGTCTGTCTGTCTTTGTGTCCATCTGTGTGTCTCTCTCTGTCCATCTATTCTCTCTTTCTGTCGTCTTTTCTTCCTCCCCAACGGGTCAAGACAGATGGCCGTCCTCCATAGAGCTGGGTCCGTCCGATGTTCCTGCCTGTTATAGGAAGGTTTTCTTTGCCAACGTCCTCATTGGGGGAATTGTTGCGTCTATGTAAATCATAAATATGTCATAGAGTGTGGTCTATACCTACTCTGTAAAGTGTCCTGAGATATCTGTTGTTATGATTTGGCACTGTAAATGAAATTGAATTGAATTGAATTGAATTGAATGGACTCCCAAAAATCCATAAAAAAGGGGCCCCGCTCAGGTCCATTGTCAGCAGCATAAACTTGCTTACTCACTTACAAAATTGCCAAACACATAGCCAATATCCTGGCACCACTGGTGGGAAAAACCCAACACCACATCCAAAACTCCATACACTTTGTGAACAAAGTCTGAGACTTAAAAATGGATCCAGATGAAACCATGGTATCCTACGACGTGACCTCCCTGTTCACCTCTATTCCAACCATGGAGGCTTTGGCCACAGTAAGAGAGCGGCTCACACAGGACAACTCCTTGCATAACCAAACAAGTCTCAAACAAGACCACATTTGCCAACTTCTGTATTTATGCCTGAACACCACATATTTCCAGTTTAATGGCAAATTTTACAGACAAAAACATGAGCAATGGGTTCACCAGTATCCCCTATTGTGGCAAATCTCTACATGGAGGAAGAAGAGGACAAGGCTTTGAACTCCTTCAAAAAATAATACAGAGCCATTGGTTCAGATTTGTGGACGACACATGGGTAAAAGTCTAATCTAAAAAGAGGTGCAAACCTTTAACAAACATATAAACTCACTGGACAGAAACATCAGTTAACAGAGAAGATGTCAAGGACAATAGTTTTCCTTTCTTAGACTGTGACGTCCATATGGAGAATGACAGGAGCCTCCACACTGGGGTATACAGAAAACCCACTCACACAGATCAATATCTACTGAGTGACTCCCACCACCCCCTGGAACACAAGCTTGACCACAAGCTGAGAGATGCTTACGCTTGTGGTTACCCCAGCTGAACTTTTGTGAAAATGGCAGCTGCTTCCAGAAAGAAAACCAAAGTGGTTGAGAAAGAAATACAAAACAAGAGAAACAACAAAGTCATCTCATATGTGGCTGTGGTAAAAAACTACAACAAGCACTGCATCCCTGTGTATTTCAAATCAAGTAACACACTCAGACAGAGACTAGTGCATCCCAAGAACAGAACACTACACACCCACAAAAGCAATCGGGTTATGCTGTCTAATGCAACAAGGAATACAAAAATCTCTACATTGGAGAAATAAAACAACCACTGCATATACGAATGGCCCAACAGAGGAGAGCAAACTCCTGAGGCCTGGACTCTGGGAGAAGGAGAAAGCCCACTCCTTTGAGGACAACATTGTCCACATCCGGGACAGAGAGGACAGGTGGTTTGAAAGAGGAGTAAAAGAAGCCATCGATGTAAAAGTAGAGAAACCATCGCTAAACAGAGGAGGAGGTCTGAGATACCACTCCAATTTACAGTGCTGCCCTTTCAACCCTTCCCAGGAGATTAATTAATCTAACCTCAAAGAACAACTGTTCACAAATCCTCCTGTGACTATTTCAACTGTGGTTATAACCCAGTAGAGCACTAACAAAGTCGAAACCAACTTTCCACTGACGACTGTCTTGGGCACTTGGAGCACAAAGGGTTCCAGTGACATCATCGGCCCTGTGCACACCCTCACTAGAGGTTAAATAACTGGATCTCCACACCACACCTTTGGACCAGTCCCAGCCTGGTCAGATGCGTAAATGAACTGATGAAGCCTCTTGTATGAGAGGTGTAACATCTTCCAAGACAAAAAACCAAGTCCAGTTGATTTTTACTTAAATGTTTTGGGGACTACTAATTGAAAAACTTCATCTTCCTCGACAGAAAGAAGAGAGTCCGGCACAAACTTAATAAAAAACGGGCACAAAGAAAGTCACGTGTAAAAGATAAAGACGAAACTGGACTAAATATGAGTAAGAAAGTTAAGAGGTTACCAATAGAGGACAAGACTAGACTGAACTGGACAACTTTTATTACCAGGGTCTTTTTCGGCAAATACACTCATCAAATAAGCCATCAAGACAACAACTATTAAAAGAGATATGCCGGACAGTCACTAACAGTCGCTAACAGCCGAATACGGCTAACATTGATTAGCTCGGGGCAGTATGGTGAACGAATTAAAACAGCTTTTTTAACCACTAATACTGCTCAAGATAATACCAAACCTCTGCAGTAGCATGACAACAGTTCTTACACATTAAAGGAAGCCCCAATGGGCTCCTTCCTTTCTGGATTGCATTTGGTAATTGCCTTGGATGGACTTTACTATGAGAGGATCTGCTACCAGGGCCGCTTGGTTAATCTTTCTTATCACTCTTAATAAACTCTGGGTTCACTAACTACGTTGTTGGTGCTTCAGTTAATGTGTAAGGACTCTTATCATGCTACTGCATTGGTTTGGTGTTATCATGAGCAGTATTATTGGTTAAAAAAGCCATTTTAATCCGTACACCGTGCTGCCCCAAGCTAATAGGCATGTTTTAACTAGCCCTATAGAGTGGCCCCCCGGAATGTTTCAGGGTACACCCTCTCAAATGGCCATTCATGTTTCCATTACAAAAAAAGGCCTGAGAAGGATTTACGAGACTCCGGAGGTGACGTATCACTCTTAATGGGTTTGGCTCGCCGGTGATCAGCTGATGGGCTGATCAGTGATACAGCGAAGCACCTCTCTTCCTCTAAGTGAGAAATACAGAATAGTTGTAGTTTGATTTAGGGTGGCCCATATGATTCACTGATTCACTTGTTGACAGACAGGCTGTCATCCCGCTGCAGTACGGTGTGTGTGTGTTTGTGTATGTGTGTGTGTTTGCGTGCGCGCATTTGTTTCAGAGAGAGAGAGAGAGAGAGAGAGAGGGAGAGAGGTATGGAGAATGCAGCAACCACAGGTCAGAAATCCAATCCAGAATCCATGCACAGCTCATTTTCTACGCCTATGTTCTTTTATACCACTGGATGAAAGTGTCTACTTCACTATGATGTTGTGGCGTCTGTACTACTACACGTCACATCCCACTGAGAGCTACATACATTCAGAAATCCGGTAAATCTCAAGGGACAAAAGAGGCCCTCCGATAGGGCCTCACATGCAAATAAGGGTCGTTTTTGGCAAAATTCAGGATAGTCGACCATAGTGGAAACGCACCTAATCAATGTTAGCCGCATCCAGCTGTTAGCGACTGTTATCGACTGACTGGCATATCTCCGTTACTGTCTTTGTCCGTGGAAGACTCAGCTAGTGATGTCCAAATGAAGCTGCATGAACAATTAGTTGTATTTGTTGAGCCCACTAGAAAGAGCTCTTGGTTTAAAGAAAAGGGCTCAATGAATGATGATTCAGTGTGCTTTCAACCCTTTGTTGAACAGAGAGCTCTGTCTAGCTCTCTGTTCAAGAAAATAGTTCATGGAGCTTCATTCGGACATCACTAGACTCAACATATGCATTGTTTATGACCTGACCCTTTTCATTGTCTGTAATCAGTTTCATCAGATCCTATTAATCCCATGTTTAACAGCCTGCTTCAAAGATTGTTAAAACACTTTCAGCTTGTCTTGTAGAAAACTGTTAGAGCAACTGTCATTCTTCTTGGTTCCATCTCAAAGATCAAAAGATCAAAGTGAGAGAGAGAGAGAGGGAGAGAGAGTTAAATCCTCCAAAATGACTGTAAAGTTGAATTAACACCACTCTAAAACAGTTTTAAAACACTGAAGATTATAACAGTCATGAAGGTAGGACTTATTGCAGGACTGTATATGACTGCATTAGTTTTAGGTGTGGTGTAATAGATGCATTCCACTTTGCATAGATGAGGTTGTTGTGCTCCTCTTCCAAACCCAAGCCACTTTAATTTTGTGACTTTTAGTGGCTAACTGTCACTATGTACTATGACCGGTTGTTCGAGCTCTTTTCATAACCACTTCAGCTTTGTCAGTGTCTGTGAAGGTCATCAGTGAGCACTGGCAATGCTTCCTTCTGTGCAGCAACAGACAGTAGGCAGGCATACTTTGATGAGAAATTCAAACTGTTCCAAATGAGTTCTGTGGATTACCATGAGTAACTGTGCCATGATTTAAATTGCCTTTATATCATCACTTGCTCAGAGAACAAACAACTTTGACACATTTTGACCATGCTCTGCATATCAGAGAGAAGACAACCATCCATTGATTAAGCACATGAAGAAAACTAATCCACTTCGATTGAAACGCAAATCCTGACAGTTGTGTTGCACATCAAAACACCAGCAATGAGATTGTATTCTGGTTGTGATTTTGTTATCCAAATATGAACATACTGTAATACGTGAATGCAGTTCAGGGTTCCTTCAAGTTGAACCTTTCCCACTGACACGTGAACACAGCATAATAGCTATGACTAAAAAATGATGATTGTCCAATGGCAGTCATCCCAGAGCCAGACATCACCAAAATCTGATCAACAGAACCTTGGGCCCACGGCCATATGCCACGAAATTTAATCTAAATCCACTAATTAACTTCTGGGATATCTGGCTAACAGACAGATGACAACAAATGAGTGGAGATGTAACCTCATTTGTTTATTCAGGTAAAAATATTTAGCACAATACTTTAATCATCGCACAGGCTCACAGCCTTCTATTGCAAGTGTCATCTGAATGAAGTCTGCCAACGCATCTGGGTTAGTATAGTGGCTGATGTTGGGATAAAGCGAGCAAAGCAGTTCTGTCTTTGCATATACCTAAAAGCATGTAATTATGTTTGTGGAAGGAAAAAAGTTCCCTTCCAAACTTGCATACAAATTTCCAGGTAGAATTCTTTCATATAACTGCTATTTTCACTAGTAGCCCTATAACATTATCATACAACTAATTTGTTTCCCCAGTTATGCTGTGACAGGGAATTATGTTTACATACCATGTTTTTTGGGGGGTCATTTTAAGTCATACAGTTAAAAGGCAGTCAAAGTGGATGATGGCCATACAGAGCATGACTTTGATACCAGAGACAATCTGAGTTCAGCATGCAATTCGTTTTCAACAACAAAAGCCCTATGGTTAAGGGTGCTCTCATCTAAATACTGAAGAAAGATTGCCACATGGCTCTCACCCCAATACATGAAATAATGTTTTTCCAAGGCAACAACATGCATGCACAGCTGGACCGTCTATAAAAACAAAAGAAAACCATCAGAGAAACTCTTAAGGCACATACAGAGGGATAGTGACTTTACTTCTGCTCAGGTTGATATTTTTCAACTCTATCTTTACATAGCAAATATTTGTTTGCTGCTATATTAATGTTCTGAATATTAAGTGGCTTTTAATGTCAGGTTCCGGGGACCAGGGACTCAGATGCAGACAAGGGATTAGTGGAAACAAGAGAGTTTATTGAGCGGAACACAGATATGGCTTGAGGCAGTGCAGCAGTGGTGTCTGTGAAGGTTGGCGAGTCCAGGCTGGAGGTTTGAGTCGTTTGGCGAGGCAGGCAGGCTTCAGGCTCTGGGCTGGTGTCTGTGGCGAACACAGGAAAAACAGAATTAGCAACGTGCTTAAAAATAGGCTCACGAGTAGTAAGATGGCTGGCGTCTTCTCACTAGAATAAATACAACGATCCGGCAGGGTCTGGAAGGCTGCTCTGAGAATAAGTAGACGGGTCAATTGCCGTTGATGGGCTGCAGGTGTGTCAGCTGTCTCCTCGATGGGCTGCAGGTGTGTCAGCTGTCTCCTCGATGGGCTGCAGGTGTGTCAGCGGTCTCCTCAGTAACCACGCCCCCCCTCAGCAGCTTCCAGAGCAGAGGGAGAGAAAAGAACACAGAGACAGACAAAAAGCAAACCCACCAAGCACACCAAAAGAACAAAAGGAAACAAAAAAAAAACATAATCACACGCAAACAGAGGCCAGGGTCCAAGTCACAACCTGTGGGTCCTGACAGTACCCCCTCCTAGACGAGCACCTCCAGGCGGTCCTCCAGGCCTCTCTGGATTGGCGCGGTGGAAAGCCTGAATGAGGGGGATGTCAAGAACCCGTCGTCCGGGAACCCAGCTCCTCTCCTCAGGTCCATACCCCTCCCAGTCAATCAGGTACTGCAGGCCACGGCCCCAGAAACGGGAGTCCAAGATCTGGTGAATGGTGAATGCAGATCGGCCATCGATGAGCCGGGCAGGAGGAGGGAGCAGTGGGCTGATAAGGACCGGTTTGAGCAGGGAAACGTGGAAGGCTGGGTGGACCCTGAGAGAGCGGGGCAGCTGGAGACGGACCGTCAAGGGGATGATGATCTTCTTGACCACAAACCGACCAATAAACTTGGGAGACAGTTTCTTGGAGACAGCTTTCAGATGGAGGTCCCTAGTAGAGAGCCATACCTTGTCTTCTACTAAATATGTGGGTGCAGGGGTGCGATGCTGGTTGGCGTAGTGTTGGTTCTGGGCTGACGTTCTCAGAAGAGCAGCTCGGGCTCGAAGCCAAGTGCAATGACATTTCGGATGTACGTATGCCTGAACTGAGGGCACTGCGAGAGATATACACATATACACATTGAAATGGCGGAAGTGGGCAGTGTGTTGTGGGCGTACTCAACCCATGGGAGCTTAGACACCCAGGATGTGGGGTTAGAGGAAGCCAGACAGCGTAGGGTGGTCTCCAACTTCTGGTTTGGCCTTTCAGCTTGACCATTAGCTTGTGGATGGAACCCAGATGTTAGGCTAGTGGTGGCTCCGATTGCCCGGCAAAATGATTTCCACACAGTCGATGTGAACTGAGGGCATCTGTCAGCGGCAGACCATGAACCGAAAAAAAATCACAGAGATCAGGAGTTCTGTGGTTTCTCTGGCTGTGTGTAATTTGGGCAGAGGCAGGTAACAGGCAAACTTGCTGAATCGATCGACCACAGTGAGCACAACTGTCATACCTTTAGAGGGTGGCAGTCCCGAGATGAAATCCAAGGACATGTGGGACCAAGGGCGTCGTGGTACGGGCAAAGGCTGTAGGTATCCTGCAGAAACGCCTGCGCAGGAACGCCAGGGAGCGCGGCCACTCCCAAATGGCAACTCATCTTGGAGGAGTGCCCCCACTGCAACACAGCAGATCGGACAAATGGTGGTACAAAAAAGCAGCCCGGAGGGCCATTTCCTGGGTCCGGATGATACAGGTCTTGCGAAGGATGGTATCTGGTTTTGCCGTAACATTCTCCCTCTCAAACAGACGAGACAGAACGTCGGGCTTGGTGTTCCGAGAGCCGGGCCTGTAGGTGAGAGCAAACTTAAACCGACCAAAAAACAGAGCCCACCTGGCTCGACGAGGGTTAAGACGCTTTCACAAAGTGGATGTACTCTAGGTTCTTGTGGTCGGTCCAGACCATGAAAGGCTGCTCCGCGCCCTCCAGCCAATGTCGCCACTCCTCAAGTGCAAGTTTAACTGCCAGAAGTTTGCGGTTCCCGACGTCATAATTTCTTTCTGTGGGGACAAACGATGGGACAAAATGGCACTAGGGTGAAGCTTCTTATCCTCTGGGGAATACTGGGACAGGACAGCTCCAACCCCCACATCTGAGGCGTCCACCTCAACCACAAACTGGCGGGAAGAGTCTGGCTGAGTGAGGATGGGAACTGAGGTGAACCTTCTCTTCAGCTCAGAAAAGGCTCCTTCAGCATCCGATGTCCAGAGATATGGCCTGATAGGGGAAGTAAGAGCAGTTAGGGATGTAGCAATGCGGCTCTAGTTTCTGATGAAGCGTCTATAGAAATTAGCAAACCCCAAGAACCTCTGAAGCTGCTTCCTGTTCTCAGGCCTGGGCAAATCAAAAACTGGTTTTACCTTCTTGGGATCCATCCTACCCTGCCCCTGGGTGATGATGTGACCGAGGAACGTGACTGTAGAGGCGTGGAACTCATACTTCTCAGTTTTGACAAACAAATGGTTCTCCAGCAGGCGCTGAAGGACTTGGCGGACATGTTGGATGTGCTCTGCTAGATTCTGAGAGAAAATTAATATGTCGTTTAGGTAGACAAAGACAAATCGGCCTAGCATATCTCTCAACACGTCATTTATCAGACACTGAAATACTGCTGGAGCATTGGTTAGTCCAAAATGCATTACGAGATACTCAAAATGCCCAAGGGGTGTATTAAATGCCATTTTCCACTTGTCTCCTTAATGGATACGTACAAGATGATAGGCACTACGCAGGTCGAGCTTGGAGAAGATGGTGGCGCCCTGAAGGGACTCAAAAGCAGAGTTCATGAGGGGCAGAGGATATTTATTCTTCAGTGATATCTTTTAAACCTCTAAAGTCAATACACGGTCTGAGTGTCCCATCCTTCTTCCCTACGAAAAAGAACCTGGCTCCCAGAGGTGAAGAGGAGGGTCTAATGATGCCAGCTGCCAGTGAGTTGTGGATATACTCCTCCATTGCTGCCCGTTCCGGTCGTGAGATATTGTACAGACAGCTGCGGGGAATGTAGCTCCAGGCAGCAGATCGATGGCGCAGTCGTAGGGTCGGTGTTGAGGAAGAGAGAGAGCCTGTTGTTTACAAAACACCTCCAAAATTTCATGATACTCCATGGGGATTTGTGACAGGTCCAGCAGGACTGGTCCGGGCTCCTGGTGCGCGACAGAGGGGGACAGAGCAGATTGCAGACAACTGGCATGACAGGAGGGGCTCCAGTTACTGATCTTAGCTGTGGTCCAGTCAATGTTAGGATTATGTTTAGTTAGCCAGGAGTGCCCCAAAACCAGCGGTATGTACGGTGAATTTATGACAAACAATGAAATGTTCTCAAAATGGTTACCTGACAGTTCAAGCTGAACGAGACAGGTGCGTGAGGTGATTCGAGCCAATAGTCTGCCATCATAAGCGTTTGCCTCCGGCGGCTGGCCCAGTGGTTTAGTGGAAGCCCGAGCTGTTTCACGAGCAATGTGTCCAAAAAACTTTAGTCAATGAGGAATCAATGAGCGCCAGAAGCTCCAGACTCTGGCCCTTCCAGCTGAGGCTGGCGTGTAACTTAGTTTGAGCTCGAGGAGACACAGTTGTAGCTCGTCTGCTCGCTAGGGTGCCCCTCTTGGCTAGCGAGCCCTCCGGTTTAACGGGCGGCTCAGGCAGGTGGCGAGATAATGGCCGGACTGACAGCAGTAGAGACAGGTGTTATTGGCTCTCCGCCATTCTCGCTCCTCTGGGCTGAGTTGACTCCGACCCAGCTGCATAGGCTCGCCCTCGGGCAGTTCCCCTCGCGGCATGGACTCCGGAGGTCTAGATCTCACTGGGACTCTGGAATCCTCTCTGCGGCGAAGCGTGACATCACTGCCCAGACCTCGCCGCTTCTCCCTTCGCCGCTCCCGGCATCGATTGTCTATGCAGATTGATAAAGAGATTATTTCATCCAAGTCTTCAGGAACAGGGCAAGAAACCAATTCATCTTTAAGTAATTCACTTAGTCCATTAACAAAAGCTGCTGCTGGGATGTTTCATTCGACCCGCTCTCTGCTGCCAACGTCCGTAATTCAATGGCGTATTCCGCCACGCTCCGAAGCCCCTGACGAAGGGTAAAGAGTCTCATTGACGCATCTGCTTAATCTCGAAAACCTTAATCATTTCGGCAGTGAAGGCGGTACAAGTAGCTACGACCTGGTCCTGATTCCTCCAGTGAACCGAAGCCCACTCCGACGCGACTCCTCTCAGTAGTCCAATCAGGTAAGCCATCTTGGCTTACAGTTTGAATGCCTTTAAAGTTGATCGTGAACAGCAGAAAAGGGAATGCGTTTTCACTCTGCAGCACCAAAAAAAACATTGGGAATACATGTAATTTTCATTCTTGGGTACTGGCAAAATTAGATAATATTAAGCCATACATAATAAACCTAAAGCTTATTTTCATATTAAATGGAAACATACTGTGCTTGTGCTGTGACAGAATACATAATATTTCGATCAAAGCATAAATTAAACTCATATTACACACTTAACATGTAACAATATTAATGTGATGATTATAGTTTAATGACTTCATAACAATGAATGGTATATTTGATTGCATTTGATAGAGGCAACACACTCATACATTTATAAACACGAGATTTCCCTGCTAGAATTATTTTGCAACACTGGATTACATAATTGTTATTTTTCCATATTAAAAACTATTTAAATGAAATACAATCCTGGCTAAAGCCATACTTGTCAGTTAAGTTCCAATTGAAATAATCTTTATTGGGATTTTGTTTCAGATCCATATTTTAATGCTGATATTCCCTGCCAGCCTAGACATAAAGCGCATAACAATGGCCAACAGGCAACACACTGTATAGTTGACTTCAATCCTCTGTATCCCTTTGTGTCATTTTAATTGTTGTTATAATACTTGTTAATTAAATTAAATAGTTAATAAATGGATCATGACACACTTGTCATCCTGTTAACATTCAAAATTCAGACACATTAAGTGTTTAATGTTTTGAAATCTAAAGATTAAATGCCACATTATCATATGTTTTTATTCTAAATATGAAAAAATAACATTGAAGTGGCAAATCTTTGTATTATATTTGTATTTTTGTATACCACCCCACAACGATGGTGCACGTATGGCAAAACGTTCAGGCTTCTCATGATTAGATCCATTAGAATATACATTAAGATTTTATCTTAAAATCCAATCCACATCCTGGACAGAGATGACAGGTGGTTTGAAAGAGGAGTAAAAAGAAGCCATCTATGCAAAAGTAGAAAAAACCATCACTACACAGAGGAGGAGGTCTGAGACACCACTTATCCCCAATTAACAATGCTGCCCTTTCATCCCTTCCCAGGAGATTCAATAATCTAACTTCAAAGAACAACTGTTCACAAATGGCCTCCTGTGACTCCAACAACTGTCGTTAAGACCCAATAGAGCACTAACAAAGTCGAAACTAACTTCCCACCAACGACTGTCACTCTAACGAGGGTGGTTGGCACTTGGAGCACAAAAGGTTCCAGTGACATCATCGCCCTTGTGAGACGTTAAATACCTGGATCTCCACACTGCAAAGTTAGACCAGTCCCACCCTGGTCAGTTGCGTACATGAACTGATGAAGCCTCTTGGATGAGAGGTGAAACGTTTTCCTAGACAAATAACCAAGTCCAGTTGCTTTTGACTGAAATTGCTTTAGAGATAACACAATTGTGTTTTGTAATACCAGAAGGATAATACATACATGTTGTTGTGAAAGATACAGATACAATTGCAAGCATTTTCAAGGACCTCATCCAAAATTCCAGCACTTTTCAATATTTGAAAACACAACATTACAATTCAAGCATTTTCAAGGATTTCAAGCACCTGTACAAATCCTGATAAGGTCAGTTTTGTTGTCAAATGATACGTCACTCAATGTTACTACACAGTACAGTGGTAAAATGTCAGAAAGGAAATGTGATAGCGGAGCACAAAAAAGAAAAGCACAATGACTGAAAGAACAGCTGGACCAAGAACTTCTAAAGAATATTCCTAAATCGACAGCCTTTTTAAATGTAGGGAGTAAAAGTAAAAAGTAATCAGAAAAATAAATACTCAAGTAAAGTACAGATACCTGAAAAATCTACTATAGTAACAAAGTAAAAACACTTCATACTTGTCACCTCTGCTCTGGGGTTATGTGCACATATACGGTTGGATGAATCGCGGATCTATTACTTTCCCCCGCCTCCTGACTGATGTTATTTCAGCATTTTTCTACTTATATCCCTAAACTATCCGTAAGTGGTATTCACAGTGAAGACTTTGTACTCAATTTGAGTCGTGTTCACACTTTGCACTCACAGCTTTTTGATTCATACTCATAAAAACACTCCTAACCCACATCAAATTTCACAAACTCACAGATATGACTACAGCATTTTGTGTGCAACAACTTTTTTGACACACAAATTGTTAACATTATGAATATGAATTTGACAATTACGGAAACATCTTTTTGACAGCTGTCTTACTCCATATGTATCCGTATCCATTTATCATATGAATTATCCGTATCCGTACACGGAAGCCGAGTTGTCTTGAAATGGCCAGGGCTTTAACCAGTATGTTATTTTTAGCATGCAATTGATATGGGTTGATCGGAAATAGTTATATTTATTGCTGATTCGAAAATTATTTACAGGACAGCATCAGCATTGAGCTTCAGATCAATGGTTTTGATCACGACAGCAAACAAACTATTTACACAATGAGTTTTGCAACAATGAATACAACACACGTGGTTGCAATTATGAAGTAAAATGTAATGAACATGTGATCATTACAACAACTCTTTTGACACACAAATTATTAACATTATGAATATGAATTTGATAATTACGAATACATATTTTTGACAGCTGTCTTACTCCATAGATACAGATACAGATAATGTTGTACTCGCTCATCCCTATTTTTTAAACAATGTCATTTAAATGGATTCCCTACAAATGTCTAACATTCACACATAACCTCCACTTAGCTTTCCTTCATCACACAGCAGAAGATGTGCATGCACTGTAAGTGGATTTACCGCTTTGCGGAATTGTGAGGTAGGCTGCAGCAATAAACACATTTTTTTTTTTTCTGACACCCGCATTTTGATTTCACTCGAGTTAATTTGAATAGCACACTGAGGCACAATGGCTAATTGGCTGATCCATCTCAACATTATAGGCATTTCATACCACACTTATGTATATGTGTATTTTCAATGACTTTCAGTGTGGCATTACAATAATTCAGTTGAAGATTTAAAAAAAGTGATGGGATTGCAGAGAAATTAATTGTCATCGGGTACTCAAAATCATGCACAGGATGGCGGTTTGAGGGAGTTCATGATATATTACTGGTGTAAAATATACATTACTATGATAATGGTCATAAGATATTTTTTGTAACACCTCAGCACCCATTCCTTATTGAGATGGCATGCATTTTTAAGAGATGAGATGAAACCTAACCTTGAGTATTTACTGAATGCCTTTTAGCTTCCTTTATACTCCTCAAATCTGCAGTTCTCACTCATTTTGCCCTGAGGCCATGTTGATGCTGAAGGTGTGGGTATACAGCCCTAGAGACAGTCACGCTCCTCTTTCATTCATTTGTGTTTCATGTACTGATTCTTATCCACCTGTGCTCCCTCTCACAGAAGACACATCTAAGACTCAACGTCTAAATATTCATGAGAAGAAAATGGAAAGAGGACTGGAATCTTTGTTGATATGTTTTAATGTTTAACTGTCCAGGAGAAGCTTGCTGTGGGACTGTGATTGTAAGGGTGATATAGCGTCCGTTTATTACATGTCTCACCAAAGACTATACTTTGAATGTTTGGGACTGGGGCAACAGATTTTCTTTTGTCTTGCAGATAAACTGGCTTAACCGTTACAGCAGGGTATTTTTTATTTGTATTTCTTTAACCATATGAGGCGCTTTTGTGTCTTGGTTGCGTAAGGACAACAGCACCTGTAAGTGTGTGTGTTTCCATGTAAATGTATGTGTGTGTGTGACAGCATATTTGTATGTATATCTGCACATCCACAGAAGCCTCTGTGTGCTAAAGTATGTGGGTGTGATGTGGATTAGTTTGAGTGAATACTGTTGTGTAGTGTAGCTAAACCCTTAAATGGGATTAATGCAAGGTGGGCTGGTAAAATGAAAGATGCCATTTACCTTGCGTTTGTGTTTCAACCTGGGTTTGCTGCCTTCTGTTAAAAGTAATTTATTTGACTACAGTATATTTGCTTATGCAATAGTAATGTGTGTGTGTGTGTGTGTGTGTGTGTGTATGTGTGTGTGTGTGTGTGTGTGTGTGTCTGCAAAGAGGTAAAAGTGTGTGCAAGGTAATTCATTGTTGACAATAAAGCCAATATCCAAGTACATGCAAACAGTGCAAGGCGATGCAGCTACTTAATTTAGAAGATACAACTTAATTTTTCATCACATGCAATGGTACACAGTACAATGTAGAAAGCAAAGTCTCTGTATTTAACCCATCCTTGGCATTAGAAATCCTCTCAAACCTGAGGGCATCCGGGGACATGCTCCCCCAGGGGGGACCCCCCCCCCCCCCCCCCCATTTATGGCAGCTATGTGCACTATATTTTAAAGCCATAGATAATAGACAATAATAGTCTGCCAAAATATGTCCATCATTTGGGAAAAACATGGCTGTCAAGGGAAAAAAACATCCTGTTGAGCCTACATACCATTGTGTTTTGTTATATAATATTATAATTGTATAATTAAAATTTTAATTCAATTCAATTCAATTTTATTTATAGTGCCAAATCATAACAAAAGTTATCTCAGGACACTTTACAAACCAGGTAAAGTCCACACTCTATGACTTATTGATGATAAACATAGACCCAACAATTCCCCCGTAGATTACGGTGGCAACGAAAACCTTCCCTATTACAGGCAGGAACGTCAGACAGACTCAGCTCTGTGGAGGACAGCCATCTGTCTTGACCGGTTGAAGAGGAAGAAAAGGAGAGAGAAAGAGAGAAAAGGCGGACAGATGGACAGAGAAAGACAAAGACAGACACAAAGACAGAGACAGACACACTTCCAGTAACTAAAATAATATCTATAGCAATGTGAATATGACTTTATATGTTATGGCAGTTAATACAGCAGAATAGTAGAAACAAGCCCAGTTAAGGTTATAGATTATAATAGTAGCAGGAAGCGTCATGCAGGACCACGGCAGCAGGCACCACCACGATCAGCAGAGACCTGCGAGACGACAAAGAACAAACAACTCCAGGGAAGAAGTTGAATTAGTAGCATGCACTGATGAGACATGAATGATACAGAGAGAGAGGAGAGAAGCTCAGAGTATCTGGAAAAGTATTATCCCACGGCCTATAGCAGCATAATTAAGCAGAACAAAATCAGCTTAAAAATGACAACATTGCTAAGGGCTTGTAAGCCCTATGGGGACAGTGTCTGTATTCCGAATAACACTTGGGAGTTTGTTCCACAGGAGAGGAGCTTGGTAGCTGAAGGCTCTGCCTCCCAATCTACTTTTGGAGACTCTGGGAACGACGAGTAGACCTGCATTCTCAGAGCGCAGCGATCTAGTCGGGTAATACAGTACTATGAGCTCTTTAATATACGACGAAGCCTGACCAATAAGAGCTTTGTAGGTAAGGAGACGGATTTTAAATTATGTTCTAGATTTTACAGGTAGCCAGTGCAAAGAAGCTAATACAGGAGAAATATGTTCTCTTTGATTTGTTTTAGTTAGTACACGAGCTGCAGCAGTTTGGACCAACTGGAGATTCTTAACAGACTTATTGGAACAGCCTGATAATGAGTTGCAGTAGTCCAGCCTAGAAGTAACAAATGCATGGACTAGTTTTTCTGCATCTTTCTGAGACACAATGTTCCTAATTTTCGCAATATTACGCAGGTGAAAATATGCAGTCCTTGTTGTTAATTTTATGTGTGAATCGAAGGACATATCCTGATCAAAAATAACACCCAGATTCCTTACTGTGGTGCTGGAGGACAACACAACATCATCCAGAGTAACAATATATTTAGCTATTGAGTTTTGGAGGCCTTTGGGGCCAAGTACAATAACTTCAGTTTTATCTGAGTTAACATCAGAAAATTGCAGGTCATCCAGCTTTTTATTTCCTTAATGCACATTTGAAGTTCATCTAACTCAGGGGTGTCCAAACTTTTTGCAAAGAGAGCCAGATTTGGTCAGATGAAAATGAATCGGGGCCGATCATTTGGCCTGACATTCCTCGAACCATTACCATCGTAAATTAATACGTAAATATATAACTATATGATACACTCAGCCAAAAAAAAACACGAGAAAAAAAAGGGCTTAAAAAATTATGTTTTTAAATGAAACCTTCGAATATATACAATAAATCAATTGAATATTTGAAGGTTTTATTTAAAAACTTTTTTCAAGCCCTTAATTTACTCGAGTTTTTTTTTGGCTGAGTGTATATATAATTATATCACTTTGCTGTCTGCAGATAGGTCGATACTGCAAATGAGAATCTGTTGTCAACTGCACTACCAGGATAGTTAAAGTAAAATAATAATAAATTAAATATCAATGAACTATTTTATGAAAGTTGACTGAAATTTGCGTTACATTTATTGATTTTGTTTTAACAAATCACATTCCAGTGCTTTTTGACACAGAATAAGTAAAGTCTAATCAGATAGCAGAAATGTGACAAAACTGTGGTCTGATAGTCACAAAAAAGCATTTCACTGAGACATTGGAGTTTATTCTCCTCAGAATAAAAAAATTACCTGCATTAATGAGAAGGGTGATATTGGTGTCTGAACTGCAGTAAACAGGCCAGGTCTGGCTCAAAAGCAGTTGTTTTGATGCGCAAGATGTCGCGCAGGTGAGAGTCACTGAGTCTTGTCCTCATGCGGTTCTTGTTAATGTTCATAACCAAAAACGTCTTTTCGCACAAGTATGTCGAGCCAAACAAGCTCAGCATTTTCTTCGCAAATGTACAAATCTCTTGGAACCTGTCTTTGTCCAGCTGGCGGTAAAAGTTGACGAGAGGGAGTTGTTGGTAGCGATTGTGATACTCCACGTCACACTGCAGCTCAATGAGCTCCAGTTGCAAGTGGTCTGGAGCTTCATTAGGATCCACGGAAAAAGGGGAGAAAAAAAGTGTGATCTCCTTTTCAATAGTTGCAAAATCCCTGAAACACTGCTGAAACTCCTCATTCAGAGATGAAATGTTTTCTGCATACCTTCTCATTTGCGCACAAAAATTGTTCTCTGGAAAACTGGTCGTAATTTCCTTCAGTGATGGAAAATGTGCGGTATTGGGCTGCGCTTGTGTCAGGTGCCTTTGGAAAAGTAGCGGCTTTGTCCCAAAAGGTTTAATGTTTGAATACAGTTGGCTTACCACTGCATTTGGCCCTTGATGGCGGGTGTTCAGTGCGTTCAGATGTCGTGTTATGTCAACCAAAAATCCAAAATCAGCCAGCCAAACAGGATCGGAGATTTCCGGCATCGGTTGTCCCTTTTGTGCCAGGAACTGTCCGATCTCCTTTCTGAGGGAGTAGAATCGCTGCAGTGCAGACCCACGACTGAGCCATCTTATGTCATTGTGATACACAACATCTCCATATTCAGCGTGGATGTCGAGGAGAAACTGCTGAAACTGACGGTGGCACAGGGCTCTGGAGCGAATATAATTAATAGCCTTTATCACGGGTTTCAGCACATGATCGTATTTCAGATGTTTGGAACACAGAACCTGTTGGTGAATAATACAGTGGAGTTTTATAGCTTTACCTCCTGCTTCGCTGACTTTTTTGCAGACGAGCGTTGATAGCCCACTTTGCTCACCAACCATGGCAGGTGCGCCATCCGTCCGTAATAATCACGGTGATTTTATTCCATTGTAGTTTCATGTCATCTACGGTGGAACAAATAGAAGCAAACAAATCTATTCCTCTTGTTTGGTCTTTAAGGCTCTGAAGGTCAAGAAGCTCTTCACTCACGTTCATTTCATTGTCCACTCCTCTCAAAAAAATCAGTTACTGAGCGGTGTCTGACGCATCCGTGCTTTCGTCGCAGGCTAATGAGAAAAAGTCAAACTCCACTCCTTTTGCCTCTAACTGTCTCTTGATATCAGATGAAATTTCTTCAATCCTTCGTGCCACAGTGCTACGACCCAGGCTAACATTGGCAAAGTCTTGCTTTTTCTCCGGACAGATTTTCTCCACCATTTGCATCACGCAGTCTTTAATAAATTCACCCTCCGTGAAAGGTTTGCAGTGCTTGGCAATTAGCATTGCCACCTCATAACTCGCCTTTGTAGAATTTTCATTTGATTCACGGGCTCTTGTGAAAAAACACTGCTGCGCTATCAAAGCAGCTTCCAGTTGCTTTAGTTTTTCGGTGCGTTCGTTCGCGGTTAGCTTGTCATAGTTAGCATGTTTCGTCTGTTAGTGCCTCTTAATATTAAATTCTTTGAAAACAGCCACAGTCTCTTGGCAAATTAGGCAGACACAATTGTTTCCTATGTCAGCGAAAAAGTACTCCGATTTCCATTTGTCCTTGAAACGGCGGCCCTCGTTGTCAACATTCCTCTTTTTCGTACCAGCCGCCATTTTGGAAATGGCCTAAAAATATTCCACAAGGGTTAAAGTTCGTCATACTCATGCGTAAATATGCTGTTAGCTCATTGGTCACAGAGCAGGACAGAAGTTTACCGTAAAGTTTTATAAAAAAAGTGCTCTGTTATTTATTTTCCAATGGCAATTTTCGGGCTATTTTTTACTCTCACAGTAATATGGGACACAGCGCGTCTTTTTCAGCTCAATAGAGAACGGGTGCTTTTATTTTGAAGAATTAAAAATCATTGTGTGAAGTATCATAATCATGTGTTAGTATGTGTATTAGTGATGATTAATAATAGTGTGATAATCAATGATTGAAGAATTAATAATCATGTGTTAGCGTGTGTATTAGTAATGATTAATAAGAATGTGATAAGTGTGATTATTAGGTATGATCATTTAAAAGTGTGATAGTGATTACAAATTCAAGCTCAAACTTTTCTGCTTCCAGCAAAGCACACAAAGCACACAAACTTTTGACTCAATCTGTTTCTGCTTTCTCTGCACAGGAACAAGTCAAGGTCACAAAGACAATGAACTAGCCAGCTTGCACAAACGCAAGTGGCAACTAGGTTGAGATTATACCAAAACAATACCATATAAGGAGACAGGAACAACCATATAAGGAGGTAGGCTGTAGGGAGGATGAGAATATGTGTTTCCTTCACAGATAAAGAAGAAGACTCCTGTGGTCACAGAGGGAACCCCTATGCGTGGGTGTCGAAAAGAAGGCGTCCTGACGGCTGTTTCAAAAATACACATATGCATGCACAAGCAGACACATAACCACGCCTTTGTAACAAGTTTATATGCTGGAATAGTTAGAATAGATATCAGAACTTCTTGACTCTGATCACGGGTACTGTGTGTTCACAGTTACTCTAGATAGAGAATAGAACATTTCTCCAGACGTCTGTATCATTCCGATGTCATCCTGCTAATAAATGCCTGCTGGCGCACTAAACTACCAACGACTCTGCTGACTCCAGGAAGCCTCCTGTAGAATTTGAATTACGCAATATAGACTCTGTGAGGTCCTTCTGTATTGACTAACGTATTGTGTGTTAAATTCCTACAGTTTCTTAATACGGACGATTCTGTTTTTCAATGTCAAGTAGTTATGAGAGTGCAGCCACAGGTCTACTGCCGGCTTATGGTGAAATAAAAAATTGCTTTTTCGTATGTGTGTATTGTTTACTGTGGGAAACTGTGCTGGCGGGCCACATATTATTGATTTTATGATAGGATGCTACGGGCCGGTGGAAATTTGGACACGGGCCACATTTGGCCCGGGGGCCGGACTTTGGGCATGTCTGATCTAACTGATCGGTTTCTTCTGGTTTGATCGACAAATATAATTGTGTATCATCAGCATAACAATGAAAGTTTGTAGAGTGCTTCCTTATAATATTTCCTAAGGGAAGCATTTATAAGGTGAATAGAATTGGTCCAAGGACAGAACCCTGTGGGACTCCGTGACTAACTTTAGTGTGAATGAAGGATTTGTCATTAACATGTACAAACTGAGATCTATCTGATAAATATGACTTAAACCAGCTCAGTGCGGTTCCTTTAATGCCAATTAGATGCTCCAGTCTCTGTAGCAGGATGTGATGGTCAATAGTGTCGAAGGCAGCACTAAGATCTAGTAAAACCAGCACAGAGACAAGTCCTTTGTCTGAAGCTATTAGAAGGTCATTAGTCATTTTTACCGGTGCTGTCTCAGTGCTATGATTTATTCTAAATTCTGACTGGAAGTCCTCAAATAACTCATTATTATGTAAAAAGTCGCTAAGCTGATTGGCGACTAATTTCTTAGAAAGAAAAGGAAGGTTAGATATAGGTCTATAGTTGGCTAGTACCTCTGTATCAAGACTGGGCTTTTTAAGAAGAGATTTAATTACAGCTACTTTAAAAGACTGTGGTACATAACCTGCTGATGAGGACATGTTAATCATATCTAATACAGGAGTGCTAACTAAAGGTAACACTTCTTTAAGTAACCTAGTTGGTATAGAGTCTAGGAGACAAGTAGAGGGCTTTGATGCTGAAATAGTAGATGTTAATTTGTTAAGGTCCACTTTAGAAAAGCAATCCAAGAACATATCAGGTCATACAGTTGGTTCCTGGGTTCCTGGGTTTGAAGAAAAATTGGTGCCAAGCGAGTTGATTTTGTCTCTAATAGTTATAATTTTGTCATTAAAGAAGGTCATGAAGTCGTTACTACTGAGGTTTATAGGAATAAATGACTCAATAGAGATGTGGCTCTCTGTCAGCCTGGCTACAGTGCTGAAAAGAATTCTAGGATTGTTCTTATTCTCCTCTATTAAATACGAGTAATAGGCTGCTCTGGCATTACGGAGGGCCTTCCTATATATTTTTAGACTTTCATGCCAAGCTAAGCGAGATTCCTCAAATTTAGTAGAGCACCAATTACTTTCTATTCTATACTATAACAGGTATAATTGTTCTACCGCTGTCTTCATCATTCTGACACAATAACACCACAAATATTTAGGATAACTTATTTTCACTCTTGCCACCTAAAACGAGGCAAAATTGTCTCATGTTACTATTTTTAACTTTGATACCATAGGTACGGTAGAAATTTGGCATAAACAGCATAACTAATCTGGAAACCTAGTTTTTATCTAAAAGCTGATTTGCCGGTCCTGTCAGGCTGACTGATGTGAAGACAAAGTTGAAGGTATTTTTAAAACCTAAAGGATTCTGGGCTTTATAGAAAACATTCAGGACTGGAGCACCAAAAGCCACCCTCCCACTCTGCCCATGTAAAGCTCCAGGGGAGCTACTTAAAGTGTAGACTCTTGCACAAGGACACTCCTACATGCAGACGGTAGGAGCCATGGATCGAACTGTCAACTTTGTGATTAAAAGATAACCTGCTCTAACTCTGAGGCAACAGTGGTGGTGTTTTATAACACTGTCACAAGGAATGTAAATTCATACATACTTTAGAAATGACCTCCAGGGTCCATATTTTGAAATATTTATTACTAGACAGAGGGGTCAGTTTAAGTCACAGGATTTTACAGCCTCACTTACCATGAATATATTCTACCACTTCTGAATGACTCACAGTAGAATAAAACTATAATTTTTGTGTCTGCTCCACTTCTTTGCTTTAACATCGCCTTGGTTGCTTGAAACCAGGACTATCCTTAAAACTGAAAAAATTACTCGAGAATGAGAATAGAAACGTGGGCCAAAGCTGTGCAAATACTGGGATGCCTTGAAACAGCTGTTCTCAAGTTTGACTGCTCCCATTTACATCACCATGCATCCTAACATTGTATTGTTCAGCATGAGTATTGGTATGGCCTGACATGTTTATTTTTTCACCTGAGCGGTTGTTAAATCAGCAAAGATGTTCAGAGCTGAGGAGATTAAATTGTTTCTTCAATATCAAGTCAATACCAAGTGAATACTTGTAGAGAATTCAAGGGAAGTGGGGTATTTTTTATATTTGTCTTTCCCTTCCCTGAAACAATACCAGAAAAATGGATAAACAACCACACAGTTATTCTAATAAGTAATTTGCAAACAATTTAATTATTTTTTGGTTAGAGTCAGTTTATGAATGTTCCCACTGCAGGGACTTAAATTAGTGCTACAGCTGCAGTAGTAGTGCACTTGAACACCCATCTGCATTTTATAGCCTTGCTGCATTTAATTGCAGCGGCAATGCATTTTCTTTCCACAAAACTCTGCATTCACTGAGCGTTGTTTAGATATGACAGGCCAACCTGTATGTGATCAGTCATTCCCCCGTGTATTTTATTGGCAGCTGATTTTGCAGAGTTTAAGCAATCAATTTCACCCACTGAAGTCTTAATCTCTGGTGACTTATTTGGCTGTACAGAGGAATTTAGATGAAGGGACACATACAGTGGGACTACTCACATAGCAATCTGAGTCAACATCAACAACCTGAGCTTAAGATGAGAGGAGCTGTGAAGGATGAGTGTCTCAGTTTCTTAATGCACCATCTGGAACATATAATGTAGTGCTTAAATGTCTAGGAAGTATAAACAGGAATAACTGTATCTGTGTAATAGTTGTTAATGGAAGAGGACACTAGATTGTAGGATTTTTAGTCTGCAGAGTAAGTAATCTCTGATTTACCCTATATGCTGTACTCTGCATGTGTCTGGGCTAAAATAGCTAGGTAGTTTGAGGTACACAAGTATTACCTCTTCTGAGGCCGTTTCGCTATCGAGGCAGGATTGGTTGTAGGCAACACTAGCTCATGTTTGTGTCTCATGGCCCCTGCATGGATACTTTGACATTCACATAAAGAGCAAGCTTGGTAAAGCCAGTTATCTTTCAGACCAGTGACAGCAGTGGTCAGGTGGCTGGGAGGGGATGGGGATGCGTCCTTCAGCTGTTTGTGATTGGCTCTTAGACAGGACAGCAAGGATGAAACCTCCTCGGGGAATGAGTGTCTTCATTACCAGAGCCTGCTGCTGATGAATGATGGTTTAAAGTCTACTTCATATGGCTGGCTAGATGGTATCACAAAAGAGCATATGGGCCCTTCCCCCTTCTTGTGATTTTTACAATGAAAGCCATAGACTGCCTTGATATTTGTCCCTTAGAAATAGAAACATAGTGGGCCTCTAATTGTGACAGTTACTATTAAGGGACTGCACATCAGATGCACTGAAAGCATACAAAAAAAAATGTCTGTGTTTATGTATTTGCAGAGGTTAATCATTGACTGAGTATGTGTGACCTTCTGGCTCCACCATTTCACTTGGATTTCAAATTAAGTATAACAAGCAACTAATAACAAATACATACATACTTAAATATGTTGTTCGCCTCCTGATATATCAAAGTCAGGTGTATGGTACACATAATTAAACTTATTTGCGAACAGAAAATAATGATGGCAATAGATTTTGTTCAATATCTGCAGTATTTTTAAATAGCAATATATCCAATTTCTCTTTGATAACATGATTTTCTTGTTCCTTTGCTTTGCTACTAAATAGGTTCTGGCAAATACTTTTCATTTGTTTTAGTGTGCAGTCATGATAGGGAAAAAAGACCAGAAGCAATAGCCTAAGGTAGTGTCAGCTTTTAATTCACTTATTTGTGTTCTGCTCGTCCCCACCAGTCTCCTTGAAACTGACATGATGTGTTAAAACCTAAATACATAATCTGTGCACCAATGACCCCACCTCCAAAGATATTATGTAGGAGGTGAGGAGAATCAGGCAGTAGTTTGAAAGTTAAGGTTTTGATTGCCTTGACAAAAGTT
The DNA here is from genome assembly GCF_963691815.1 of Echiichthys vipera. Classification (NCBI taxonomy): domain Eukaryota; kingdom Metazoa; phylum Chordata; class Actinopteri; order Perciformes; family Trachinidae; genus Echiichthys; species Echiichthys vipera. Next base: position 12,426,061 of record NC_139825.1, on the reverse strand, counting down.
GCCTTAAACCTTTTTTACCCTAAGCCTTGATGTGTTAAATAATCAAATAGTTAGTAAAATTCTACCCTCTTAGATCATACACTATGATAAATGTCATGATCCTTGCATCATAAATTCTACATTGTGACCTTTACATTGTTTATGAAAAACTTGCATTCATATAGACATGTATATGTTTGGAATATTATATTCAGTGTTTGAGCTCTTCAGTCACTGCATGCATAACCAAGCAAAAAGTAATGAAAAAAAAACCTCTTTTCTTTTTCTCAATCCAAAAATGATGCAAATGCTACAGCGTAGTAAGGTGTGAAAGCAGTTCTTGTCAATTCAGATGCTGCAGCCCATTCCCTGTAATGAAAAAAATATTTTTAGTTTATATGATCCTGTTAGACACAAAATCATGCAAATGGAAAGTGTCCTGGTCTCAAAATGTGTGTATCCACATGACAATTGGTAACATTTAAATGTATGGCCCACCTTACTTTCGGTCTCACATTGTCTCTTTGCAATGCATGTAGCACACTCTTTTTAATGTATCTATGTTGGCTACAATTAAAATGTCTCTGCAATCTTCCAACTTCCAAACTATTTGTACAGTTACACTGCGAGGGGAAAAAGTGCTCTGACTTGTTTATATTTCATTAAACCAATCACTATAGAACAGAGTAAGTGAGAACTTGTCTGACTCAGACTGCCTCTTGTTGTGTGCTACATGTGTAAAATAGCAACATCAGACAGTGTCTGCACTTGACTGTTGAACATTGTCTGGAGTTCATATGAGTAATGGCCAAAGATAGCAGAGATAGTGTAAGGGAAATATAATTATATCTAGGTAGCCAGTGGCAGGCTTATACTGTGCCAACAGTCTGCATTCCGTGAGTCAGACTAGAATTTTGTGCTGAGCAGTTTTTAAGTATTTCCGTCATTACTTCATGATTATGTCTTATTCTATACCATTAGTGATGCTGGCATCTTAAGTGTCTGAACTGAGCATGTACTTATGTAAGTAACCTTAAAGATTTGAGCTGTATGGGATGGAATTAACTTCAAACACAAACTGCTTTGACAAGGTGTATTGAGTATTAACATATTAACATACATATATTTATATAGCAAAAATAATAAATAATGCAAAAAGGAATTGGGAAACTATAAAAATTCTAAAGGAATATGTAGGAATAAATACGTTATTTGATGAAAGAGCAATGTACTGACTTGTTGTATTGGATTTTACCTCCAATAAAAGGTATATGTCATTTTTAGGGCCTGGTGTAGATGATCCCGTACAACTAAATTTCATTCTCACTTTTAAAGGAAACCTATTTTTCCACAGACTTTATCAAGGCCAGAAGATATAAAGCTTCATTCCTTCACATCTCTGGTCGCATTAGCTCCCGGGCAGTTGAACAACAGATGTTTATAACTGACAGAGTAAAGGATCAGTAACCATTTGACATGTCCTATTGGCTTTTGGGTTTCAATACATGGGCTGCGCACAGAGCTCAACTCTATTATTATGTTTCTCATTTGCTACGCAGCCCTCCAACAGGTATAAACTACATAGAACTGTGAACCTGTAGAACCATGCATTTACACTGATGGGTTCTGTGTAGCAGGTAAAAAACCCAGCTGCGGCCCATCTACATACACTGCACATTTGTTCACCATGTATTTTGACTGTAAAGCACTGATAAACTCTGCTGTAACCTATCCAGGTATAAATTAGTATTAACCTGCCATTCAAGTTGCATAGATCATGTAGAAATGAGGGATTACTAATTAACTGCTCAGTATGTTGTATCACTTTACTTTGGGGTGCACAAAAAGCCTTATTCATAGTTATTCAGGAATTATTCCTGAAGAAAGTGGTCAGTAAAAAAAGTAATTATTTCCTCATTTCTTTTCAACTGAGCACTGTTCAAAGCCCTGAACACAATGCTGAATGTATAACTGCTCAACTATAATATTAGTGTCTGGTGGTTTTGTTTTGATGTTTCTGCTTCATAAAGTGGAAGAACTTTACCTCTTATATGATAAAATGTTTTTTCCAGTGGGTCGCTATCTACTGCTCCATCATTATTATGATAATCTGTCACGGTACATCAAGCAGCTGCTAGCTTGTGAATTATAAAGATAATTAATGGAAAATATTTGTCAGAGTGCATCTGCATGACCCTGACATCCATTGTTTTTAGCCACAGTACCACTAGTGCAAGTCACACAAGGTGGTAAATATTTACCACCCAATACTTTTAATTAGTCACCTTGACATGCACTTTGTGGCATGAATACTTACTCAAAGTACTGAGAAGAATAATGAAATACAGTGGACTTAAGTACTATTTTGAGTAGGGATGCATGATATAAACCGGCACTGATATATACAGTAGGAAGCCAAACTGCTTTTATTGACTCAACAGGCAGGTAGAGTCATGCACCTTTAAAGCTTATTTGTGAGCCATGAATAAAGACATAGAGTATTGAGTATTTAATATATTGACATGCCTGATTTAACAGATTATGTCAAAAATTTCAAAATGCCTTAAAAAAAATCTAATGTATTCTTTTTAAGTTTGTTAGGAAAAAATAAATGAACATTTAAAGAACTTTGTTTTTGTTGTGTTAGAAATAGTGATGTGTGTTAGATATGGTTAAGTTAGAGCTACATTATATGATATTAAAGTATCTTTCCTCACTACATCTTAGCCTTTCTTACCATTAGGTGTGCATAAACTATTATGATCTGAATATCTTACCTTATCTGTACCGGCCATGTGATGCAGGTAATTGGCTGGCTGAAAAGAAAAGTTGTGCATCCCTAATTTTGAGATACCTGTGATTACTTGATGAGCTCCATGTTCTGCTATCCAAGACTTAATTGATCCTAGGGGTAACTTCACAAGCTAACTAGCAGTATGTAAAGTAATTAAGGTTAGCCCCATATTTACCAGGTGCAACATTAAAGTGATGTACACATGAATGCAAGAATTATAATAAAATAATAAATTATATGATTCTGAAATCGCACATTCTGCATAATGCAGGGCTCCAGACTGACTTTTTTCACTAGGAGCACTGTGGCCCCCAAATGAAAATTTTAGCAGCCCAACTAGAAATTTTAGGGGTACACACCGTAAATCCATTATAGATGCAGAAATTACAATGTGCTGTTTTAAATTCTGCGTAACATTTTTATTGTGCACTTTTGAAGATGCAACATAGAAGGTAAACCGGCGCAATGACAGTACAATCTAAAAAAAAAATACCATACATTCAGAATAAGGAGTGTGCTCAGCTCCCACAGAGCAGACATGAAAACTATTTTGGTTTAGTAAATGTGAATGAATGAATGAATGAATGAATGAATGCTTTATTTCAAACATATGAAAAAAAATAAATTACACTTGAAACACGAGTCATTAAAAACACTTTGTATGTTTGAAAAGGAGCAGGAAGAAGCATAAGCTTATTAATTCCTACCCCTTCTCCACTTAGTATCTATACTATAGGTTTTCTTACTTCCTGTGTATCCTGTTTCTTTTATTTATTTTTTAAATTTATTTTTTAATGTATTTATTTATTAATTGAATTTATTAATTAATTTATTTATTTTTTTAATACGCTCAACAAAACCAACAATTCCAACAAACAAACAAACAATAACCGCTTGTGTATAAATAAATAAATGACAAGTATGGCAAAAAATGAGAACCCTAGTGTTTGTCACACCCCTCTTCTTCCCTGTACCTTGTAAACACCATCCGTTTGTACTGTTGTTTGAATTTGCTCATGGTTGGACATTGTCTGAGCTCCTCCGCTAGTCTGTTCCACAGTTTCACTCCACATATTGAAATGCAAAAAGTTTTTAAAGTTGAGCGTGCATACAGATGTTTTAAATTCAGTTCCCCCCTGAGATTATAACCCCCTTCTCTCGGAAAAAAACATGCTTGAATATTTACTGGTAATGAGTTGTTTGTTGCTCTATACATGATTTGTGCTGTTTGGAAACTGACAAGATCAGTGAGTTTCAGTATTTTTGATTTTGAGAATAAGGGGGGAGTGTGCTCTCTGTACCCAGTGTAATGAATTATCCTGATTGCTCTTTTTTGCAGAATCGACAGTGGTTGTAGTGTAGATTTATAAGTATTGCCCCAAATCTCTGCACAGTAACTCAAATATGGTAATATCAATGAGTTGTAAAGAATGTGGAGTGATTTGTGGTCCAGAAAGTGTTTAGCCTTACCTAGTACTGAGATGCTCCGTGACAGTTTACTTCGAACATGCTTTATGTGAGGTTTCCATGTTATTTTTTCGTCTATAATTACACCCAGAAATTTATTTTCATGTACCCTTGCAATGTCCACCCCGTCTATCTGTATTATTGCTTTAGTGTTCATTTTACAGTTCCTAAATAACATGAATTTGGTTTTGTTTAAATTTAAAGATAATTTATTTCTATCAAACCACCTTTTTAATTTACACATTTCTTCAGTGATACAACCCAGAAGATCCTGTAAATTCTCCCCTGAGCAAAAAATGTTTGTATCCTCAGCAAATAGTATCAATTTTAACATATTTGAGACGTTACATATATCATTTATATAGAGAATAAAAAGTTTGGGACCCAGCACTGACCCCTGGGGGACACCACAGTCAATGTCCAGGCAGGATGAGCTATACTCTCCCAACTTCACAAATTGACTCCGGCCCTTTAAATAACTCTAAACCCAGTGCAAAACTATCCCCCTGATCCCCTGTCGTTCCAGTTTATTAATTAATATGTCATGATTAATTGTGTCAAAGGCTTTTTTAACGAATGAATATTCCAATTGCATATTGTTTACTTTCTATGGCGTTAGTGATTACTTCTAGTGATTCCATTAATGCCAGTGATGTTGAACTGTTTGATCTGAATCCGTACTGATTGTCAGTGAGTAATTTATGTTTGACTATGAATTTGTCTAATCGATTATTGAATGCTTTTTCTAAAATTTTGGAAAATTGTGGTAGTAATGAGACCGGTCTGTAATTTGTGAATTGGTGTCTATCTCCGGATTTATACAGCGGGACAACTTTAGCCATTTTCATTTTGCTTGGAAATTTGCAGTTTGAAATGATAAATTACAGATGAAAGTTAGTGGTTCTGAAATCCCCTCAATGACCTTTTTCACAATTTTCATATCAATGTTATTACCATCAGTAGATGTTTTATCTTTACATTTATTTACAATATCAATTATTTCTTTTTCTTCCACTGCTGTGAGGAACATTGAGTTAGTGTTTCTATCTATAAGATTATCACTCCAATCCTGTGATGCCGGGGGATCAGGAATTTTTTCAGCCAGGTTTGGTCCAACACTCACAAAGAACTGGTTAAAGCTATTTACTATATCCTCCATGTTTTCCTTTTTGATATCATTGTCTATGAAATACTGAGGGTAACATTGTCTAGAGCCATTTTTGATAATGCTGTTTAGTATATCCCATATCCCTTTAATATTCATTTTATTTTTATTTAATATCTCATGATAGTATTCCTTTTTACTTTTCCTTAAAATACTGATTAATTTATTTTTATATTTTTTGTATTTATTTTCAGCCTCCTTAGTTCTTTCTTTTATAAATTCTTTATATAGTGTATTTTTCTTTTTACAGGCATTCTGTAACCCCTTAGTGATCCATGGTCGATCTGAGTATTTATGTTTCCTACTACCTTGTTTAATAGGACAATTTGTATTATATAATGATGTAAATATGCTTAAAAATGTGTTGTATGCCTTATCAATATCACTTTCCTTATACACAGCATCCCAATTTTGTTCACATAGGTCATTTCTCAGTGCTTCCATAGTTCCTTCTGTCCTCAGCCGTATATACGTTGTCTTTTCATCTGTCCGATTTCCTTTAAATTCACCATCGTAAACTGTGAAGACTGGCAAATGGTCACTGATGTCAATGATGAGTAATCCACTGACAGTGTTGTCTTCAATATCATTGGTGAAGATGTTGTCGATTAATGTGGAACAGTGAGGTGTGATTCTACTAGGTCAGGCTCATGCTGTACATTGTACTAATGAATTCGTCCGTTGCTTTGTGCTTGTTTGGATTCAAAAGATCAATATTGAGGTCGCCACAGATGAAAATGACTTTTTGATTTACCTTTGAAAAAGATGCCTCCATCCAGTTATTAAATTATTCTATGCTAGAACCTGGTGCCCTATATATACAGCTGATTATTACATTTTTGTTTTTTTCTCTACAGATTTCAATTGTTATACATTCAAACAGATTGTCCACAGCAGTTGACATATTTTCCACTACCATATATTTCAAGTCTTTTTCCACATATACAGCCACACCTCCTCCGCTTTTGTTCTTTCTGTTAATGTGGTTGAGTTCATATCCATCCAGCTCAAAATCCATTCCTTTATCAGCTTTAATCCATGTTTCTGATATGGCAATAATCTTGAATGGTTTTTTAAATTTATTCACGTAATCCTTAATGTTACTAAAATTTGCGTACATGCTTCTGCTGTTGAAATGGATTATGGATAGTTTGTTATCAGTTTTAATGGTTTGATTGTACTGTTCGTCCGTGTAGTAACAGCAATTATCATTAATATCGGAAAAGAAATTATTGTCTGGATCTATATCGTTTTCTATGTCCAGTACATTATGATCTGTATACTGAAAAGTTTTCAGTTCCATGTTGTTGAGATCAATAGTCCTTTGAGTTGTGTCGTCATAGTTCCCAGATGTGTATGATATATTTCCAACGGTGTCATGATCGTGTGTAGATGGATCATACCTTACAGTCCAGTTCATGATGCTCATTGGTACCTGTCCAGCTCTTCCATGTTCCTGATGACGACAATTTTTGCTTGTTCTGGTGTTCCGTTCAGCTTAATCAGTACTTTACAATTGCTTGTCCATGTGCTTTGAATTATCCCTTGTTTTCTCAGAATGCGTGCTTTTCTTGCGATGTCGGAGTTGCGTTTAGTGAGGTGCTCGTTAATGAATACATTAGTTCCTTTCAGTTTCCTTCCCTGCTTCAGCAGTGCCGACTTGTGTTTTCTGTTTACAAATCTCATAATAATGATTGATGCATTCCCGTCACTTTTCCGGGGCAGAGGGTGGCAAGCCTCTATGTTGTTTGAATCCACTTCAATCCCCTTTGAGTGGAAGAAGGCAGCCACCTGTTGCTCTGCCGATCTGTCATCCTGCTCACCGGGCTCTCCCCTGTTGTCAGTGGTCACCGAACGGGCTTATGACCGTGGTTTGATGCGGAGCCCAGTCACAATGACATCATTGATCCTGGAGTATTGCTCCAGGTCTGCCACTCTGTTCTCAAGCTCCACCAGACGCCGGTCCTTCTCGGCGTTCTGTATCCTGAGAGCCTTCACCTCTTCCAACAGCCCCAGGAGGCCTTTCTGCTGCTGTTTAACAGCAAAATCTCTTCAGCCAAAAACTCAAGGGTGTTTTTAAGTTCGCCTCCCTCCTCAGCTGTCATTGCCTTCTTCGGCGGCATGCTGCTGCTAGGTAACGCCGACAATCAGCTGTTAGCCTAGCCACCGGCTAGGTGATCTGCAAACTTTGCAACTGGCGTTGTGTTTCAGTCCGTGTTCCAAAATCAGCGTCGTAAACAAGCAGTGTCCAAGCCAGAGATATCAATAGTAAGGTCAATGTCCGTAATCCAGGATCAGTTAGCAAAAGTAGAAAAAAATGTCAAAAACCGAGCAAACACAGAACGAGCGAGCGAAGAAACAGGAAACAGTGAAGCTGTTTCCTGTTGTGATTATAACTTGTAATCTGCTGTGATTATAACTTGTAGCCTGATGTTAATGAAGCTGTTGTTCCTGTCTTATCTTTCACGCTGTTGCTGTTTAGCCACTTACATATTTATATGGCAATGTAAAATTCAGTCGTTCATACAAATTCTGGTTGCAAATTGCAACCATTTTGTAGCAGTCATTTTTAAGTATTTCTAACCTGTGGTATTGTTAATTTCACTCTAGTAAAAGAGCTGAGTACTTCTTTCACCATTGCACAAGTCAGGGTCTAAAGTAAATACTATTTACGGGACACACATATGATGACCCACCCACCAATACAACCCATACAATGGATAATTTGTTTAAATCAAATATTCTATTAAAAAACGTATTCATACATATTTGGTGTAAATACTTGCACGAAACAGCATTATTGAAACATTTATAAATACAGCTCATAGATGAACAGTTGTGACCAACACTGATAAGGATCCAGTGGCTTCAGAGGTGAGGTTCGAGCTTAGAGAAGTGAGGATGTTGGGAGTTCTTCCTGTGTCCAGTGTGACAGTGTAGAACAGGAGATAATGTCAGCACTGTCTGGATTAATCTGCCTCAGCTAAAGGCAGAGATTAAGGCCATCCATGAAAGTGGGACAACATGGCATCAGCGCTTGGCTAGATGGAACTGAGCCTCCCCAGCTTAAACAGCGCCGCCCTGTGTACTTGAAGAAAAAGGGTTCATCCATCCTACAACATGATTTCATATTATCCTGCATTGACCATTTTTGAGTTTAATAAAGGATAGTTCACTGTCAGTGGCCCACCCTAAACATTCTCATGAATCCATAAACAGAAGTTATTTTGTAAGATTTCATGTTTGTCAGCACAAGCTTGGAATAAGCACTGCGTAAGAGCTATGTCAAATCCAAAAAGTGATGCACTGTTTTGCTCATATACATTTAGGACATCCTCATGAATAATTATAAGTTTGTTTTGCAAATGTTAAATGTTATTAAAGGCTCCTTAACCCATCTTAACTCAAAACATGGCCCCATATTAATTTATCATCCTCCCTCCTGCTGTTTAAATTGACTCACTAGTACTCGTACACCAAACCCTTTAAATTAGAGTTATTGCAGTCATAAACAAGACTCATGCATATTAGAGTGGTTAACGACTACAGGACTAGCTGATAATTTGGGCATAATAAACACTTTTACTACTCATCCTGACTGAAGAGACACACCTTCATTTCACCCTCACATGTTGAGATAGCCTCAGTCATTGCATTGATGCTACTAGAAAGCACCTTAAAATCAACTGGCTAATTACAGAGCCAGCTGAGGCTAAATCGGTAGCAACTGTCATTAGTATTTTTCTACAGGGCGAATGACACATTTATTAGTTCTTGCTGGCAAATTGGAATCAGATCCATCTTTACTAAATGCTAAATCACCTTCTCTATTGTGAGGTATTTCCTGCTTATTGTTTATTGTTAAAAGGATCCCCATTAGCTGTCACCAAAGTCGGACAAGCTAGTCTTCCTGGGGTCCAACAAAAAAAGAACATCACTCAACAAAAATATTTTAAAAGCAGTAAAACATTGTAGACATCATTATAAACATCATCAGAAAATATTCAGAATAAGTTAGTACAGTGTTACATTATTTAATATATGCATACAGTAAATGCTCACAAATTTAAATAGTGCATTCTTAGATGCTATTTGAAAGATACTTTGATATTCAACAATTATTCCAAAGATTGATGGCTCGATAAATAACTGTTCTCTTTAAAGCATTTGATTTGGGGCATGGTAACATCGCTTGGCCATTATCAGCTGACCTAGTCAAATGAGAATGAACCTGATCACACCTGAAAATTTGGTTATATAAGAAAACAGGTTTAGAAGAAAATACTGTGTTTCTGAAAATCTAAGTTGTACTGAAAACCGCCTGTTCTCTACCGTTAACCATGAGAGTTGACAATGCATACTGTTAGTGTTTGTTCTTATGTAATATCTAGGGCTATATTCATAAAACATCTTAAGGCTAAGAGAAGGTCCTATACTTTCTGATTTAAGAGTAACTCTTTAAAATAAAGGGCTTTCACTCCTAATTTCAAGACTCCTAACTTTTTAAGACAAGTGTAATTCACAAAGCAATTTAGCGCTTAAAGTAGCTCCTAAATCAATAAAAATGTAGGAGTCCTCAAGAGGTCACTAATGCTGCGTTTCATTAGTTGTTCACGATGCCCTCCTTCACTTCCCCTCAGACCTTGGTATTTCATAGCAGCACACGCCACATGGATGCCACTTGGAGAGCTGTAGGAGATTGTGCACATTCACTTTAGCCCAAAATATCATGGATCCAACACCAGTTGTAGGTTCAGTGCTGTACTGCCTTTTTACAAATAGTCACAAATACCTTTACACTCATTTTTAATGAGATGGTGTTTTCTACGGCTGATTATATGTCTGCACCGTTGGCACTTTGTAAACAGCTGCATCATCTTTGATTTAGAAACTTGTTTGTGATCCGTATCATGTTTATCATTATTATTATTGCTATGATACATTTAAAATAACATTTATTCCCTGCTTTAACAGATAATGTTGAGAAGAAACCACACAAGTCAAGAATAGATATATAAACTAAGTAGACTGAATTTGGAGAGATTAAATGATAGTGAGATTTTAAAAAGGTATGGCATTAATGGAGATGGAATTATGAATGTGGTAGAGTTCCCATGTCCAAACAGGGGAGAGTTGTAACAAATTGAATCTCCGGTGATATTGGGTGTTTTTTATTGGTTGGTGTTGTAATGTCATCCATAGCAACGAGGTCAACCCCGTCCTCTAGTGTTGGCTTAGGAGTCCCTCCCACTCCTTAGTACAAGTTGGTCTCAGAGGCTTTGTGAATAGGTGTTAAGAAATTACTCTTAACTAAGAACTTTCAGTGCTCCTTAGGAGAACTCTTTGCCCCTGACCAGTTGCTTACATCACTGTATGGTCACCACAAAAGTTTAGGATATGTTTGGTATTTTAGCTTTTGTGCATTGAAAACAAACTATAGTGGGATAAGCTAGTGATTTTTCTTTAAAACATTAAAACTCAATTTAATAAAGCACTAATTGCTAACTCCAATGGTTGGATGCACTGCAGATATCTACAATACAGCACTCCTAAACTAAAATTGCTTTGAAAATGACCCATTTAAAAAAGTGTTATGTAAAAGGTGATTGTTTACCTGGATTTAACCTTTTTTGGTAGTATATCCTCCCAAGCTGCCAGCATGGCAAACCATAAACCAAAAAGTCCTAACACTAACTTTCACATCTTTAATTTGATACTTACACATGATCAGTGGAGTTTTATAATGCAAGATTAAAAGCTCAATTGTGGCTCAGTTAAGAAGATAGACATGGTAATTTCTGAACATATAAACCAATACCTCAAAAATCCCACAAACTCATGATATTGTTGTAGTTGTATTGATTAGAATTTATATCCACATTTTCTATTTATCTATCTACCACCTTGCACATCAACTTATCCTTGGGAAACCAGAAAACAAAATCTGTGTTCATCTATTAAAGAGCAAAGAGTTGTTGACAACACAAGGGGATAATGGATTGTGCAGTTATGTCATAGGACCACTGTAAGTGGTGTTTGTGTATAAGTACGCTTCTGTGAGTAGATGGTTGCCATGGCTGTGGAGACACGTCATCCCTACGAATATTAGCAGTAACGCTCCTTGATTTGATACATTTATGTATCAATCTGCAAGATGTTGAGACAAAGGCCAAACAGATAAAAGTGCATGTTTATAGGAGGACTATACCTTGTACATAGATGGGATTGCACAGGAAGCAAGGCAAGTGTTTCTGATCATGACACATTTGAACAACAGTGGCTTACAACAATCAACAACTTGATTGAAGAATTTATATTTTGAAACTGATTCAAAATTATCAGCAGTTTTGTTTTTTGGGTCTTCCCCTGCCTTGAAAAGCACCTTGTGACCCATTCTCATTCCCTATTCCTCACATACCAACACTTTTTGATATGCATGGGCGCAGCAATAAATTATTAATGTTACTTAGGTTTAGGCATCAAAGCTACTTGTTAAGGTTTTGGAAAATAGTGTGATTTGGGTTCAGATAAACACATCTGTTATGTTATTAACTTTAATGTGTGTGGGACTGTGCATGTCTGATCCAACCATCCAACTGGATCTCTCCACAGTCGCCACGACCGAGGCAAAGCTCGTCGCCCATCTTAGGGCTTCCGGCGCTGGTGACCGGACCATGACGGCTGCCGACAACACCGCCCTAGCGTCGACTCGCTCCATCACCACCGGATCTCCGGCACCAGCACTCACCGAGTCCAGCTGGTACCACCAGGGAGCCAAGCCCAAGTCTTTGGCACCCCTCACCTCCTGCCTTCGCCCCCCGGAGTGGCAGTGCTCCATCAGGGAGGACGGAGCGGTGGCTCCGGTTCTGGTGAGCTCAACTCCACTCAAGCCAAGTGAACCCTGGTCAGTGGTGAAGAGGGGCACAGGGGCTTGCCTGTCTCTCCCTCCTCCACCTCTGGATCTACCACTGGATAACAGGTATGACGTCCTAAGCCTGCAGGATTTCCCTCCGCTGGGTATGCGCTCCAGCTTGCCCCCGGGATCCGTCCACCCAGCCGGTCGTGGCTCTCGTCGACCCAGGAGCTGGGGTCCGCTCGCCCAACCCGATCCCTCCCCTCCATCTCCGTGCTGGTTGTCAGGACCTCGATGGTCGGACACGCTGCCGCCGCCAGCTGCACATGTGGCTTAAAGAATACTGCCTGGGGAAAGTATTCCATTAGTGGACAACTTTACAGCTTTTTTTAACAGACCCTGGCTTTTTAAACACAACGGCCTGCACCCTTAACAGGAGGGGTCAATACTTTTATCTGCCAACATTGCCCTGACTGTCCAGTCCTGCACCACCACCACCACCTCCTGACAACAACCCAGTGTTGGGATCAGGATGCAGAGTCACAGTTTAATACACTTCTCTGTGCTGCCCTTAACACAGACGCACAGGAAGCAGAGTTGCACTCTTATACACCTCTCCATGCTCCCTGTGGAGCACTTTCCAGCTCTGTATCCTATAAAATTGCTGTGTGCCTCACGATCATCTAAATTAATTAAATCAAAAATTAACAGAAGAGGAGCTATGCAGAAAAACTTGATACAAATCAACACCAAATCTGTGATAATGCAACAAAATCAGAAAATAAAATGTGGACTTTTAAACATCAGATATCTTCCATCTAAAACTGTAATAGTAAATGATCTGATATCAGATAACCATATTGATTTACTCTGTCTGACTGAAACCTGGCTGTGTCATGAATAAATTAATCCACTCCTCCCAGTCATATTAATACTCATATTCCTCGAGGCACTGGTTGAGGAGGAGGCGTTGCAGCTATTTATGACTCAGGTTTATTAATTAATTTGAAAGTCTTGCTCTTTGTCTTTCACACTCAACCTGGAAAATTGTGCAGCCAATTATACTTTTTATAGTGTACCGAGCTCCTGACACCATACTCAGAAACTCTGTGAATTCAGATAGAAATTCAGTCAAATTTACTCCTTAAATCTGATAAAGTAATCATTATAGGAGATTTTAATATTCACGTGGACGTCGATAATGACAGCCTTAGTACTGTGTTTAACTCTCTATTAGATTTGATTGGTTTTAGTCAGAGTGTACATAAACCTACTCACTGTTTTAATCACACCCTCGACCTTGTTTTGGCTAATGGTGTGGAAATTATTCACTTCTAGTCTTTTCACAGAATACTATTTTATCAGACTATTATTTAATAACTTTTGAATTCATATTAGAGGACTACTCACCTCTGGGCAAAAGTTTCTACACTAGATGTTTATCTGATAGTGCTATAACTAAATTTAAGGAAACAATTCCATCTGCATTAAATTTAATGCCTAATCCTAATATTCAAGATTCCTGTACTAACGTTAGTTTCTCTGAAATTGATCACCTTGTTGACAGTGTTGCAGGCTCACTATGAAAAACACTCGACTCTGTTGCTCCTTTAAAAAAGAAGATAATATAACAGAGGAAGTTAGCTCCATGGTATAACTCACAAACCTGTGAATTAAAACAAGTATCGCAGAAATTGGAAATTAAATTGTGTTCCACTAAATTGGAGGAATCTCGCTTAGTTTGGCAAGCTAGTCTTAAATCATATAAGAAAGCCCTCTGTTATGCCAGAGCATCCTATTACTCATTTTAAATAGAGGAGAATAAGAACAATCCTAGACATCTTTTCAGCACTGTAGCCAGGCTGACAGAGAGCCACAGCTCTACTGAGTCATGTATTCCTATAACCCTCAGTTGTAACGACTTCATGACCTTCTTTAATGACAAAATTACTATTAGAGACAAAATCAATCCTCTTTGCACCAATTTTTCTTCAAACCCAGGAACCTTAAAAACAACTGTATGACCAGACATATTCTTGGACTGCTTTTCTACAGTTGACCTTAATAAATTAACCTCTACTATTTCAGCATCAAAGCCTTCTACTTCTTTATTCCAACTAGGTTACTTAGTGTTACCTTTAGTTAGCACTCCTGTATTAGATATGATGATTATGTCTTTATCAGCAGATTATGTACCAAAGTCTTTTAAAGTAGCTGTAATTAAACCCCTTCTCAAAAAGCCCAGTCTTGATCCAGAGGTACTAGCCAACTATAGACCTATATCTAACCTTCCTTTTCTCTCTAAGATCCTTGAGAAGTTAGTTGGCAATCAGCTGTGTGACTTTTTACATAATAATGAGTTATTTGAGGACTTCCAGTCGGGATTTAGAGCAAATCATAGCACTGAGACAGCACTGGTAAAAAATACTAACAGCCTTCTAATAGCTTCAGATAAAGGACTTGTCTCTGTACTTGTCTTACTTGATCTTAGTGCGGCCTTCGACACTATTGACCATCACATCCTGCTACAGAGACTGGAGCATCTAATTGGCTTTAAAGGAACTGCTTTGAACTGGTTTAAGTTGTATTTATCAGATAGATCTCAGTTTGTAAATGGGAATGACAAATCCTCCATGCACACTAAAGTCAGTCATGGTGTCCCACAGGGTTCTTTCATTGGACCGATTCTATTCACCTTGAATATGATTCCCTTAGGAAATATTATAAGGAAGCACTCCATGAATTTTCATTGTTATGCTGATGATACACAATTATATTTTTGTCAATCAAACCAGCAGAAACCGATCAGTTAGCTAAACTTCAAATGTGCATTAAGGAAATAAAAACCTTGATGACCTGCAATTTTCTGATGTTAAACACCATAGCTAAATATATTGTTACACTGGATGCCGTTGTGTTGTCCTCCAGCACCGCTGTAAGGAATCTGGGTGTCATTTTTTATCAGGATATTTCCTTCGATTCTCACAAAAAAAGGACGGCATATTTTCACATTGTCATATTGTGAAAATAAGGAACATTATGCCTCAAAAAGATGCAAAAAAACTAGTCCATGCATGTGTTACTTCTAAGCTGGACTATTGGAACTCCTTATTATCAGGCTGCTCCAATAAGTCTGTTAATAGTCTCCAGTTGGTCCAAAATGCTGTAGCTCGTGTAACAACCAAAACAAATCTAAGAGAACATATTTCTCCTGTATTAGCTTCTCTGCACTGGCTACCTGTAAAATCTAGAATAGAATTTAAAATCCTTCTCCTTACCTACAAAGCTCTTATTGGTCAGGCTCCGCCGTATCTTAAAGAGCTCATAGATCCGTATTACCCGACTAGATTGCTGCGTTCTGAGAATGCAGGACTACTTGTCGTTCCTAGAGTCTCCAAAAGTAGAATGAGAGGCAGAGCCTTCAGCTACCAAGCTCCTTTCCTATGGAACAGACTTCCAAGTGTTGTTCGGGAGGCAGACACTGTCCCCATGTTTAATAGTAAACTTAAAACTTTCCTCTTTGATAAAGGTTAAAGCTAGGGCTTACGAGCCCTTAGCTATGTTGTTATTTTTAAGATGATTTTGTCATGCTTAATGATGCTGCTATAGGCCTAGTCTGCCGGGGATAATCCTGTTGCTGATACTCTGAGCTTGTATCCTGACTGTCTGTATCATTTATGTCTCATCAATGAATGTAACTAATTCAACTCGTTGTTTGTCACCATAATTATTATCATTGCCATGTTCTTTCACTCTAGCTGTGCCTGTTTCTTGCTGTTCTGCTGTATTAACTGCCACAACTTGTAAGTCATACTCACATTGCTTTAGCTATCACTATAGTCACTGTTACTTTTATGGTTGCTTGCATCTCTGGAAGTGTGTCTGTCTTTCTGTCTGTCTGTCTGTTTCTCTCTCTAAGTCATAGAGTGTGGTCTATACCTACTCTGTAAAGTGTCCTGAGATAACTTGTTATGATTTGGCACTATAAAAAGATTGAATTGAATATCACAACAAAACATAATGCTATATAAAAGAAACGTATTAACTGTAAATTTATAAAACCATAGAGAGTTAAAAGGCAGTTGGAATGAGCAATCTTTGAATTGACATTTGAGGATGCTCTACTCAAAATGCTGAAAAAGAGTGGGCAGGTATTGTTTTCACATAGCTCTCGTCCCTATTTGTGAAATAACTTTTTTTTCATGGCCACATGCACTAACATACACATGCAGCTAGACCGTCACAGAAACATGGATTACAACACACACACAGAGGGAGAGTGACTTCATTCTCCGCTCAGGACACCATTACTCCACTATATGTTCACATACAAAAACGTTTTTGACTGCTATATAATGCTCTAAATGTTGAGTACAGTCATTTTAAGGACATATTTCCATCCATCATCATTATCTGAAATCCTTCCCAAGAAGAAGGGGAGATTCAATGACTATTCTTTATTTCATGAAAAGCTTATCCCCAGAAACTTGAGTTTCTGTACAAATGAGTGTCCGTACAAATGCTATTGACTGTTGTATTGATTTATGAATACCAATGAAGCCGAAAACAGCATACAACCATCACGTTTATCTGTTTGACTTCATGGTGAATCAACAAAACAAGGGGGGAATATAAACAGTCACCACCCTGTATGCAGCCTGGCTTGTCACACAAAATTCACACACTGTTTTTTTTTTTAAATATCTGTATTTTTGCAGACTTTTGGTCTAAAAACAACAAAACAAAAACTTATTGTGTCGCTTATCTTTACTCGTGGTGCAGTTTAATTTTCATGCCAAATGGCCGAGATATGGGAGTGCATCATGCCATTGCCAGATGGTAATACAATTTTCGCCAGCATCCAGGGTAATCTATCCATTTCCAAATGGATTTCCTCATTTCATTAGCTCTTGATTTGGTCACAAGCCACCTTGACCAACCTTGGAATTACCGGCATAACTGATATGTTGGTGGAAAGACCTATTAATGGTAGGAATTCAACAGTTAATACCTCCTGACATGTAAGATTATACAATACTATAAACTGTATGTTCATTTTTAAATGAGAAATACGGACTGTGTTCATAGTTGTTTCTGCTTTTGTGGGAGCTCATCAACCTTTACCAAGCCATGCAATTAATCCAGTATTATTTTTTTGCTCCTATCAGCCATGCTTGGTTTTGTGGTCTCAGATAAAGAATCCCTTCCACCTGCGGATGAGTTAAAACTACTTGAAGCAATCTACAGCAGAATGATCCATGGGTTTGCCAGCATTTCAGATCGGTAATCCATGTTCTTTTATTGAAGCAAGAGCTTTTCCACTCTGTAGAGGTTTGACTCTATACTGCCAGTCCAGACCTTTATGAGTAATGACCTGTTACATTGGTGATCCCCCCTGCAGCTCCAATCACTCAAGTGATGGTACAGTTGGAGAATAGTGGGATTAACTTGCCCTGGGCAGTAATTACACAGGTCTAGTGTTCTGGCCGAGCTGGTATGGGCTCAATTCACTCTAACAACTGAAAGTAATGAAGATGACCGAAAAGAAAGAACTCCCACCCAATTTCATTCTGTTAGGACAGCAGATAAAACAGTTTAATGCAAACGGAAATCAATGAGTCGGTGACGCTCTCCCACAGCAGACCGTCCTTCATGTTTGAAGCATCTGTCAGCAAAGGTGAAACTTGTGCCATTTGTTCTTCTCAGTAAAATAAAGAGTGAGCGCCATGTCTCATACAACACAACTGTCAATTACATCTTTCTGGATAACAAACAAGAAAACATGAAGATGTTGTGACGATGTGGTTAGTGTACTAAATTTTACAAGAAAAGCATTTCCCAAATTCCATGTTTTCACATTACTTTTTGTTAGCCTAATTTGAAGTCTTTGAGTTATGAAAAAAAAAATGTATTTTGGATTTATCCCAATCTGAGTACTTATCCAACAAAATAAGTTGTCAGAATCATACGTATTAAGTATAATTCAATAAATGTATTACATTTGAATTTTAATCAAACAAAAGGAAACACGACACAATTACTCGAAAATAAGAATAAATTAATTTATGAATGGAAAATGTATGAATTAATGTCATATACTGAAAGCCCAGTACCAATACAGAGCATCATGCCCAAAACATTAAAAAAGAAAAAGAAAAATGAGATTCAATACATGAGTCTGTTGTTTTTGTTTTTCAAGAACTATGCTCATTGTTCAGCATCACTGTAAATGTGAACTGTTGTCCCTTGGCCAGTTGTTAAATTACCAATTAAAACAACAATAATACAATCAATGTGGTAAATTAGACAATTAGATTAGTTTTTTTATTCTAATTTTAATTTAGACTGAGTTCATGTACTGTATACATATTATTATATTATTTTTATGATACATTTATTAATGTTACCATTTATTTATTTATTTATAAATAACACAATCCGCAATAGCTCAACCCTCAGCTAATTGTTGCATTACAAACAACCAACATCTTTTAGTGTAATTCTTATTGCGTAAAAAGTGTGAAAATACCTGAAATATATCAGGTGTCACTGCCTCCTGCTAACCCTGCAGACTTCAATGACAACCCCTTTCATTTATTATCCCTCTCCCCTGTATTTTCTTCAAATGGATTGTTTGATTTTTTTACAACTCTTGGCCATCCTGACAGAGAAAGGATGTGATTCACTGAAAATGCACACAGGCACATTTTTTTTTTTACATTTTTAAACTACTTCAAGTCCCTGAGGGATCAGCAATCAAGGTGTACTACAATCAACACCCTGTTCGCCTGTAACGTCAACCAAAGTGGGAGCGGGTTGGTGGCGCCTTAAGCCCAGTTCAGACCAAAGCTTCACAACGAGACGAGTTGAAACTGGCAACTACTTGCAACTACTTGCAACGTGCAGGTCTGCATCATTCTGAAACCTGCCAGTTCACACCAGTGAGACGAGGTGTGGCGTAGTATCTCCATAGCAACGCCTCTCTGTACTTCTGCTCTAACCTCAGACTTTTCAGGCTTTTTTTCGTAGCTGGATATAATTTGTAGCATTATAAAATATAAATGAGGACAGAGATAGTGAGACACTTGCTACGGCTGCATTTCTAGTGTGATGAAACAAGGAAAATACTGTTTTATTTCCCTGATTCACTGCTTTGTTCTGGATTCCGACACTCGCTCTCCCTATTCACTGTATTGCTCACTCGACCCTCTTTATTAATTGCCAAGTCTGGCTTACCGTGTGGACAGTGGATTATTATAAGGATCCGACAAACAGTGAGCTAAATCTGCTTAATAATAAAACAGGCTCATAGGGACTTTTTCTTATAATTCCAGAAGACACCAGCCAATTGACCTGAAGGAGGGATATTTACATGTGCAATTGTTTTTATTGATTTATAATGATGCCTTAACTCTGAAGCTCATAATAAATGAAACAATTATGAAGAAATTTGTTTGTTTCGGCCAGCACAGTATGCTTTAAAAAGATTAAATTGTTGTGAGGTGGGGTGCAGAGACCCAGTAAACGGCTAAATCATCGTTCATATTAAAACAACCGTTAGCTCGCACACTTTTCACAAACGTGGTGTCACTGCTTATAAAACCTCCATTCATTACGTTTTCTCAATAAGTTTTCCTCCATCTTTCTAGCAAGCTTGATGACGCTGTCTGGTTGCCTAGGAAATGGAAACGTCACACTCAAGGCTTCTATCTCATTGGTTGCACTTTTGAAAGGTCAGCGGCAACTAGGTTAGTTTAAATCAGGGGTGTCCAAACTTTTTGCAAAGAGAGCCAGATTTGGTCAGATGAAAATGAATCGGGGCCGATCATTTGGCCTGACATTCCTCGAACCATTACCATTGTAAATTAATATGTAAATATATAACTATATGATACACTCAGCCAAAAAAAAACTCGAGAAAAAAAAGGGCTTAAAAAATTATGTTTTTAAATGAAACCTTCGAATATATACAATAAATCAATTGAATATTTGAAGGTTTTATTTAAAAACTTTTTTCAAGCCCTTAATTTACTCGAGTTTTTTTTTGGCTGAGTGTATATATAATTATATCACTTTGCTGTCTGCAGATAGGTCGATACTGCAAATGAGAATCTGTTGTCAACTGCACTACCAGGATAGTTAAAGTAAAATAATAATAAATTAAATATCAATGAACTATTTTATGAAAGTTGACTGAAATTTGCGTTACATTTATTGATTTTGTTTTAACAAATCACATTCCAGTGCTTTTTGACACAGAATAAGTAAAGTCTAATCAGATAGCAGAAATGTGACAAAACTGTGGTCTGATAGTCACAAAAAAGCATTTCACTGAGACATTGGAGTTTATTCTCCTCAGAATGAAAAAATTACCTGCATTAATGAGAAGGGTGATATTGGTGTCTCAACTGCAGTAAACAGGCCAGGTCTGGCTCAAAAGCAGTTGTTTTGATGCGCAAGATGTCGCGCAGGTGAGAGTCACTGAGTCTTGTCCTCATGCGGTTCTTGTTAATGTTCATAACCAAAAACGTCTTTTCGCACAAGTATGTCGAGCCAAACAAGCTCAGCATTTTCTTCGCAAATGTACAAATCTCTTGGAACCTGTCTTTGTCCAGCTGGCGGTAAAAGTTGACGAGAGGGAGTTGTTGGTAGCGATTGTGATACTCCACGTCACACTGCAGCTCAATGAGCTCCAGTTGCAAGTGGTCTGGAGCTTCATTAGGATCCACGGAAAAAGGGGAGAAAAAAAGTGTGATCTCCTTTTCAATAGTTGCAAAATCCCTGAAACGCTGCTGAAACTCCTCATTCAGAGATGAAATGTTTTCTGCATACCTTCTCATTTGCGCACAAAAATTGTTCTCTGGAAAACTGGTCGTAATTTCCTTCAGTGATGGAAAATGTGCGGTATTGGGCTGCGCTTGTGTCAGGTGCCTTTGGAAAAGTAGCAGCTTTGTCCCAAAAGCTTTAATGTTTGAATACAGTTGGCTTACCACTGCATTTGGCCCTTGAAGGCGGGTGTTCAGTGCGTTCAGATGTCGTGTTGTGTCAACCAAAAATCCAAAATCAGCCAGCCAAACAGGATCGGAGATTTCCGGCATCGGTTGTCCCTTTTGTGCCAGGAACTGTCCGATCTCCTATCTGAGGGAGTAGAATCGCTGCAGTGCAGACCCACGACTGAGCCATCTTATGTCATTGTGATACACAACATCTCCATATTCAGCGTGGATGTCGAGGAGAAACTGCTGAAACTGACGGTGGCACAGGGCTCTGGAGCGAATATAATTAATAGCCTTTATCACGGGTTTCAGCACATGATCGTATTTCAGATGTTTGGAACACAGAACCTGTTGGTGAATAATACAGTGGAGTTTTATAGCTTTACCTCCTGCTTCGCTGACTTTTTTGCAGACGAGCGTTGATAGCCCACTTTGCTCACCAACCATGGCAGGTGCGCCGTCCGTCCGTAATAATCACGGTGATTTTATTCCATTGTAGTTTCATGTCATCTACGGTGGAACAAATAGAAGCAAACAAATCTATTCCTCTTGTTTGGTCTTTAAGGCTCTGAAGGTCAAGAAGCTCTTCACTCACGTTCATTTCATTGTCCACTCCTCTCAAAAAAATCAGTTACTGAGCGGTGTCTGACGCATCCGTGCTTTCGTCGCAGGCTAATGAGAAAAAGTCAAACTCCACTCCTTTTGCCTCTAACTGTCTCTTGATATCAGATGAAATTTCTTCAATCCTTCGTGCCACAGTGCTACGACCCAGGCTAACATTGGCAAAGTCTTGCTTTTTCTCCGGACAGATTTTCTCCACCATTTGCATCACGCAGTCTTTAATAAATTCACCCTCCGTGAAAGGTTTGCAGTGCTTGGCAATTAGCATTGCCACCTCATAACTCGCCTTTGTAGAATTTTCATTTGATTCACGGGCTCTTGTGAAAAAACACTGCTGCGCTATCAAAGCAGCTTCCAGTTGCTTTAGTTTTTCGGTGCGTTCGTTCGCGGTTAGCTTGTCATAGTTAGCATGTTTCGTCTGGTAGTGCCTCTTAATATTAAATTCTTTGAAAACAGCCACAGTCTCTTGCAAATTAGGCAGACACAATTGTTTCCTATGTCAGCGAAAAAGTACTCCGATTTCCATTTGTCCTTGAAACGGCGGCCCTCGTTGTCAACATTCCTCTTTTTCGTACCAGTCGCCATTTTGGAAATGGCCTAAAAATATTCCACAAGGGTTAAAGTTCGTCATACTCATGCGTAAATATGCTGTTAGCTCATTGGTCACAGAGCAGGACAGAAGTTTACCGTAAAGTTTTATAAAAAAGTGCTCTGTTATTTATTTTCCAATGGCAATTTTCTGGCTATTTTTTTACTCTCACAGTAATATGGGACACAGCGCGTCTTTTTCAGCTCAATAGAGAACGGGTGCTTTTGTTTTGAAGAATTAAAAATCATTGTGTGAAGTATCATAATCATGTGTTAGTATGTGTATTAGTAATGATTAATAAGAGTGTGATAATCAATGATTGAAGAATTAATAATCATGTGTTAGCGTGTGTATTAGTAATGATTAATAAGAATGTGATAAGTGTGATTATTAGGTATGATCATTTAAAAGTGTGATAGTGATTACAAGTTCAAGCTCAAACTTTTCTGCTTCCAGCAAAGCACACAAAGCACACAAACTTTTGACTCAATCTGTTTCTGCTTTCTCTGCACAGGAACAAGTCAAGGTCACAAAGACAATGAACTAGCCAGCTTGCACAAACGCAAGTGGCAACTAGGTTGAGATTATACCAAAACATTACCATATAAGGAGACAGGAACAACCATATAAGGAGGTAGGCTGTAGGGAGGATGAGAATATGTGTTTCCTTCACAGATAAAGAAGAAGACTCCTGTGGTCACAGAGGGAACCCCTATGCGTGGGTGTCGAAATGAAGGCGTCCTGACGGCTGTTTCAAAAATACACATATGCATGCACAAGCAGACACATAACCACGCCTTTGTAACAAGTTTATATGCTGGAATAGTTAGAATAGATATCAGAACTTCTTGACTCTGATCACGGGTACTGTGTGTTCACAGTTACTCTAGATAGAGAATAGAACATTTCTCCAGACGTCTGTATCATTCCGATGTCATCCTGCTAATAAATGCCTGCTGGCGCACTAAACTACCAACGACTCTGCTGACTCCAGGAAGCCTCCTGTAGAATTTGAATTACGCAATATAGACTCTGTGAGGTCCTTCTGTATTGACTAACGTATTGTGTGTTAAATTCCTACAGTTTCTTAATACGGACGATTCTGTTTTTCAATGTCAAGTAGTTATGAGAGTGCAGCCACAGGTCTACTGCCGGCTTATGGTGAAATAAAAAATTGCTTTTTCGTATGTGTGTATTGTTTACTGTTGGAAACTGTGCTGGCGGGCCACATATTATTGATTTTATGATAGGATGCTACGGGCCGGTGGAAATTTGGACACGGGCCACATTTGGCCCGGGGGCCGGACTTTGGGAATGTCTGGTTTAAATCATGAACTTTGAGCGCAGCAGCAGAGAGGCAAATCTGAGTGGTGCGCACTGTTACCTACCGCCTCCTCCATAGCAAATAAATGGAAAAGCCGACGCAAAGCATTTTTACCGCGTTTCATGTGTAGGTGCCTATAGAGTGATATTCAGGATTGTTATTAGCACACTCAATATGTTGGACAGACAGCCGGTGTCTTTCCTGTATGATAGTGTATTGCTGTCTCTGTATATTATACAGGTTAAACAAACTGCCAATGAAAGCTTACATCCTTCGATATGAAAGCTCATTAGTAGCCTGCTCTACCTTTTGTGTATGACAAGTAATCATTGGCTCATATAATGATCAATCCATCAATTTAGTAGTGTTACAGCTGTAGAAAGCTATTAGAGAAACTTTAGACAAGACAATAATATGCTCTCTATAACCTGACAGCTCACACTCTCACTGTACAAATCATCCATGTCAGTGCTGCTGTTAAACGGCTGTGCTGCTTACTCCTACAGTACCTGGCAGACAGCATCCTAAAGACCAGAGCCTTATGTGACAATACAACTGTACACATTACTGTAAAACTTATTTTCATCAACCTTACTATCTACCTTCTCTGGCTACCTTTTTGCTGTACTATACTGTATGAACATTATCTGTACTGGTAATGAAATTAGCCCGTTAAGACATGCAGGCAAAGTTGCATGTATTTGCATAAGTTCTTGACTGACTCAAAAGGCGTTTGATTTTGTTTGTTTTTAACAAATTAGTTTTTGAGATTAATAGATTAAAGTAGTGCAATTTTTGGTTAAGTGTTGTTAAAGCAAGGGTATGCAGTTTTTTCCGGAAAAAGGAAAAACCCTTGTGATTCGAGGCGCTAGCTTGCTACTTTAACATGAACTTGAATGAGCTGCAGGAACATTTTTTCTCCGATACTAACACTCTCTTTAGACTCTCTTTGATAAGTTTGTGTTCCTTTTTTGCGTTATTATATAGTGTTGTTGCCAGTGCCAATGAATTAGGCTTTCACCATCTGAAGGGACATGCACATGCATCTGCACTTGTAGAACAGCCAATAGGAGAATCATCTCTATGAAATGACCTAGGATTGGCCAAAGTCTCCCATCATAGGCTGGATTTTCAAAATCCTGAAAACTTTCTCCCAGACAACTTAGAATGCTGTAAGGTTATTATGGAATTTTTGCCCAATGATGCAAAAGATAAAAACTGCCTACCCAAGCTTTAAGCTTATTGCATAGCTGGACATTTCGGAGTTATGTTTCTAGAACGTCAAAGGTAAAAACAACAAAAAAAAGATGTTCCTGGGCAACACACCAGTATGCATTTGAATATTTTTAATGAAGTTTTAAGACACCACAGTACAACAGCTGTGCTTTGGTGCTTGTTTAGCTATAAGCCAAACTACATTTAAACAGAGACTAACGTTGGCATTGACCCAGTCATCATGGTACAAATTAAGTGTTACTAATTTCCACCAGGGTTTCATTATGTGTATTGAATGACACTCACTGAAGTGTGACTTTGTCTCTTTCATATCTAGTCTATAAAATGTGGTGGTTCCAGATGTTCTGTTTTAAACAAATAGATTGTTTTCTTGACTTCAAGACTGCAGGTCAAGGCCACTGGAGACCCATCTGCACTTGAGCCCTACTGTTTGCATCATGCAATTTCTTTTCAGTGCTCAGCCCAACTCCAAGGTTTTATGTTATTCAGTCCAGAATTAGCAAGTCTTTATATAGCACACCAGGACAAAGACTGAAAGAAAAAAACTGCACATTTATTGGAAAAAAGTCTTCTGGATTTCATGCCATTGACAGAAGAAATATGTTTCTTTAAAACTTTTGAAAGAAGATCAATTATGTTTGCTTTTGCATGCCTGGCAATAGATCAATACCAATTTATTGTGGAACAAAATTTTTATTGCTAATCAGCACCTCAAATGAGCAGGCCTTTTGTGAGTTCTGAATTAAAAACACCATTGGCGTCTTTGATTTTACTCTGAATCTCAACAAATTTATACTGATCTCATTAACCAATAACCTTTTTGTGCAACAAAGCAGATACCCTTTTCTTTGTGGTCTATTTATTTTAACAACAACATAAAAATTAATTTGTTTGGGTTTTGATGTATGTCATTCATCGGTGAAGCTTTGTAAAGCATCTAAATGAATACACTTGAATAACATAACAATTGACCTCCACTTGCTTTCTCTCAGCTTAAGACTTCTCCCAAGCACGAAAATAAGGGCAGGACATTTAAAAAAAATATTATAAAGCTGTGATAACGCAGTATTAGATGCAGATTGGAGATATTTAATTCATTCATCCAGATGGTTGGGTTGAGGCTTCAGTACTGAAGAATTGATAATCAATGAGTGAAGTATCATAATCATGTGTTAGCGTGTGACCTCTCCACAAGGGCCCATCACTGACAAAAGGTAAGCAGTCACCTATTCTTCTTAAGAAGTAAAGACTGTGATTTGGCCTATAATATAAATTGGTGGAGGAAGTCAGTATGTTTCCTAGAGGTTAATTCGATCCAAATATAGCCGACGGACTAACTATTTGAAAGAAAGGCCTGGTAAACTGATTTGGAATCAGTATAACAGTAAAAGGTAAAGGAGTGTTGGGATCTTAAATCCCGACAGGTCCTAGGCGCATAAACGGTGCTCAGTCAGACATTCAGGGAACACCGAATGGCCAGAGGCTGTAGAGACCCTCGAAAATACATTAGGCATTAAAGACTAAAAGAGCCACAGGGGGATAGCGCCTAGGTGAGCCTAGAAAGCCACCGAGTTGTAGCTCTGGGAGCTAAGGTTCTGGGAACCAAAGTATAAGAAATACTTAAAAGTTTGGTTTGTTGTCTGTGGGATTGTTGTGTGGGAGGTTTCGAGGATAATAGAGAACACAAACAGATAAAAGTGTGAGTAAGTTTCTGTGATGGTGGATACACCCTGTCTGGAGCCGCTGATAGTGAAACACTGTCAGTAGAAGCTTGTTGCAGACATCACGGAAAAGCCTGACGATTAAACTCACCACTGGTCTTCTCTTATCTGGGGGTACATAAATAATGGGGCTGTGACACTTGGCTTTTGGTCATTAAAACTGGTGATTTATTGTCTCACTAAGCTCTATCACGGTAGAGTAGAAGCTTGAGTGAGGGGAGGATCACTGGGGACTAGATCCACTGACCGGATAACGAGTGTGTGTGAATAAAGAACAAATAAATACCTGGGAATAGTACTTTAACAGCTGAAATAACTATGGCAGGCCCAGGATTAGGTTGGGATGAATACTGGCAGCGAGTAGTAGGACAGGCCATTTCCGGAAGGCCTACTCATAGTCAGGATAAAAAGAAACATGAGACTAGATTGACAGATTTGAAGGAATATTTAAAGACGTGTAAAGGATGGGGTGAAGGCGAGCCAGAGAATATGGTAAAAATACTTCAGTTAGAGGAGGACAAGCCACGTGAAGAAGTAGTGGGAAATAGAAATAATGGTCAGAGTAGGTTGTGGCATAAGAGAAAAAAGGAGGAGAAGGAACAAGAAAAGAGGGAGGAGCGAAGAGCAGATATGCATATGGCCGGAATGGCAGCTGAGGTAGTGCAGAGACTGCTGAGACATAGGGCACAGAAGAAAAAGGCAGACGCAGGGCCTCCACCCTATCCAGGGCCAGCCCCACCACCGTCAGCCCCACCCTCAAGCAGTATTTATCCAGATTTGTCTTTACAGTTACCTACGATTGAGGCAGAAGGAAGTATGAAGGTAAGAATGAGAAAAACGCAGATTATGAGGATACAAAAAAAGAGGGAAGAAAGAGAGGATGACTATAGTATAATAACAGGTGAATCTGAGAGGGTGAGACTTCAGACAGAAGAGGAGAGATAGTGGGAGAAGGCACAACAGAAAGGAGGGGCTTTCGGAGAGCAATTAGAGGAAGAGACAGTGGGAGCAACAGGGGTAGTAACAAGGCTGCCCTTCAATGAGAAATAACCTACTCACAGACACAGACACCAAGCAGGCAGACCCAAACATGAGATTGACTCAGACCATTCAAATCATGACTCTGACTATGACCATAGGATTCAGGAAAGTGATAGACATGGAGTGTAGTGTAGAGGAAGCTTATATGAATAAGTTAGAGGAAATGGTGAGAAGAAACAAACATGAATTAGAGGAACGACTGAAGAAATTAGCTCAACAGGGAATAGAAGAACCAGTATCATGTAGAACACGTAGCAGTGTTGCTTAAGCATCCGGCATGATGCCGCTGGTGCTCTCGAAAGGGTCAGGACCACCAATATATAAACCATTTAGTTTAGCAGACAAGGAACACATGGATGCACAACTACCACCGCTCAGTGAATATGGTTACAGAAATTAGCTGGTCTAACCGTAGGCACAGAGCTTACCATAGGTGATGTGAGAGGATTAATTGGACAGAAATACGGATTAGGGACAACAGACCAATTAGATAAAGATTCAGGGACCATATATGGTCCTAACGAAGACCCTTACAGCCACCACGCCACAG
The DNA here is from genome assembly GCF_963691815.1 of Echiichthys vipera. Taxonomy (NCBI): domain Eukaryota; kingdom Metazoa; phylum Chordata; class Actinopteri; order Perciformes; family Trachinidae; genus Echiichthys; species Echiichthys vipera. Next base: position 12,397,725 of record NC_139825.1, on the reverse strand, counting down.
CATACGGAGGGGCCCTGAGGAAAAGATTCCCACAGCAGGATAGTCACCACACCGTAGCATTTGTTAGGAAAGAAGGAGAGGGACCAGCAGACTATGTGGAGAGATGCAGGAAAGACTGGCAGGAGAGATCAGGAACAAATCCAGGGTCAGATCCATTACAGGGATCAATGTTTAAAGCTGCCGTTATGAAAGGAATAGATAAGGAAGTGCAGGCAAAGATGGAGGATGACCCCAGGGCAGACACAGAGCCACTACACATATGGATGAGGACACTCCAACATCACATGCGTAGAGCAGATGAGAGAAAAGAGGCAAGCAAGACAGAGGTAGAGAATTTGAAAATACAACTGACTAAATTACAGTTTGCAAAAGCTAGATAGGAAGGCGCAAGTCACAAACAAGCAGCCAAAGCAAAGACACAAGCACAGATGAGCCTACAACAGGCGGAGCCAGCGCCAATGGGAATCCCCATCCCTGTTACCCCAGTTGTGGGCCAATTTTATACAGGACCCCCTCCCCAGGGACCATGGAACCCGCCAGGACCATGGGGCCCACCACAATCACATTATAGAGGAGGAAGAGGACAAGGCTTTAATCCTCGAGGAGGTTATGGAAGGGGCAGGGGCGGATCACCGGGGGCTAAGGACAATGGGGGTTTGTGTGTGGAGGTCATGGACATTGGTTTTGTGGACAGTCTCATGCCCAGAGAGAGCCACCAAGAGGGGGACCCCCTCCAAAGCAGGAACAACAGCATGTGCCACCGCAACCACAACTGGCCCCAGGTAACCAGTTGCCCCAAGGCACCTGGTATCCAGACCAATACTAGGGGTGCCCAGGGTCAAGGGCAAGGGGAGAGGCTGACCCCTTGCTACGGGGAGAAGTGAACGAACGAAAAGTGGACTTTTTAGTCAATACAGGAGCAACACATTCGACTCTGATACAACCTCAGTTCGGTCAACAGCTCTCCAAATATTCCATAGACCTTGTGGGATTTGGAGGACAGCCAATGCCATTCCCTTTCACAGAACCCCTCCCCACTAAAATAGCTGGTTACCAGTTCATCAAAGCTATGTATATTCGCCACAATGCCCAATCTCACTGCTAGGAAGAGATGTCCTAGTTAGATTGAAAGCATCTATCCTATGTGGCCCACAGGGGGTGCAAGTACATTTCCCTAATGGGGTAAAATAGACTGTTCAGAGACAATTACTTCAAGATGTAACATTGGACAATGGATCCTAGGGGAAGATCCTGATCAGCAGCAATAGTCGGCCAACGTTTACTGGGCTCAATTGAAAGAGGACCCAGACCCGTCAATTACCAATGTTTTGAAAATGTATCAAAAATGGAAACCGTGGATTCACTCAGTGCACCCATATGAACCGGTCCCTGACGGTCCCCACTGTACTCTTCTCTATGACCGCACCCAAACTGAAGAAGTGTATGAGGAAAGATTTAGGGAAGTGGAGGGTTCCCCTTGGACACTGACTTCGGACTGTATATATGTATCAAAGAAAGGAGTAGTAGCACAAGTCCTGCTCAATGCAGAACAGGCAGAGTGGTACAACATGGGTGACACTGCAGCACCCCATATTAGCTTAGCATTAGGAGCAGGAAGTCAAGCTAAAGATTTAGGGCCCATGATAAAAACCGCCTCTCAGTTACAGGACTGGGAACAAACCACAATCCCGGCAGTCACATACTCTAAAGAAGGACAGGTGTACAAGATCACTCATCACACCACCTCGCAGTCAGAATTAGAGAAAAAGGTAATCACACGAACACATGGCAGGGAAAGTATAGATCATGAACAGACAGAAACCATGTTAGGAAGAATGCCTAGCACAGTGTAGAAACCCCTCCTATTCCGGTCCCAAACCCACACACAGCACTAGCAGAACTCACTAGGGAAATGTCCCATTTCTCAGTAATAGATTTGGCTGATGCGTTCTTTTCCATTCCCCTGGAACAAGAGTTAAGAAAATACTTTGCATTCACATGGGAGGGACAGAGATAACATTACACATGTTACCCACAAGGAATGAATATCTCATCCGGAGTGTTCAACAAAGTTTTAAATCAGCATTTAAAGAAGGAGGTAGCACTCCCAGAGAACACTGTCTGTCTACAGTAGGTAGATGATCTGCTGATAGCAGCAGACAGTGCAGACCGCTGCCTACATGCAACAGAATCAGTGTTAAAAGCACTAGCTAAAACAGGCTACAAAGCCTCGAGGAAAAAGCTCCAGTGTTGCAGGACACAGGTGCAGTTCTTAGGGAGATGGATAACCGGAGAAGAAACCAGTCTCTCAGGGGCACACAGGGGGACGATTTTAAGACATCCAAAACCAGTAGAGTGAAAGGAATGTTGAGCTTCCTAGGACTGACAGGATATAGCAAACATTTCATCCCAGACTATAACAACAAAACAGGCCCATTGAGAAGAATTGTCTTAGAGGCAGGGATGAGAAATCAGAAGGGGATTTTGAACTGGACAATGGAGGCCGAAGAGGCGTTCATACGACTTAAACAAGAGATGGCGTTAGCGTCATCTCTACAGACTCCAGACTACAAAGAACCATTTTATCGAGACACATCAGAGAAAGACGGGACAATGAATGCAGTACTATACCAGAAAACAACACAAGGGAGAGCAGTACTGAGATATGTAAGCACACCATTAGATCACATAGAGTTAAGACAACCTCTGTGTGTGAGACATGCAGCAGGACTAGCCAGAGTCCTAGAGAAAGTAGAACACCTAGTGGTATAGACTCAAAATTTTGACCAGGCATAGTGTAATAGCGTTCATCTCATCATCTGTTTTTACTCTATCAGGCTCTCGACTGAGGAAAGTAGAGGACGGCTTAAATGCGCTAAACATAACGTACACACATGAAGGAGTTAATGCAGCGAGCTGTTTAGCAGTTCCAGTTGATGAAAACCCACATGACTGCATTCCACTGACAGCGCAAGCAATTAAAGTGAGACCCGACTTGCATGCAAAACCACTAGACCGACCAGACATTGACTTGTATGTAGACGGCTGCTGTTTCAGAAAAGATAATGGAGGACTAAGCGCAGCATGGGCAGTGGTTATCAAAGATCAGGGAAAGTTTGAGATATTAAGTACAGGAGAAGTGACAGAAAAACTGTCAGCTCAGCTAGCGGAAGTGATGGCAGTGACAGCAGCTTGTAACCATGGTGAGGGAAAGAGAGTAAACATATATACAGACTCAGCGTATGCCAGTGCAGCAGTGCATTGTCAGCTAAAAGAGTGGGAGAGAGCAGGGTTTGTGACAGCTTCAGGTCTGCCTATGAAGCATGAGGAGGAAATGAGGAAACTGAAAGAAGCTTTTATGAAACCAGCGGAACTAGCGGTAGTAAAATGTAAAGGTCACAGTACAGATAAGACAGACACAGTGGCAGGAAATGCAGCGGCAGACGCAGCGGCCAAGAAAGCAGCAGGGTATAGAGTACCGTTGTTAATGATGCAGGCAGAATTAACAGAGCCATTACCTCCAAGATGGACAGTCGATCAGCTAGTAGCTCTCCAGCAAGGGGCTCCCCAGAGGAAAGATCCATGTGGATAGAAAAAATAGCAAAAATGATGGCAACTACAGGTCTATCATGGTTAGACTGCTTGCCTATCGCATTACACTCTATGAGGGCTAGTGTGAACAGAGAAAAGAAATTTACCCCTTATGAGTTACTTACCATCCCCGGACCAGGGGCCACACCGGGACTAGCATGGCTCTACATGACTCAGCTTCAGGGCTGGGTGAAGACATTGGCAGGAAGCCAAGGCGGGTCAGGACCAGCACCCACCCCACTGACTCTGCTAGGAGAACCTTGGGTATATGTAAAGACATTGAAAAGAAAGTGGACACACCCCAGGTGGACCAGACCCCATAAGGTGGTGGAGAGAACCTCCACAGCAGTAAAAGTGCAGGGCAGTGACAAGTGGATTCACCTTTCAAGGTGTAGACAGGGGGAGGAGCCAGAAAGGTCCCTAAACCAAGTCAGAACAGATCTAATCGAACAGGGTTAAGGGACTTCTGTAAATACATATAATCTATGGTTGACCCACATACACCATTAGTAAAAACTAATGGGAATACGAATGAGCGGGCCTTGATAAATGCTGCGGCTGAATTTGATCGTCTTTAACATGTTACGCCCCTAAATATTCCTGTTTCGGAGGCCTCGCCCACTGAGGTCAAACATGGAGAGAAGGAACGCAGGTTAGAAAATAAACTTTTCCGACACACAGATTGGCATCCTGACATCCGAGATGGAGCGAAATAAGGACGTGCTTTTTGTCAGTCTTAAGAGTGGAATAAAAGGGGCCCATAAAAACACCGTATGGAAAAAAATAATGGAGGGAGTCAAACCGAAGCAGCGCTCCACTGAGACCCGTGTGCGCCTGTGCGCACTGTTGAACAGGTGTGCCGTATTCAGCACCCCTGCCGTGAATTGCACCCCCTCGCATTATAGCTGATATTCAAAAGATCCATTTAATTCATTTTATAATTATGGCTGCAGTATATTTCCACAGAAAATACAAAAAGGTGTTGTTTTGTGTTCGCTATTATCCAAGTTTGTGATTTTAAACTCTTTAAAATAGTTTAAAGACTGTAAGTAATCAATGGTCTGACCGTTGTGGGTTACCTGTATATAAACTACTCCTATAGGTGGAAACAACAGCCTTCTGATCCAGAATATCACCTTTAATGCGAGGGGTGCATTTCACGGCCGGGGTGCTGAAGACGGCACAACACTGGCGCTACCGGTGGGTCATTAGGTATTCCGTAAGAGAGGATACCTTTGTCATCTAGAAGAACCATACCAAGATGTTAATCGTCTGATACCTTGTTTGATTTAATACAATTTATCGAGGGTAGCCACGAACCAAGGAGATGAATTTGGCTCTGCAGTGCGTCTTGCTGCAGCCACGCGCCAACACATTCATTCATTAATTCAATGTCCGGGTCGCGGGGGGCTGGAGCCGAGCTGTTTGATATTTAAAAGAATTGCGTGTCCCCCCCTGGTCACCTGGCCACCACGTTTAAAAGCGACAGCTTGGCATCACAAATCGCCTGTACATTTATCGAGTGGTAGTTTTGGCGATTGATGAATGCGTAATCAACCATGGATGGTGGCTTAATACGCACATGAGTACAATCAATTGCTCTAACCACACTTTTTATTTTTTTTTATTCGTTTTAAGAATCCGTTTTGATCTGTTCTTAATATGTGACTGTTTATGCTTAATGACAGCTGAGGTTTGTTAATTATTTTAAGACAGGTTTTGCTGTGCTGCACCGCAAATCCACAGGCTCAAATGTGCGTAAACGACCTCAGACCAGACGTCAGATTTGATCGTAGCTCCCGCTCACGTCCAAATTGATAAATGCCAACGTTCGCCAGGAAATGGTCGTACGCACGTTTTTCTGCCGTACGTTCGTTTGATAAATGAGGCCCTTAGTGTGTTTATTTTAATATTCATTATTTTAGTGGTAATTTATCTCATATGGGCATGGTCAGATAATTGTTAGAGTTATGGAACATGGCAGGCCACGTCTGTGGCATTCCTTTAGACACCCAGGATTTTGTGGTCTCGGAGGAATGATCACTCTGGTGAGTGATCAACAGGGGGAATTGAAGAATTGATAATCAATGAGTGAAATATGATAATCATGTTTTAGTTTGTGTATTAGTAATGATTAATGAAAGTGTGTTAATAAGACGCAATAAGTATAATCATTTAAGAGTGTGACAGTATGATTACTTGTCCAGGCTCAAAGAGTGTAATAGTATGATTATTAGTCCAGGCTCAAGCTTTTCTGCTTTCTTCAAAGCCCACGAACCTTTAGCAGTCAGTCAAGGTCACAAGACAATGAAATAGCCAGCTTGCACAAACGCACCTGGCAACTAGTTGAGATTAGGGAACTGCCGTTCACAAACAACAACCATATAAGGAGGCAGGAACACCATATAAGGAGGCAGGGGACAGGGAGGATGAGAGTATGTGTTTTTTTCACAGATAAAGAAGAAGAGTCCTGCGGAAACAGAGGTTACCCCTACGCGTGGGGAGGAAGATGGAGGCTGGAGCGGCGGCTGCTTTTGAAATACACATATGCATGCCCAAGCAGACACATAAACCACGCCTTTGTAACAAGCATAAATGCTGGAGTAGTTAGAATAGATATCAGAACTTCTTGCCTCTGATCACGGGTACTGTGTTGCACACAGTTACTCTAGATAGAGAATAGAACATTTCTCCAGACGTCTGTATCATCCAATGTCCATTTGCTGATAAATGCCTGCTGGCGCACTAAACTGCCAACGACTCTGCTGACTCCAGGAAGCCTCCCTAAATTTGAATTACGCAATATATACTCTGTGAGGTCCTTCTGATTTGACTAAAGTATTGTGTGTAAAATTCCTACAGTACATATGTTGTACTTTCTACTCTGGTCATGAGGTGGCAGTTTACTCAACCTTTTTGTCTCATAATCAAAAATGCTAATAAAATTTGCTTCAGCATTTATTTTTATTGATTGATCAGGGTTTTGCACATTGCAGGTTTCCCCTCATTGCATCTCCTGTAGCCCAACAAAAAAAAATGTCATTGGATGGTGTCACATAAGATATAATGTATGATGTATATGTGTTCCCTTCCACCACGTGAACTGAACCCAACCTCTGAGCTGTTGACTTCATGGTAAGAAGAAAATTAATATTGATGCAACTACTATATAATGGTACTGCAAGAACCATTATGAACCACAACTATTTAAAATGAGGTTGATGCATATTGAATGTGCATTGCTCCCCAGTGTGTTGACTACATATTTCACTGAAATAAAATTGTATTGCCACTCATCAAAGTCTAACATCCAACTTTACATCATTCAAAAATGTTCAACTCCTACATCATCTTGAGTGTATGGGAGAGTTCAAGTATCATTGCTGTATCAGGTTGCACTGCAAACAACCTCACTGCATATGATCCCCTTTTTATTTGTTTACATTCTACTTAAATCATTACTGCAAAATACAGACATCGTGTAAGAGCCTCAGTATCCCATGGTAGAAATAGCATTATCGTCAATGGCATGCTAATAGCAAATGGGAATGCATTATCTCTGGATGATTTGTGTCAGTAATTATATGCCAGGAGGCAGGGTGGTTCTGGATGTTTGATATGACAGACCCACGACATCAGTCACTGTCTGGGAGGTAAACTGGGATACGCTTCTTCTGACTGGGACAAACAAGAATAGTATCAAATGTTCCAGTTAAGTCCAACACCAGATACGTCACCTCTATAATGTGCTTGCACTTTGGTCTGAGTGCTGCTATTGTCAAATGTAGGAATGGCCATCAACTCTCACTGATAAAAATAAGGTGCAGCTCATGAATACTTAAAATAGAAATGTACATTTCAGTATTGTAAATTAAGCATTATTATAAAGCAGGTGGAGTAACACGCCACACTACACTAAGGTCTCTTTGGAATCACAACAATTGTTGAGTGTGAGTGTAGATTAAGCACCAAATGAACTCATCTGCATGTTAAATTGATATTTATAAAAGCAATGTAATCTGTACCCCACTGATAGTCTAATGTTTGCGTCCAGGAGAGCTCTAGAGGAAAATGCCAAGTGCCTCTAGTGCTCTCAGCATGGGTGCTCAGATAGACAACAAGCTCAGTTTATCTTGCTCCTGCGGCATTTAGTTAGTGTTCATAGCAAGAGAGAAAACTGGCTCAGATCAGTCTTGATCCAGAAATGTTCTTCACTACACTGCATTAAAACCCAGATTATCAGCCTCATTTGACTCATCTGGCCTGCCTGAATGACACAAACAACCATTGGATGAAACCACAGACAGCTCATAAGTAAAGTCACCTGTGATTGGACAGCAAATCCCTCACTCATTGTTCATCTTTGGGGCATATGGTCGTTTGGCCCTCCCATTTTTATAACAATTGTTGATAACAATAATGATACAACTACTACTACTACTACCATTAATAGTAATAATAAGGATACTACTACTACTACTACTAATAACAATAATAATATTAATAATACAACTAATGTGAATACTGCTACTACAAATGATCATTATTGGTATTATTATCATATTATTAAGTACAACTCTCACAATAGCAGTTTATTGAGAGGAACATATTGAAATAGTAAAGGTTTAATAATTAAAAAAAACAAAAACACTTTCCAATGTTTTCCCCTGGTCTGGGTGCCACACTACAACATTTAAATGAAGGGTCTCTTGGCTGCTTCAGGGTCATATGATGTTGAAGCTGGTCTTGCTGAGGGTGGCCCAATATGCAGCGCTCTGTGGTGGGTTGCTTGGTACTTATGGCCAGTCTCTCCTGCAAAACTGAACACAGTTCAGACAGCTCCTGGCTCAAGTAGTAAAATTAGTGCTGTTCTGTGTGTGTGTGTGTGTGTGTGTGTGTGTGTGTGTGTGTGTGTGTGTGAGTGTGTGTGTGTGTCTGTGTGCATGTGTGTGCATGGCTGCATGTAATTAACCAGTTAGTTATGTAAAATGTCAAACTTAGTTCTACTATCAGATCATGCTCTGTTCAGTGGCTGTACAGCTGAATGTTAGGGCGCACTCACACTGTCCATCCGCACCGTGCCCAAGCACGCTTCACAGCTAAAGTGCAGTTAATTTGACAAGTGTGAGAACAAGTGTACTGCTCCCAGGCACGGCACGCTTGCCGGCTGCAGCCTGATTGAGAGAGGGGGGCTTTAGTAAAGCATGGATGCACATGAACAGGCAAGAGCGTGCACACGTGTACGAGAGTGAGCATGAGCACAAGCATTGATGGCGGTCTTGATGTCTATTTATATGTGTCTTACATGCTGCTTGAAAAAGAGAGGCAACAAGTTAAAATATAAAAGAACAACACCACAAACAACAAAACAGAAAACATTTACTTACATTTAAAGACCCCAGTGTCTAATCCACACATGTCTGAGCTTGTGCCGAGAGCTTCAACCAATTAATCACAGCCTCATTGTGGGACTAGTTCAGTCCGTCACAGCAAATGAAAATAGTATCAGGTCAGAGACATTTACATTAACTTACACTCAGCATGGTACATTTTTTTTTTTCTGGCCTCCAAAGACAGACTTTATGTCTTTTGTTTTGGATCAGTGTCTACAAGAGCATCTAATGAAGTGGATGGTGAATGTAAATATCTTAATGTTTGCATGATGTCTGTTGTGACAAGTTTATACCCAGCACATGAAACCTTACCCGGTCTGGCCTGCTGAGATGAAGACGGTATGGGTGAGCTGCAGTCCAGTGGCCGTAGCCCCCAGGCCATATTTCAGAAAGCAGGATTATTTCTCAGGATATTTTTTCAATGTTCAACTATATTTTTAAATTATGAATTAATGGAGAACACAGAATAAAACTTTATTGTGTTAACTTATTGACACTTTCCCTCCTCTGACTAAGACTTTTTTCTTTAAAGATAAATGTGCACAGGTGCATATACAGTACATGCATTAATATCTCTACCTCCACATGATTAAAACGGAGGCTGCCTTTTATTTACCTGTTGCCATGGTGAATCGTAGTGACAGAGCTCCATTGATGATGTGCAGGCTCAACCTACAACTGCTCAGAGTTTGTTGAGCCCAGGCCCTGGTCCGTTTCCTTATCTTCGATGGTCGACAGCTCTATAAACAACAACAAAAAAAAAACAAGAGAACAGTCACAAACCACAAACTTGTCCACTACACTTTACACAGAGTAAGCTTTTTGTGAAGCCAGGTTAAGTTACTTTGGTAGTTACTAACGTTTAGTGAGTCAGCGGCAGTGTTAGAAAGTAATTGTAGCCGATCGTTAAGGGTTCGCCTATACTGTAGTGATATAAAAACAGTAAACAGCACAGGCGATGGGATACCGTGTCCAGCAATGTAACTCTGCTCCACTTTATTATCCAGAAAAAAACACATGGGGAGAATACCCCACATAACTTCATATAACCTGTAATCCCAAAAGGACCATAATATAGTCACTGTAAATCATTTAAGCAGTGGTCAATTGTAAACTATACTGTCACCCTTTAACAAGTGATTCAAAGATAGAACACTGCTAAACATTCATGCAACACCTGGAGGCTATACACATGAAAAAAACCTGAAATAAAATTTTAAAAAACTTAAAAAAAAAAAAAAAACTTTCTCACAAAACCTCAAACCACTTTTTTTTTTTTTTAAACCAGCAAGCCCTCACTGCATTGCCCCCTGACCAAAACACAGTAACTTCAATTACAAAGTCCTGAAAATGGGACAGAGGTTGCACCACTCGCCCCCTGTGAGACTGCCGGGGCCTGAGCTCCGGCAAGTTCCCACACAGTCCCTTGTCCAACTCACCAGCCTGAGGCTGGTCCCTGCTTTGTGGGAGCCAGTGAACTGGTGAAGAGTTGACCACAGGAGTAGACATAAAGGCAACAAGAATATAAGAGTGACAGGAACAGTCTGTGCAATGGCAGTGTATATGGTTTCAGTCTGTCATGATGAACCACCTCAGCCCGCTCCATCTGGTCAAGAGGGATTGACGATGCAATATGTGCAGCTTCCCCACCAGAAACCAGCACTTGCACAACCCGATATGGACCCTTCCAGTGCGGTGCCAGCTTCATACGGCTTTCTGTGGGATCAGCCACACCAGCACACCCACACCATAGGGACGGTGGCAGCTACTCTTGTCATAGTATAGTCTCTATCCTTTATGAGCCTCGGCAGAGTTAAGCCTGGCTGTGCTGAAGGCTGACTCCAGCCGCTCTGCAATGGTGGATGCATACTCCATCTGAGATCCAGTGCCCTGGGAGTCCAGAGCACTAGCAGGCACCAGCATGTCAGCAGGAACCTGTGCCTCATGTCCGTGCATGAGGTAGAGTTAAGTCAAGAGATCTTTATTGTCCCCGGAGGGCAATTTGCAGTACAGTCAGCAGCAAAAACAACAGTAAAATGCACAATAATGACACATACGATAACAAAGAGCTAATAATTAAAATAGATGGAATACACAACAACATGAGTGACATGGGACAACAATTAACAATAATCAATCAACAAAGTGCAACAATGCCTCACTGGATAAAAACTGGATAAAAATAAGGAGTTAAAGTGACTACAGTGCTATCAATTGTTAAGAAGGCCAACAGCTACTGGAACCCAGAATTTTCTAAATCTGTCAGTCCTGCATCTGTGCACATTAAATCTGCATAGGGTGAAATGAGTGCTGGCATGTTTAGAGGTGGTATATGCAAAGGCGACTTGTTTCACATAAGTGTCCCATTAACCCCCATGGAAAAGCAACATCTTAGCCAGCGGATTGATCAATATCCGATTGTGACACACCATGCCATCAGATTTGGGATAATAGGCAGTGCTGCGTGCATCTCTTCAGTGTGTGTGTTAGGGCCTGGTTAGCATAAGCTGTCACCTTCTCTCAACCCTCTTCATCCTGCGCCAGTACTGCCCCAACAGAGTCTTTAGAGGCGTTGGTGTACACCTTGAAAGGAAGTGCAAAGTTTGGTAGCTTAACCACCGGAGAGGATTAAAGCACTTGCTTGAGGTAGGTGAGAACCACCTCACACTCAGCTGACCACTCAAAGGGCATGTTCTTCACTGCCAACTGGTTCAGTGGTGCAGCGTGTTGGGAGAAATCCTGCACACATCTCCTATAATAGGAGCACAGACCTACAACAGCCCTGACCTGTGACTAAGTGCACCTTATCAGTGTTACGCGGTCCTGGCTGAAGACCATCCCGGGGGAGACCACATGGCCCAGAAACACAACATGGTCCATGGCAAAGTGGCATTTCCTAGGATTCAACTTCAGGCCCGCCAGCTGGATCCTCGAAAGGACTTTATCCAAATGAAGAAGTTAGTCTGTGAATGTATGGCTGTAATTCAGTATATCATCCAAATATACCATACAAATGTGCCATAGCAGGCCCCTCAGGATGAGCTCCATCATGCATTGAAATGTGGCTAGAGAATTTGTCAGACCCATAAGCATAGCCCGCCACTGATACGTGCCCTGGCCGATTGGCCACCTGACTATCAATCTCCATCCATGTGATGGTGATGCATGATAAGTGCTGCTTCCAGGGGGTGTGGTTCCCAGTCCTTATATGGTATTTGATCAGGTGCACCTGCCCGTGCTTCTGTCACACAGGTTAAAAACATCAGTGGACCTCTGCAGTAGATCAGCTTGGCCCCCTGCTCAGCTGTCACAGCAGACTCCTCCAAGGAGACAGGGCCTGCAGCAGCAACACAAGGCGGCACTAAAATGTCTTCCTTTCTGACTGGGTAAAACTCACCCAGGTGCAGTCTCCGCTTGACTTCAACCACTTCCCCTGTGGGATTGAGGATGCAGACTGAAGTCACATCATTCCTCACACTGTTCACCGTACGAACAACCACCAGTCCTGTTGTTTCTGGAATGTTAGGCTCCAGATATCCCTCGAAGTCCACAGCAGGCTTACCAGCTCCAGCAAGAGTGAGAATGTGCACCGTCACCAGAGCCTTACTCAGCGGGGGAACGATCATGACGTCAGCGAGGCACACGTCACAGCAATGTGGGACCAACTCTCCACCCCAAAGCAGAGGCACAGAAACATCCCATAGTTGTAACACATCACGCCCCAAGTCCAACAATGCATGAAAGCCAGAAAGTCCAGTTTGAGCAGAACACAGTGGGTGGATTCTCTTAGCACATGGAAAATGTGCTGCCAGCAGGTCGGGCCCAGGGAGTTAATATAATTCTTTTTTAGGGGCCTGTTCCGCAGGGCAGAGTCCGCACCAATCAGTGACACCGAGGCTCCTGAGTTGAAAGAGGCTGGGTGGACAGTATAATCCATACAAGCAATGCCACTGGAGAAATCATGGCTCACGTGGCCCTCCATAGGAGTGGCTAGCGTTTGGGCCTCAACACCAGCTACAGGCCGCTTCCCTGATTGTTGTTGTCGGCATCCTGCTGTCGTGGCAGGAAGTGCACGCTGCGTCGCCTGGTTTCGTCCTTATGTCGGGCATTCCAGCTTGCCTAGGGCTGCTACTCCCAGGCTGCTGAGAGGTGGAGGACACCCCAGACGGATCTGAACGATAGCCACGAGACAGAAAACCTCCTTGGCATGGAAACTGCCCAGGATCGGGGGAGCAGCCACGGTGTTCCTCACGAGAGCCGCTCAACCGGCAGCCCCACTTACCACAGGTACAGTTACAGCGTCCTCCCAAGGGCCTACCCCTCATGTCAGTATTCCATGCCCTCAGTCTCTGATTTTCCTCATGAAGTCCCTTCATTTCCACTCTCATGGCATGCATGTCCTCAGTTAGCTTCTCAACAGCTCTCTGGAGACTCTCAGAGACCGACACGGACTGTACAGATGGGGTCCCACCACTGTAGGCAGCAGCAGTACTCACATAGTCGGGCCTGTCTGGCGTTTTCAAATCACTCCGCCACGTGCAATGCCTCCTTTCAGGTCAGTGGTGCCCAGCCCCAGACACTTGCAAGGTATGCCAGGTAGCTATACTGGGGCAGCTAAGCTAATAAACACGGACACGGCGCCGCAACAGGCAAAACGCACCAAGGAACACCAACAGCGGTTAACAGAAGAACAGTGCTGCCACCAATGTAGCCGAGTGTTATGGGTTCGCCAATATTGTAGTAATATAAAAACAATAAACGGGACAGGAGATGGGATAGCGTGTCCAGCAATGCAACTCTGCTCCACTTGATTTCCCAGACAGAGAGAGACTCAACACCAGCGATAAAAACCCTGCGAACTTCAGGCCTGTGACCTGTGGCCAAGTTTATGCCCCAGTGGTCTGGATGTCACACCGTATTGCTATACGTTAAATGGGGATTTCTCCAAGGCTCCCTCTAGTTTGTTCTGTACCTCTGACGATGACCATACTCCAAGGAGACAGTTTGTCTCCTCCACCGACGACTTCTTGGATTTTGCATCCACAGTTAACGTTAATACTAAGAGGGTATAATGTTCCGTTTACACAAGCTCCGTGTTTAAAAAAAAATGGTGCTCACGCTGTTGTTGACCAGCATAGACCTGGCGTTATCTGTATCTGACTGAAATATCCATTTGGCTTGGAGTTACACTGCAATTTACACACAAACGTCAGTCAGATAAAGAATCAATAAGTCAGGCAGACTAGACTAAAATATTTGACTGAACAACGCATCTGCCCCTGCACTCTCTCTGCTACTGGGGTTTGGGGAGGGGGGGGGGGGGTGGCAAGTTAGCAAGGGGGATGCATTGTGATAATTTTAATAACAAAGGGGGATACCCCATCCCCTCTAAAATCACCTACTAGTCATCTTGCTCGGAACTGTTCTTATAGTCAACATAGCTAAATGTTGCATGCATAATAATATCAAGAACTACACAGTACTGAAACCTCTACTGCCTGATGTAAAATGACTCCATAAAATGTGTTGAAATGCTTACTGTTTAATAGTATAGACAAAAAAATATAAACGTATGATACCCATATCTATGATGTAGTAGCTTCCCACATAATGAATTATAAGACTTTATCTGGGCCTTAATGATGCATTATTACGCCTCATATCATCGGTTTATGAGGGCAAGTATCACAATTGTTACTCTTTCTGCATGACAGGTAATGAGGTTGATATGAGTGCAGTCAGTACATGTTACCATAGAGTAACAAAATAGATAAACTACAATTAGGAATAGATCATTTAACCTAGGAATGTATCATCATGGTTGAGCAACTACAATCTTTAAAGTCTCAGGGTCAGAGTAAAATCATTTTCATGGTTAGATATTCAAAGATTAACACTAAGTGCTGGTGTGAGAAATTAATTTGTCTCAGGTTTACTGAGTAGAAAGAAAAAAATGGAGAAAATCCCCTGTGCTGATTTGGTGACGTACACATTTACACAGTGGTGGACCCTCAAGGCCAGCAAGGCCTTCTCTGCTGGCCTAAACATAATCAGGAATATATTTTTTTGATATATATATTCTTTCCACAAATATGTATTAAATTGTTCCCCATAGTCTACACTCTTCATTTCATAGCTTTCCTAAGTTGGTTGCTCTGCTTCCAGCCCCAGGTCGAGGTCTGGGGGGGAGTTTTTATCCAATCATTATTCAGCTATCATGTGTTGCCAGGGTCCCAAATCTGCCCTTACGCCTTCAGAAGCAAGAGTACAGGCGCATGGTAGCTTAAAGTCAATGATAACGGACCTGTGGCATTAACCAATCAGCATCAAGTTGGGTTCACTGGCGCCTGCTAGCAGGCCTACAGCGTCATCGCGTGCACGTCTTTTGATTGGATAGGCGCTAGAGAGCAGCAGAGCTTTGCAGAGCTATGCAAAGCAGACCTGAGCACAAATGTCAATGTGATAAACGGGAAATAAGGACATTTCTAATTTGTGTAGCGCGACAAGTTGTTTTAGTTTATTCAACCCACCTTGGCTGAAGGAGGCAAAGATAACGATTTGATCGCAGATTTAATTACAACGCCATTCTCTGGAAAAACTTTTCAAGATAAGCTAGACACTGTAAAGAGAGGCCGTCCGACCCCGACGCTAGCAAGTCTGACTCAGCATTATTCAAACACACTTGATCTGAGTGAGTACAAAGCACTTTATGTTTTATTAGATTTGTATGGCTTTTCACCATTTTATTTAGTAATGTTAAATATATATTAACAACCTAAATTGGCAGATATTCTGTTAATTGTTTATTTTTCAATGAGCAGTGTCTGTGTGCGTCCAACATGTTACTATGACACTGCTGGTTTGTGTGTGATGATGCGCTTTGTATCAACTTTGTATTATACCTTAAAAGCCTTTTATTTATTTCTGAAATGATGCCTTTGTGTGATATATAATGGCGCGTGAGCCCGTGGTGGAATACATGGAGCAAATGAACGTTACAGTAAAGCTTATACTTGAGTTATTTTTGTATTTTCGTTGGTGACTTTTGTAGCTTTCTTTCTTTTTGCTGAGTTAATATTATTGTTAAAAAAATATATTAACGGATGTTTCTGTGATGCTGCTTCGGCTGCGACTTGATTGGTTGGTTGATTGAATTGATTTGACTGTGTGAGGAAACGTGTTAAAGCTTATACTGTTGGTGTAGTGAATAAAACTCAGTAGAGTAATATAACACTGTTGTACTTGACTATATGTTAAGGTGATGCAACGGCCAGTTGTACTGCGTTTTGGTCTAAATGCATAATGTGTAGAGCCATGGCATCATAATTATGGTTTTAAGAGGTGGATTAAGTCTGGTAGGGCATCGCTGCAGGCGCAGGTCTGAAATGCACGGCCGCCACTGCATTTACAAAAGCTTAAAAGCCTCAGTGAAACTGTAGAACTTTGTTGATAAGAAAACATTGAATGTTCGATTGCAAACTGCATATTATATAATTGTGAGAATGACCACAAATACAGCTGGATGATACAGCAAAACAATGATTCACAGGCAAGGTTTGAGGTGGGTCATCAAGGCAGTTCTTTTATTCATTGCTCTCGGCAAACAGTATAGGCACAGTAGTGTCACCACCCAAAAAGAACTCCAGGTTGCCAAAATGGCGCCTATTTAAAGGGTGTCAACCCATTAACTTGGAAGAATCCATTCCCCGGGATCCCCTGCCTAAAACATGTTTAACCCACCATTGTTTTTATTTCTGTATATACAGTCATCTGTATATATAGGTCATCTGTGACCTATATACATCCTACTCTACATCCACTAACAGAAAATACACCAATACACTTCATATTACCTCCACTAAAATACAATGCACACATTTACCATCCCCACACCAATTAACACTTGGCTGCCTCCAGAACTATATAAGCGGCGTCCGTTTCATGAGGAAGCCTTTTGCCTCAAACCTAAACCAAAATTTTTCATGATGTCTCCAGGGTCATGTAAGAGATGTTGCCTATCTGAATGCTATAAGAATAAAACATCACAGGAAGCAAATTTAATTTAATTTGAAATTACAGCCAGATAAGGTAGAAACTGCAAAAATTGAATTGCAGTATGGAATCATGAGCAGGTGGTCCTGTCTATCTGGACCAGCTGGGAGTTTTGTTTTAAAGAAAGGTTTGATATTGCCAGTGCACATGTGATTGCTACTGCATGCTGCTGATGTGCAAGTACAAGCCAAAATGTGAGAATCCAAATTAAATAGCAAGTAAAATAAACCCAAGCTATATAACTTATTTATCATAATAATAACAACCTACAGGCTGTTTACTGTGTACTGGTGTCACCTAAACGGTCGATGTACAGTAGCTCCACTGCATTTGCACAGAAATTCTCAATTTTAGAAATAGCATAGGGTTATTGGCACCTGCCCTTGTCGCTCATCTTCCATATGATGCACTGTCTAATCTAGTGTACCCTTCCCTACCTGCAAATGTGTTTAGTGAAGGGCAGATAAGACATGTCACATATGAAATCTATTTTCTCCCCAACTCACCTTACTGGTAATGTCCTGACTGATGTAATATCCACAGCTGATGAGACATGAATGGGGAAAGGAAGTTAATGGAACATTGCAATCACATTGCAAACCTTGCACTGACTGATTTAAAATTATGATGCCAGTACTCAGGTATATTTGCATTTTCTCACACATGGCTGATCTGATTTTTACGTTATTTTTGGGCAATCTGATTCAAATATGAGTTATTCAACAGAACTTTAAAATGTAGCTGTTTTGAAATTCAACTTATGCATTGTGCAGTTAGAGACTCGCTTCATCAAACTGCAACTAAGACACTGTCATACGTATTGTTATCCTTCAGCTTCTAACAGGTATTTTGACAGACACTGTCATTAGATTTCAGACTTGTAATTTACTGTGATAACTGTTTTGATTAACATGTATTGTAGATAAATTCTGCAATATTTATGTTCCTGCAAAGTTGTCCGATGTGCACTACTTAAGGATGAGGATTACAAAATATAAAATATAATAATTGGACTTCACTCATAACAGAAGAAAAAATACAGGATTCTCAGGATTTAAAAGGTTTAGTCCGGAATATGTGTTTTTTCCCAAAGTCTCCAGGAAAATATCCAATATGCCAATGGACATTCTCCAGAGCCTCAATTGCAGCAGGGGCTGAGCTTGCTTTCTGGGCACTACATGGAACAGAACCCAGGCTGATTTTCCAGGGATATGGTCACATTTTATGGTTCAGAGCTCTGAGCGCTACAATGGAGTAAAACTCATATGGGTGTTAAATGTTCAAAAGCTCAGATAAATGATGATAAATGAAATTAAATTAAATCATTTAAAGTGATAGCCATCCATTTAATGTCTAGGGCAGAGTTATTTGTCTTGGTAAGAGGTTTGGTCATATAATTAAGAAATACTGTAGATTTTAATAAAAATTAATGGAAATGTATAGTACCTGAAAATAAATGTCTGCATTTCCACGGTGAATCAGTGGAAAAGCAGTCATGACATCAACAACATTTTTATTTATATATATATATATATATATATATATATTATTTATTTATTTATTTTTTATCGGCCAAGTACCCAAACTGTAATAACTGGAACAACACATTTTCTCATGCTTTTTAACTAAACCTAACCCTAACCCTAACCCTTATTGAACAATACTTTCCCCCATGTTTGTTCGATTCAGTTCTTAAAGCTAGAGTTCAGTGCTGAATATGTAAATTCCCAAAAAACTAAAGTGAGTAAACAATGATCATTTTTCATAGAACAAGCTATACTACAAGGTTTTTCATAGATATAGATATGTCCTCTGCTCTTTGAATGCCTTTCTCTGTCTTTGTCTGTCAGCTAACGCACAACAAAAGCCATGCGACAAACACTCTTATAGACAAACATTTGGCACTATGATCACATCCAGCCATTCAAAGTCTAATCATGAACAGACAAACAGAAAGCCAACCTGAAACACACGGCATGAAGGGAACACAGTGGGCCTCATTTATCAATCTTGCGTGAAAACGGGCGCAGATCTGAGCGCAGAATTGGTCGTAGGAAAGGACCCACATGTGATTTATGAAACATTCGTATCTGACCAATCTCAGCGTATGAATGAGCGGGCCTTGATAAATGCGGCGGCTGAATTCGATCGTCATTAACATGTTACGCCCTTAAATATTCCTGTTTCGGAGGCCTCGCCCACTGAGGTCAAACATGTAGAGGAGAAACGCTGGTTAGAAAAGAAACTTTCCCGACACAGAGATCGGCATCCTGACATCCGAGATGGAGCAAAATAAAGATGTGCTTTTTGGCAGTCTTAAGAGTGGGATAAAAGGGGCCCGTAAAAACGCTGTATGGAAAAGAATAACGGAGGCAGTCAACCCGAAGCAGCGCTCCACTGTGACCCATGTGCGCCTGTGCGTGTGTGCGCACTGCTGAGCCTGCGCTCCTGCTCTGTATTAGGGTTTGCCAGCGGGGTTATTAGGTATACCGTTAGAGGATACCTTTGTCACCTAGAACCATACCAAGATGTTAATCATCTGATACCTTGTTTGATTTAATGCAATTTATCGAGGGTAGCCACTAACAGAGGAGATGACTTTGGCTCTGCAGTGCGCATTCCTTCAGCCGCGCGCCAACACATTCATTCACTCATTCATATTCAACCGCTTGTCCCTGTCGGGGTCGCGGGGGGCTGGAGCCGAGCTGTTTTGAAATATAAAATAATCGTGCCCCCCTGGCCACCACGTTTAAAAGCGACAGCTTGGCATCACAAATCACCTGTACATTTATCGAGTGGAAGTTTTGGCGATTGATGAATGCGTAATCATTCATGGATGGTGCCTTCAGACGCATATGAGTGCAATCAATTGCTTTATTTTTTTTTAATTCGTTTTAAGAATCCGTTTTGATCTGTTCTTAATATGTGACTGCTTATGCTTGATGACAGCTGAGGTTTGTTCATTATTTTCAGCCAGGTTTTGCTGTGCTGCACCGCAAATCCACAGGCTCAAATTTCCGTACACAATCTCAGACCAGAGGTGAGATGTGATCGTAGCTCCCGCTCACGTCCAAATTGATAAATGCCAAAGCTTGCCAGGAAATGGTCGTACGCACGTTCGTTTGATAAATGAGGGCCATTGTCTCAGCAAAATATACTTTTCCTTTTTATACCCAAATAAACCCCTTAGAAATGAAGGTTGAGGACAGATGTGCTGTGATAAGTTGTTTAAGATTTCGCACAGCTGAGGAAAACAATGAAAATCAGAAGTTTGTGAAAGACTCTACGGTCAATGACTTTGATTTCAACCTGAAAAGATGACATGAGTTTTGTGAAGCTTATCCTTGTAATCATATCTGCTTAAAGTTATGTTGCTGCAGGAAAATAGAACTGTATACATTTCTCTTGTGTCCTGGTGAGGTGGCTATCCAATCACAGCCGAAACTTGAACGAAAATGGAGTCAGAGACAGCTGGATGCTTTGACTTGAATACTGGGGTGAAGAAAATTTGCATGGTGACTTTGCATAGAGAATTGGTAACATTGAATAATAGTCTCAAAAGTACTGACCTTTGAAGGAATTGAGTGAACTGTAGTGACCAAAATGCAGTCATATTAGCTGTGGAGAGGTAAAGCGATTGAGTGAGCAGTGTGATTTTGTATTTCTAAGTAGTTAATTGCTGCAGACCAGACTGACTCTCATATCTAAATTATGTTGCTACACAAGTCAAGCTAAACACCTTCCTAGTTCTGCTTGTTGAGCCTGTCTCCGTTTGGCCCTGTGCTAGTGATGCAGTAGTTTAGATCAAGAACTCATTTACTGTTTGATTTTGATCTTGAACCCACCGTAATATGAACAGTCAAAACAAAAAACATGATCAAATTGCATATTTTTTGTCAAGAAACACCCACAAAAATAATTGATTTCAGTATCGTTTAGACAACTACAATGAAATCCCATTTAAATTGAAATGCATAAACTTCATATACAGTATAACTAATAAGAAATTACACCCAGTTAATACCAAAAATGAACTGGGTGTAATTCATAAACCAATAAATGTCCCCCAACAGTTCAGTCCAGGCTATTCCATTACTGCTTGCAAAACATGGTCTCATGGAAAAGGGTATAAATAGCACTTCACTTTTAGGGACATTTTGCATGTCATGTCTATACATTTTAAGATTCTTGTATGTCATTTAACACCCCCGTACCCTTTCCCAACTCGTCACATAGATGCTTGGTGAAGACACCTTGCCTTGCATCAAACTATGACACTCCATTTAAGTTAAAGTTTAAACATGTGGTTAACTTTGGGAATTCAAGTAAAACTACTTGGTTATGTTGAGGAAAAGATCATGGCTTGGGTTAAAATAAGTACATTGGGTTAGGTAAATTAGGTTATATAGTTAAGTAGTCAGTGCTTAAGTCAACATTGATTTTTTTTTATTTCACACAGGACATGAATGGTTGAAATGGATGTTTGTTTGACCCATTCATCCACAATCTTCCCCCCTGGGCACAGTTTTGCTCTGGAATTAGTTTTTCTAATATAGTGGAGAAGAAATTCTGGCTTCATTTTACTTATCTTGTATAAGGCCCATAAACAAATCACGATTGCATCATTCCACCCTCTATGGCCACTGCCAGTGTGCTGCCACTGAGAGGTTCCACGTGCAAGCTGGTGGTTACAAACTGGTGGTTTTAGAACGGTTGGCACGAAGAATATAACAAAGATATTTATAACAGCCTGGTCACTTTACTTTACACACTTACTTTATCTTTCTATTTTAAATTTCTCATATTTACTTGTTAACCTATTTTTAATATTACCTCTATTTTTTATCTTAAATTATTGTTCTGTGTTGTTCTGTTATTGTTCTGTTATTGTTATGTAAATGTTATTGTTATTGTTATGTTTAGGTTTGTCCTGTTAAATGTTTGGAAACTGTGAGCAAAGCATAAGCCGGAGTCAAATTCTCTGTATGTCCAACATACTTAGCAATA
This sequence comes from Echiichthys vipera, assembly GCF_963691815.1. Lineage (NCBI taxonomy): Eukaryota > Metazoa > Chordata > Actinopteri > Perciformes > Trachinidae > Echiichthys > Echiichthys vipera. The sequence continues at coordinate 12,375,682 of NC_139825.1, read as the reverse complement.
AACCTGATTCTGATTCTGATTCTGAAAGAAGAGCGAGTGGCATAGATTGACTTATTTACTGGCAGAAGATCAGTGGCTAAAAGGAGCCCACAAAACAGCTCAGTGTAAACATGTCCCTTAAATATCGTAATGACTTGACTAGACTTAAAATGTTCAATGCTCCACACTCCATGGCAACAGTTTATACAAAACAACGCATATTGTTTTTTATGAGTTAAGAATTATAACCATAGTACCTCCTTATTCATTGATATCAGCTGTTTGAAGTAAGCTACCAAAAGTTTCAGAATTCAAATTTTAACTGCATTTATTTTATGCACCTAAATGCAAATATATCCATTGTCTGGAATGAAGTTAATTATTCAATCAAAAATACATAAAAATATCCTCTTAAAAACTTGGTTACATGTTTACTGCTGCACCAGTCAGCTTAATTGGTTGACGTCTCACACTGACTGTTTGAAAAGTTGAAATACACCCACAAAACGTTTAATTTGACTTGTATACTTGCATTTGATTTGTGGGGAAGTGGAGATGGGCTGAGCAGTGCCAGTAAAATCTAATTTTATCATTCAGACTGAAAAGAATGATGCATTTTACCTGTGTATTTCTGATTTTGGTCCACAGGTGAGTTAAATACTGGTGATAAAATGTAGACATGTTCTCCTAACAGCCACTCTCTTAGTTTCACACAGTGATGTTTCTGGTTTTAAAAAGGATTATATCTACTGCTGGGTACTGTTCGGGAAGTTTTGGCAGTGTCACTCAATTAATAGAAATCTATTATATCAGACATTAGATATTATTTTTTACTGCTGTCATTGTAGTGCCATAATTATTTTGAATATGAACAGATGATCAGAAACAAAGTGCGGAAACAAAGGTGTAGATGTTTTTTTATATTGGCATACTCACCAATTCCTTTCACATTTCAACTACCGCTTGTTTTTAAGCTTCAAGGTTTCACAGTGATTTGTGTGTTTAATATAAGATAACTTGGTTCATGAAGGCATTTTATCAGATTTAATGTTGAGATAAATGTGGAAGAGTGATGAAGTGAAATTAGATCACCGGGGCCTTATGGAGTTAAATCATCTTTTTTAATTCCTGTGGTGATTGGTAACACAGGTAAAAAGGTTATATTGAAGAGAACAAAATGCTTAATAGAAATAATAACTATATTACAATGACATGTCATTCAAAGAGTCCACCAGTGTCTCCAGTAAATACTTTAAAAGTAGCTCTTCTTAATGTTTGATCTCTTGTTAACAAATCACTGTTAATTAATGATATTATTATGACACATCACGTGGACTTCTTACTTCTGAATGAAATGTGGTTAAATGATGCTATCAGTAATACTATTCTCAATGAAAGTTCACCACAAGACTTCATTTATTTCAGTAAGTGTCGCACTGGCAGGAAAGGTGGAGGTGTGCTGCCATCTATAAATCAATATTTCAGTGCAAAGAAATAACATTTGGTGATTTTAACTCCTTTGAATATCTGTCATTCTTACTGAAAGGTGATTCAGGAATTTTGTATTTAATCATTTGTAGAGCCCCAAAATATTCTGGAGAATTCATGGATGAGTTTGCTGAGCTTCTGTCGGATGTATGCACGGAATACAACTGTTTAATTATAACAGGGGACTTTAATATCCATGTAGACAATAACACGGACAATACTGCCAAAGAACTCTATGTTTTAATGGACACTTTTGGTCTCACTCAACATGTGACTGCTCCGACACACACTCAAGGTCACACTTTGGATTTGATTATCTCTAAAGGAGTTGATATCTCTGCTGTTGATGTCAGAGACTTAGCTCTCTCTGATCATTTATGTGTCTTTTTTAATTTAGAGACTATAGCAAATATCCCCCCTACGTCTGTGTGTTATAAAAAAAAAAGGTACATAAATGACAACACATGTGCACCCTTTATGGAAACAATAGCAAAGACACCAACCTTGACTGCTGAAACAGTTGATAATCTCTTGGATGAGTTTAATACTAAAGTCTGTAATGTCATAGATGTGGTGGCTCCAATAAAAACTAAAAGAAAACCAAACACACAGAAAACACCTTGGAGAAGGACTGAGATAGTTCAGAATTTGAAATCTAATTGCAGAAGAGCTGAGCGTAAATGGAGAACCACAAAACTCCATATTCATCTAGAATTTTACAAAATAAGTCTACGTAAATTCAATGATGGCTTATACAAAGCGAGGCAACAGTTCTTTTCTGAAATTATTGCTAAAAATGTCAACAACTCTCGCACATTGTTTTCTGTAATTGAAAAGCTCACAACCCCCCAAAATCAGATAGCCCCTGAATTACTTTCAACTGGAAAGTGCAATGAATTTGCTATATATTTCAATGAAAAAATACAATTCATCAGAACAAATCAGCAGAATGACAAAAAGCTTGAACAGCTCCAACCACTGAGGGATGAGTCAACCACAATGTCAGAGTTTATCACAATTAACCCAAAAACACTGGAGGAAACTGTTCAGCAGCAAGTTTGATGGTATTGACACAATACCATCAAACTTCTTTATAACGGTTATAAAGTCAATTGTCACTGATCTGTGTCAATCAACTGCTCATTCCAGTCAGGCACCGTACCAAAATCCCTGAAAGTAGCTGATGTGAAATCTCTGTTAAAAAAGAGAACACTGGATGCCTCCATACTGGCTAACTATAGACCAATTAGTAACCTTACGTTCATGGCCAAGATCATAGAGAAGGTGGTCTTCAACCAACTGAGACAATTCTTAACCTTCAACAAAATACTTGATAAATTTCAGTCAGGCTTTCGTTCTCATCACAGCACAGAAACTGCTCTGATCAAAGTGATCGATGACATAAGGTTGAACACCGATTCAGGAAAAGTATCTGTTCTAGTTCTGTTGGATCTCAGTGCTGCATTTGACACTGTGGACCATACCATTTTGTTACACAGACTGCAAACATGGGTTGGACTAAATGGAAAAGTAATGCAATGGTTTAAGTCCTATTTAGAGGAACGAAGCTATTTTGTAAGTATTGGAAACTTTGAATCTGATAGATTACCAATGTCCTGTGGGGTTCCTCAGGGCTCGGTTCTTGGGCCCCTTCTACTTAGCCTTTATATGCTTCCATTAGGACAGCTTTTACAGAGCTGTAAGATTGATTATCAGAGCTATGCAGATGACACAAAACTATATCTAGCACTGAACCCAGATGACTATGGTCCCATTGAGGGGTTGTGTGACTATTTAGAAAAAGTAAACCACTGGATGAGTGAAAACTTCCTTCAACTAAATCACGACAAAATGGAGGTGATTGTCTTTGGTAACAAGGAAAATAGGTCTGCTGTCAGTGAGTATCTAGAGTCTAGATCTTTAAAAGATAAAGACAAAGTTAAAAAGCTTGGAGTTGTGATTGACTCAGATCTGACATTCAGCAGTCAGATCAAATCTATCACAAAAACAGCCTTTTACCACACAAAGAACATCTCCAGAGTGAAAGGTTTAATGAGTCAGAAAGACCAGGAGAAACTGGTCCATGCATTTATCTCCAGCAGACTGGACTATTGTAATGGTCTTCTAACGGGAATCCCCCAAAAGAGCATCAAACAGCTACAGCTGGTTCAGAATGCTGCAGCTCGGATCTTAACCAGAACAAAGAGATCAGAACACATTACTCCAGTTTTAAAATCTTTACACTGGCTACCAGTCAGCCTCAGAATAGATTTTAAAGTTCTGCTGCTGATATATAAATCTGTGAATGGGTTTGGTCCAGAATACATCAGTGAGATGTTAGTCAGGTATGAACCCAGCAGGTCTCTCAGATCTATGGACACAGGTCAGATAGTAGAGCCCAGAGTTCACAGTAAACATGGTGATGCTGCGTTTAGTTATTATGCTGCAAAGAAGTGGAACAAACTGCCAATAGAGCTGAAGTCAGCATCTAATGTAAACATTTTTAAATCAAAGTTAAAGGCACTATTTTTCTCTACTGCATATGATTGACAGGTTGATTTTTGGTCATGTTGATGGAGTTTAATTCAAATGTTTCTATGGATGTTTCTATTTCTGAATTTGAATGTTTTTATTCCTGAATTTGAATGTTTTTTAATGTTCTGGTGCACCTTTTGATCATGTAAAGCACATTGAGTTGCCCTGTGTATGAAACGTGCTATACAAATAAATGTGCCTTGCCTTTGCCTATAGATTTGAGAAGCTATGTAAACCCACATTCACAGTGCAGGAAATGTCCTACTAATTTACTTTTAAATATGCTTTAATTCTGTTCTGCTAAAATGTTGTGGTTTGCCTGAAGTTAACATCCCAGGGGGGTTGTGCTGTCCATCAACTTTTCCCATAGTGCTGTCATAACTGAGAAGACAAATTCTATTACAAAGTGTAGCAATCATTTCATCCCTAAAAAGCAATTATAGCACACATTTGGTATAAAGCCACTTTGTCCTGGCATGGTTTTAATTTCAGTGAGGACAGAAGCTGAATGCTCAGATAAACATTGCTGTCAGTTAAGAGCAAAGACTGACAGGTGCCTCCAGTAGTTCACTTTAATAGTCAAACGACAGGGTCATAATTTACTTCCAGCCGAAACTGAGGCTCTTTGAAATAAGAGTTTTTCACTAAAGGAGTAAATTAACATTTTACTTTTTATGATTTATGGATTTAAACTTTTAGTTTATTATATGGAAATTTAGAAAAAATAGACTCCCTTACCTCCATTTAACACAATTGTTGTTGTACAATGTAATGAAAAAAAGATGCAATTCCACTAAACAGACACAAATAACATAAAATAGAATTAGGGGTGAATGCACAACTAAACTAGATAGTCTCATTCTTCAGAAAAAAATAGAGAAGGAGAGAGACGCCCACTGAAAGACGTTAGTTTGACACATGCTAAAGCTTTACAGCAATAACATAGTAAGGGAGTGTGATATCTTAGCCACAAACCGCAATAATATTATTCTGACCCAACTAGACGAGGAGTTGATTCAGTGTCCTATGGGCAGGCGATGTGCTGAACTAAAAAGCAGGGCTCTGAGATCATATCGGCACAGAGCTTCTGTAACAAACTGTGTCGACATTTGCTCTCAGCTCCGCTCAGAGGTGGTTGGCATGTGCTGTTATGTCAATCATGGGCTGCCGTGAGCATATTGATTTTTTTTCTGTGGAGTCTCACATTCATCAAATCAATCCTTCTTCCCACCTTCTTCACCCACTCACCAACCCAGTCATTTAAAGTCTTCAGATAGCAAAGAAAAGTTTATTTCTGTTTGATGTAATTCTTTATGACCTGCAAAATATATAAATAATGTCTCAGAGATAGCGGTGGGTCAGTGCAGGCAACATACTGTGCATTACTGTCAAGCAATCAATTAAGTGAAAGCACTGCTACATGAATTGTCAATAGTGGCATAACCATGAGTGCAAATACATTATGAAAGCAAATAAGCAGACTTGGGTCCGTGTAAAACAAATCAAAAAGGTTTGATATCTAGCCAAACACTTCACCAAACAGGTATTACAACTTCACACTTTAATTAGCAGCTGTTCCTAAGGGAAACTGAGAACGTCCATGAATCATGAATCATGAGTGCTGTGACTCCAGGCCATTATTGGTGGTAATGCACCTCTAAACCATGACTTTTTAGCTGCAGTGTTTAGATTTTGCCCATCTTTTTCAGCTCACCTCTTTTGTTGGCTTGAGATCCAAAATGTGGCACAGTAGGCATATTAGTTTTCTTTGAGACTTCAGCGCTGCTTGACTCTGCAGTAAATTGCATGTAGCCTGTCAGAAACGATCTATGGTCAGACACTAGCAGTGCCGTTTGTCCAGTTATAAACAAAAGTAAGTAAAAATAGCACGCACATCCAAAAATGTAAGCACTGGCTGCTGAATAGAAAAGCAGTACAAGGGATAAACAGAGAGTCCGCACAAAAAAGCAGGGAGACACACCTCCTTATGAGCACCCATGACAGGTCATGTGATCAATCATTGTTAAGTGCAAATATGAAAATACACACACACACACACACACACACATATATATGCACAATATATATATATATATATATATATATATATATATATATATATATATATACAGTATATATATATAAATATATAATGGCATGTTGTTCAGGAATATATTGAATGAACCTTGAATATCTTGAATGAAACTCTGAATATATTGAATGCAACTCTGAATATTGAATGAACCTTGAATAAATGGAATGAAACTCTGAATATATTAAATGAACCTTGAATATATGTAATGAAAGTCTGAATATATTGGATGAACCTTGAAGATATGGAATGAAAGTCTGAATATATAGAATGAACCTTGAATCTATATAATAAACCTTGAATATATTGTATGAACCTTGACTGACGTCATCAAGGCAATGTCACCATCTTGTATTTTGACCCATGCAGATGCGGTCAGCGCGTGCTTTGGTTGCAACTATTTTAAATAATGAAGAGTTCATAAACAAACTTGCTTGTGCAGGCCAAAATCCCAGACCTGAAACCTGTGTGCACTTCAATTCTCCAGGCGAAGGAGTCCGGACGCTTTCTAATCAGGGCAGAACTGCTGCAACAGGGCAGTCAGCTGCTCATAATGCAAACTTTAGCATGGCTTCAAACACGGCCCGTTGTACAATCTCCACATATAAGACATATAAGACAGGGCTCAAGACCAAGACTCAACAGGAGGGAAGAATGGTTAGGTTAGGTGATTTAATAAAGGGTCTCCTGAGGGCAACACAAGTAGCTTTACACAGGGAGCAGGTCCACCTGACGGGGCCGTCTGGTGAGCCTGCCCCGGCCCAGAGCTCCAGTCGGACCGTGTTGGTCCATAACATTTCTCCAAAGACGAACATGACCCGGGCATATTATTGTTGGTGGGCGGGGGTAAGTGAGAGAAACGGATCGGTTACCAACCATGTGGAATCCGCTGTCGGAGGAGACCGCCCTGAGTCGCCTGCTCAGCGGGGCGGAGGAACAGCGTGACCGCAGGACTCTGGTGACAAGAGCCGCCCGGGGAGACTTTTAAATAAATCACTACCTGTCTGTTTGCAAAGCTGTTACCATGGTATTATGAAGTAATACTTATCAAAAATTCCCAGAAAAAAATATTTTTCTAGGACAAAATAAGCCCAAGGTGAAAATGTGTGGTTTATGCGATTTTCAATGGAACTCTATGGATAAATGTTTTGTCTCTATCAGGAGATGAGATCCCAATGGGATAAACAGAGAATTATAAGGTGCAGAAAGGGTATCTTTTAGGAGCATTAGGTACCTTGCAAAAGCCACCTCTCTGCAACCTATGAACATTATTACACGATCATAGCCAAAATAAATCACCTAAGCTAACTTTTCTTCTCTCCTCTGCCATGCTAAAGAGCAGCTGACTGCCCTGTTGCAGAAGTTCTGCCCGGATTAAAAAGTGTCCGGCCTTCTACGCCTGGAGAATTAAAGTGGGCACAGGTTTCAGGTCTGGGATTTTGGCCTGCACAAGCACTTGCAAGTGTGTTTATGACCTCTTCATTATTTAAAATAGCTGCAACCAAAGCACGCGCTGACCACACCTGCATGGGCCAAAATACAAGATGGTGGCAGTGCCTTGATGACGTCAGTCAAGTTTCATTCAATATATTCAAGGTTCATTCAATATATTCAGACTTTCATTCCATATATTCAAGGTTAATTCAATATATTCATGGTTCATTCAATATATTCAGACTTTCATTCCATATATTATAGGTTAATTCAATATATTCATGGTTCATTCAATATATTCAGACTTTCATTCCATATATTCAAGGTTCATTCAACATATTCAAGGTTCATTCAACATATTCAAGGTTCATTCAATATATTCAGACTTTCATTCTATATATTCAGACTTTCATTCCATATATTCAAGGTTAATTCAATATATTCATGGTTCATTCAATATATTCAGACTTTCATTCCATATATTCAAGGTTAATTCAATATATTCATGATTCATTCAATATATTCAGACTTTCATTCCATATATTCAAGGTTAATTCAATATATTCATGATTCATTCAATATATTCAGACTTTCATTCCATATATTCAAGGTTCATTCAACATGTTCAAGGTTGATTCAATATACTCAGACTTTCATTCTATATATTCAGACTTTCATTCAATATATTCAGAGTTTCATTCCATATATTCAAGGTTCATTTGATATATTCAGACTTTGATTCCATATATTCAAGGTTCATTCAATTTATATTGGTTTCCTGAATGGCATGCCATATATATATATATATATATATTTTTTTTTTTTAAATATATATTTAGATAGATAGATAGATAGATAGATAGATCAGAATGCTCTGCTGCTCTTGAGTTCCAGAAATATTTGAGCAAATCAGTGAAAAGAGCTAAGCTAATGAAAAGCTAATTGATTCAGAAAAAAAAAATGTTTTCTTAGTTAAAGTAACAGTAATGTTAATCCAGTAACAGTAGTAACACCACTACACATACTAGTTGGATTAAGTGCTGTGACACCATCGCTGATCAGGCTACCTTTTAATTTGCCAGAATTTGTCATAATGACAAATGCTGGTTCAGCCGGTTTGCATAGAAAAGATTATCAAAGCATGTGCAACGGATCGCCCTAACCCGACCCAACAATTAAGCAAGAAAATGACAATATAAAGTTCTTGTGTTTCGAGCGAATACAAACAGAAAGTCTATTTTGTCTCGATTCTATGCATCTTGAAGGGGTTATGACCTTATGGAAAAACTTTACTATGGAAGAGCAGGAAAACCACCACATAGAGAAACAAAATCAGTAACTGCAGTGCAGCCATAATTCCCTCAGCTTGTCAGAGGATCTGCACATTGTGGTATAGAAGCATTCTATGTGAGCCTTAATCCATACAGACGGATTTGTTGAATCACAAGGAAGTCATTACCATAAAATAACAGATTATTTAAAAAAAAAGCTTCAGTAACTTATTGTGGCTTTTACAATTTACTTGCGTATGTTGTGACTATATAGATATATACACATAAACTCACACCATGTAAGGAGACAAGACAAAATGGTTTGGCATGGGTGGGTGGATGGTCAACGTTGACCTTTTAAGTTAACCAACTTTGTTACGGACATAAGTCCATTAGATAGTCACATCCATAATTCATTTCAAACCATTTCATGATCTTTTCCTAACCCTTACCAATTACTTAACCAAGCAGTTCTGTTTTACAGAATACTGCAACAGTTTTACCATGTTATATCGAAACCATCCCATCATGGTCATGTAGGAGGGTAAGCCTACTTTTGTTATGGCTAGAATATATTAGTCGCTGAGTTAATTATGAATTAACTCGACTCGTTAAAATTTAGGATTTATTTTACCTCGAAGTAGGGCACCACACCAAAATAAGACAGGATGTTTATTCAACTTTGGTGAAGGTTTAATACCTGTTAGTAATTTAAAGGAATTGATTTTAAAATTTTATCAGTCTCGTCTTGAACGCGTTAATTCGTACCACAGCCTTATCAGTGACCAAACTTTCTGTACAGAACGGAAGACTCTCACAACGACGTAAGGTTATAAACATTTATTTGACTACTTAACAAGGAGAATACAGGATAGTGTAACCCTAAATAGACAAGTGAAAAGGGTTAAATGTGGATATAAAAAGCTTAAGACCAGAGTGATTCAGACTTACGGGGTTGGTTTATAATATCACTGGCGAACTGAAGCTAGCTCTAATTAGCCGGCCAACAGACCTCGGATCAGAATTTATTCGTCACCAACGTTTAACCAAGAGTTGCATTAAAAGACCAACCTTACTTTGCCCTGGCGTCTTACAGTACCGATGCAGGTTCCGTGGGTCCGCGTCCCGGTGTTTGGCGGACCTTGGCTCGGTTTGTAGACTGGGTCAGCTGCGCGGTTGGATCGGCGGGTCTTGTCTGCTACCGTCCCGGCTTGGATTTGGTACTTCAGGTGGCTTGCCTCTGGAGGTGGTTTGTGGGTTGACAAAAAGGTTCTGATCGGTTCGGTGGGGCTGGAGTCGCGAGTTCGATGCAATTTGCCAGCCGGACAAAAGGCAAAGACAGCAGGAGGGGTTTTTCTCTACTTTAAAAGATAAAAACATGTCGTAGAAAACTTAGAAAGTCACGCGATAAAAATAGATTAATAAACGAAAATACTTTAGTAAGAAACAAAATATAAAGTAACGTCTCTTGCTAACTTTGGGTTAACAAAAGAAACGAACAGCAGGAAGCGCAAAAGAGGTGGGTCAGAGGTGCGAAAAGGTAGAGATGCAGGAGAGGAGGTGCAGAGAGAGGTGTAGAGAGAGAAGAAAGTTGCAGAGTGAGGAGTGACACCTCTGTCTGTTCCTTTATCTCACAGTTGAACGAAAAGGGGGGGTCTTGGCATAACCCAACCTTTTGGCTCTGAGCGAATCAACTGCTTTTTACGCCGGAGTTCTAACAGGGAAGATTAAACTATCTTTGGTTGATTTTCCATTATTAAGCTTTCTGATATCCAATATAACCAAAATCTTTAGGCAGACAGTTTTAACAGATACAGATACTGAGTGACGGGCCTATTATTAAAACACAAAATATTTCAGACTTTGCACTTCTGAAACCACATAAACATAATCACAACAAGATACAAATAATGCATATACTGTTACACGCTCCTCTGGTTCGAATTGTGGTCGGATTTGACGTTGATTTAGGTTAAAAGGGGTCCTTCATCCTGGAATTCTGGTTTTTGAATTACCCTAGGAGGGTTTGAGGTTGTAAAACACACCTTATCTCCTATCGAAACTAGTATAAAACGTCTTATCTCCCGTTCCCTTCCTGTGACGCTGAGCAGAACAACCAGACACAAAGAACTCCTAAAACAGCACTTCCTCTGGAGGTCCTACAGTCACGTCTTTAAAACTGCCACCATGAGACTATTTCATAACATATAAGTCATATAAGTAATTTTGGGAGGCACTGGCAAATGTTTGTTGTGTAGGTTTAGAACTCATTGATTATTGGCTATTTAAGTTACACATTGCACATTGTATACAGTGGCGGCTGGTGGAATTTCAGACGGGGCTGTGTCAAAATTAAAGCCGATTTTCTCTCAGAAAAATATAACCAGTCCTGGCAAGAAACAGGGAGAAGATTATGTGTCAATATAATGTACACAGACACGGCTCATATGTTCTTATTTGGTTCATATCAATAACCTCAAAAACATAATTTAAAGATAATGATTGACAAGCTGTCGCTGAAGTGAACATAACTAAACATACTTTTTCTTTTAGATATTATTGAATTTTGCAAATAATCTTACTGAATTTTCAATGAGAGATCTCCCTTTATATATATATATATATATATAATATTCAGAAAGGTGCTTTTCATTTGCTACAGTATTTAACCAGATTTGATCTCATTTTGATTTGGAAGAGGAAATAAAAGCAGGATAGTTCCTGAGCATTACAAGAGTTAGCAATTAAGTTTTTACAAACCTCTTGTTTAACGCCCAGTCGTATTCTTTTCCTCTCTCACTGGTTGCCATGACAGCTAAAACCAGGCTGATGCAGTCCAAGTTGCTTAACAAGTTTTTAACAAAAAAAAGTATTAATTTCGATGCAGAGCGGGAGGGGCAGCGCCCTAGCGCCCTCTATGAGCCGACCGCCACTGTATATATTCATCTAAGTATATTTTAGAAAGCTCTGTTCTTACATATTCTTGTGCATTTACCCTCCACCCCTTCCGTGGACAAGCTGTCCTATGGTTACTGCAACTGGAATCCTCTGTCACAGTCTGAGTTTCCAAACTGAAGGCTTTGTTAGTCATACATCAATTAATCAGAAGGCCCTCGACATCAAGGCGGTTGGAGGCTAATTTCATTCAAACAACATGTTGACATACATATCTTATTGTCATACAGTCACCTGGGCACACCTAACCATCTGCTCATTACCACATTCTCCCCTGGTGGCCCCAGAAAAGCAACAATTGTAATAAAGTAAGCAGTAAAATGAGCTAAAATCACACACTGCTCATGAACCATTATCCGGTACCACGGAAATATAGCTGTGTGTGTTTATATATTGCTGTTCAGCACAAATATCAATAAACAATGCACAATCTCCACACATGCACAAAAAGGTGACAAAGCCGTAATAACTATCTTACCAAATTGTGACTTGTTCGAATTTTTATTCCCACATGGTCTACCTTTTATCATAGCCAATCCCTTCCCATCATGATCCTGTCACTCCTGTCCTATCTCAGACACAAGTTGTTATTTCCCATTATACAGAGCTTCTATTTCTAGAAACCATCAGAATCAGAATCAGAAATACTTTTATAATCCCAGGGGGAAATTGTTTTCATTGCAGACAAAAAACACAACAGTATATATATATATATATATATATAAAAAAAATATAAAATTTACAATAGTAATACATACAGATCAAAACTACTGTAATAATGTGCAAAGTACCGTAAAAATGTTTAAACTACCGTAAAAATGTGCAAAGAACACATTGTTTATGATCGAGTCCTTATCACATAGAGGGGGTGGCAGACTTTTCTAGGGATGTGTTGTATAGTTTAATGACCATAGGTAGGTCCCTGTGAGTCCTTACCCCAAGTGAAGGAGTTCAAGTACACTGGGATCATGTTCACGAGTGAGGGAACGATGAAGCACGAGTTTGGCCGGGGTATCGGAGCAGCGGGGGCGGTGTTGCAGTCGCTCTACCGCACCGTTGTGACGAAAAGAGAGCTGAGCTGGAAGGCAAAGCTCTTGATCTATTGGTCAATCTTCTTTCGCACCCTCAACTATGGTCATGAAAGCTGGGTCATGACCGAAAGAACGAGGTCACAGGTACAAGCGGCCGAAATGGGATTTCTCAGGAGGGTGGCTGGAGTCTCCCTTAGAGATAGGGTGAGAAGTTCAGCCATCCGTGAGGAACTCGGAGTAGAGCCGCTGCTCCTTTGCGTTGAAAGGAGCCAGTTGAGATGGTTCGGGCATCTAGTAAGGATTCCCCCTGGGTGCCTCCCTAGGGAGGTGTTCCAGGCACGTCCAGCTGGGAGGAGGCCTCGGGGAAGACCCAGGACTAGGTGGAGAGTTTATATCTCCACACTGGCCTGGGAACGCCTCGGGATCCCCCAGTTAAAGCTGGTTAATGTGGCCCGGGAAAGGGAAGTTTGGGGTACCCTGCTAGAGCTGCTGCCCCCGCGACCCGACCCCGGATAAGCGATTGAAGATGAGATGAGATGAGATGCTCTGTGGTGCATCTCGGTGCGAGGAGTCTTCTTCTGAAGGTGCTCCTCTGCTGGGCCAGTGTGTCATAGAGAGGGTGGGAGACATTGTCCAGGATACACCAAAGCCTTGTCGCCAGGGTGTCCAGCTCCTCCCCCACAACATCACCGGCCCTCCTGATCAGTTTGTTCAGTCTGTTATTGTCTGCAACCTTCAGCCCACTGACCCAGCATGTGACAGCAAAGACGATCGCACTGGCCACAACATACTCATAAAACATCCTCAGCATCGTCCGCCAGATGTTAAAGGACCTCAGCCTCTTCAGGAAAAAGAGTCGACTTTTTATAGACAGCCTCAGCATTTTTTAGTCCAGTTCAACTTATTATTGAAGTACACCCCAAGGTACTTAGATTCCTCTAAAGTGTCCACAGGGACAGCCTGGATGGAGACAGGGTTCACAGGTGTTTTAGCCCTACTCAGATCCACTACGAGCTCCTTTGTTTTAGTCACGCTGAACTGCAGACGATTAAGCTCACTCCAAGTGACAAAGTTGCCCACAACAGTTCTGAACTCACTTCCATCCTCCTTTTTGATGCAGTCAACTATTGCAGAGTCATCAGAAACTTCTGGAGGTGGCAGGACTCAGTGCAATTCTTGAAGTCTGAGGTGAAGAGGGTGAAGAGGAAGGGAGAGAGGAAATTCCCCTGTGGGGCTCCAGTGTTGCTGGCCACCCTGTCAGACAAACAGTTCTGTATGCGTACATACTGTGGTCGGCCCATCAGGTAATCCACAATCCAGGACACGATGAGGGCCTCCACCTGCATCGCAGCCATCTTCTCACCCAGTAGAGCCGGACAGATGGTGTTGAATGCACTGGTGAAATCAGTAGAGCAGGGGGGATGGGTGGAATAGGTAGGTGAGAAGTGAGGTAGTGAGGGGCAAACAAGGGGTCTGTAAGGAGAAGGAGTATGGGGAGGTAAAGTAGCATTGGTTGAGGGGCCGGCAGCAGCAGAGTCAGGTGGGGGATGGGCTGCAGTATCAAACCTATTGAAAAATAGTTTCAGTTTGTTGGCCTAATCCACACGGCCCTCCAACCCTGTGCTACCAGTCTTCTGGAACCCAGTGTTGGTTCTGATGCCATTCCACACATCCTTCATGTTGTTACGCTGGAGTTTATTCTCCAGATTTCTCCTATAATTGTCTTTAGCCTCCCTCATTTTAAGTTTGAGTACCCTCTGCACTCTCCTCACATCATGGTTGCCATCTCTGAACGCTCTCTTTTTTTCATTCAGGATGGCCTTAGGGTGCACCCACACTGTCCATCTGTACTGTGCCCAAGCACGTTTCACAGCTAAAGTCTAGTTCATTTGACCAGTGTGAGTGCAACCATACCGCGCCTAGGCACGGTATGCTTGCCAGCCACGTCCCGTTTAGGAGAGGTGGGCTTTTGTAAAGCACGTTTTCACATGCACGAGCGTGAGCATGTGTACGAGTTCGAGGCCTACGGCGGTTCTGACGTCATTTTGTGTGCGCCTGTTCGGACATAGAAAAAAGAAGGAAGGACCATGTGCGGACTTTTAAAACAATGGCGGCGAATAGGTTCACGTTGATGTGATGCGTGCTGTTGTTTTCGTCAACGAAATGATGACGAAATATGTCGTCAACGAACCTTTACCACGTGACGAAAACTAGACGAGACGAAACGAAAATGCTGGGCATGTGACGATGACGAAGACGAAATATATAATGCAATTTCGTTGACTCATAAAAACGAGATGAAATGTCTCTTCATTTTCGTTGACGAAAACGAGACGAAATAACGTTGTTTCGTCTCATTTAGTCACGTTATTATTATTATTTTGAAGTTCCTCTCCCAGTCTCGCGTCTGGGCGACGTCACTTCCTCAATCCCCACACGCGCATTATTTAGTTTCTGAAGATGCCGCTGCTGTGGCGTTAACGTTAGTGTTAGCGTCAACGACAACTAAAGAAACATGAGAACAAAGTCTGACACCAGCCAGGGCTCGTGTTTGGGAGAAATGCGACCACAAAATCACAGGAAAAAACACCACGGATCTTAAGAGACACCTCAGGGCATCCCATAATGACATTTAGGTGAGTCAAGACATAACATAACAACACTTTCTGTTTTAGAAAGCTCATGCGACATGAGGCTACGGTTAATGTGTCGGGTTTTAACGCTAGCTTTAGACGTTAGCCACTGGAGCTGCGAACAAGTGTGTGTGTGTGTGTGTGTGAGTGTGTCTGTGTGTGAGACTAGCATGTGTGTGTGTTTGTCTGTGTGTGAGACTAGGGTGTGTGTGTGTGTGTTTGTGTGTGTGTGTGTGTGTGTGTGTGAGACTAGCGTGTGTGTGTGTGTGTGTGACTGTGTCTGTGTGTGAGACTAGCGTGTGTGTGTGTGTGTGTAAGACTAGCGTATGTGTGTATGTGTGACTAACGTGTGTGTGTGTGTGTGTCTGTGTGTGAGACTAGCGTGTGTGTGTGTGTGACTAACGTATGTGTGTGTGTATTTGTTTGTGAGAGTGTAAAATGTGTTTTTAGTTTCTACCTGACTGACTCACTCTATAAGTGCACTAAACTTCCCCTTGTTGGCCAAATACTTTCACTAGTTTTGTATTTCACAGAGCAAATCACACTGAACTGAATTTGGCATCAACATAAATTGGATTACTTATTCTAGACCTGTACATTCATGTATACTAAAGATATCTGCATGGGTTTGGCTCAAAGGAAATGTTGGTTTTGTCAATACTACTAGGTACTATATATATATATATATATATATATATATATATATATATATATAGCGCTTTGGGCCCTCTAAAAGGCCCCCTCATTTTGAAATGATATTCATAGTTCCCACATGAGGAATCCTACTGACTTTTCATTCCGTGACTTTCCCATTAACGCCACCATGAGGTTGACATATCAAATGAACTGCGATGACATTTGAAACAGGCATGAATTATCCCGACTGGATTAACTGTAATAACTTTGATGATACTGTGACTTTACTGTACATCGAGGGACATCATTTGGTCAATTTTAACTTGAAAAAGGGATGCTACTATGTGGAATATTAGCAACCAAATACATGTTTACTGTATTGATTCTTAACATTTAATAATAATACGTCCTTGCCGGCTGAGATTCAGGTGATATCATGATGACAATAAAAATGAAATACAAAAAACTAAGTCACTCACAAATAAATCACTTTTTGTTGGTGCATGCTGATAATCCATTATAACTGATACTTCTAGGTGGGCTGTGGTAAAATCTCAGGGATTCTGAGCACAGCCCAAACACTTTCTGTTCACCTTACTTAATTAATTAACACTTTTGTCCCTTGAGTAGTCCATGCTCAAACTATCAATTTTCAATGTGTGCTCTCCCATCAGCAACCTTGATTATCAAAGCGATCATGAAACCAAAAAGAACATTCTCTGATTAATAATGAATAAGAGATGGATGGAGAGAGAGAGAGAGAGAGAGAGAGCTCCCTAACTGTGAGAGAAACTGCAGTTATTACCTAGCTTCCAGAACTGAACACAATATAGTGTGTGAAAGCAATCTTTAAACATTAGAATATGTTGCAATATATAACAAGGCCATTATTTTCTCTTGCATTATTACCAAGGTTTCTATGATTGATCTTTTTTCTCTCTTCTTTCGATTAAGAAACGTGGTTGAACAATCCATTGCAGACATCACACTAATGTTTGCAAGGGATTGTGGTTGACCACTGTGTAGCTCCATCTGTGAAATATAATATTTGCTTAAGGGCACCTCAATAGCAGTGGTATTAATCCCACAACCCTGTTTAATTGAAGTTCTGTTTTTGTCTGCATAAATCTGTTTTCCTAGGCTGTGGCATTATTCTAATGTCCATACAGATATCAAGTCACATGGAAAACGCCTGTAGCAAGACACAAGATTTTATGCTTACATGCACTCCTCGGTGCACAAGGGGAAAAAACATTGAGAAAGCACATTGGCTGCTGCAGATTGGTGAGTACATGGCTTACATGTGTACTTGCCTTAAGAGAAGTTGTGAGATATAGAATATGAAAAAGTAAGTGCACTTTTGTGTCGTTTGTTTTTCCAGTTAATGAAGGTATTGAGACAAGTCCTCAAAATATGTATTCTGCACGCTAACCTATACAAACATAACGTTAGTGATTTAGTACAATGGAACCAGTATGCTCACAGCAGTATGGTTACTATAACTTTCTGTACATAGCCCACATCTTAAAAGTTTGATACAGTTTTTAACCATAACATTTCCAAATGTTGAAATCCTTTCTTATTTTGCATGGAGACATTGCTTCTGTATGTGCTCATGTGTCACTGTCACGATCCATTTGGATGTGCTGACACTGACAACACATCTAGTCTCCCCTGCTGACTTGAGTGCTTTATTGAGCTATGATCAGTATGGGCTTTGGATCTAAAATGTGAAGCAAGTGTGCTCAGTAAGCCAACCATGAGTGGCGTAAGCTGTCTTCCTCCAAGATCTCTCTCTCTCTCTCTCTCTCTCTCTCTCTCTCTCTCTCTCTCTCTCTCTCTCTCTCTCTCTCTCTCTCTCTCTCTCTCTCTCTCTCTCTCTCTCTCTCTCTCTCTCTCTCTCTCTCTCTCTCTCTCTCTCTCTCTGTTGTTTTGATGAGCCAATGCAGTGGGAAAGGGACTTTGATCCACTGGCTTGACAGCAGCCTGCCGAATCCCCTCTCCACACAAAAAAAGGCACAGCTCCTGCCTTCGAGCAGTAAGGCCCACTTATTTGTAATCTCATAGATTACTGTCCCCAGGCATAAGTGTAATGAGCCACAAACATCCAAGAAAAACATGTTATTTTTGAACTTGAAGGTTCAGCTTACGTATAAAGTAATCACAGTAAGACAGGACATTCAGTAGGTCTAACGATATTTTACAGCACACTGTAGCATACACAGCATAATAATAACCAGTCTGCTGAAGACCAAGGTTGTCCCTTTCTTCTCAATTAGTTTTCTTCCTTTTCTCTCTTGAGATATATTGAAAAAAGCAGGTTGCTGAAGTCAGTCAAAGAATCCATTTACTTTTGAAGACCTTGAATTATACAGGCCACTGCTATATAATGAAAATGGCGTTTCTGATGGCATTGCGATACATCCAATTAGAAAATGCATTAATCTAGACAATTAAGGACAAACTATTTGACAGGACAACAAAGACACACCAAGATGGAGTCAAGAGAGAGCAAATACTTTCCACAAAATGTAAAACACAGAGAGACAGATGCAGACTGCAGGGACACAAAATAAAAATGAGCTTGTGTTCCTTAGTGCAGGGATGAAAAAGGAGCAAAAGGGAAGAATGGCATGCATAGGGGAATTAGCTACAGTGAATACATTTGAGTCACAAGTCTAGAATGAAATACTGTGACAGCAGCCTAAACATAATATTTTATCAATTCATGTGTTAGCTTTGCATTGCAGGACTGATGATTACTTTCTAGCATGCAGGCCCTGACCTCTGTAATTCCCTTTTCTCATCCCCTAACTCACAGGGACACTGTGTACTATATTTCTTTATTTCACTTGAATGAAAAAATCTCATGAACTAGTAGTTAGAAGTTTTTTTCCCTCATTCCTCGTTCCTTCATGTGTAAGAAACAGAATGACAGTGAATGTAAGACAGAAGTAGAAAGGCAGTCAGAGTGTAGACCTCTGCCAAGGCCATGCCATATTTTGCAATGTTAACGAAAGGGAAAAATAATTTGTGTTCATTTCTCGTGATTTGATTTTTATCTAAAATGTTTTGTTTTCTTCCCTGGCCACTATGTGTGTTTCCATGCAGTTTAAAATTCTGATTATATCTGGGTTAAGGCTATATTCCGGTTTCTCAAATCCCATGTAAACACTGTACCCCGGGTAAAACCGGAGTTCTCATACCCCGGTTAACATACCTAGATAACTCAGTTCCCCAATTATTCATGCATGTAAACAGCTTAACCAGAGTATTATTGGGCTTTCCGTATGTGCATGCTCCATGGGTTATATCACACTCTCCACACTCAGCACACTCGGCAGTGACTTCTGCCCTAGAAATAGAATAAACCAGGAAGCAACGGCGCCTGAAAACAACGTGAAAAAACAACAACAATAGAGTGTTACCTTTAAACTGAGGGAGGACTTCGCCATGGCAAGTAACATCACATCCAAGAGCACCCCTTTCTGTCGTAATTATGTCCAGCTGTTTATTGGCGAAACGCCACCTACTGTACCGGAGGTCAATTTACTCATTGTCTACTTTTAAAACTATGTGCATCTGAGGAGTGCCATCACACCATTTATTGTCAGGACTGGCCATCTGTTCCAATAAGAGCTGCTGCTGAAAAGCGCAAGCTTAATTTCATGCACACGCATGTGAATGTGTTGAACTGTCATGCAGATATCTTTACCGAGCTGCAGCTTATAAACACTGTTGCTCGTTTGCATTTACCAAATGTAATAAATTGTTATAGAGTCACAAAGCACAGCCCTGAAAGTGGCTGCAAGCAAGCAAGACACAAACAGACTAACAGAGATACGCTCTGCCCATCAACTTATTGTTACTGTTATTTAATGACATCTAACTTGGAGAAGAGAGAACATCCGTTTACCTAATTGCTCTTCACACATTTCACAATCATAGTGTGTTTTTTTCTCTCGTTAAAGTTGTAAACACTGACAGATGATGCCCTTAAATAATTTGTAAGGGCTTACACAACTTGTGTAGTGAGTGAATGGGCCGACCAGCTCTGTTTCAAGCTCTTTTGTGGGACATTTCAGGAGCTTTTGGGGGCCCTCTGGAAGCCACAAGTAACTGCTTAGTTCCCTTATGGGTAGGGCTGTGAAACTGTTAAAAATTAGATATAATAATGGAAATGGGCTTAATTGTGGTGTTGCCAGTAACATTGTTACAAATGTCAAATGGCACTGTGACCAGAACAAACCAGTCCATTGCTATGTTTTCTCTGGCTTTAAGAGAAGAATCACTTAATGTGTTACAAATAGTCCCCACTCACTGCTGATTTAATGGATCCGGCTGTGTGAGGTGGGAGGCAACGGGAAAAGGGCAGAGAAACTTTTGAGGGATTACCACAGGATGTTGAAGGTAAGTATTGCTGCTGGGTAAGGCATTGCTGATGACTCCAAGTTTAAACCATATTGGTCAAGGAGATCTCATCAACACTAATGTCACATTTGCATCATAATTGTAATGGATATTCAATATTCACAGAGGATGAGTCTAAATTACTTTTTTTTTTTTTATCCTCTTATCTTTCTTTTGGTACCCAGCCTCCCCTGCTTCCGTATTCCATGTCTCTATTTATTTTTGTTCTTTTTTCCATTCATCCCCTTCATTTTTGTTGTTGTTCTTCCTTTCCCCTGTTCTTCCTCTCTTTCCTTGTCATTTCCTTTCATTATTTCACTCCTTCTCTCCTTGTAATCTCCAACTATTTTTTTCACAATTTTTGTCTTTTTTATTCCATAATTTGAAGTTTATTTATGATACCTTGTGATTGGTGTAAGTTGTTGTTGTTTCCTTTGATGTTTTCTTATGTTTGAGAGCAAGACGGACCATCAGGGCCAAGTAAAATCTTAGCCTTTGAGAAGGTGTAAGTGTCATCCTTCCTGAGTCTGCTGCGCTTCTCCTGAGCCATCAATTGATTTCCTGTATGATTATTCCTTCAACCCAAAACACTGTTTACCTGCATCAACTCCCTTAAATTGCGACTACATGAGAGGGCATTTACAATAGGTAACATGCAAGGATGGGTAGAGAATAACAGGGGCACATATGTTGTTCCCATATGTTGTTGAGGTTGTTTCAGTTAAACAAGGTTAAGGTGCAATGAACATAACAGTTTCTGTTTTAAGCTGTTGCAGGCAGCATCTCACCCATTAATGTTGTTCTGAAGGTACATGACAGAAGGTCACCAAACATCTACCTTTCACCTGCATTAGGGGTGGTTTGGAGGATCTGACTTACAATGTCAGTATAGACTCACTGTGTTAGGATGGCTAAGGACACCATAAAAGACATTACATTACACACCCTGACGACTCCTGTTTAAGCTTCTCCCATCAGGCAGGCACTTTAAAAAACAGCATATTTCTAAAAGCTGTGGGCCTACTGAACCGAGGCGTCCCCTCAGTCTGACGAGACTGATGTGCTCATTGGTACATGTGCAATATTTACTTACATGTCACTCAAACCACTGACTAGAGGCAGAATTCCTACACCAACCACACGTCATTCAACACACCGATACACATCACTCCATATACACTGGAGATCAAAATTAAAGAAGAAATTAGGAATATTTATTTTGAAATACTGTTATTTTTACTGTTCAGAATTGGATAGCTTTTGTTTTTTTGTGTGTGTGTGTGTGAGAGAATAGCGTGCGTGTGTGTGTGTGTGTGTGTATTTATTTGTGAGAGTGTAAAGTGTGTTTTTAGTTCCTACCTGACTGACTTACTCTATAAGTGCACTAAACTTCCCCTTGTTGGCCAAATACTTTCACTAGTTTTGTTTTTCACAGAGCAAATCACACTCAACTGAATTTGGCATCAACATAAATTGGATTACTTATTACCTAAATTCACATTTAGTCGACTAAAACTAGACTAAAATGCTCAGACTTTTAGTTGACTAAAACTAAACTAAAATGCTCAGACTTTTAATCAACTAAAACTAGACTAAAATGCTCAGACTTTTAGTCGACTAAACTAGACTAAAATGCTCAGACTTTAGTCGACTAAAACTAGACTAAAATGCTCAGACTTTTAGTCGACTAAACTAGACTAAAATGCTCAAACTTTTAGTCGACTAAAACTAGACTAAAATGCTCAGACTTTTAGTCGACTAAAACTAGACTAAAACGCTCAGACTTTTAGTCGACTAAAACTAGACTAAAACGCTCAGACTTTTAGTCGACTAAAACTAAACTAAAATGCTCAGACTTTTAGTCGACTAAAACTAAACTAAAATGCTCAGACTTTTAGTCGACTAAAACTAGACTAAAACGCTCAAACTTTTAGTCGACTAAAACTAGACTAAAATGCTCAGACTTTTAGTCGACTAAAACTAGACTAAAATGCTCAGACTTTTAGTTGACTAAAACTAAACTAAAATGCTCAGACTTTTAATCAACTAAAACTAGACTAAAATGCTCAGACTTTTAGTCGACTAAAACTAAACTAAAATGCTCAGACTTTTAGTCGACTAAAACTAAACTAAAATGCTCAAACTTTTTGTCGACTAAAACTAGACTAAAATGCTCAGACTTTTAGTCGACTAAAACTAAACTAAAATGCTCAAACTTTTAGTCGACTAAAACTAGACTAAAATGCTCAAACTTTTAGTCGACTAAAACTAGACTAAAATGCTCAGACTTCTAGTCGACTAAAACTAAACTGAAATGCTCAGACTTTTAGTCGACTAAAACTAAACTAAAATGCTCAAACTTTTAGTCGACTAAAACTAGACTAAAATGCTCAGACTTTTAGTCGACTAAACTAGACTAAAATGCTCAGACTTTTACTCGACTAAAACTAGACTAAAATGCTCAGACTTTTAGTCGACTAAAACTAGACTAAAATGCTCAGACTTCTAGTCGACTAAAACTAAACTGAAATGCTCAGACTTTTAGTCGACTAAAACTAAACTAAAATGCTCAAACTTTTAGTCGACTAAAACTAGACTAAAATGCTCAGACTTTTACTCGACTAAAACTAGACTAAAATGCTCAGACTTCTAGTCGACTAAAACTAAACTAAAATGCTCAGACTTTCAGTCGACTAAAACTAAACTAAAATGCTCAGACTTTTAGTCGACTAAAACTAAACTAAAATGCTCAGACTTTTAGTCGACTAAACTAGACTAAAATGCTCGGACTTTTAGTCGACTAAAACTAGACTAAAATGCTCAGACTTTTAGTCGACTAAAACTAGACTAAAATGCTCAAACTTTTAGTCGAATAAAACTAGACTAAAATGCTCAGACTTTTAGTCGACTAAAACTAGACTAAAATGCTCAGACTTTTAGTCGACTAAAACTAAACTAAAATGCTCAGACTTTTAGTCGACTAAAACTAAACTAAAATGCTCAAACTTTTTGTCGACTAAAACTAGACTAAAATGCTCAGACTTTTAGTCGACTAAAACTAAACTAAAATGCTCAAACTTTTAGTCGACTAAAACTAGACTAAAATGCTCAAACTTTTAGTCGACTAAAACTAGACTAAAATGCTCAGACTTCTAGTCGACTAAAACTAAACTGAAATGCTCAGACTTTTAGTCGACTAAAACTAAACTAAAATGCTCAAACTTTTAGTCGACTAAAACTAGACTAAAATGCTCAGACTTTTAGTCGACTAAACTAGACTAAAATGCTCAGACTTTTACTCGACTAAAACTAGACTAAAATGCTCAGACTTTTAGTCGACTAAAACTAGACTAAAATGCTCAGACTTCTAGTCGACTAAAACTAAACTGAAATGCTCAGACTTTTAGTCGACTAAAACTAAACTAAAATGCTCAAACTTTTAGTCGACTAAAACTAGACTAAAATGCTCAGACTTTTACTCGACTAAAACTAGACTAAAATGCTCAGACTTCTAGTCGACTAAAACTAAACTAAAATGCTCAGACTTTCAGTCGACTAAAACTAAACTAAAATGCTCAGACTTTTAGTCGACTAAAACTAAACTAAAATGCTCAGACTTTTAGTCGACTAAACTAGACTAAAATGCTCGGACTTTTAGTCGACTAAAACTAGACTAAAATGCTCAGACTTTTAGTCGACTAAAACTAGACTAAAATGCTCAAACTTTTAGTCGAATAAAACTAGACTAAAATGCTCAGACTTTTAGTCGACTAAAACTAGACTAAAATGCTCAGACTTTTAGTCGACTAAAACTAGACTAAAATGCTCAAACTTTTAGTCGACTAAAACTAGACTAAAATGCTCAGACTTTTAGTCGACTAAAACTAGACTAAAATGCTCAGACTTTTAGTCGACTAAAACTTGACCAAAATGCTCAGACTTTTAGTCGACTAAAACTAGACTAAACTAAAAGTAAAACAGGCCGCCAAAAGCAACACTACATACATGCATTTTATTCATTTTAAAATACCCTCATGGCCTTGCTGACCTATGGCTTCTTGGTGCCATTACTTTTTCTACTATTATTCTCATGTGACTTTAAGGGGTCACACAGTGTTTGTCAAGGGAGGAGACCCCGGAAGCCCAGTTTAGCTGTTAGTTGCGAGCTGGAGAGCTCGGAAAGTGTTTTTTTCCATGGGAGTAGCCTTCAGATTGGTCACACTGTTATCGTTTTAGTTTCCTTTTATGTTGTTGTGCTATGTTTTTTGTGTTTCTTTGGGTCCTCAAAGAAACATTTTTGTTTTGTTTTGTTTGGTTTTGGTTGGTTTTGTTTGTTCTGTTTTACCCTTCCTCCCCACTCTCCTCCTCCACAATTACAGAATACTTTGGGTCATGCAGTACCATTCTAACTTATAAGTATTGTTCCTATGGCTAATGCTGTAAAGACAGGTACTGGAGTTCATCTGATTTCCTGACACAGCTACAGCACTTTAAGGGGGATGTGATATTCCTGCAGGAAACACAACTCAATTCAGCTGACACCCCACATATTAAAAGAGCGTGGATGAGCCACTTATTCCGTTCTAAACTTACAGATAGAGTTAAAGGGGCAGCTATCATTCGTTCATCCTTTTTCCCCCCATGTACACCACACATTCTCCTGAATTGATTTCTTTTTACTCAAAAACAACCTCCTCGACTGCGTGAATGAATGTGAATACCACCCAATAGTCACTTCTGACCATGCTCCTACCACAGATGACATTAATTTCCCACAGGATACAATTCCATGTTCACCATGGATGTTCAGCTCA
Source organism: Echiichthys vipera (assembly GCF_963691815.1). Classification (NCBI taxonomy): domain Eukaryota; kingdom Metazoa; phylum Chordata; class Actinopteri; order Perciformes; family Trachinidae; genus Echiichthys; species Echiichthys vipera. The sequence continues at coordinate 12,350,404 of NC_139825.1, read as the reverse complement.
CACTTACTGTCGGATAGTAAGTTCTGTTGCAACCCAAACCCGCTCTTACATAGAGCTTAATGACACCCCTGATGTCACCTAAAGCAACTATTTGGGGACAGGTGATATCCTATATTTCTCAAATGAGAAGGGCTGAACATGGTTGGCTGTTGGAAATTGTAAAACGTGATGGAATTTACTCTACCACCCCCCCTTTACTAAAGGCAGACTGCCAGTGATGCTTGTAACTGCTGTAAGCAGTCCCCAGCCAACCACACACATGTTCTTGACGTGCCCAAAGCATTTTGAATTTTGGTCTGAGATATTCCAAACAGGCTCTTTACACAAATTTGGAACCATATCCCCTGACTGCTCTTTTTGGGCTTCCTCTGTCTAAAAACCTTCCCATTACTATGCAACGTGTCGTGGCCTAAACCACCCTGCTCGCAAGACGTAACATTCTCATTTATTGGAAACATGTTTCCCTACCGACTCAGAACAGTTGAATATGCAAACTTTTTACAGTGTCTACAGTTAGAGAAGTTAAGGGTTTTCACAGAGGGGATCTTTGACAGCATTCCACCAAACCCTGGTCCCACTGCTGGCTCTTTTTAGTAGTAGTCTAACTGTTACGCCTGGTGATGCTGAGGACACTTCCTAATGCTTGGAAGGAGGGGCCCGAGCACCATCTAAGTCAGTCGAGGACCCTGTTGTATTTGGAATAATAATAATAATAATTATTATTATTATTATTAGGGCCAGAGCACCGACGAAGTTGGCGAGGACCCTATTGTAATTGGAATGATTATTATTATTATTATTATTATTATTATTAGGGCCCGAGCACTGACTAAGTCGGTCGAGGACCCTATTGTAATTGAAATGATTATTATTATTATTATTATTATTTTTATTATTATTATTAGGGCCTAAGCACCGACTAAGTCGGTTGAGGACCCTATTGTAATTGGAATGATTATTATTATTATTATGCTAAAGCTGCTGCCCCCGCGACCCGACCCCGGATAAGCGGATGAAGATGAGATGAGATATGAGATTATTATTATTATTAGGGTCCGAGCACCAACTAAGTCGGTCGAGAACCCTATTGTAATTTAAATGATTATTATTAGGGCCCGAGCACCGACTATGTCTTTCTAGGATGTCTTTTTTTTCTAGCCTGTCAAACACATCTACTTCAAATACTGTGAGCACATACTTAAGACCTTTATGATGCTTGATCATGTAGCTTTTGGCTTTTCATCAAATTCTGTTGTCCAAAACCAAGATGTTTGAATTAAAAACACTGAAATTTCAAAATCAATTCATGAAATATAATGTTTTGTTTATGATTGAAAAACAGATTTTTGCATAAAAGAGAGAACTAGAACTGTAATAAAATAAGCTATTTAGAGTTTGAATTAGTAAGAGCTGGGTTGGAGATGTTCTTTCATCCAATCGGAGAGAAGCTCCCGCCCATTGACCTGATTGGACCGGGTTCACTTCCTCTGAAGCTGCTAGGAGAGAAAGAGAGAGAGAGAGTAGCCGCATTGAACACGAGTTATATATATTCTATATATACTTGCCCTGGTTAGAGTTGTAATTGTGCCGTCTTCCCCATACTGTAATAAATGTAAGCATCATTGTTCTTAAAGAATACACTGTGTTTGTGTCAGTTGGTCAATCCTGGGCTCCGTGTGTGATTCATGTTGGGGTTTTCTCTTTTTGTTCCTGTTTCTTTATGTTAATTATGTTGATCTATCAACGTACTGTACAACTGTTGCACTTTCTTTTCTCTGATCTCCCCAAAGAAATTTAAGTCAAAAGCAACTGGACTTGGTTGTTTGTCTTGGAAGACATTTCACCTTTCACCCAAGAGGCTTCCTCAGTTCATTATGCATCTGACAAGGCTGGATCTGGTTCAAATGTCTGGTGTGGAGATTCAGTTATTTAACCTCTCGTGAGTGTGTGCACAAGGCCGATGATGTCACTGGAACCCTTTGTGCTCCACGCGCCAACGACAGGACAACTCATTATCATATCAAGGATTATGTTTTGTGATAAACCACCGCCACCTAGAGGTCTGTATTGGTCTGTATTGGTCTTGGTCTGTATCGCTCTGTATTGTATCGCATTGTATTGCATTGCATTGTACTGTCTACATCATCAGCGTCGCTTGATTTCACTCGGTTTCTCGCCACTTCGGCTCCGGAAAATATTGTTTTTAACTTATTTTATCTATTCCATATATGGAATCACTCGTGCCCAGCTTTTATTGTATTTATTTCTTCAAACGATTGAAAGAAGCATTTAACCATCGGGCCGGTGGTTGCCTCTGGTCACACCGGAGAAGTAAAACACGGAAGTCGTGACGCAGAATTGCACTAGGCGCCAATTTAAAACATTTTCTTCAAGTCAGTGGGATCTAAAAAAAACTGGTGGAGTGGGCTTTCTGCCCAGGAGTGAAGAAGGATCTCCCTGGACATTGGGCTCCAGGGGCCGGAATTTAATTTAATTTAACTCACCTCCCTGTGACGGTTCTGTGTCCCGGGGTGACGGATCCCCAGCACAGGCTGCTATATGATGGATGTGTGCGAGTCCTGTCTCCCCACTCTCAAAGCTGAGGGAGAACGTCTCTGGCCTGAAGGCTGACCTCAAGAAGAAGAACAAAATCCTCCTGGAATTTTCCACCGTCGACTCAACTCAGGCGAAGTTCCTTGCCAATCTTAAGGCTTCCGGCGCTGGTGACCGTACCATGAAGGCCGCCGACAACACCACCCTGCCATGGACTGGCTCCATCACCACCGGATCTCTGGCACCAAGTCCGAGTCCCGCTGGCACCACCAGGGAGCAAAGCCCAAGTCATCGGCACCCTCCACCTCCTGCCTTCTCCCCGTGCAGTGGCAGTGCTCCACCAGGGAGAACGGAGAGGTGGCTACGGGTCTGGTAAGCTCAACTCCCCTCAAGCCGAGTGAACCCTGGTCAGTGGGGAACAGGGGCACTGGGGCTCTCCGATCTCTCCCTCCTTCGCCTCCGGCTCTACCACTGGATAACAGGTTTGACGTCCTTAGTCTTAAGGATTTCCCCCCCGCTCGGTGCGCGCTTCAGCTCGTCCCCGGGATCAGTCCATACAGCCAGTCGTGGCTCTCGCCGACCCAGGAGCCGGGGTCCAGTCACCCAAACCAAACCAAATTTAGTCCTTAAATCATTGTAGGAGATTTTATTATTATTAATTTTTTCATGGACGTTGATAATAATAGCCTTAGTACGGTGTTTATCTCTCTATTAGATTTGATTGGTTTTAGTCAGAGTGTACATGGACCTACTCAATGTTTTAATCACACCCCCGACCTTGTTTTGGCTTATGGTGTGGATATCAATGACTTAATAGTCTTTTCACATAATCCTATTTTATCAGAGCATTATTTAATAACTTTATAACTAACTAGATGTTTATCTGATAATGCTGTAACTAGATTTCAGGAATCGATCCCATCTGCATTTAATTTAAAGCCTTATCCTAATATTCCAGATTCCTGCACTAACTTTTGTCTCTCTGAAATTGATCACCTTGTTGATAGTGTTGCAGGCTCACTACAAACAACACTCGACTCTGTTGCTCCTTTACAATAGAAGATAATAAAACAGGAAGTTAGCTCCATGGTATAACTCACAAACCTGTGAATTAAAACAAGTATTGCAGAAATTGGAAAGTAAATGGCACTCACTTAGTTTGGCAAGAAAGTCTAAAAATAAATAGGAAGGCCCTCCGTAATGCCAGAGAAGCCTATTACTCATCTTTAAAAGAGGAGAATAAGAACAATCCTAGATTTATTTTCAGCACTGTAGCCAGGCTGACAGAGAGCCACAGCTCTATTGAGCCATGTTTTCCTATAACCCTCAGTAGTAACGACTTCATGACCTTCTTTAATGACAAAATTATAACTAACTTACAAAATCAACTCGCTTGGCACCAATCTTTCTTCAAACCCAGGAACCTTAGAAACAACTGTGCGACCTGATATATTCTTGGAATACTTTTCTACAGTTGACCTTAACAAATTAACCTCTACTATTTCAGCATCTAAGCCTTCTACTTGTCTCCTAGACTTAATTCCAACTAGGTTACTTAAAGAAGTGATACCTTTAGTTAGCCCTCCTGTACTAGATATGATTAACATGTTTATCAGCAGGTTATGTACCACAGTCTTTTAAAATAGCTGTAATTAAAACTCTTCTTAAAAAGCCTAGTCTGGATCCCGAGGTACTAGCCAACTATAGACCTATATCTAACCTTCCTTTTCTTTCTAAGATCCTCGAGAAATTAGTCGGCAATCAGCTGTGTGACTTTTTACATAATAATGAGTTATTTGATGACTTCCAGTCAGGATTTAGAGCGAATCATAGCACTGAGACAGCACTGGGAAAAATGAGTAACAACCTTCTAATAGCTTCAGACAAAGGACTTGTCTCTGTACTTGTTCTACTAGATCTTAGTGCTGCCTTCGACATTATTGACCATTGCATCCTGCTACAGAGACTGGAGCATCTAATTGGCATTAAAGGAACCTCACTGAGCTGGTTTAAGTCTTATTTATCAGATAGGTCTCAGTTTGTACATGTTACTGACAAATACTCTAAGCACACTAAAGTCAGTCACGGAGTCCCTCAGGGTTCTATCCTTAGACCGATTCTATTCACCTTATATATGCTTCCCTTAAGAAATATTAGAAGGGAGCACTCCATCAAATTTCATTGTTATGCTGATGATACACAATTATATTTGTCAATCAAACCAGAAGAAACAGATAGGTTAGATAAACTTTAAATGTGCATTAAGGAAATAAAAAGCTAGATGACCTGCAATTTTCTAATGTTAAACTAAAAAAAAAACTGAAGTTATTTTACTTGGCCCCAAAGGCCTCCGAAACTCAATAGCTAAAGATATTGTTACTCTGGATGATGTTGTGTTGTCCTCCAGCACCACAGTAAGGAATCTGGGGGTTATTTTTGACAAGGATATGTCCTTCGATTCTCACAAAAAATTAACAACAAGGACTGCATATTTTCACCTGCATAATGTTGCGAAAATTAGGAGCATTGTGTCTCAGAAAGATGCAGAAAAACTAGTCCATGCATTTGTTACTTCTAGGCTGGACTCCTGCAACTCCTTATTATCCGGCTGCTCCAATAGGTCTGTTAAGAGTCTCCAGTTAGTCCAAAATGCTGCAGCTCGTGTACTAACTAAAACAAACCGCTAAGAGCATATTTCTCCTGTATTAGCCTCTTTGCACTGGCTACCTGTAAAATCTAGAATAGAATTTAAAATCCTTCTCCTTACCTATAAAGCTCTTATTGGTCAGGCTCCATTGTATCATAGTACCGTATTACCCGACTAGATCGCTGCACTCTGAGAATGCAGGGCTACTTGTCGTTCCTAGAGTCTCCAAAAATAGAATGGGAGGCCGAGCCTTCAGCTACCAAGCTCCTCTCTTGTGGAACCAATTCCCAAGTGTTATTTGGGAGGCAGACACTGTCCCCATATTTAATAATAAACTTCAAACTTTCCTTTTTGATAAAGCTTACCACTAGGGCTTACGAGCCCTCAGCTATATTGTTATTTTTAAAGCTGATTTTGCTCTGCTTAATGATGCTGCTATAAGCCTTGTCTGCCGGGGGATAATACTTTTCCCAATACTCTGACCTTCTCTCCTCTCTGTCTGTGTCATTCATGTCTCATCAATGCATGTTACTAATTCAACTTCTTCCCCGGAGTTGTTTGTGCTTTGTCGTCTCGCAGGTCTCTGCTGATCGTGGTGGTGCCTGCTGCCATGGTCCTGCATGATGCTTCCTGCTACTTCTATAACTATTAGGTATATATACTGTCACTAGTCTTATAAATTATAAAATTTGTAGCCATAAAAACACCATCAGTGGTATGTCTCGCTGTATCGTAGCTGCTATTGCTGCTAATCATTATTGATCATGTTTGTCATAATTATTATCATTTTCATATTCTGTCACCTTAGATGTTCTTGTTCCTACTATTCTGCTGTATTAACTGCCATAACATATGAGTCATATTCACACTACTAGATATTGTTATAGTTACTGTTACTCTTTGGTTGCTTGCATCTCTGGAAGTGTGTCTGTCTCTCTGTCTTTTGTCTGTCTTTGTCTTTCTATCTTTCTCTCTCCTTTTCTTCCTCCCCAACCCGTCAAGACAGATGGCCGTCCTCCGCAGAGCTGGGTCTGTCCGACGTTCCTGCCTGTTATAGGGAAGGTTTTCATTGCCACCGTACTCTACGGGGGAATTGTTGGGTCTATGTTGATCTTAAATAAGTCATAGAGTGTGGTCTATACCTACTCTGTAAAGTGTCCTAAGATTACTTTTGTTATGATTTGGCACTATAAATAAAATTGAATTGAATTGAATTGACAGTCGTTGGAGTGACGGTCTTGGTGGAAAGTTGGTTTTGACTTGTTAGTGCTCTACTGGGTTATAACGACAGTCGTTAGAGTTACTGGAGCCCCTTTGTAAACAGTTGTTCTTTGAGGTTAGATTGTTGAATCTCCTGGGAATGGATGAAAGGGCAGCATTTTAAAATTGGAGATAAGTGGTGTCTTAAACCTCCTCCTCTGTTTACGGATGGTTTCTCTACTTTAACATAGATGGCTTCTTATACTCCTCTTTCAAACCATCTGTCCTCTCTGTCCAGGATGTGGACATTGTTGTCATCAAAGGAGTGGGCTTTTTCCTTGAGATGCAAGTGGACAGCAGAGTCCAGGCCTGAGGAGTTAGCTCTCCTGTGTTGGGCCATGTGTTTATGCAGTGGTTGTTTTGTTTCTCCAATGTAGAGATCTTTGCATTCCTCATTGCATTGGACAGCATAAACCAGATTGCTTTTGTGGGTGTGTGGTGTTCTGTCCTTGGGATTTACTAGTCTCTGCCTAAGTGTGTTACTGGGTTTGAATACACAGGAATGCAGTGTTTGTTGAAGATCCTCCTGAGTTTCTCTGATACCCAAGCCACATATGGGATGACTATTTTTTCTCTTGTTTTCTTTTTCTTATTCAACCACTTTGGTTTTCTTTCTGGAAGCAGCTGCCATTTTCACAAAGGTCCAGCTGGGGTAACCACAAGTTGTGAGGGCAACTCAGGTGCTTGCGTTCTTCCAATTGGGCCTGTGAGCTGGTGGGTACATTACCAGCTCTGTGTTGCAGGGTTTTGATAACTCCAAGCTTGTGTCCCAGGGGGTGGTGAGAGCCAAACAGTAGATATTGGCAATAATACACACAGACATCAATACTACATCATCTATACTACTACATCATCAATACTAATATAAAAATACAATATAAAAGATACTTAAAAATAAAATGTATAAATAAGCGACCTAATTGTAGTGCAAATGTACACATATAATAATATGGTGCAGTGGACAGATTATGAGAAAAACATATGGTGCTTGCAATTCTATTGTTCTGAACAGTTTAACTGTTATTGTACAGTGTGATGACATGTGGCAGGAAAGATTTCCTGTATATTTCCCTGGAGCAGTCTGTGTGAGAAGGTGCGCTGTCTGACAACTGTGTGATGGAGAAGGTGCTGATCATGGTCTATGATGGCTAACAACCAAGTCTAGTTGCTTTTGACTTACATTTCTTTGGGGATAATGACGACCTAGACAAATGAGAACATTCACTGGCTTTTCTCTGATCTGCAATTTCAATAAAAAGAATTGGGAAAACAAACAAGGCACTTCAACAAAATCCTTTATTTTGTGAAAAAAAAAAAAAAAAAACAGTAAGCAAAATTAGAAAACAGTAACCATTGTGTTAGACAACAAGATTTAAACAACGTTTTCTTAGGGCCAGTGGCGATTGCTTTCAGACTGCAAGGAAAGCCCCCTAAAATTTCACCCCAAAAAAAAGTGGTGAAATACAGTATGTACTGCTGTTTGTACATTTCATTGACTAAATACACGCTAAAAAGCCTTCATCTTTTGTTCAGAATCAGCTACTTATCACAGCGCTTAACACAGTCGGACACTCAGCTTCTACTGACTTCAATGGGGAAGCGGGTTGTTCCACTGCAGCGAAACTAGACGGTCATTGGATAAATGCTGGGCTTTGTCTCGCCCATCGGACGCTCAGCGTCTCTGGGGCTCTATGGGGCAGTGTGCTGGCCCGGACGCTCGGCTTCTGCATGTTGATTGGCTGGCCTGTCTGAGGCGGAATCCTTTTTTGATTCACAGCTAAATGAACAAATCATTTTCTGAGTTTTTCATTCTGTTGTTCGGAACGGATCCGGAGACTTTACTGATCCCCAGCGACTTTGTCTTTGTTAAAAACGACTAGCGTTGTGTTTGGTGACTCTGTTCATACCTTCTGCGGTTTCTTTCCCCAACGAGCAGCAGCAGCTTCAGAGCTTCTCCCACTCACACTCACACTCACAGGCGGTCACACTTCACAGTAGCCAAGGCCGTTTAAGCAGCCTAGCTCTGCTGGCTATTGAGAGGACACTGTTCAAGTCCCTAGAAAAGGCGCCTAGTTGGTACAACTGTTTTTTTTTCCACAAAATAATGTTTTCAGTATTTCATAATAAATCAAGTACTTATAATGTGTTCTGTAATTTTGATATCCAGTGTCCTACAGCACTTTTTCTAGTATTTTGCTGCTGCTGATGTTTTGCATACTTGGTGACCTCAAGGTAAGGCTGTAACAATCAAGTTTACATTCTCAAAACTATCTTGAAAACAGCTAGGAATGATGTTAGAATTCTTTAATTATTATGCATCTTTGCTCCCATGGTCTTCTGTTCTAAAAATGTCACATTTTGTGATCTCAATTACCCGTCAAAATCCTGTTTCCATTGGGACTTCTCATTGAGGTCATTGTGCTCTCATTACCGCTATCAGTTATATATTGATATTTTTGTTTCTTAGTTCTGTACTTTTTAACACACTATTTCTTATTTCGTATCATGAGTGCCTTGTTCTTTGCAAAAATGTGTTGTTTGAGTCCGTAATACAATTCACCATTTGAGGCTGACGCAATCACTTTTGCTTGCAAAAAAGACAATAACGGTCTTTAATCTTGAACTTTTATGACATTCCTGTAAGTTTTGTCCAATTCCAAGTGTCCTCCTGTTGATTCCAAAGCCTAAAGGTATTTTTCATCAACCCATTCCAAGGAACAAACTGTACAGTGAATTTCTCAGGTTGTATATTGGCCAGTATGACAATTCTTGATTATCGGAGGAACTCTTGAATGAAACATAGCCTCACTCCCAATGAACTTGAGTTTTAATATGAATTTAACTCCAATGAGCTATCAGTACTCTGAGCAAGAACATGCTGTGTTTTCAAGGATGTAAACCGACCAGGGACTGAGGATTTCAACTGTCTAGCTGTTTGATCAAACTAACTTCTTTTTTAATTATACTCCCTCACACAGTATATTACAATCGTCTCATTTAAACCATCATCATTTCTCAAGCACACAATCATTTGATTTTCCTGCTCTGTAAGTGAAAAGATTCTGTTGTGTGTTTGACATTATTATTCTTTCTCAGACAAACTCACTTTGCAATACATACACCACTCTGCAGTTTATACAAGAGAAAACAATTACAACAAAGTAAAAATTAGTGACTATGACAGTGACAATGAAATCCCATTTACTGTGGAGACAAGAGGATCCGTTTATGAGACGGAGAACCATTGCAGAGGAAAAGAAAGAGAGGGGAAACTTCTGGAGAAAGGAAAGGGCTGTCTGACCGGGCTCTAAAAAAAAGTCTTGAAATCTATCATTTCTGAAAAAGCTCTACTTTACTTAATTAATGTAAATGTACTGTATGCCCTAGAGGTAGCACATATGGGGACGTATAAGTGCCAGTGATATATGCAAAAGCAACAGGAAGCATAAAAACAACACATATTGAGTAACGCTTGATGCAACTTCAGATTCAGATGCCATCCCACATAATGAATCATGTGCAGAAAAAAAATTCAGTTTTCATGTGGTGCAATCAACACAATTTTAACTGGACAGTAAGAGCTACTGGCATTTAAGATTACTGAGGGCAGTAGCACTTTTGGGTCTCTCTCACCATAATTAAACTTGCTGTCTTTTTGTGTATGTTTGAATTGACCATATAAGAGGAGCTGCATTTCATATGACCGAGCCAACCATTAAATGTGCTGTTAAATTAAATGCTCCATAGCAAAATTGTCTGAATACCAGACCCAGGGCTCGGTTGGTAGGACTGACGATAATAGATGGCTAGCTCAGTGACAGAGCTTTACCGCAATAGCCCATCAGTCAGCTCTCAATCCTGGTGTGGATATGCCCACCCTTACCCCTTTGCACCTACAGTATGTGACGGATGACTAGCGCAGCCCTGCCCATGCAGCTTCTAACCACCATTAGAACCCTTGGTTTTCTGTGACCCTATGTTGCCTCTGGGAAATTCACCTCTGCAGGCTGAGAAGCACCTACTGGACTTTGACCTCAGTGGTTGGAAAAGTTGGTGAGAACAAATTAAAAACTTGTTGGATAACAGCACAAGGCATAGATCTACAAAATACATACATTAGAGCTCATATAACTTTTCCGTAGGAGCAGTTAGCTTTAAAAGGCATTTAAGTAATACAAGTCCCATATTTACTTCTATCAGAGATCATGATGCAATGCTACATCACATAATTTATGTAATCTTACATGAGCCTCTGATAAAAGAGACATTTTGATATGGGTTTTGGCAATTACATAATATGAGCTTAAAAAAGGATTTTTGAAAACCAGCAGTCTGAGATTCTGCCAAAGTAATCAGTGAGTCATTGGTATTGCTCAACAACCCTAGATCTATTATGGTCATTTTGTGCAACAGGACAGAAGAGATCATATCTCATTATTCTAAACTCCACTTCAAATACAAAATCTAGGACAGCAAGTGTATTCTTATGAGTCAGCCACTGAAACATAAGCAGTAGATGACTCACAGGTGCTGAACGGTCAACATGGTCAAGGTCTTAGGTATTAGGGGATGTGAGGGACAGAATGCATTAGTGCAAAGCATGATGAGTGTGACACTCAAAGCGACAACAAGTACTTGGCATCAACACTCACACTGATTGACTTGTCTCCACAGTGTGTGAGATAAGTCTCTGTCAGTGTCCAGTACCTTGTGCCAACACTGGGCCATTAATGTTGTTGGTTTTTCCTGCATTAAAAGGCAATCAGTGTGACGTATTGTGGTCAGTTAGGCATTAAGACAGGATCACCATCATTTTTTCAGACCATTTACTTGATGCTGAACTCCAATTACAATCAAGGTCATCGTAATGCCACTTTTTTTTTTTTTTACATGTTTACACATGCTGTACACATGGCCAGGCAGAAGAGTTCATATCACATCATATTTATGTCTTCACTATTATTTTATTGACCTTTTGACCTACAGTATATTGTGCATGTAAATACCTATTTACACTTTCACCGACCATACTAACTTTTTTTTACTTTAAAAACATTTTAATTTTAAATATCATATATAATATTTTCATTGCTGTTACAATTAAAAAAGAATGTTACATAATACAAACCATACAAAGAAATAAGCCAAAAAACAGATGCCAAATGTAATGGACATTTTACCGCACATTAGCTAGGCTTCTGTTTTTTTTTTTTTTTCGTTGTTGAAGACTGCTAAAGGTTAAAGTATCACTTTAAATGCAATTGGGTTGAAGTTGTGTGTAAAAAAAAACTTGAATTGCATATGTAGTACTATATTAAGTTTGCAAAGAGATCACCAAAAGTGTTCAGCTATAGTTAAAAAAATGAAGTTGTCTTGTTCCTTGCTATCACTTACTAACTTAAACTTATTGCAGCTATTAATAACTTGCGGCAAACTATAAATATTTTCTAGTCTTCCCATTTGAAACATCACAACAACAACACTAACAACAGTTTCATAATCGTATAAGTTCTGCTAAGCAGAGGTGGGAGTAAGTCCCATGTGCAAGTCTAAAGTCTTAACCGTAAAGCCTCAAGCGAGTCCCAAGTTAGTAGTGGGATTCGAGCAAGTCAAGTCATATGAAATTCTGATGATCTACCTTAGTTTCCACATTTATTTTAGCTAAAAAGTCAGGGGTCAGTGAAAACTTGAATGAAAACTGTTGCAGCCTGCTGACAGCTTAGCCTCTGCTGATCTGTCACATCCTATTATATATATATATATAATATATATATAATAGGATATATATATATATATATATATATATATATATATATATATATGTATGTATGTAAATTCTCAATACCTAGAAAGATTCTAATAAAAAAAGGCAACTCCTTTTGAGTCATCTGTGTCTAAGTCAAGTCTTAAGTTATGAACACCAAGTCAAAGTCAAGCAATGTTAGTCAAGCAAGTCTTGAGTCCTCAAATTTGACTCTGATTTGAGTCAAGTCATGTGACTTAAGTCCCCCCACTTCTGCTGCTAATACAAAGTTCAAGGGATGCTCATACACATGTAAAGTTACAGTAATCAGTACTGATTATAATTTTTGACCACAATTCTGCCGTGTAAGCTCTCTGTAGTTTTATGAGAGTGTTGGTCACTGCTTGGACAGCCACACCAACAGGGAGAGCTACAAATAACTGCAGGAGTCATTTCAATTTAAGTTTAATTTCAAAACTATTACTTAATAAAGGTTTAAGTACATTTTTCATGCATTACTTGCCGTCGTCATTGTCGGACAGCAAACACATGTATGTGATTGAGTAGCTTCCCAAGAAACAGGCTCTACACAATTCATGATGTAATCAGGAGATTTATTGAGCCTATTTAATTGCCACGATTCAAAGTCTTGAAACTCTTACCGTAATGTCATGGAAATCTTTAATGTGCCTTTACCCAGAGACTACAATATCTTGTTTTAAATGTAAATTGGTTATCAAGTCTAGGTAATATCTTTGCTTGCTTGTTTTTTAACCAATTTTGCCCCGGGTCATGTTTTACAAAGTAATTATTTTAAGAAAATAATTAACAGAGAAAATGGCAAACATATTAATATTGCATTTCATTTATAAAAAAAATAGCCTAAGGTACTACATGCACTGCACCCTGCATTTTTCTTTCAGTGGAATTGTAAGACAGAGAGATTGTAATGCACTGTACTGTACTGCACTAAATGTAAAGACAGAATGGATGTTGCAAGAATTCAATTCAATTCAATTTTATTTAAAGTGCCAAATCATTAAAAAAAAGTTATCTTAGGACACTCCACAGAATAGGTATAGACCACACTCTATGACTTATTTATGATTTTACATAGACCCAGCAATTTCGTTGAGTATGGTGGCATCTGTCTTGGCCGGTTGGGGAGGAAAAAAAGGAGAGAGAAAGAGAGACAAAGACAGACAGACAGAGACACACAAAGTAACAGAAACTATAGTAATAGCTAAAGTACTGTGAATATGACTTATATGTTGTGGAAGTAAATACAGCAGAACAGCAAGAAATAGGCAAAGCCATGGTGACAGATCATGACAATGACAATAACAATTAAAGCTGCAAGCAGCGATGAACGGGCCCTCGCACCTGGTGCACCTCGGGGGAGCCGGCAAGACTCCAGCCAATGCGGCCACTTGTCTCAGCGACTGGCAAACACTGCACAAAGGTTGCCGGCCCACAGGCAATCTATAGAAACTTTTGCCCCACTTCTTGCATCCACCGCATTGTGCTAGAGAGCACCTACCAAATATGCTTTGCCTTGTTGTATATTAAACAAATAACACACATTGAAAATTTGATTTAAATCGGACAAAGTTTGTCATTAAATGCTGACTTGCTGTCGCCAGCAGGTGGCGCTGTGAGTTAATATTGAGATGGCAGTGTGCTCAGGCTGGTGGTCTTGTATATCTTTTCCAGAAATTAGATGACGATTGGACAGTGTATGCTAAAGTTGCAGCAACTTCCTGATTCATAACCTGCCCCACTTCCTGCGTCCACTGTCTGGCGCTGGAAAGCACCTACCAAACATGATTTGACTTGTTGTATATCAAACAAAGAATACACATTGGAAATTTGATGTAAATTGGATGACGTTCTTCATATTAGGCTGACTTCCTGTTGCCAACAGGTGGCACTGCAACTGTGAGTTAATATTGAGATGTTGGTGTGTTCAGAATGGGGGTCTTGTCATCCCTCAGAAATCTGGGAAAGATTGGAAAATGTATGCCGAAGTCACAGCAACTTCCTGTTTCATAACCTGCCGCACTTCCTGCATCTACTGCGTGGTGCAAAGGAGCACCTACCAAACATGTTTTGCCTTGTTTAAATCAAAGGAAGAACACACATTGAAAATTTGATGTAAATCTGTTGACGTTTTGTCATATTGAACTGACTTCCTGCTACCAACAGGTGGCGCTGTTAATATTGAGTTGTTGGTGTGTTCAGGCTTGGGGTCTTGTCATGCCACAGAAATTCAGTGATGATTGGACAATGTATCCTTAACTTACAGCAACTTCCTGTTTCATAATGTGACGCCAATATTCGCCGTCAGGCCATGGCCAGACGCTCCAGAAAAACGCAACAATATGAGTTAACTTTGTTCACTTAAGTCTTTAGACGGTACATGCCGAATTTGAAGGTGATGGGATTCAAACTCTAGGAGGAGTTCGTTAAAGAAGGACATCAAATAGCCACATGTTTCCTGTTGCCAATGGGGGGGTGCTCTGACCATGAGTGAATATTGGGATGGGGTTCTATTCAGGACCAGACTCTCATCAACCATTAGAAGTTTGGTGAAGATTGGAGAATGTATGCTAAAGTTACAGCAACTTCCTGTTTTGTAACGTGGCGCCAATATTCAAACACAGCATGATCACATGCTCCAGAAAAACGAAACGATATGAGGTAACTTTTATCACACACTTCTTTAGATGATACTGCCTGGTTTTGAAGTCAATCAGTATAAATCTCTATGAGGAGATTGTTAAAGTATGACTAGTGTCAATGTCGAAAAATGGCCATGAAATCCAAAATTACTGACTACCTGTTAAGTTTAGGATATCGCTCCAGGAGGCTTTTTTGTACGTCTGGAGATGTTATATTTGCCAATTTTCATAAAATTACGTCCATCCTGGAAGAGGGGCTGTAACTTAATGTGTACCAGTAGGGGGGGGGCGCGCTCACTGTTCAATATTGATGACGTCATCTAGGTTTATTCAAGGCGGGGCTCTTGGACAATAATTGCTCAAGGTAAAGCTACTTTCTATTTTCTGATGTGAACCTAATGTTAACCGATACGCAAAGGCCACATCCTCCAGGTTAGGTAACCATATGAGGTAACTTTGATCACTAAGGTCTTTAGATGGAACAGGCAGATTTTGAATTCGACCAGGTTGAATCTCTTGGAGGAGTTTGTTAAAGTATGACACCATCAAAAAACAACATTTTCCTGTCTCCAATAGGGGGCGCTTTGATTATAAGTGAATACAGAGATGTGGTCCTGTTCAGGGCCGGACCCTCATCAACCATCAGGGGTTTGGAGCAGATTCGACAATTTAGGCTTAAGTTGTTAGCTACTTCCTGTTTCTTGGAAAAACGGCTGCAACATTAGGTAACAAGATGAGGTAACTTTGATCACAAGGGTGGTACAGACAATTTTGATGTCCATTGGGTTAAATCTCTTAAAACAAGTTTGTTAAAGTACGGCACCATCTAAAGGCCAAATATGGACTAAATTTGCATATTCGACTCAAAATGGCTGACTTCCTGTTGGGTTTAAGATATATCTTCTTGAGGGTTTTTCGTGCATCTCCTCACTCTCTATGAGCCTACTGATTTTTGTTACTCTAGGTGAAACCTCATTAAGGGGCTCAATTTTAACTTTTTATGGGGCGCTACTGAGCAATTTTGCCACGTCTATGCATGAGACCCATAAAATACCTAAATTTACACCAGATTGGACAAGTTTGCAAATTATGGTGACCTTTTGGATATGTTAAGGCCCTCAAAAAGGCAATTAATGTGTTAAAATAATATTAATATTATTAATAATAATAATATTTTAAAAACTTACTTCCTTATAAATGCAATAGGTCCCTTGCTGACACTTTCATCGCTCGGGCCCAAATAATTAAAATGATAAAAATAATAACCCTTACAAATTCGATAGGTGACGCTGTCTGCGCTCAGGCCCCAATTATAGTGGTAAATATGAAGTTGATTTAGTCACATGCACGGATGAGACATGAATGATACAGACAGATAGGATAAAAGCTCAGAGTATTAGGAACACTATTATCCCCCAGCAGACTAGGCCTAAAGCAGCATCATAAGAAAATTGTTGTGTTATAAAAAATGAAAAGGAAGATAGCAGGCAAGCTAATCAAGAGGAACGGTGTTTACTTCTCAGGAGTCAGGACAAATGCAGTGTATATTTAGAATGCATGAGTTACAAGGAGTGACACTGCTACCTACTATTATATATGTATGTAGGCACACATGTATATACCACATATCCCTCTTTTTTAAGAATAATTCCTCTCCAAAATTATCTTCTGAAGATCTCAGTATTCACTAGAATCCTTAAACTACTTTTCAGTGAAACAAGGCGGTTGCCTTCATGGCTGGAAACAGCAGACAAGAAAGCCATGACAGTAACGGACGTAGCATCTGATGTAAATGCCACTTCAGGCCATTTACTGTGATAGTCCACCAATGTGATGCAGTCAGGTGGAGCAGAATGGCAGAGCACGATGCCTACGGCGGTTCTGATCTAATTTATGTGCGCCTGTTCGGACATAGAAATTAGAAGGACGGACCATGCGCGGACATTTAACAACAACAACAATGGCGGCGAAAGGTTCACGTTGGTGTGATGCGGAGGTGGAGTGTTTACTGCAGATTTGGTCGGATGAAAATATTCAAAAACAGTCGACAAGACGCACAAAAACTCCGAGGTCTATAGAAAGATTTGTAAACAAAGAGACGCATCGCGATGACGTCAATCATTGCGTGTGACGTGTTACGGCGTGATGACGTATGGACAGCGAGAAGCATTTGCGCGAGGCCCAGGCAGTGTGAGTACAAACGGGCTTGGGGTGCAGGGGAGAGGGAGGGGGGGACAAGTACCCTAAAGCCCGGGGCGCTGTGCGGAAGGACAGTGTGAGTGCGCCCTTAGTCTTTGTTTTGTCCTCACCATGCCTTGGTGAGTGTCATGGGTAAGCTGTATGAGTCGTGGTTTAAGTGTCTGTGGAATCACAACTTTGTGAGTACCTCTAACCCAGGCAATTCCGGTCCTGGAGAGCCACTGTCCTGCATGTTTTAGGTTTATCTCTGCTCTAACACACCTGATTCTTAGGGAGAAACCTAAAACATGCAGGACAGTGGCTCTCCAGGACCGGAATTGCCCACCCCAGCTCTAACCAAAACCTCATTAAGTTCAGCCATTTCAGTCTGTGCATGGTAGAAGGGCAGAAAGGCAGGATCAAGGCCTTTAGCTGCAGAGGCCAACCATTTCTTTGATAAGCCATAACCTGCCGCAGTACTGGGCAATCTTGTTAGGCAGCATGTAGCTGCTCTGTAGTAACAGCTGCAAGGTCCACAGACACCATTGCTAGGATGTCCTCATCCTGCTCTTGTGGGTCAGAAGACGGCAGGGGCATGCGAGACAAACAGTCTTCTATGACGTTATCACGATCCGGTTTGTATTCCACAGTGTAGTATAAGCACATGAGGCGAGCAGACCATCTTGAAATCCTCATACCTGCTCTTCTGAAGCCATTGGTGGACTGCAGGGCAGTAAGTGGGCTATGGTCTGTGCGCAGGGTGAAGTGTCTTCCTCAATGGTAAGTGCGCCAACGCTCAGCTGAACAGACACAAGCCAGAGCCTCTTTCTCTATGATAGAGTATTTCCTCTCACAGTCAGTAAGGGACCTAGAAGCGAGTGCAACAGTCATTTCATTGGCTTAGCCTGTAGCTGGGTGAGAACTGCACCAGTGCCGTAGTCTCAGGTATCTGTATCAGATCTTTGAGGTGAGAAAAAGCCTCCTGAGCAGCAACAGTCCATTTAAATTATGCATTTTTTTCCTCAGCAGAGCACAGAGAGGTTCCACCACAGAGGCGTAGCAGGGAATTAACTTTGAAAACCACCCTGTGAGGCCTAAGAAGGACTGTAGGGCCGGGGCATCACGAGGGGGAGGAGCCTCTGTTATAGCAGTAGCATTATCTGGGTTGGGACGGATGCCTGAAGCAGGAACAACAAGGCCCAAAATCGAAAGTTCATTTTTCCTGAACAGGCACTTCTCCACATTTAGAGCGTGCTCACACTATCCTTTTGGCCGCGGCCAAAACCGGTTTTTCAGCTAAAGTCTAGTACCTTTAAGTAGTGTGAGCGCACCCGCTCCGCGCTCAACTGGGGCCAGCTGGGCCGCCACGGCCCGCTTGAAAGAGGTGGGCTTTAGCGGAGCCGTTTGCACATGTACGAGCACGAGCGTGCGCACGTGCACGCGCACGAGCCCTACGGCAGTAGCGTTATGTCCGCCTGTTCGGACATGTAAATAGAAGGACGGACCATGCGCGGACATTTAACAACAACAACAATGGTGGGGAAAGGTTCACGTTGGTGTGGTGCGGAGGTGGAGTGTTTACTGCAGATTTGGTCGGATGAAAATATTCAAAAACAGTCGACAAGACGCACAAAAACTCCGAGGTCTATGGAAAGATTTGTAAACAAAGCCACACACGCGATCAATGCGTGTGACGTGTTACGGCTTGAAGGCGTATGGACAGCAAGAAGCATTGGCCGAGGCCCTGGTAGTGTGAGTACAAACGGGGCTGGGGCGCGGGGGGGAGAGGGAGGGGGGACAAGTACCCTAAAGTCCGGGTCTCGGTCCGGGAGGATAGTGTGAGCGCGCCCTTAGTTACAGCTTTGAGTCGTGTCTCAAGCAGCATAGGAGTATCAGCATACACAATAATACCGTCTAAGAAACACTGTACACCATCCAAACCTGTCAGAATCTGTGACACCATCCTCTGGAACGCACTTGGGGCTGATGCGAGACCGAAGGGGACCTTAGTGGGCCAAAAAAGTCCATCATGAGTGATAAAAGCAGTAAGGTCTAGGCTCTCAGGGTGCAGAGGTACCTGATGATATGCCTTTTGCAGGCCAATAGAGGAGAATATTTGTTCTTGTCGTAGCTCATGAAACACCTCCTCAAATGAGGCAGTGGATGGCTGTCAACAACAACAGCCTTGAATTCCAGTTCTCACAGTAACTTTGTGAACAAATCCAATAACTGTTCCAGTCTTTGAAGTGTCAGTTTCAGCAGCTGTGTACTGTACAGGGACGGCAGGGGGTGTGACACATGACCCCCTCTGGTCTCAAGTTACAGGGCATTGAAGAGTTCCATGCCTAAAATGGGTGTACCTGCTGGGGAAATATGGATGTACTGGGGCGTGCATTTTGTCATGTATGTCACCGTCAGTTCCAGACAACCTAGCATGGGTATATGTTAATTTGTGTATGTGGTCAGTGTTTTTCTGGGCTTCAGGAGATGGGTGTGGCTGAAGTGACTCTTGCACATGTGTTCTGGGAGAATAGAGACACCAGACCCAGTATCCACCATCAGATCAGCAGTAAGTTTAGGGCCACCTGAAACCTTCAGGGAGACATTGCACATTAATTTACTGCTCAGTGTACTTGTATCATCTTCATCAACTAATAGCACTGTGAAGGAGTCAATGGAAACTTCTCCCACATCGCATGAAGCAGTCCTGCTCCTGCACACTCTCTCACACTGCAAAATGTCTAAGCTTATTACAATGTCTGCATGTGATTCATTTGGCTTGGCACTTGGGGTAACTTGCAACGTGTGTTGAAGAGACACATCTGAAACGGCCCTTGAGCCGCTCAAGGCAGCAATCCTTGGGGTGGTCTGGGAAAGTTGGGTGGTTTTTGCTGCCTTTGCTTCCCGCCACAAAAAGTAGTCTTTTGTAAGCTATTGTTTTAGCTTGAGAAACTGCATTTTCAATCTGAGCAGCAATTTTCAAAGTCTTTTCAAGTGATCCGTGCATTGCACGATTACTCCATAATTTGGTCTCTTACTATGTCCTCAGATAATGTCCCAAACTCACAAGTAACAATTAGCTCCAACAGGGCAGCTGCATACTGAGCTGTGGACTCACCAGCTCATTGAGCTCTCTTTCAAAACTTATTCCTCTCAGCAACAAGATTCAATTTGGGTACAAAAAATGTCTTTAAAGCCTTTAATGCATCTTCATAAGAATCACCAATCACTGGCAGTGTGTAGAAGATCTATTGAGCCTCTGCATCGACAGTGTCTATTAGCAAAGCACGCTTCCTCCTATCCTCCACTTTGTCGGCCAGAGCGAGCACATAGTTATCAAACATGCGAATCCCTGCTTCGAAAGGCACCGTAGGCTCACCTGGGCTTTGTAAAAAATGCAAGAGGTGGCGAAATCCCAAGCAGAGCCATTCTCGTCACCAGTATGTTGTGTTGTAAAAAATTTAAAGTAAGCTAGCAGGCAAGCTAATCTCAGGACTCAGGAGTAAGTGCAGCGTATATTCAGAATGCATGCATTACAAGGAGTGAAACTGCCACCTACTGACATGATATATGTGTGCAGAAACACACATATATACCACAAAAATCAGCTAATGCCCTGTACATGCAGGCTACATAAACTAGTTTAATTATGAAAATGCATCCTTTGTCTATTATGACTTTCCAACATGATCCATCACCGTCCCAGCTCTATTATCATGGATTGTATTTCAATGCATTGTTTACAAACCTGACTCAGGTAATTAACAAAGGGATTTGAATATCATAAGTTCAGGAAATGTTAGAAAAGCTGTGTTGCAATCAGTACACTGGGGTGTTTAGAGCAGGTCTCATAGAAGATGCTGAAGGGTCTCTCTAGAGATAGTGAAAGGGGCCACATGTTTTCAGAATCAATAGTACTGTGGATTATTTTCCTTGGTTGTTCAGACTCATTGATTTACCAACCACACATGCTGGTCTAAGCCTGCCATCCCCAAATGAACTAAACTGAAATGGATTTCTACAAGTAGAAGTAATTTCTCATTATCAGATAAAGCATTAATGTGTTACACAGATATGGTTTTGTATGATTTAAGTATGTATTATTTTTGTTTATGTATTTATGAACTGTCGTTACATCACTTAGCCACCAACTGATCTGAAGTACAAACCAGATCATCCATCCATGTCCATCTGAAAAACAGATCTTGTTATTTTATCTCTGTATATCTGGTTGGCGCTTATGCTCACTCGTGCAAACCTAACCGTAGGCATTATCTTTATTCTGAAATGTCAGAATATGTACCCCATGTGTACTGATTGTAATACACAGTATATAATGTAATAGTTAGTGGGGTCAATTCATTGTTGGCTTTCGTTTTTTATGGTATTTGTTGACATTGAGAAAATGTCCATAAGAACTCATTCTACCGTAGCACTTCTTATGAACTAGCTAAATTTAGCTTCAGCTTAAGTTTGCACAACATTCACAATACTTGGGTTTCTGAGTGTATCATAAAATATACAGCACCATACAGTACATTAACTCTACATGCAAAGCAAAAATTAATGGGGACTACATATAGTTAGCTGAGTGATGACATTGAGGTGAGCCCGACAAAATCGCCAAAGATGACCGAGGATTGCTGAGCCCAGGAAGATTGTGATGCTCGAAACAATTAATCCATAATTTTCACAGCAACAATCATGACCATAGACTCTATGTTAGCAACAGGCTAAGCTTTGGAGGAGCATGGTACAGCCTATGACGCAAGCACGTTTAACTAACTTGACTAACATGACTTGATTGACCGGTGATTCAAACACACATGACAACGGTATGAGTCCCAATCACCGAACTGATTGGCTCATCATTTGGTCCCGCCAGCAACAGAACAAGTTTGAAGGGGTTTATATGCCTCACCTTTGTGACACTTAAGGAACCATTCATTCATTCATTCATCTTCAACCTATCGGGGTCGCGGGGGGGCTGGAGCCGATCCCAGCTGACATCGGGCATGAGGCGGCGTACACCCTGGATAGGACGCCAGTTTATCGCAGGGTACATAGAGACGAACAGAGACAGACAACCATTCACACCTACGGGCAATTTTAGAGTCATCAATTAATCTAACACGAGCATGTCTTTGGACTGTGGGAGGAAACCGGAGAACCCGGAGAAAACTAGTGGTGCAACGGATCATCATTGATCCGTGATCCGTTCGGATCACTATCTTCGGTTCGGTACACACGTGATCCGCGGATTGACTTATGAAAAAAAAAGTTGTCCGCATGTTCAGTCCACACACTTATTAAGAGCAGCGCGGTCATGGCGAGCGGAGGAACGGAGGAGCTTGAACACCCTGCATCATTTAAATCCCCTGTATGGCAGCATTTTGGCTTCCCTGTCAATTATAATGATGAAGGAAAGAGGTTGGTGGATAAAACCTTGACGGTGTGTAGGCACTGTGGCACAAGAAAGCCATATGACAGTGGAAACACATCGAGCATGGCCACGCATTTGAAGCGACATCACCCCGGTGTTTCACTGACCGGAGTGAAAATGAAGCCTGCTCAACAACCGCTTATCACCGCGGCATTTAAGCAGCCCCTTGCTGCACCATCCGACCGGGCTAAAGCCATCACAAACGCTATCGGTGTGTTTATAGCTGCAGACATGAGGCCATATTCGGTTGTGCAAAACGAGGGCTTTAAACACATGCTGAAAGTGCTTGAGCCACGTTACTACATATGTTTAAAGGGAGGAGATATGCCTTCTAATGTTGCACTTTAACTTGTTTTTGTTAAAAAGAAGATATTATGCCTTGTGCACTTTCAGTTGATTTTATATGTTTTAATTTAACAAGTGTTAATAAACAAAAGACAAACTTATGTTTATTTGTCTTGTCTTTTTTTTTTTTTTTGCTGATCCGAAAAATGATCCGATCCGTGACTCTGATCCGAGAAACGATCCGAACCGTGAGTTTTTTGATCCGTTGCACCCCTAGAGAAAACCCACGCAGACATGGGGAGAACATGCAAACTCCACACAGAAGGCCCCCAGCCGGGATTTGAGCTCGCTGTGAGGCGACAGTGCTAACCACCACATCACCGCTTCGCCCTTACTTTAGGAACCATCATAAAAAATCTCAATTTACATATTTCCACATTTCGAACAATGGCAATGCCTCTTCAACAAAAGTTTTTTGACAAAGTTTTCAGTGTTTTTTACTATAGGCCACCACTTTAAATAAGCATTATTTAGATTAATTGTTTTTGCCCAGCATTACATCTATTTGCAAGGAATGAGAATTCCTCCACAATAACTTTTTAATAGGGTTCTCTGAAGTAATCTGCTACTACCATTGCACTGCTTTGCCATTATGTTCCACAAAGAGCATTCCCAGCTGTTTTCTTTCCTTAATGGGATGCCTCATACACGTCTTGTTTTAGATGGCATGGCATGCTGCACTCCCCTCCCTGACTACACTGTTGATTTATTGGCTGGTGGATCGAGAGGCTTCACTTGCAATTTGGGAAAATAATGTAATCTCAGGATGGGCAGAATTGTTGAACCCTCTCTGAGATTACTCTCCCCTGTCTGCCTCAGTGATTACTGATCACAGGCAGAAGAAAGAATGGAAAGCCTTTCCTCTATTGTATGCTTCTATTTTCATTCTCACCTCATCCGTCTGGCGAGAGTAATTTTTGATAGGTTTTGAGAATTGGCACTCTCACTACTCCCCTTCCTTATTTTCATTGCTTGCTGTGTGGCAGTGTTTGAAAGTCCAAGTTTTGTTCAATCTTGAATCTGCTCGGGCTGATTTGCAAACAACACATTTGTGATAACATTGTGGCAAACAGATAAACTTTAAAGTGCTTCAGCTTGATCATACGACATGTTAATAGTTTTTGAATTAAAACCTCATATGTGAAATTGTTGCAGGCACCACAATAGTTACAAAGTTCGGTGGTATGGCATAAAACATTTTTATTTTGATATATTTTAAATATTGGATGGCAACAATATATACAGGGATCCTTTTTCGTTAACGTAGTTGCTTTGTACATTTAGTATGTTGTGCATTACAACAATTTGGAGAACTTTTTTTATTGTTCACAGGTGCAAACTGAGAAGTTTTTTTTATCCTGCAAAAACTGTTGCATTACATTTTTTGACTGAAGTTTAACATTCAGGTATGCATGTTCACACAGAATTTCCAATGTAGGAAAAAGCATTGTACGCTTCTTGCAATGAACCAGTCTCTTCCTATCTATTTTATTAAACTACAAGGGCTGAAACAGGGGCAGTGTGAAGAGCACTTTGGAGAAAAAGTCTCAGACAGTAATAGGTGGAAATGGAGCGTATGAAGATGTTGTCAGAGGTGCATGTAAAGGACTGAGTTTAAGTTTTGGATAGGCGAGAAAAACAACTCATCAAGATTGCTGTAAGAGTCCTTCCAAAAATTAATGGTCCAATTAAAATGTCCTTCCAAGTGACAAAATTCCTTTGAAGCTAAGCTTCTTTAATAGAAGGAGAGAGTGCACATCACCATTCACACCCTCTGTTAAATTATCTTATCTGTTGAGACTTCCTGTGATGAATGATAAGAGTAAAGGGAAGGATGAGAGGGGAGTTGAGGCTGAATAGCTGTCTTGCATCAGTGTAGACCAAAGACAGAAGAGAAAGTGTGGCCATTACTATTTCTGACATGGTGAGATGGATGTTAGCCTTATTTGCCATCAGATTAGGGAAGCCAGGCGAGGTGTAGCTCTTAGCCAGTACATCACATGGATGTAATTAAATGAGTGAGACTGCTGACTGCTCCTTTGAGCCCGATGTTGGAATCTGAACAAAAAGACCTGTAACACATAGGTAAAACACACAATGTGCACTGATTGATGCCCTCACATGAGGAAGGGAAAAAAAAGCTAGTGACATGAGCTAGCAAGAATTCAGTGAGCTGTCCCAAAACAAAGGCTGTAGAATCCTTGGAAAATGTAACAGAACATAATAGTAGTGAACCACCTTTAAGATACTAATTTGAATGGTGCAAGAGAACGTATTTTTGCTTTTGATTTTTGGTTCTACACCTCAATCTGTGTTCACACCACAACAGATGATTTGTTCTTTACTCCATGTTCTAACCATTTTATCTTAATTATTGGCTTGTTTTAATATCCTCACTACATGATCTTAGCCTAATGTTGCCTGTGTTTAGCTTTGGAGCTGCCCAACATTTCCACGTCAACTGCAGTGATGCTCTCCTAGCTCTGTTTATCCAGGATTTCCTTGCTGCTCTTGTGTATTATCGCCAGACACTTCTATGGTGGATGACATTGGTCCTAATCCATGAGATGGTATTCTTTAATCCCTGTTTCCCCTTTTTATTGCTAGCCCACAGTAATCCCAACAGAGGCTGCATCACTGTCCTGCAGACACTGGAGGAAGAGAAGGGCTGGAGTCCAGGGGAAACTGAGAAGGCTCCAGGATTTAATCTTTTAAAAATTGTACTCTTTTTTTCATTGTTAGCCTAAACCTGGCTTTTTGCTCTTTGGAATTAATTTCCTTTGTCCATGGCAGTTCACGGTTAAGAGTGCCAGATACTCTGATACATCTTCCCAGTCATTCCCCAATGGCTGTTAGTCTGCCTTTGGTTTTGTTTGTGTACTATGGTGAGTCATTTCCAATTGTACCAGTCTCTTTTTCAGCCTGAGGATCTTGAATTTGTGCTGTCTCTAGAGTCTGCACTGAACAATTTGTTTCTGTGTAAGAACCTTTTTATCTAATTTTTGCTTCCAACAGAGGTGGATGGTGGTCCTACATGTGCTGTGGCAGTTGTCTCATCAATCATGCCTAACCTAGGACATGTTGTCTCATTATAGCTTAATGTACACCTTCCCCAATATGTAATATAAATCATTGCTCGATAGCTGGAAAGGCCCATTTACATCAAATAAGAAGGTAGGGGCAAACTCCATGAGTCCAGCTGGTGAACTCAAGCCTTTTATTATATTCAATCAGGATAGACTTATTTAGAGTGAATAATAAATTAATGGTGGACTATCAAGTGAATTGTAAAGAGTCTTCAATGATATGATTAGTTCATGAATATTCCCCCTTGGGTCTAGACAGTGGTGGCAGTGGTGGTGAAGAGAGTTGGCTAAAGTTCTGGATGATGGGATGTGGAGCAATACTGGGCACTGGATGTGATGGAGACTGAAGGTGAATGGGGTGGAGGAGGGTTGTATTGGTTTGTACTGAAATCTGGTTGGTTTAACATGAGTAAACACCCATATTCAGCTATGGAGTAGAATCCAGAGAGTGGGAGATAGAGAGATTGTGAATGAATGAGAGCATAAAGAGAGTCTTCCTTATTAAACGTTAAGCTTCAATTTTACAAGATACTGTTTACAGCCCACTGTGACAGTATCAGTTTTAGATGAGTTTGTGACACTGGTTTGCTGATTATTCTTCAAACAGGTCAGTGTGAGGGCATATGTGATGTGCTCCATCATCATCAGTTGCAATGTTGTGTGCAATGGTTCATTTCAAGAATGTGGACTTAATTTCTAGACTGTGGATTTTTGACCATTTGGAGGTTTTGTTTGATTTTAAATAATAATAAAATATATACATTTGGCTTTCAGAATATGCAACTCTTATCAATTAATACAATTTGTAAGCTTGTAAAAGCATGATGACAAGCTTGCAGCGACCGCAATGCAGTCCTGCTCAGCACCTCTCAGCAAATGGGATTGATGGAAGAGATGAGTAAGATTTACATGTTTTCCAACTTTCTGCCTTTGCCCGAGCTTGGTATTAGTAAAAAATTATTTCCTCTGCCCATTCATGGCTGCACAGTATAGTTTTTGCAGCTGTCCAACTGTATCCAGGTTTTTTCTACCAATCGACTAAAGAGCATGACCTTAAGCCCCAATGAAGTTATACAACACACAACAAATGAGGACAAGTAGTAAGGTAATTTGTTACTAACAATATCCAAGTATTTTGCTTTTTATTAATTTTGTAGCTTAGCACTTTACCAAGGACGTTTTACTGATCCAATCATTATACCAATTAGAAACAGTGCACAGCAGATAAACACATTGAATTAGATGGCACATAATTAAGCACACTGACTGTTAAACTATACGTTGCATGAATCAGAAACTGCATAAACATTAGATTTTCTCTCTGAATGCAACTTTAGTTTCAACATTGCTACCCTATAAGGGATATACAGTATTTCACTGACACATGATATGCAGTTCAGGACATCAGGCATAAATACACCAAAATGCGATATCCTAGGGCTAAAATGTGAGGTTGACTTTCTAGAATTGTACAAGTGACCACCATATATACCAAAAAGCTGCTGCAGTTCAGTTAAATATCCTATTTAAATGCATGGGCTGCAGTAGATGGAACTGGTATAGAGTAAAGTTGATTTATGCAGAAATATGAGGCTCTTGGGTGAGCTGAGAATCTGAATACTGGTTTGACTTACGGATAGCTTCACGTTGGATAATTTCATTTTCTGTGACAATTGCTTCTCCTTTTGCAAGCTTTTGGTGAATAATAAAACAACTGCTCCGTCCTCAAATGTCACTATCCTTACAGGGGAAAAGATATAAACATGTGTTAAGATGGTACTCTCTGCAGTTGAGGTAAAAAAACGGAAATGTTACCAGCTGAAATACTGCCGTGCCTATTCAGTCTGAAAGAGCAATGACCAATGGGGAAACTTCATCAGTCAGCAATTTTACTGAAACGCACCATCTGCCACAGTTGTCCTACAATGGAACCTGTCTAATGCCTGCCGTTCACAGCAGACAGAGGCGAACCCACCCAAATGCCGACCGGTGTAGGTCCTCCAATGAGCTTCAGCTGCCTCATAAAAGTTGTCTTCAACTGTGAAAGTAAGCTAAATGCTAAAGAGGGAAATGGGCATTTTTTTTAACTGGTTGATGCGAGTGGACCAGTGAACTGTTGCTGGTGCTGTTTGGTGTAGTGACCAAGAGCTGGTTTAAATTGCCAATTTCCCTTAAGTTACTAATTGTACTAGCTAGCTAACATTAGCTTTGTTAGCACGCTGATCAAGACATTTTCCGGCGACCACAACAAGGAAATGAACAATACCCCTCAACATGTTCTCGGCTCTTGTACACAATGTACAGTGTTGTGTGTATGTATCACTAAACCTCTACCTTACTGCTAGCACAGCGACCTGTCACAGGGTAGCCACGCCCTAAAGCATCCCCTATGTCTATCTTTCTCTAAATGGGACCATAATTTAAAGAATGAACAGTCCTGAAATTGGGGTCAGTCAGTTCAGATAAAATCAGCGACTAGTCGATGTATCAGCATGGCAAGTGAAATGAGTATATTGTATTTGTTTCTGGTGTTTGTTAGCTTGTTAACTTGTAAACGGCAATGGCTGACAGCTATGATGGCGTTGTGTTTTTTCTCTGTGTGCTGACAGTCTGCTCTCTGGTGTTGTGTCGAAGTCGTTCCCTCGTTGAATAGTGTTTCAGATTTTTTACATATTGATTAATGGATTAGTTACCTACCAACTATATCTTGCCCTGCATATGAAGCAACAACATTTACATGTGGACCTTAAATAAAAAGTTGGAAAATAATTTTAAAATCAGAGTGCTGTGGGGACAAGGTTGTGGTCCTAAAAGGGATAAGTCTGGGTTTGCCCCTGCCCACAGTAAATCTATGGGTTTACACAGGGTAACACAGGCGCTGGTGACACTGTGACAGAGGGCCCAAACAGGTGTGTTTGCTGGGATGTCATTATCAAGTTGATAAAAACAGGAAATGAAGAAAGATGACAGGCAACTTCAAGTAATTAGATTGAATTTTAAACTGATGTCCCCACTGCCAGCAAAATTACCAAGGTAGTGATAATTAAACTCCCACGTATGCAGCCACAATGCAATTTGTTGACCTGGCTGTGTCTCTGCAGTCCTGTTGCTTTTATTACATTGTTTGATGTTAAATAGCTACAAAGATGTGTTATAGAGCCGTTAATAACATTGAGAACGACTAATTAGACCAATAAAGTCTTGCTGACTTTTTGCACTAAGCAGTTCTGTGCATGACTTTAGTTAACATCATTTGACCTACTTGTCTAAATGGCCTGAACTGAGTGCTTAGCCTCACGGCTGTGAATGACTTCCCTCAATCAGCTGAACATATGTTACAGTATGTAAAACAGGCCATCACAGGGTTAGAAAAATTAGTCGAACCTATATAAATTGTTGTCAATCTTTCTTAACTGTAGCTGGATCAGATTGTGTTTTCATACTATAAACAACACCTGCTACATATTTGCTTTTGTTTGTGTCAGCAGGTGAACTTCTTTTCCTGCAGCTTAAAACAGGTTAAAGGAACCACACAATAGCTTCTCTGTATCCGTGCTCTGACAGAATAACTGCTTTGTTGAGGCATTTTGATATTCATGAATATGTTCACTCACTGTGGCATTACAATTATAATTACATATGTCTAATCCTTATTATCTATTGTTTAAATTCTCTGTCTATGGGTTCTTTGGAATGTAGGTTTGAACTAAGCCTCAAAATGCATTACCAAATGTGAATTATGTAGCTTGTGTTTTGTGATGATGCATATTAGATTTATTTGCAACTTCCTCAAACAGCGCAGAAAAGGAGAAGACTCTTTCTTCACATTGGCTTCACAATGTACAACCTACGTCAGCATAGGAGGAAACACATGTAGCCAATCATAGCCGCCTCTATACTCTGACATCGCTGTGTAGTTACATTTTTGAGGAGGCAGAATATAGCGTAGCCTATGGCAAAACTTGAGCGGTTAGCATTGGCTCTGTAGCTACGCCATAACCCCAACAACAATAACTATAAATCAAGCTTGACATTTTTGGTGATCTCAGCATTCCATTACATATAATCATTTAGGGCCACTGCTTCAGAATTTTTTGAAATGTCATGAGGTAGCAATTCCATGAGTCTTTTGAGCTGTCCACGCATCTAAACTCAAACCTTTGGCCATTTTCTCTTCACTTCAGGGATAACCAACTGGAACAGTGTCAGGATGTCACACACAAAGTCATGACAGCACAACTTGAATAAATATTTGTAAACTCCAAATTCCATTACCGGTTTAATAGAACCACCATGACCCATTAAACATTTTCTTATAGTATGATGTTGGGTGTAATTGGATGTAATGAAGTAATGAAGTAATACGCCTATTAGCTCAAGACTTATCATCTTGTTAAAACTAAATGTAGTTTATTTTGAGCTACAGTATTCTCTGTGGCATTCCACATTTCCGTCTAAAAACATTGTGTTCTTACAGGATCTCAGGATTTAAACTCCCATGCAGCAAATGTCCAAATGATTTTTATGAATAGAGTGGTAAAAAAAAATCCACAGTCTTTAAGATATACATCTCCGGAAATTAACAATAAACTTCACATATTGTATAAGGACGTTGATGATGAAGTGGTTAATTCGACCTCTGGAGTAAATGAAAGACGGATGTGTAGTTAGGATTGTGTCTATATTATTTGATTTTCAGAGATTTTGAAGACATTGAAACAAACACAAACATTAGATATATTGCCAAGAATTATTCCACTGATTGCACATTATGAAACATTCACGCTGTATTGTGTTTTTTGAGAAGTACAATTTAGTTAAGTTATATGGAATGGATACAAATAATCAGCCGCTGTTTGATGATTAAACTGAATGCCATCCAATTCCAATGGAAAAATAATATGATTAATAAAGAGGAAAGAAACTGCATTCCTGTTTCTAACACTCATATTTGCTGTGATTATCATTGTGTATGGTCTGATGGTAGAATAATCAGCCATTTTCCCTGGTAAATAAATGAGAGTATTTTGAACATTTCAGGATGAATTCACATATATGGAAATTATATTTTAGCTTCTTGTTGTGGAAATATTAAGCACACATGGGTACAAATAGCATATATTTGTTTGGTTGAAAATAGCCTTTGCCAAATTTTTAATAATAACAATATTTTAGAGGTCAACCAACTGTATTCACATGTGCAGCTTTCTATTTGAAGGTTTGTTCATTTAGGGAAAATTAATAGGTAAACATGGAGGTTTTGGCCTTGCCCTGAATTGTGTGCCAACAAATATTTCCGCAGTAACCAGGGAATCATCCAAAAAAGGTCAGAATTCTTGTGGTGTTTGTCTGTACTATCTTACTATCTTAAGGACAGGCACTGAGGGATCTAGTATACCCTGTAGTAAAATATTCCAATGAAAGGATGCTTGATGAGTTTGTCTCTCTCTGCCACCTCCACTGGCTCTAAAGCAGATGCTCATCATTTGTTTTAGTCAAGTGACTCTGTTGGAGAAGGTCAAGGAGGGTAAGTGAACCATGCCTCGCACAAAGTCTGCATCCACACTATTAAATCCTGCACTGTAAAGACCACAGTACACAACGTGTCATGTATTCGCTGCCTCATTTTGCCACTCCCCAGATAAACAAACAACCCTTAGATCAGACTCTGGTACTGTCACAGTGAATGGCAGGGACTTTATTCTAGCTTGGGATTTAGTTCAGGTTTCTTGATATCCCCCAGGGAAAGGAAGGCTTATCAAATGTATTTAATGAGGTCCTTAATTGAGGAGCACTAACTAATAGGACATGTATACGCGCCAATGTCATTTGATGCAAGGATAGGTGACAGGAGTCACACCAGCTGAAAACAAGCTGCAGTGAGACAAAACTAAAGAAGAAAACAGAAATAAATATCTCTCTCTGTCTGTTGTTGGTAGGAGGTACAAATTAAGGGATCATATATTATGAACATCTCATATATAATATATACATAATAATAGCAACAACAGTGACAGGTCTCTGGCATCACTTATGATAACATACACAATTGAAAAAAAGCTACATTGAAACGGAAAGGGACCTAAATCAGAGCACAAATTGAATAGAAATGTCTGCTTGTAGTTATATCCACAATTGCAAAGTTGGGCTCCTTCCAAAACAGGCTAGAAAGTTTTGAAATCTGGAGACCTTAGTAACCAGTAGAGCAATTACTGTGTCATTGGTATTGATCAACAGTCCGAGGAAAATCACTAGAGATGTTTAAGGATCAGTTTTTTGCTGTGAAGCTGTAAAAGCCTGATATATTGCTCCTGTAACAGTTTGTTATCAGCAGCTGTACCAGACGTTACCATCTCCAGATATCTGTATGGGATGGACTATAAGATGTAGGCTTTCAATATCTATATTTCTACTTTACAGATGTACAGGAGGCAGGGTGACCTCCTTTCACCTGTCACACAATAAAGTATATTGAGCTTCAAAGAACTTGCCTAGGATGAACATCTTCAAATGGACTAAAAAATGAAATACTGGAATACATACCAAGAGCAACCTTATCTCCTGTGAATTATGTTTCTAAGCAACTATTTTCCATCTGCAAAACTCTCGTTTAAATATTTGTGTAGTTCTTGATTTCTGTGCACTTGTGTTCACCATGTATTTCAGTTTCACCCTGGATGCAGATGATCATGCTTCAAAACCATGCAACAACCGGGGACGACTGGAACTTGGAGACAGTCATCGGTAACATGACAAGATGAAAATCAGTTTACAGAAGAAATAATGTAGTTGATGCTGGGTGTAGAGCTTTGTTTACCTGCTTGAAAGTATGTTATGTACAGAGTCATCACCTGGGAGAGGTGACTGATACTTGCATGTGAGGAAGGGAGAGACTGCCTTGACGAAAAGTAAAGGCGATCTCTTAGGAGCACCTTCACTTTTGAGGTATTTTTCAGCGGGCTTCCATTAAACACATACATCAATCACACATGGCACATATGTGGACTGTGATGAATAGACTCCTGACATGATATGGCGATGAAAATAAGCTTGACAAAGAATTTGAATGATTGTGACAGCCGCACCAAAAAAAGAAAGGAAAGTTATTTTTTCCATCTGCAGACTGAATGTTCAAGTAATGTCCTGAGAGGAATTTTATCTCACATACTTTACAGTTATTATATTCTGTATTTAGAAATGAACCGAGGGCAGAGCTCATATGTGGCAGAGCTACATGAAAACCAGCATCGCTTTCTTTGTTTTAATATTTAGCATCATTCGCATAATACCATTTGGATTTCAGATTATTTTACACTGCAAAACCAATTTCAATGGCTCAGTCATGTCGCTCGCTTATGCAGTCATAATGGTCATCCAACTGTGTAATTGGACATTTTAAACTGTTAAGCAAGTTAGTAACGAGCAACACAGTAGAGTAGACCAGCGCATTAAAGTTGAATGACAGTTAAATACTGAAGGAATATGGCTGTCACTGTCCACCACTTAACTGCGGCATACATTTAAAATCCCTGGTTGATGCAGATTATGTCAACATGTCCATTAAAAACTGTGCAGAATGATGAATATTATTACTGTGATGAGCCTTAACCCTTCAGGGGGTGGACCACAATGACTGTCAAATGACCTTAATGTGAATTTGTTATGAAATCATTCCACAAGATTTCTTTTTTTGTTTGTGTCCTTTTGGGGTAACTGCTAAGGAGATTAGTGGCTGAGAATCAGTTAGAGTTAACTATGACAAGAGAATGACAGTTCATTTAGATGGTGAAAATTGCTGGTGGGATTTTTGCAGGAGTGCCACCAAGCTGGGTTAATACTGTTTGTGATAGCAGCTGACAGGACGCCTTTTGGGAAAGAGCATTTGGGATTCTGACCTCTCCTTTGTACGGAGATCACAGTCTATTTTTTGCGTCAATAAATTCAGCTCCAGCTTGGCTTTTGTCACAGTGGGATTCATTTCAAAACTCCAGATAGGGGAACAAGCAGTTGTGTTTACAAAATCACATATAATCAAAGAAAACATTATTGGGGCCTTAAATACTCAACGCGAGTGGCAGCTCTTAATCGTTGAAAACTTCTCATCAGTAATGTGAATGCATTTACTTTAAGATTTAACACATCCATAGAAAGGTGATAAGAAGTACTAAAACATATAAAATACAGATATATTACTTTTCTTTTTTACAGTCTTGTCAGTTTGATGCATGTCCATGTTAAGACTGGATCATATTTTTAGAAGTTAACGTGAACATTTGTTGACGAGAGTACAAAATGATGTTATAAAGTATCCAGCACTTTGGAGGAGTGACTCCATCTGATTCTTGATAACCATATCAACTACAGACACAACACCATTACTGTAGGTACATTACAGCACTTAAGCACATATCATATGGCTGATCCTATATATTATGGTGGTGGTCAATACTTTTGGCGGCACAGCTTTTCTGCTCTCACCCATACCATTCAAAAAGTTTTACTGTGTGAGAGCAAGGGATAACAGTAACTGAAAGTGAGCTGTAGGACTTACATACCTCAAATAAACAACTGCTGGGTGAAAGGTTGGGACATTTAAATAAATAAGAAGTTTGAAAAACTTAATCAAATGTCAAAATGTATGTGAAACTGCATTATTTTCCTGTGGTGGTGGTGGTAGTGCTGCTACTGCACACACAGGCACGTTTACATTCCATCTATTGTTACTTCCATGTTTCAATTAATTCCATGTTGTTGTTACTCCTTGGTCTCTTACAATCCTTTGACATTTTTTATTACCATAATAAGTGAGAACTGGTGAAGACAAAAGCCTAATCAGTCACCCGTGTTCCAATATCATTCACTAAGCAGAATGTATGATATAAATCATATACATTTGAATTATTCCCATTTCAGTGGTTCAATATTAAATTTGGGGGGTACTTGGCAGGAGGTTGGTTTATCCCTTGAAAGTGCTTTATGATGGAGAACATGTACTTTGAAATCATTTTTTCACAGTCACACAATATAACATTTCAAAAGGAGAAAAAATATTATATGACCCATGAACTTTGACTTCATATGGTCCAAAGAAAGTTAAAAGAAAGATTAATGTGTTGCAGCCTGTTTCACTCTAATTTCTAAGACAGAATAATTGCTACTAGATGGTAGCCCCAGCTTATGTTTCTCTTCGTTTCAAAAGCAGGTCCGTAATTAGACTTTATTTAAAATTAGCTCCAGTCTGTCCCTAAAAATAGGGTAATAGAGCAGATATGGTCCATTTTAGTATGATTCAAGCTTTCTCTTTGCCCTGGCAGAGAAGCTGGCCTTGCAGATATTAGCTCCTTTTGCTGTGCTGACCACTTCACCAGGCCTGATTATACAACTGTGAACATTGGATAAGGTCACTGAGGGACAAGCTTACTGAAGAAATCAGAATTACTCCTCATTTTTATGTGATTTAGATTTTTTTAATTGGTCTTTAAAAGGCCAGCGTTGGACTCAATAAGAAGATTAAAAGCAAATATAGTTTTGTCAAACTAGGGGCTTTGGTGAGAGCTATTCAGTTTCACGTCAGCTTTAAGTCGAAGATTTGCTGTCAGGCCGTGTTGCTACTGTAGCTTATGCGGGAATTTATGTGTCTTTTTGGCCCAGGATCTATTAACCAACTCAGGTTTCTTTCAAATCAACACGTAAGTATGAGTTGTGGAGTAAAGACAGTATTGCACAAAAGTTTCCACTATTCTGTGGCTATAATAAAATCAGATATTATACATGGCTATAATTGCAGTCTATAATAATTATACCACTGTCGCCTCACAGCAAGAGGCTTCTGTGTGGAGTTTGCATGTTCTCCCTGTGTCTGCGTGGGTTTTATCCGGGTTCTCCCACAGTCCAAAGACATGCACATGTTAGGGCGATCGATGAATCTAAATTCTTCGTAAGTGTGAATGTTAGTGTGGATGTATGTCTGTCTCTGTTTGTCTCTATGTGCTCTGTGATAGACTGGCTTCCTGTCCAGGGTGTACCCCACCTCATGCCCGATGTCAGCTGGGATTGGCTCCAGCACCCCACCCTGAGACATACACCCTGGGAGGCAGTCAAGGATTGGACTACCCTGTGATTTGGTTGTCAACTGACCCACGTCTCTCAAGTCACCTGCAGTCACTGCAATGACAATTTCACGCCATGAGCTTTATCTCCTACCTGGCTTGCAGAATTCCAATGAGTTGACAAGTAACAAGACTGACCTCTGGAATATACTATAGCATGTGAGCATGTATACACAGCTTTTCTACAAAGTTTTTCATGCAAACAAAATAACCTCCTATGTATGAAGTGTACAGTAATACTGCTATGACATGAGCAAAAGTGTTGGTAACCCATTCTCATCCTAACTCATCACGTATGGCCACTTCGACGGGACCCCTCAGAGTCACTCGTTAGAGCACTGAGTAGCCCTGTGCGCTATCGCTGCACTACGGCAACTTTAAATATGGGAAATATATGATCATGGTTGTAAACTCAAACAAAACTACTTGGTTAGGTTTAGGCAACAAAAGTACTAAGCCAAACCAAGACCTTTTTTTCTAATACTAACCAAGGCATTTTGATGCATCACCCTAAGTGTCACCTTTTATAGATAAAAATGGGATTTTGTGACACCAAAACCAACTGTCCCAGTCCACTTTCTGTTCATGTCTGTCTCACAGTCAGTATATATTTTGTAAGACACAGTGGGCCTCATTTATAAATCTTGCGTGAAAACGGGCGCAGATCTGAGTGCAGAATTGGTCGTATGGCAGGACCCACGTGTGATTTATGAAACATTCGTATCTGACCAATCTCAGCGTACGAATGAGCGGGCCTTGATAAATGCGGCGGCTGAATTCGATCGTCTTTAACATGTTACGCCCCTAAATATTCCTTGTTCGGAGGCCTCGCCCACTGAGGTCAAACATGGAGAGAAGAAAGGCAGGTTAGAAAAGAAACTTTTCTGACACACAGATCGGCATCCTGACATCCGAGATGGAGCAAAATTAATTATTAATATTAACTACTCCTTTAGGTGGAAACAACAGCCTTCTGATCCAGAATATCACATATAATGCGAGGGGGTGCATTTCACCGCAGGGGTGCTGAATACGGCACAACATCGGCGCTCTTGCTCTGTAGCAAATCATAACAAATGTTATCTCAGGACACTTTACAGAGTAGGTATAGACCACACTCTTTGAGTTTTTTATGATTTACACAGACCCAATAATACTCCCATTGAGTACAGTGGCAACGAAAACCTTCCCTATAAAAGGCAGGAACGTCAGACAGACCCAGCTCTATGGAGGACGGCCATCTGTATTGACCAGGTGGGGGAGGAAGAAAAGAAGACAGACAGAGAGAAAAAAGGACAGATGGACACACGCTTGCAGAGATGCAAGCAACCACAAAAGTAACATATATGACAGAAGTTACAGAATATGACTTACAAGTTATGGCAGTTAATACAGCAGAGCAGCAAAAAAGAGGCACAGCTAGAGTGACAGAACATGGCAATGATAATAATTATGGCAAACATGAATTAGTTACACGAGCTACAGCATTTTGGACCAACTGGAGGATCTTAACAGACTTATTGCAGCAGCCTGTTAATAAGGAGTTGCAAAAGTCCAGCCTAGAAGTAACAAATAAATGGACTATGTAGGAATTTTACACACAATACTTAAGTCAAATCAGAAGGACCTCACAGAGTATATATTGCGTACTTAAAATTCTACAGGAGGCTTCCTGGAGTCAGCAGAGTCGTTGGCAGTTTAGTGCGCCAGCAGGCATTTATTAGCAGGACATCGGATGAAACAGACGTCTGGAGAAATGTTCTATTCTCTATCTAGAGTAACTGTGTGCAACACGGTACCCGTGATCAGAGACAAGAAGTTCTGATAACTATTCTAACTACTCCAGCATTTATGCTTGTTACAAAGCGAGGTTTATGTGTCTGCTTTTGCATGCATATGTGTATTTCAAAAGTAGCCGCTGCTCCAGCTTCCATCTTCCTCCCGTGCATCGGGGTGTCCTCTGTTCCACATGACTCTTCTTTATTTGTGAAAGAAGCACATACTCTCATCCGCCCTGTACCCTGCCTCCTTATATGGTTGTTCCTGCCTCCGTATATGGTTGTTGTTTGCGAACGACAGTTCCCTAATCTCAAGTAGTTGCCAGGTGCGTTTGTGCAAGCTGGCTATTTCATTGTCTTGTGACCTTGACTGTCAATGCTCATGTGCTTGTGTTTTGCAGAAAGTTTGAGCCTGGCATAGGCACATACTATCACACTCTTAAATGATTATACTTATTGTGTCTTATTATCACACTCTCATTAATCATTACTAAGACACACGCTAACACATGATTATGATACTTCACTCATTGATTATCACACTCTCATGAATCATTACTAATACACACACTAACACATGATTATGATACTTCACTCATTGATTATTAATTATTCAACTGCTTTTTCTGCATCTTTCTGAGACACAATGTCCCTAATTTTTCGCAATATTACGCAGGTGAAAATATGCAGTCCTTGTCGTTAGTTTTATGTGAGAATCAAAGGACATATCCTGATCAAAAAATAACACCCAGATTCCTTACTGTGGTGCTGTAGAACAACACAACATAATCCAGAGTAACAATATATTTGGCTATTGAGTTTCAGATGCCTTCAGGGCCAAGTGCAATACCTTCAGTTTTATCATCAGTTTAACATCAGAAAATCGCAGGTCATCCAGCTTTTTATTTCCTTAATGCAGATTTGAAGGTTATTTAACTGATCGGTTTCTTCTTGTTTGATCGACAAATACAACTGTGTATCATCAGCATAACAATGAACATGTTTGGAAAGCTTCCTCATAATATTTCCTAAGGGAAGCATATATAAGGTGAATAGAACAGGTCCAAGGACAGAACCCTGTGGGACTCCATGACTGACTTTAGTGTGCATGGGTGATTTGTCATTAACATGTCCAAACTGAGATCTATCTGATAAATAAGACTTAAACCAGCTCAATGTGGTTCCTTTAATGCCAATTAGATGCTCCAGTCTCTGTAGCAGGATGTGATGGTCAGGCAGCACTAAGATCTAGTAAAACAAGTACAGCTTGTATGAAGCTATTAGAAGTCGTTAGTATTTTTCACCGTGCTGTCTCAGTGCTATAATCCGCTCTAAATCCTGACTTGAAGTCCTCAAATAACTCATTATTATGTAAAAAGTCACACAGCTGATTGGTGACTAATTTCTCGAGGCTTCTAGAGAGGAAAAAGATGGTTAGATATAGGTCTATAGTTGGATAGAACCTCTGGATCAAGACTGGGCTTTTTAAGAAGAGGTTTAATTACAGCTACTTTAAACGACTGTGGTCCATAACCTGCTGATAAAGACACATACACATTGGAATAGATCTTGGAGACAAGTAGAAGGCTTTGATGCTGAAATAGTAGAGGTTATTTGTCAAGGTCAACTGTAGAAAAGCAGTCAAAGAATATATCAGGTCGTACAGTTGTTTCTGAGGTTCCTGGGTTTGAAGAAAAATTGGTGCCAAGCAAGTTGATTTTGTTAGTTATAATTTTGTCATTAAAGAAGGTCATGAAGTCGTTACTACTGTACTGTTCCTATATATTTTTAGACTATTAAGTCATTGATTTCCACACCATAGCCCAAACAAGGTCGAGGGTGTGATTAAAACAGTGAGTAGGTTTATATACACTCGGAAAACCAAAATCAAAAAAACAATCTAATCTAATAGAGAGATAAACGCAGTACTAAGGCTATTATAATGAACGTTCACATCCGGGTCCGGCGCTGTGTAAAGCGGCAGCCAGCAACAGTTGCTCTCTCTCCTTTCCGCACTTTTTGCTATTTTATCTTATTTTACTGTCTTTTTATTAAGTACTTTTTCCTGTAAGTCGTCGTGCTAACCTTAGCCAACTATGTTAACTTTCTTACATGTTTTTTGTCCGTTTGTCTCATTCTTGGGACTATTTTTTCCGACCGCGTCTCCGTCTGGACGCAACAATGCGGCGGCTCCATTGTTTACACCCGTGAACAGCTTTTGTCGCTAGCACCAACTGCGCTAATGCGGGGGAGGCCTGAAATCCCCACAGAACTGAGGAGAAAGTACAGGGGATG
Organism: Echiichthys vipera; assembly: GCF_963691815.1. NCBI lineage: Eukaryota > Metazoa > Chordata > Actinopteri > Perciformes > Trachinidae > Echiichthys > Echiichthys vipera. The sequence continues at coordinate 12,310,286 of NC_139825.1, read as the reverse complement.
TAAGGCTGGACGTAAACATCGGGAAAAGAAGAGGAGATATAAACCATCTCTCCCTTCCATCACCATGGGGAACGTGAGGTCGCTGGCTAATAAGATGGACGAGCTGGTGGGCCTGGTGAAGACTCAGTGGATGTATCGTGTGAGCAGTGTGCTGTGTTTCACGGAGACATGGCTCCACAAGGACATCCCTGACTCTAACCTAACTGTGGACAGATTTCAGACTGACAGGACAGGAGTCCCTGTGAGAGTGGCAAGAGAAAAGGTGGGGGACTTGCTATTCTTATTAACAACAAGTGGTGTCATCCTGGACACGTTACTGTAAAGGAGCGTGTGTGTAGCCCGGACATTGAGCTGCTTGCCGTGAGTCTTCGGTCTTACTACCTGCCGAGGGAGTTTTCACGCGTGATCGTCCTGGTTGTTTACATTCCTCCGACTGCAAACGCGGAGCGCGCGAGTGACGTCATCCACACCGTCGTCGCGGGCCTTCAGACACGGCACCCAGACGCATTCATTGCAATATCTGGGGACTTCAACCACATCACTCTGGCTGCAACACTGCCCACTTTCAAGCAGTTTGTGGACTGTCCCACCAGGGAAAACAAGACACTGGACCTGCTGTATGCTAATGTTAAGGAGGCTTACAGCTCCACTGCCCTTCCTCCTCTTGGAAGATCAGACCACAACCTCATCCACCTGCAGCCCCTGTATAAGCCCCAAGTTCAGCGGCTTCCTGTGACCACCAGGACTGTGAGGAGATGGTCACAGGAGACTGATGAAGCCTTACAGGGCTGCTTTGAACTCACAGACTGGGATTTGCTCTGTAATTCACATGGAGAGGACCTTGATGATCTCACGGACTGCATAACAGGATACATCAATTTCTGTGTGGACAGCGTTGTTCCTACAGTGACTGTACGCTGTTTCCCAAATAACAAGCCGTGGGTCACCAGAGACATCAAGGTCCTGCTGAATGCGAAGAAGAGGGCCTTCAGAAAAGGGGACAGAGAGCAGATGAGGCAGGTCCAGAGTGAGCTTAAGGAGAGGATCTAACAGGGCAAAGACACCTACAGGAGGAAGCTGGAGCACAAACTCCAGCAGAACAATTTAAAGGACGTGTGGAGCGGCATGAGGAGCATCACTGGCTACAAACCATCTGGTAGCCAGACAGTAGGAGGTGGTACTGAACGTGCCAATGAGCTGAATCTGCTCTTCAACAGATTTGATAAAAGGGCTCTGGACCACCCCCCCACGGCTCCTCCACAACCATTCACCTCCAAACCTCCAACCCTGCTGACACCTCCCCCTCGATTCCTTCCTGATTTTGCCCTACCTGTCCCCTCCCCCCGCCATCACCTCTCTCCACCCCCACCAACACACACATCAGACAGACCTTCACTGCAGAGCAGGTGAGGAAGGAGCTGTGCAGACTCCGCCCAGGCAAGGCAGCAGGTCCCGACGGTGTCAGCCCGAGGGTCCTCAAAACATGTGCGATACAGCTGTGTGGAGTCCTGCAGTACATCTATAACCTCAGCCTGAGTCTTGAGAAGGTCCCTGTGCTGTGGAAGACATCCTGCCTGGTACCAGTACCAAAGAAGGTGCGTCCCAGCACCTCCGAAGACTACAGACCGGTGGCGCTGACATCGCACCTGATGAAGTCCCTGAAGATACTGGTCCTTTCACTTCTTCGGCCCCTGGTCAGCTCATCACTGGACCCTCTACATTTTGCCTACCAGCCGAGACTAGGTGTGGAGGACGCTATCATCTTCCTGCTCAACCGTGCCTTCACCCACCTGGCCAGACCGGGAACCACAGTGAGAATCTTGTTCATGGACTTCTCCAGTGCGTTCAATACCATCTGGCCTGCTCTGCTGGGACCTAAGCTGACAGCGATGCAGGTGGACCCTCCCCTGGTTTCCTGGATTACGGATTACGGATTGCTTGACGGGTCGACCACAGTATGTCAGACTGCAGGACGGAGTGTCTGACACTGTGGTCAGCAGCACTGGAGCTCCACAGGGAACTGTTCTTTCCCCATTTCTGTTCACCCTGTACACCTCAGACTTTCAGTTCCTCTCTGAGTCCTGCCACCTGCAGAAGTTTGCTGACGATTCTGCAATTGTTGGCTGTGTCAGTGAGGGAAAGGAGAAGGAATACAGGGGCGTTGTGGACTCCTTCGTCGACTGGTGTGCAGCTAATCACCTGGTTCTAAACGCCACCAAGACTAAGGAGCTAGTGGTGGATTTCCGCAGGAGTAAATCTTCCCCCACACCCATCTCCATCAACGGCGTGACTGTGGATGTTGTCCAGGATTACAAATACCTTGGAGTATACCTGGACAACAAACAGGACAGGTCCAAGAACACTGAAGCTGTTTACAAGAAGGGCCAGAGTCGTCTCTATTTCCTGAGGAGGCTCCGGTCATTCAATGTATGTAACACCATGCTGAGGATGTTCTATCAGTCGGTGTTAGCCAGTGCCATCTTCTTTGCTGTTCAGAGTATGGGCCAGGAGCATGGTACACTATAACAAATATAATTGGCTGCACAGTTTTCCAGGTTGAATGTGAAAGACAAAGAACAAGACTTTCAAATTAATTATAATTAAATTTAAAAGAAAGATCTGCGAAGTTTTGGAACCAACATCAGAGACGCCAAAAGAGCTGAAATGGGCTAAAAGAGCTCGGACTGCTCCGTCGGCCTGCTTTAACACTGGACTCGCCTGCTACCCCTCCCCCAGAGAGGAGGCACCGGAAGCAGTGTGCAAGGACAACAAAGAGGGGCAAGCGTGGAGGTATCCGAGCCAGGCTAAAGGCTATTACAACTCGCCCAGCCATTCCATCTATCCTCCTCGCAAATGTACGATCATTGGACAATAAAATTGACCACATCCGACTACTGAGATCAGCTAATCGAAAAGTGAGTAACTGCTGTGTGCTTGTATTCGCTGAAACATGTCTAAATGACAACATTCCCGACTCTGCTGTACAACTGGAGCAGCTAGCATGCTACCGAGCGGACAGAGCCCTGGTAGAAGGAGGGAAGACCCGTGGCGGAGGGATCTGTGTTTACATCCGAGATGCATGGTGCCGGGACGCGACGGTTGTATGCAAACACTGTTCTCCACTGGCGGAGTTTATGATCATAAAGTGTTGTCCTTTCTATCTGCCCAGAGAGATGACTGTGATTCTACTAGCTGCAGTCCACATCCCTCCCACTAACAACAGTGATAGGAACGCTGCACTAAACGAACTGTACCAAGCCATCAGTAAACAACAAACAGCACATACAGATGGTTTCACTATTCTCGCAGGAGATTTTAATCATGTTGATCTCAAGACTGTACTGTTGAAATTTCACCAGCATGTGCAGGTGGACCCTCCCCTGGTTTCCTGGATTACGGATTACGGATTACTTGACGGGTCGACCACAGTATGTCAGACTGCAGGACGGAGTGTCTTACACTGTGGTCAGCAGCACTGGAGCTCCACAGGGAACTGTTCTTTCCCCATTTCTGTTCACCCTGTACACCTCAGACTTTGTCCTTTCTATCTGCCCAGAGAGATGACTGTGATTCTACTAGCTGCAGTCAACATCCCTCCCACTAACAACAGTGATATGAACGCTGCACTAAACGAACTGTACCAAGCCATCAGTGAACAACAAACAGCACATACAGATGCTTTCACTATTCTCGCAGGAGATTTTAACCATGTTGATCTCAAGACTGTACTGTTGAAATTTCACCAGCATGTTAACTTTCCAACAAGGGGGGTGAGAGAGAGGCCACAAGCAGTACGTGTTGGGAACAACACCTCCAGAACCATTATCCTGAGCAAAGGGGCCCCACAAGGCTGCATGCTCAGTCCTCTGCTCTTCACCCTACTGACGCACGGCTGCACACCAACTTACAGCACCAATTACCTCATAAAGTTTGCGGACGACACAACTCTGGTGGGTCTCTTCACCAAGGGTGACGAGACACACTACAGGAAAGAGGTAGACCTTCTGACCATGTGGTGTAGGAACAACAACCTCCAGCTAAATGTTAGCAAGATGAAGGAGATTGTTGTTAACTTCCAGAGAGGCCACACCGACCACCCACCACTAACAATCAACGGTGCTGCTGTGGAGAGAGTGAGTAGCACCAGATTCCTGGGGGTGCTCATCAGTGAGGACCTGTCATGGACTACAAAAACTACATCACTTGCAAAGAAGGCACAACAGCGCCTCTACTTCCTGCGGAAACTCAAAAGGTTAAGTGCTCCACCACCCATCCTGATGACATTCTACAGAGGCACCATTGAGAGCATCATTTCCAGCTGTATTACTGTATGGGGCGGGTGCAAGTACAACAGAAGAGCCCGGCAGCGCATAGTGCATACAGCGTAGAAAATCATTGGTGTCCCACTCCCATCCCTCAAAGACTTGTACACCCAATCGCCTCACCCGGAAAGCGGTCACAATAGTGAGTTATCCAAGCCATCCCACACACAAACTGTTCAGCCTCCTGCCCTCTGGAAAGAGGTAAAGGAGCCTCCGCTCCCGCACCACTTGACTAAATAACAGCTTTGTCCACCAGGCTGTTAGGCTGCTGAACTCTCTCCCCTCTCTCCCCTCAGCCGGACCCAGCAGGGCGGCAGGAAGATAAAAATCCGCCCTCCAAGAGACATCCTGAACTCATAACAGACACACAGAAAATGATGACTATGCAAATTGCACATATGGACCTGCTGCTATCAATCGTTTTGCACTATTATGCCACCATATGCACTTTATTACTATTTGTATTATTATTGTATTCTCTGTTGTTACTGTAGCAGTAAGATAATTGATGTTGTGTCACTTACCATTGTGTCTTGCACTTTACTAGTTGTGTCTTGCACTTTACTAATTGTGTCTTGTCTTTGTCTTGTCTAGTCTATGCATGGGAGAGGGAGAAACGAAATTTCAATTCCTTGTATGTCCTGTTCATGTGAAGAATTGACAATAAAGCTAACTTTGACTTGGACTTTAGATGGCAGAGATCTGATGTTTAAAAGTCCACATTTTATTTTCTGATTTTGTTGCATTATCGCAGATTTTTTTGTTGATTTGTATCAAGTTTTTCTGTATAGCTCCTCTTCTGTTGATTTTTGATTTGATTAATTTAGATGACCGTGAGGCACACAGCGTTTTTATAGAATACTGAGGTGGAAATTGCTTCGAGGAGAGGTGTGTAAGACTGCAACTCTGCTTCCTGTGCGTCTGTGGTAATGGCAGCGCAAAGAGGTGAATTAAACTATGACTCTGCATCCGAATCCGAACGCTGGGCTGTTGTCAAGAGGGTGGTGGTGGTGCAGGACTGGACAGTCAGGTCAATGTTGACGGATAAAAGTCTTGACCTCTCCTGGTTAGGGTTCAGGCCTTCGTGTTTAAAAAGCCTGGGTCTGTTAAAAAAGCCGTAAAGTTTTCCAAAAATGGAATACTTTTCCCCAGGCAGTATCCTTCAAGCCACAGGTGCAGCTGGCGGAGGCGGTTGTACATGACATCACCAAAACGCAGCGGTTCCATCAACCACCCTGGTATCTTCCATATGCAGACATTGTTGCTCTAAGCAGCCAATATTGCTGTGGATGGGTTTTCAGTTGAAAGCCTGGTTCATTTCATACAGACAATAAAGGGTGCCTTGTGCGTTCATGTCAGATGCAAAGTGTGATGATAAAATTATAAAACAGTGGTATTTGACACTTTGGGAATGAGAACGGGTTAGGTTTTGTTAACTTTGCCAAGTAAAATTATATTGTAACCTTTGTTTCTGAAAACAGTTTCCTCTTGTTTATTCTTTGAAAGCTTTGTATTGTAAGTGCTCAGTGAGGGGGAACAAAAAGTATTAACAACAAATAGATAGTCTATGAGAACAAAGCTCTTGTAGTTGGTGTAAATCACATCCACAGTGCCTCACAAGCAGCAGCAAACCAAACTGAATCTGTAGTTTTGCTAATTGCACAATCATGACACATTTTCCCCCTTTGCTGTGCATGTTAATCATCATGGAAGGTTTATCTTCCCATATGAACAGTCGTACTTTAAGTTTTGGAGGGAAGAAATAGTATCATATTGACGTTACATGGTGTATGTTTCTTCTGACAGCCTCAACAGGGCTTAATTGGCAATACTTCATAGGGACAATGATACTTAACCGAAGTTGCCTTAGAAGATTATAAGTTGTGAGCTTGCAATCCAGCAGAAGTAATTGGGTGCTTAAAAAGTTAATAACTTTTGAATAAAAGTGCTTGTCAGCTTTTTAGCACATCATATGTAATCTGTGACCAGGGCCCCACAAGCTTGCATGCTAATGATGACTATAGGGATTTAATTAAACGATTTTCCTCCCCTTCCAGTATATTTGACTTCACATTTCAAATGCATTCCAACTTAATTTCACAGACAGTATGATTTGAATAATGCCTTTGCATAAACCACTTTGAATTTAATTAAGATGCCTGTTTGTCCCAAATCAACAGATGCCCCGGTCTTAATTCAAAATGTGTTTTGCCAGGCTGAAGAAGCAAACAAAAAAGAGCCTGGCATTTGTGGATTGCAATGTTTGTTGCTAAGAAGGTGTGTAGTCCCACTACATGAAATATAAATCTTTAACCTTTTTCCTTCTCAGCAATAAATACATAATCGCATATTTAAGTATTTGAGACAAGGGGAATCCAATGATTTCAGAGTATACCATGCAGCCAGGAGAGTAGCACACATTCTGATGACAGACTGCCCTTTGGTTAAGTTTCAGTGGAGAATAATTGAGTAATGAATGATTAAGATTTCTCAATAATGAAAAATTGACTTCCCACTGTGCATACAGTGTTACACATATCAAATGCCATCCATGCCATCCAAATGTATTCATAAGGTGATTTTTAACAGTGTCATTGTAAAATTCTTTATAGACCAACAAAGCACACAAAGAAGACCAAATAAACAAAATCTAGCTGAATATTTAGAAGTGTGTGTGTAAATGTGTAATCCACAGAGGAGTACAAGATTAACCACAAAGCAGGATGCTTCAGGAAAGCAGTGAGTCACACAGTCGGGATAAAGGTAAAACAGTAAGCTGTACTAAATCAAGGGTGTTGGATATGATCCCACTTTCTGCTCAGCGTCCAATAGGAGCATTCTTCCCAGAAGGCCTGTTAACACACACGTGATAGGCCTTCTTGTTTCCCTGATGACAAAGCCATGAACCAACAAACACAAAAACCAGAACAAAGCTACTCCTGAACAAAACAGGCCGATGTTTTGTTCTGTATTCATCAGCCTGATAAACAGTAATAATCACAGTAATGATGTCTGTTCAAGGGCGCTGGGGAGCTAGGGAGGTGGATAAGGGGCATGTTTAAGGGGTGCAGGGAGGAGAAGGCTGTTGTTAATCTGAGAGGCTTGTGTGGAGTTGAGAGGGACAGGGAGGGGAGCCATGGCTGCTCACACTGAGATAAGGCTGCCTTCCTGCCACTGGTTACCACAGCCTTAGCCCCTTACCAATAAGACTGGCCTCGTTGCTCCCTTCCTAGGCCAGGGATTTTGCCTGCATGCGATAAGATACTCCTGAGCATTGCAAAATAGCACAGGTATTAGCCTGCCCTCATGTTCACAAAAGAATGCCGCAGAATAGCGTGAGGGGACGGAGAAAATGAACCTAGAGAGAAGCCAGCCACTATCCTGGGTGAACAGATAAGTGGTTCTCTGACAAGAGGTTCAGAGAATGGAAAGGACGGCAGTGGCACCCCTGCTGGGCCAGATGAGGACAAGCTCACCATGTGGTCCCATCATCCACAACCCAACCTCTACCAAGATTTATGTAATGCGTTTATCTGGTGGCTTATGAATACATATATAGAATAATCATAATGTTATTCCTCAATTAGGATAACCTTTTGTTAAGCTGCATGTTTAACAGATGCATGTTTACTCAATGTTCACTACACACTGCCACTAAATAGTTAGAAGATAAAGAGATTTTGTTTGCATATTCTGACTTTGCATTTCACAATATTAATTACTTTTGTTTGTTCCTATCTGAGGCTCTAACAAAAAAGGATAAAAGCTCTGCATGAAACCAGAGTATATGAATTGTAAGACACACAAAGAGACTATTCGAATAGAGATGAGCAAAATGTATCGGATTTCCACACACACACACACACAGTTGCATGTATACATTAATCCCTTTGCTGTATGATACCATACACATTAATGCATGCATTTGTTCCGTGAAATGCCCCCAAATAAAACATAGCATATTTCCTCTTTTAATTTCTGCATGCTTCATAAATTAGCTATCACAGTGAGAATGAATGACAGTGATCACTTCCCTCTTCCAAATGGTCTAACATATTGCAAGCTTGTCATTATACATTGATTATGTATGCTACATTAATCAGTTTTCCTTAACACATGAATATTTCACAGTCATTTCTTGCACCATGCGTAACTTCTTAATAAAAAAAAACGAACAGATGTCCTAATCTACTCTACAGTGAATCCAGGCAGAGTTTAATTACAATGTGCACAGTAGCACAAGTGAACTTGCCTGATTGAAGTAAAACGTGTGTGATTGTCAGCACATTACTTTTTCTTTGATTAAGGACTGTGTTAGCTGGGTTGGGAAGATCTGCTTCACATGAGACAGCATCGCTGTCTGTTAAGTAAGCCACATCACAACCAAGGGTCTTTCATTTAAGAATGTACTTTCAGGTTCCCCACTTTAAGTGTCCCTATCAACTGCAGCAAAGACAGGCAGGAGGAAAATTTCATTGGGAAGAAGCAAACTGAATCACTGTTAATGTAAGGTTGCTGTAATTTTTCCCTTCAATTTCAAAGCTGTAAACACTAAAATTCAATGCCTTTGCCACTCCGATATGAAATATATCACAAATACCACCTGCCATGAAAATGTGCTTTGAGCTTGAGGGTGAAACTACCATAACACTTCTGTCAAGTCATTGCAAATGTGGACCACGGTCTAGACACACTGTTTCACACCACATTGTAAGTCCACCAGCCAGAGCTGTCATGCCCATTCAATCTGGGGGAACACGTGCCCAACCAGATTTTTGATATCTCGGTTTTTATATTTTCGAGCTGCAACCCTGACACTGGTATTGTTTTCACCTTGTGAGTCATTGTGTGTCAGCACGGCAATATGTGGCTCTGGAGACCCCTGCTGCTTAACTATCAGTCTTTTGCTAGGTGTCTATATGTCTGTTGAGATTTTGTCACCACGATAGTGTTACAGTCATGAAACGGTGTGTAAATGAGATCAAAAGGCCAAGTTCGAAAATGGGTGTGTTCTGAAAAAGGGGACACATCTTTCAATTCCATTTACAAATATTTCCCTGAAGGAAAATAGCCCATCACTATGTCTGATGTCTTTTTTTTAAACTGATGAGATTTTCCTCTGCATCTTGACCTTGGGATATCAAAAGGATTTCAGTGTTTTGCTAACTATAACCTGTGTCTCAAGGACATACTATTCACACAGCTCTCTTTTATCAATATAAAATATGATGCTGCGTTATCAAAAGTCACCACTAGCTAACGTGCCAGAAGGCTAAACAACCTGACTAAAAGATGGCAATTATCTTAACTTGGTGGTACTAGCCAACTGGTACTTTCACCTCCCTTGTTTCCCTTATATGACAAAAGACCAATCAAGGGATACTGATGACAAGTGGTGGATAACCAGTGGTGGATGATGTGTTACGGTGAGCGTATTGTGTAATTTCTGGGGCTTGTGTGTTCGTTGTTGTTTCACTGTTTGCTGCTCTCAATGAATTTAGCTGTTTTTGCTAACTACCACAGCTAACTACCACTTAACATTTAAACATCTACTAGTTCTACTCAAGCACTCACAGCTATCCTTCTTTCAGCCACTTTCTCGCTAATTCTATAGTGTTAAACGTTACACGCTATCTGTTAGCAACTTTAGCTTAGCAGTTAGCTTCACGGCTGGTGATGACTTCCCCAGCTCTCCTGCTCTCTCTTTCTCGGAGTGTCTTATTGTAGGAGAGTAAGCCTACTTTTGTTATGGCTAGAATATATTAGTCGCTGAATTAATTATGAATTAACTCGACTCGTTAAAATTTAGGATTTATTTTACCTCGAAGTAGGGCACCACACCAAAATAAGACAGGATGTTTATTAAACTTTGGTGAAGGTTTAATACCTGTTAGTTATTTAAAGTAATTGATTGTTAAATTTTATCAGTCTTGTCTTGAACGCGTTAATTCGTTTTCTGCACACTTTCTGCACAGAACGGAAGACTCTCACAACAACGTAAGGTTATAAACATTTATTTGACTACCTAACAAAGAGAATACAGGACAGTGCACCACTGAATGGAGAAGAGAAAAAGGGTTAAATGTGGATATAAACAGCTTAAGACCAGAGTGATTCTACGGGCTGGTTTATAATATCACTGGTGGATTTAAACTGGTGCTAATTAGCCTGTCAACAGAACTTGGATCAGAATTTAAGTGTCACCAACGTTTAAACCAAGAGTTGATTTAAAAGGCCAACCTTACTTTGCCGTTGATATTACAGTCGCCCTGGCGTCTTACAGTACCGATGCAGGTTCAAGGTCCGCGTCCCGGTGTTTGGTGGACCTTAGTTCTGGTTCTGTAGACTGGGTCAGCTGTGCGGTCGGATCTGCGGGCCTTGTCTGCTCCCGTCCTGACTTGAATCCAGCTCTTCAGCTGGCTTGCCTCTGGAGGTTGTTTGTGGGTTGACAAAATTCTGACCGGTTCTGAACTAGAGTTTGATGCAATTTGTCGGCCAGACAAAAAGGAAAAGACGGCATGAGGGGTTTTACTATACTTAGGAAAAATAAAAACGTGTCGTAGAAACGTATAAAGTTGCACGGTAAAAATAGATTAATAAACAAAAATACTTAAGTAAGAAAACAACGTCTCTTGCTAACTTTGGGTTAACAAAGTTAGACAAAAGAACAAAGGGAACGAAGAGTGAAGAAGAGATAAGTGCAGGAGGTGAAGTAACAGAGGGGGGGTCAGAGGTGCTAAGAGGTGCAGTAGGAAGTTGCAGAGTGAGAGAGAGGTCAAGAGAGTGCAGAGACAGCAGTCTCTTCCTTTTCCACTCAGACAAAGGGGGTGTCTCGGTTTAACCCATCCCTTTGACTCTGAGCGAATCAACTGCTTTTTAGTCCGGAATTCTAATTCTGAGATTAAACTATCTTTGGTTGATTTTCCATTATTAAGCTTTCTGATATCCAATTTAACCAAAATCTTTAGGCAGACAGTTTTAACAGATACAGATACTACACATCATCACATTCTCCTAGATATAGTGACGGGCCTATTATTAAAACACAAATTATTTCAGGAATTAGACAGAGACTTTGCACTTCTGAAACCACATAAACATAATCACAACAAGAAATAATGCATATACTGTTACACACTTGCAAGAATGTCTTTGAACAGCCAGTTGCAATGAAACATCGAACTTTAACTGTGTTCAAAACTTCTACACAAAGTTCAAAGTTTAGATTTTATTAATGAAAGTCCCTCTGTCCATCAACAGAGGCTGCTCCTCCGGTTCGAATTGTGGTCATATTTGACGTTGTTTTAGGTTAAAAGGGGTCCTTAATCCTGGAGTTCTGGGTTTTATTACCCTAGGAGGATCCGAGGTTGTAAACCACACCTTATCTCTTATCGAAACAAGCATACAAATGTCTTATCTACCGTTGTCTTCCTGCGACGCTGAGCAGACAACCAGACACAAAAACTCCTTAAACAGCACTTCCTCATGAGGTCCTACATTATGTTTAGCTACTCCTCTGCCTCCTTTAGTGATAATGGTAAATGTAATAAGTGTAATGTATTTGTAGCGCTGGAGGTGAGGCTCAGTGAGTTAGAGGCATGGCTCCACACCATGGAAGCTCAGTCTTATGCTCCGTTAGCTAAGACTGAGCAGCCATGGTCTTCCTGGGTGACCATGAGAGGAAAGAATAGTTCTAAATAGAACCCCTTGGTTAACCATCCACCCTTTCACATCAAACAAGTTTTCCCCACTCAGTGACACACCCACTAAAGAAACAACACAGGTTATTGGCAGCTCCATTCTGAGGAACATGAACTTAGCGATACCAGGCAACATAGTCAAATGTGTCCCAGGGTGGGCGACATTGAGTCCTATTTGAAACTGCTGGCAAGGGATTAAAGTAAATATGATAAGTTTGTTATTCATGTCGGCGGTAATGACACCAGGTTATGTCAATCACAAGTCAGTAATTTTCTCTTGAACTTGACTAGCAATGACATGTATAGCCACATGTCATCAATCCACCGCTTACTGTCTGGATGGTAAATAATGTGGGCTTCTTAGATATTTGGCAGTCTTTCTGGGGGAAAACCTGGTCTTATGAGAGATGGTATCCATCCTACTTTGGAGGGTGCCGCTCTCATATCTAAGAACCTGGATGAAGTTGCTAGCGGTCTAAAACCATGACAACCCCGTGTTGGGATCAGGATGCAGTCGCAGTTTAATACAGCTCTCTGTGCTGCCATTACCACAGACGCACATGAAGCAGAGTAGCAGTCTTACAGAACTCTGTGGTCTTCCCGTGGAGCATTTTCCAACTCAGTATCCTATACAAACGCTGTCTGCCTGAAGACAGCAAAATTAACACCAAATATGTGATAATGCAACAAAATTGCTAAATTAAATGTGGCCTTTTAAACATCAGATCTTTGTCATCTAAAGCTGTATTAGTAAATTATTTGATATTTGATAATCATATTGATTTATTCTGTCTGACTGAAACCTGGCTGTGTCATGAAGAATATGTTATCCTAAATTAATCCACTCCTCATATTAATACTCATATTCCTCGAGGCAGTCGTCGAGGAGAAGGCGCTCCAGCTATGTATGACTCAGGCCTATTAATAAACCTACTTACTGTCTTAATCGCACCCCTGACCTTGTTTTGACTTATGGTGAGAATATCAAAGAATTAATAGTCTTTCCACAAAATCCTATTTTATCAGACCATTATTTGATCTTGATTGATTGATTTGATTTGAACTTCTGAATTCATATGACAGGACTACTCACCTCTGGGCCAATGTTTCTACACTAGATATTTATCTGATAGTGCTGTAACTAAATCTAAGGAAGCAATTCCATCTGCATTTAATTTAATGCCATATCCTAATATTCAAGATTCTTGTACTAACGTCAGTTTCTCTGAAATTGATCACCTTGTTGATAGTGTTGCAGGCTCACTACGAACAATACTTGACTCTGTTGCTCCTTTAAAAAAGAAGATAATAAAACAGAGGTAGTTAGCTCCATGGTATAACTCACAAACCCCTAAAAACAAGCATAGCGAAAATTGAAAAGTAAATGGCGTTCCAATAAATTGGAGGAATCTCGCTTAGTTTTGCAAGAAAGTCTTAAAACATATAGTCAGGCCCTTCGTAATGCCAGAGCCGCCTATTACTCATCTTTAATAGAGGCAAAAAAGAACAATCCTAGCTTTATTTTCAGCACTGTAGCCAGGCTGACAGAGCTCTTTTGAGCCATGTATTCCTATAACCCTCAGTAATAATGAGGTCTTAAATGATAAATTTATAACTATTAGAGACAAAATCAACTCACTCGGCACCATTTTATCTTTATACCCAGGAACCTCAGAAACAACTGTACGACCTGATATATTCTTGGACTGCTTTTATAAAGTTGACCTTGACAAATTAACCTCTACTATTTCGGCATCAAAGCCTTCTACTTCTCTCATAGAATCTATTTCAACTAGGTAACTTAAATAAGTGTTACCTTCAATTAGCACCCCTGTACTAGTTATGATTAATATGTCTTTATCAGCAGGTTATGTACCACAGTCTTTTAAACTAGCTATAATAAACCTCTGCCTAAAATGCCCAGTCTTGATCCAGAGGTTCTATGGACCTAAATCTAACCCTCTGTTTCTCTCTAAGATCCTTAAGAAATTAGTCGCCAATCAGCTGTGTGACTTTTTAAATAATAATGGTTTATTTGAGGACTTCTAGTCAGGATTTAGAATGAATTATAGCACTGAGACAGCACTGGTAAAAAGTACTAATGACCTTCTAATAGCTTCAGCCAAAGGACTTGTCTCTGTACTTGTTTTACTAGATCTTAGTGCAGCCTTCGACACTTTTGACCATCACATCCTGCTACAGAGACTGGAGCATCTAATTGGCATTAAAGGAACAGCATTAAGCTGGTTTAAGTCTTGATTATCAGATTGATCTTAGTTTGTATATGTTAATGACAAATCCTCCATGTACTCTAAAGTTAGTCACAGAGTTCCACAGGGCTCTGTCCTTGGACCCATTATATTCATCTCATATATGCTTCCCTTAGGAAATATTATAAGGAAGCACTCCATACATTTTCATTGTTATGCTAATGAAACACAATTATACTCAATTATACCAGAAGAAACTGATCAGTAGCTAAACTCCAAATGTACATTAAGGAAATAAAAACCTGGATGACCTGTAATTTTCTGATGTTAAACTCAGATGAAACTGAAGTTATTTTACTTGGGCCCGAAGGCCTCCGAACATAATATCAAAAGATACTGTTACCCTGGATGATGTTGTGTTGTCCTACAGCATCACAGTAAAGAATCTGGGTGTTATTTTTGATCAGGAAATGTCCTTCGTTTCTCACATAAAACTAACGACAAGGAATGCATATTTTCACATGCGTAATATTGCGAAACGTAGGAACCTTGTGTCTCAAAAAGATGCAGAGAAACGAGTCCATGCATGTTTTACTTCTAGGCTGGACTACTGCAACTCCTTATAATCAGGCTGCTCCAATAAGTCTGTTAAGAGTATCCAGTTTGTCCAAAATGCTGCAGCCAGTGTACTAACTAAAACAAATCGAAAAGAACATATTTCTCCTGAATTACTTTCTTAGCACTGGCTACCTATAAAATTTAGAACAGAATATAAAAATCTTCTCCTATCTACAATGCTCTTATTGAGTTCATATTACCATATTACCAGACTAGATCGCTGTGCTCTGAGAATGCAGGGCTACTTGTCATTCCTAGAGTCTACAAAAGTAGAATTGGAGGCGGAGCCTTCAGCTACCAAGCTTCTCTTCTGTGGAACCGACTCCAAAGTGTTATTCGAGAGGCAACACTGTCCCCATATTTAAAAGTAAACTTAAAACTTTCCTCTTTGATAAAGCTTATAGCTAGGTCTTATGAGCACTTGAGCTATGTTGTTATTGGCATTAAATTTATCTTAGAGCAAAGTTGATTTTGTAATACTTAATTATGCTACTATAGGCCTAGTCGGCTGGGGGATAATACTTTTCCGTTGACAGAAACATCTACTGATGTACAACCTTGGACACATCATAAGTGTTGTTTCCTGGGATCTCTGGGTGTTTCGGATCTTACAACACACCCAACCGAGGCCGATCAGACCCCGGCCTGTGTCCAAGTAGCATTCTACTGCCCCCACTGCTCTCTCCTCTTCAGCCAGAGCCATCTGGAGGCTCTCTCTGCTGCCTCCACATTGTTGCCTATAGCTCTCCTTCGGTTGGCACCTGTTATGCCCAGTTTGCCATAGGCCTTGCTCAAGGAGTGACTGGCAAATCCCCGACTGCCCACCTCCACTGGCACACACCTGGTCCTCCAACCGTTCCTCCGACAATCTTCCACCAGCTCTTTGTAATTTTCCCCCTTTTATTTCATGAGCCTCCTCCATCCTCTCCTCCCAGGGAACCATTAGCTCCAGCAAGATGAGCTGTTTTGTGGCCTCTGAGACCAAGATGATGTCAGGTCTCAGTCTGGACTGGGTGATGTGTGGTGGAATTTTCAGCTGCCTCTTCAGGTCAACCGTTATCACCCAGTCTCGGGCTGTGGAGAGCATACCATCAGAGCAGTTCTTTGGTGTTTTCTCTGGCCTTTCCCCTTCCCTGACAAAGTAGCTGTAATTTGGGTGTACCGGCTGCCCTTGATCCCTTTGCTGATTGCCTCAGCAATGGATTTCAGGACCAGGTCGTGCCTCCATCGATACCTACCCTCACTCAGCGCCTTGGAGTTCCAGGTTCCTATTTTGGAACACAGGGGGCATGCAGGTGTTATTATCTTGCCCCATGTGCACAGGTTTGATGGGCTTGGGAGGACATCATAAACCCCCTGAATCAGGAACTTGATCCGCTGATACTCTCTCCCTTTTCCTGATACTCTTAGCTTCTATCCTCTCTATCTGTATCATTCGCGACTAATCAATTCATATTACTAATTTAACTTCTTCACCGGAGTTGTTTGTGCTTTGCCGTCTCGTAGGTCTCTGCTGATTGTGGTGGTGCCTGCTGCCGTGGTCCTGCATGACGCTTCCTGCTGCTATTATCACTATTACTCATATATACTATCATTAGTCTTGTAAATTATAAATTTGTAGCCATAAAAACACCAACAGTGGTATGTCTTACTGTATCGTAGCTGTGTTTGTCATTGTGTCTGTCTTTGTCTCTCTCTATCCATCTGTCCGTATTTTCTCTCTTTCTCTCTCTTTTTCATCCGCCCCAACCGGTCAAGACAGATGCCCGTCCTCCAAAGAGCTGGGTCTGTCCGACGTTCCTGCCTGTTAAAGGGAAGGTTTCCGTTGCCACTGTGCACTCTACGGGGGAATTGTTGGGTATATGACTTATTTCATGAATACGTCAGAGTGTCGTCTATACCTACACTGTAAAGTGTCCTGAGATAACTTTTATTGTCATTTGGCACTGTAAATAAAATTGAATTGAAAAATTGAATTGAATTGAAAAAAAAAATTGAATTGAATTGGATGACCAGTATATTTAGTCAAGTGCTTTAATTACAGTAAGTTCAATAGACATTGTACTTTTAACATAGAAAGACCATTGTAACAGACTTGTCGGATGGATTGTAACACAGAAACATCTGAGAAGCCGTCTGGAAAAGGCCAGCACTCTCAAAACATACCTGGCAGGTGATTGGATGAACCATCTGTTACAGGCTGCCAGTCAGTCAGGAGAAGAGTGAAAACATTTCTTCCATCAGAAAAACCCTCATTACTGTTCTTTTCAGTGAAGAAATTCTCTCCAGTTCTGATACAAAAAACTGACCTTCATTGATGTTTTAAATTACGTCTCCTTGTCGTCATTGTCATATTTAGTTTATATAATATAACTAATGTTGGCACAGCAACTGTGATGTTGTCATGCAGTTAATGTGTTGTTGCCTGGGTTACTAAAGACGCTTTTCTAATGCCGGTTTGTTTAGATATTTGTGCTGTCATTAAAGTAAATATAAACGGATCAAGCCGACCCTCGGTCACTTCACATGGTGTCAGAAGTAGTTCAACAAACACCCAAGAGATAAATTAACAGGACAGATGGCAAGAAGTAAAGAAATGGCTAAGTTTAACCCTCCGGAAAACTTTACGTTTGACAAGCTGACAGAGTTGTCCGAGTGGAAGCAACAGTTCAAGCGTACAGAATCGCAACAAAACTTTACAAGGACGAGGGACAAGTACAAGTGAGCTGCCTGATTTACTCCATGGGCAATGAGGCAAAAAACATTTTCAAGTCATTCATGTTTGCTCAAGAGGAGGACAGCAATGACTTTGTCATTGTTATGGGGTAGTTTAGGGGGAAAAGTAGTTTTTTCTGGGCGGGATATTATCCATGAACAGGCATGCTTTTACCAACAGTCCAACGGCCGGTGAGAAGGCAGAACGTTTCATCAGAGCCCTGCATGATCTTTCAGAGCACTGTGACTTTGGAGCAACTCGAGAGGAAAATATCCGGGACCGCTTCGTCGTCGGGACAATGGATAAGGAGCTCTTCCACAGGCTGCAGCTCCAGTAAAATTTAAGATTGACACAGGATGATGTTACTGTCATAAGTGAGGACACGCTTCACACATGCCTTGTTCCGAAGCCCACAAACTTACACAAAAGAAGAGACTGACACATATAGTGAGGTGGAGTGTTATGTAGATTCAGTGGTACAAGGCCTCCTAGCATATCCAAGCAGGATGGAAAGCATTGAAATGGCCACTGCAGCTGACAGTGAGCTGCAGTATGTCATCAAATTCATTAGAAGTGGATGGTCAGAATACAGTGGAAATGTACCACCAAACAGAGCATACATAAAGGTGAAAAATTAGCTATCAGAGGCTGATGGTTTGCTCATACGTGGAAGCAGGGTTGTCATTTCACTGTCACAGAGAGCCGGCATCCTAAAGAAAATACATGATGGACATTGGGCTAACAAAGTGAGAGACAGAGCAAAATCTTAAGTTTGGTGGCCAGGACTCTTTGCAGAATTCAAGAACACAATGATGGCATACCACTCATGCCCAGAGCAAAAGTGGGCCCAACAAAGAGCCACTCATCTCTACACCTCTGCCTGAGCGTCCTTGGAAAAGAATAGCTTGTGACCTCTGTAAGCACAACAAAAACAACTACCTTGTAATATCAGATTATTACTCACGGTTCCTCAAGGTGCTGCACCTATCCTCCATTACATGGGCTCAATTCATTCAGAGACTTAAAGCAACCTTTGCCAGGTTTGGGATGATAGCAGACATGGAGCCAGACCTCTTTCACCACTATGACCTGGAGACACAGTCCTCACCAAGCTGGATCAGGAAAAAGCCTGGGTGACACCAACAGTCCTTTTCAAAAGAGTGTGTGACTCCAAGGTCATACATCGTCAACACACCACAAGTAGCAGTGTTACGACGGAACCGGGAAGATCTATCTTCACAACCTGCCCAAGACACCCTACTTTCATCAGCTGAGAGTACAGGAGTGATTTTCCAGCCAGCAACTGTTTTCCATCCAGAGACTATTTCTTCTAGTCCGAAGAAAGTCACAAGCCTCACACACACACAAACCTGCACAGACATCAGGACAGTATCGAACCAGAGCTGGATGACTGTGCAGACCAGTTAACAGGCTAGTCCTGTAGACAGACACTGATTTGTCAACAATATGGCCTTTGGGAAGATATGGGAAACAGGACTCCATTTCTTCAATAACTTAAAAGGGGGAGATGTCCTATATAGTTTCTATAATGGGACTAATGTTGCCACAGCAACTGTGATGTTGTAATGTAGAGCAGTTAATGTGTTGTTGCCTGGGTTACAGAAGATGCTTTTCTTATGCTGGTTTGTTTAGACGTTGTCATTAAAGTAAATATAAACGGATCAAGTTGACCCTTGATCTTTTTACAGTCATCACCCCCACTCCCCCCTCAACTGCAAGTAGCTCTTAACAGGACACTGATGGGCTGGTACAACTTTTTTCTCAACACGAATACATTACTTGGAGCCTGAAAAGATGGATGTGTGATATTGCGACAATTCATCTGAGATGCAAGGTAAGGACACCCATGCCCCCCACTCAAATTGGCAAACTTTTGGCTTGCATGACACCCCTGCTGCCAGCCCACAGCCATTTCTACACACCTTGCTGTTCTGAACTTCCAAACATAAGGTTCCTTTCACTCATTTGAGTGTTTATTTGGGCAATTTCATTACCAGAAATGTATTGGGAGAAGAGCAATGGAGGAAGTTGTTTATAGCCGTGTTTTTGCATTTATCATCTCCTCATTCAGACACCATGCATATACATATTTTGCATTTAGATGATGCATATGTGAGATAGAGTAGATAATTTAAATTATTGTACTGATACAGAGCGCCTACGGCAAACTAGCAAATAGACAAAATGCCTTGTAGGAAAAAAAACGCTGTCTGATTAATTAAGTGGGTGTTGACTCTTTTTAAAATTTTTGAACATGCTTATTTTTGTGACCGTGACCGTGACCTTTGCAACATTTTTGGTTATCAAAAGTACAGGAACATAATAATGAGCATTTTCAGCAATCAGTGAGACATCTTTTATTGTCTTTATTTCTGAGAAAAAAACAATCACAGATTACACAAATGTCCAATATGTTCTGGTCAATAGTTCAAGCAAGGAAGGAGAATGGATTGCTCATGCTTCTTAGCAAACTCTGACAGCGTGGTGCCGGACTTAGGCCATTCATCATAATGTACCATGCACCTACTGCATATTTTATCACACTGAGCCAGGAGCTTTCAAAATATGTTACTGGCACATACATTCTCAGTGTGATGATCAGATGCAATGCAGTGAACTCAAAAGGCCTCAAGCACCTGGTTTTATTCCTCACAGTTTTGGCAATATGAAGCTTATTTTATTGGAATGCCATAGCAGTGGCTGAATTCAAATTGCTGTCATACAATATTAATTGCACAGTGTCTCAATGAAATTGAAAAATTCTAGGACTAGCTCATGAACAGAAATTCATTTCGTCTCCTTTTTTTCCTCCAGGACTGTTAATAAATAAAGCTGTAATCATTACTGCATCTATTTTCTTATCAGTTCAAGGTACAATTATGTAGAAATCCCTGGGATAAAAAAGAACATGTCGAGAGTCTATTTAGCCTCATTACTGACAAAGAAGACAATGATATCTAGATCTGATTGAACTGCAGAGTACATTTGAATGCTGACTGTCAGATCTCTGGTTGATAAACTGCCATCATATCTTCTGTGGAAAATACAGATATATGACTTGCAGATAGCAACACAGATGTCTATGTAGACAAAGATACATGTGTAAATTCCTTCATTGAGATCAAGCTTAAGGTGGCTCTGTAAAACCATATCACCAGACCAGACTGTCAATATCAAAAGTGTATGCAAAAATATCTTGGGGACAAATTATTATTATAAGGTTAGGGAAACTTCAAGGTTTAGGTCAATTATAATGTGGAGTTAATTGTAAATCTGCAATGTCCTGCATGAACATTGGCTGTTTTACACATCCACCCACCAACCCAATCTCCACATCCTTACTGTTTGCTACAAAAATACCATTCCTGCATCATCATTGGATGGAAACTGTCAGGTGCAGAATAGTTCAGTCTAGATTTAATTCCTAGAGATACTGAGTATTATATATGCAACACTATTAGTTTAGGTGTACCTGTACTACATATCATATATTAACATAAATCAGTTGAGCTTGACTGTTCATTCTTGGCTTTAGAAAGAAAAATTGGTGCTTATGGAGCTTTTTGTATCTTATCCATTAAATCAGCAGACTTTGCTCTATTGCATTGGAACTTCAGAAGTTTTAATCCCCAGTTATTTTCAGCACTTTAAGGACTCCAAAGCTCTGAAAGAAGCGAGTAAGTTGACCTTGATTTGAGATTGTTTTGTCAACCACACACCACTGTAGTACGGAGCCCCCCTGATGACATTCGATAAAAAAATTTTAAAAAGTGGCCACCAGTTAATTATTGCAGTCATTTCCATGCAGGACCTGTTGATTGTTAACATGGACAAGTTTTAATTAATTTCACTTTATTTTAATATAGGAATGAATTACAATGACTTAAGTCACTTGCGGTTAGGCATGAAGTAATTCTTATCCAGAGACACTTAATTCGGCTGCTCAAAATGTATGGACTAAAACGCAATAAATATGCTGATGTCGGGGAAGTCAGATTTCATCATTCAGCAGCTGGAAGGACCTGGGAGACTACATGGCTACAGGTGGATGTACAACAAGTGCTTAAAGAATGGCGTTCGTGCAAAAAAGGAAGATGTTCGTTTGATTATTGCAGCTCTGGATCCGGAAGCCTCAGCCATCCATCGATCCATGAGACTAAATCGTAGCAAGTATTTTGCTGAAGGACCAAACTATATTTGGCATATAGATTCTTACAATAAGTTAAAGCCATATGGAATCTGTATCAGTTGTTGCATAGATGGCTTTTCACGCAAAATAATTTGGTTGAAAGCTGCATACACAAGCATTGACCCACGCGTCATAGGGGGCTACTTTATACAGGCAGTGAAGGAGTTCGGTGACTGTGCATGGATCGTCCGGACAGATGCAGGAACGGAGAAAGTGGCTGTCCGAGACATCCAGACCTACCTCCGCCGCAGTGATGTCGACAGTAGAGCTGGTGAACAAAGCTACATCGCAGGAGCAAGTACTTCAAATCAGAGGATTGAAAGTTGATGGGGTGTGCTGGGCAAAGAAGGTATGGAGTACTGGATACATCTTCTGGGCGAAATGAAAGATTGGGCCTGACTACCTGGACAAATCGCTTGTGCAGCTGTGCTTTGGTCACATTATTCAGGTGAGATTGAAAGTATGTGTCTTAAGTGGACTGCTCTCCATCCCTTGAACTGGTGTATTTATGTTAAAGCACAAATATTAACAGTGATCTTTTATACAATACTTTTTTTAAATTACGAGTGCTAATGAGAGGTTAACATATTTACTGCCTCCTTTTTGTGCTTGGAGTAGTAACTGATGATTAGTTTGTTAAAAAATTAGGCAATTTGGCAATAAAAAAATGTAGCCTAAGTCTAATTGATAAAGTTCTGTAGGCCTAAAATCTTAATATAGGCTATCAAGTTAAAACTTTGGACAAAATAGCGCAGACCTAACTCATTTAAGGGATAAAATGGGACAAACGGTATCCTATAGGCCCATTGTTTGTTTATTAGTGATTTAGTGGGCTGGTAAAATTGCAAGGGGTCAGTTTTTATCATTAAAAAAAAAAACGATCATTGATTTAACCCTGAATTTATGCACGTTATCTTTCAACATCTGTAGGAGGAGGCGTTCAAACAAATCAGAGTATAAATCAAGCGTTGAAAATCTCTCCGTCCTCCACTCTGTATTTCAGTCCTATGGACAGCTCCATACCTAGCCGACACATGCAAACACACTAGGCTACGCAACACATAGTGTGTTCATGGTTCTGAAACGGATACTCAATCATGCCAATAATTTGATTGTTTTGCTAGGGCTGTGGTGTATACCGGTTCATACAGAAAAGCAGTCTTTATTTTTGTTTTGAATGAATACGAGTGAATGGCCTAAACAGCGCCCGGAACGTGTGCAGCAGGTAAGTGTTTCAGTGGAGACCCGTTTCATCGCTGCTCACCAAGCAGGCATCCTTGACGATCGTAATCGCGGGTCATTTGTGTACACAAGCTGTAGACTAGGCTGTTGTTTTCATTTAAAAACTATACCATTACAGTATATTGTATTAAATTCTGTAAAATCTGAATATTCTGGCAATATTGACTTCTGTCTGTTTGGCCGACTAGTCAAGTATAAAAATTATTATTATTATTATTATTATTATTATTATTATTATTATTAAAAGCAGCATGTGATTATTCTACGCAAGTCATTAAATGCAAGATTAAATTATGTTATTGTGAGAGTCAGTGTTTATCATGAACTGTAAAACATTACCTGGAGTAGCCCATGAAGCTCATATGAATTATAATATGCAATATAATTATAATGTTAGTGTTATTAAAATAAGCATGTTTATTTCCTTTTTGTGTGTCATCTTGATCTGGTTAGTCTTTAAATCTTTCGAAACCATAGGTACATATTCTCTATTCAGGAACAGCCACCGCATCCGGCCAACAAGGAATCGCAATGTACCCAGTGGGATTCCTGACGTGATGTACACTGTGCCACAGCTCTGGGGTTGTGAGGACTTTATTGTTCCACATAATGATCTTGATGTCTGCAAAGAGGCATGTTGTGCCATGTGACGAAGACATATTTGACCTGTGTAATCTGATCATGTCAGAGTTGGATCTTACTTTTCCGAGAACATATTGCAAGCTCAAGAGTTTTACTTGACAATTCGGGAGGTTGTTCTCTCACTCATCTTTAACTTAGATTGTCACTTATGCAAACTGCATAAGTGACAATCTAAATGATTAAAAAATACCCTCCAGATAAGACTGAAAATACTCTGCTTTTTATAATAATTTGCCTGGCAAGGGTTTCATCCAAAACATTGTGGTCTGATTCTAATATTTTTGTAATGCTTTGGATAGCAATGTCACAAAGCAGGATAGGTAAGTTGTGAAAGGATCAACAGTAGATAGCAAGTCTATAGTTCACCTTTTTTAAGTCTTGAAATTGCATGAATCAGCATACACTTTCACGCTTATAACCTGTTTTACTTTAGTTGATTCAAAGCATTTGCATTCTGTGGCTCTTTTTGATTTTCAATTATTTTAAAGGCAATATGCTTCTTATTAATCAATGATACAATGCCAGTCTTAGCATATGTTGGCATACACAAGGAGGTTCTGGGAAGAGTTCAAGACAGCCGGGCAGGGCTGGGCTGGGGACAACCTGTCCAGTTCTGGTCTAAAGCCACAAGAGAGCAGAGGAAGACCATGGTGGTGGAGGAGGTCTCACAAGTGGTGAAGGACCACTACCTCATCAAGGCCATGTCCCAGGGCAAACAGGGAGCATGGATTCGCTGGGAGGATGCAATCAACAGAGTCATAACCTTGGCCGACATCTGGCGAACCCCACAGTCAAGGCTCAGTTTCCTCGTAAGGGCAGCGTATGACACCCTACCATGCCCTCGAAACCTCGCCCAATGGTTCGGAAGCGAGGGCAAGTGCTTCCTGTGCAGCAAAGACAATGCAGGTCTCCAACACATGCAGAATCGGGGCACAACTCCTCGGATCCCCCTCGGCAAATCATCACCTTCATCAAACCAGGGGAGGCAGCGCAGAAGACAGAGGCGGGGAGGTCGGCACGTCTGCTTACCCCTGGGAAGAGCTGGGACATGTGCGTCGACCTGGACAAGCAGCTGGTCTTTCCAACAGAGATCACACAGACAACCCTAAGGCCAGACGTTGTGATGTGGTCCACAGCTGCCAAGAAAGTTCTAATCATCGAACTGACTGTGCCCTGGGAGGAGGGAATACCAGCAGCACATGAGTTCAAGCGGGCGAAGTACAGTGACCTGGCGGAGGAGTGCAGAGGTGGAGGCTGGTCTGCGACCATTCACCCGGTGGAGGTCGGATGCAGGGGCTTCGTGGGGGGGTCTGCGATCCGTCTCCTCCGTGCTGCAGGAATGACCGGATGCAGCCTGAAAAAGGCCATAAAGGAGTTGGCGGAGGAGGCCGAGAAAGCAAGTTTCTGGATGTGGTTACGGAGGAGGGACAGTACTTGGGGCTCAACACCCCACTGAGGTCAGTTGCAGGGAGTGGCGTGGGGAGACGTCCCCACAGTGCTACTGCCCCCCTACCGTGAGGTGTCCTGGCTTTGTGGTCGAAACATCAGTGAACGGTGGCACCAGCTGACGACCCTGCAGCTGACCTCAAAGTGCACTGGAGGAGGTGCGACAGGCAGAGATGCCAAGTAGCTTAGCTGTATTATCTAAATGTACTGCACAGAAATTAGCGAACATGTGTATTTAATTGTAAATCAAGGCTTATGTATAACATCATGAAAAAGCTTCTTTCTACAGAAAAGTTAGGGACATAGTCTTTAAGTTTATATTTTAAAGGCTTGTTAATGTTCTCATTTGTCCAGGTTACTGTTATCCCCAAAGCAATTTCAGTCAAAAGCAACTGGACTTGGTTATTTGTCTAGGAAGACGTTTCACCTCTCATCCAAGAGGCTTCATCAGTTCATGTACGCATTTGACCAGGCTGGGACTGGTCCAACTAACTGGTGTGGAGATCCAGGTATTTAACCTTTCACAAGGTCGATGATGTCACTGGAACCCTTTGTGCTCCAAGTGCCAACGACCATCGTTAGAGTGGCAGTCGTTGGTGGGAAGTTGGTTTTGACTTCGTTAGTGCTCTATTGAGTCTTAACTACAGTCGTTGGAGTCACAGGAGGCCATTTGTGCACAGTTGTTCTTTGAGGTTAGATTGTTAAATCTCCTTTTGCATACATGGCTTCTTTTACTCCTCTTTCAAACCATCTGTCCAGGATGTGGACATTGTTGTCATCAAATGAGTGGGTTATCTCGTTGAGATGTAAGTAGACAGCAGAATCCAGGCCCAAGGAGTTAGCTCTCCTGTGTTGGGCCATGCGTTTATGCAGTGGTTGTTTTGTTTCTCCAATGTAGAGATATTTGCCATCCTCATTGCATTGGACAACTACTGGGTTTGAAATTCACAGGAATGCAGTGTTTGTTGAAGATCCTCCTAAATTTCTCTGATACCCCAGCCACATACGGAATTACTATGTTGTTTCTCTTTCTTTCTCAACCACTTTGGTTTTCTTTCTGGAAGCAGCTCCAGTTTTCACAAAGGTCCTACTGGGGTAGCCACAAGTTGTGAGGGCTCCTCGCAGGTGCTTGCGTTCTTCCCCTTGGGCCTGTGAGCCGGTGGGTAATTTATCAGCTCTGTGTTGCACTGTTCTGATAACTCCAAGCTTGTGTTCCAGAGGGTGGTGGGAGTCAAACAGTAGATATTTATCTGTGTGAGTGGGTTTTCTGTATGCCCCTGTCATTCTCCATATGGACGTCACAGTCTAAGAAAGGCAAACTATTGTCCTTGACTTCTTCTCTGGTGAACTTGATGTTTCTGTCCACAGAGTTTATATGTTCGGTAAAAGTTTGCACCTCTTTGGATTTGATTTTAACCCATGTGTCGTCCACATATCTGAACCAATGGCTCGGGGTTACTCCTTTGAAGGAGTTCAAAACCTTGTCCTCTCCCTCCTCCATGTATATATTTGCCACAATAGGGGATACTGGTGAACCCATGGCACAGCCGTGTTTCTATCTGTGTCATTAAACTGGAAATATGTGGTGTTCAGGCACAAATCTAGAAGTTGGCAAATGTGGTCTGGTTTGAGATTTGTTTGGTTGTGTAAGGAGTTGTCCTCTGTGAGCCGCTCTCTTACTGTGGCCAAAGCCTCCATGGTTGGAATACAGGTGAACAAGGAAGTCACGTCGTAGGATACCATGGTTTCATCTGGATCAATTTTTAAGTCACGGACTTTGTTCACAAAGTCTATAGAGTTTTGGATGTGGTGTGGGGTGTTTCAGAGTTTCATAAGTGTTAGAGTCACTGAGTAATGCAGAGATATTTGCCTGATAATCAGTTGCATGGAGAACAACTGTGCATCTACCCTCGTCTGCTGGGTGGATTGAGATGTTTTTCTCTCCTCGATGGTGAGGTTGGGGGGGGTCTTAGCTTCGGACAACGCTGCTGACACTTTTAACCTTAGCTGTTCAGCCTCAGTTCCAGTAAGGTTGTTTTTCTTTACAGCCCATTTCGTAGTTGTAATAAACTCCACTATGGGTACCTCTTTTGGTGTCAGGGCAAATTTCAAGCCCTTGCCTAAGACCTCCTTCTCTGGGTGGGTAAGATCTCTGTCCAACAAATTCTTAACCCATCTGTTTTGTGTTTCTTCCTGTGCTGGAGTATCAGTGTTTTGCCTCTGTGGCGGCGCGAGGAGATGATTTTTAGTTTACAGTAAGGTGTTTAGAACATCAAATAATTGTTGCCAGACAACGCCACCCTGGGAGTTTCACCCAGGGACTTTAAGTGAACTAACTTGAAATGGGAAGGCATTCAGGTCCGTAACAAAATGAGGCAGAGACAGTAGTTCACTGATACAAAAATATTATTTTATTATTATTCTGTTATTTAAAAAGGGTTAAACGAAATCATTCACTATGGGGAAATTAAATGAAACCAATCGAGGCTGAGACCTACTAGTGAAAGATTGGGTCAACAAAACGGGGATACCAGGAACACCACACGTGCAGCAAAATAAGGATAAAGTGAATACTCAGCCAGTGAAGACAACACAAAAAAAGGGAAGGGCACCACCACCAGACACCAATCCACCACCGTAGGCTCAGCACCTGAAAGGGGGGGGGACACCAGAGAAACAGTTTAGGGACAAAGAAAACACTATAATAGCTATAAAAGCTACTGTCACTCTACTACATACCGGTCAGGCAGTCGCAGCCAATGCAGCGTGGGGAGAGTTCGGCGCTACACGAAAACAACCTGTAAACAAACACACAGGTTGCCACACGTGCAATGCTACAGGGGAAGACACGGGAGGCAGAAAGCTCACCTACCAGCAGCGAGCAGCGTACGGAGCAGTACGAAGCGGTGAGCAGCATGCAGCCAGCAGCAACACCCGAGCTAGCCTCTGCTAACAGAGGGGCGGAAGTGACGGACACCAGGAAATGACGTGGCCTGGCCCCAGGCAAGCAAGAGGAAGACAGGTACTCTCCACCCCCTTTTATGCAGCCTTCACCCACCGCAATTGGCTGGGGCCGCCTCCTGCGTGATGTCACAGGCCAAATGACTGCATCCTGCTACAATCCACCCCCTGCAATTGAATCGTCGTCCCGACTTAACTCCATGGCCTAAATAGTGCTGCAACAGCATTAGACACAGGGACAGAAGGATTTCCACCTCCTTGTTCAGCGCCCCCTGCCGACCGTGGGAGGCGGTGGACATTGGAGTGGTGACCTGCAGTTGGTCTAGCTGTCCGCCGGACAGCATCTCGTTCAACAACAGGGAGAGAAGCACCTGTGACAACCGGAGCAGGAACCACCAATGAAGATGGCACAGAGGGGACTGAATCAAGAGATGGAACCAGAAATTGAGGAGGGGTCTGGATCACAGCTTCGGCCCGGACAGAAGTAGGCAACGGGTCTCCAGACCTCAAGATCATCCAATCACCATCCTCTGACAGCTCATCCTCTGGCTGAGACTGCTCCGGAGGAGTTGGTGGGGAAGAAGCAGCAGCGGGACCTGGAGGATGGACCCCTACCACAGCCTTCAGCAACGAGCGATGCACCTGTCTGGCTCTGGTCGGATCATCCCTACGGGCAATGGTGTAGACCGATCCCCCTTCGCTTGGTGCCCTCAAGACATAATACATTACAGAGGCCCACTGATCCTGGATCTTGTGGCGTCCCCGAAGACCAAGGTCTCGCAACCATACCAACTGGCCCTCCTTTAGAGGAACATCACGGACATGTTGGTCATGATTTCGCTTACGCCGCTCTGCAGCAGCCTTCAACCGGTCACGAGCTCCCTCGAAAGCCATCTGTAAGCGGGTTTGGTGTTCCAGGACCCATTCATGGACACTGCCACCAACAGGATCCTGAACTTGGCCCAGGAGGAAATCAACTGGAAGTCTTGGCTCCTGGCCAAACATCAAAAGAAAAGGAGACTCGCCGGTTGCCTGATGGGGGGTGGTATTATAGGCATACAGGACCTGGGGGAGACAAGAACTCCAGTCACGCTTTCGGGACACAGGCAATGTACGTAATAGATCGTGAAGTGTTCTATTGAAACGCTCACATTGCCCGTTCCCTGACGGATGGTATGGTGTAGTGCGAGACTTCTCTATCCCATACAAAATGCACAACTGCTGAATGAGAGAGCTCTCAAAGCTCCGCCCCTGGTCTGAGTGAATCCGGGCTGGGACACCAAATCTCGAAAACCACTCAGCCACCAAAACCTGAGCTACAGTGGTAGCTCGCTGATCACGGGTAGGGACTGCCCACGTATATTCACTGAAGACATCAGTCATTACAAGGACGTCTTCAACCCCATTACGGCTGGGCTCCAGAACAGTAAAATCAATAGCGAGGATCTCCTTAGGCCGGGAAGCCAAAAGATGTCCCATGAAGCTGCGGGCAGCTGGTTGACTCACCTTCGCCACCTGGCACCTTTCACACGCCTGGCACCACTGTGCCACCTCAGCAGACATACCTGGCCAATAACACCGCTGGCGTAGGAGCTCCAAGGTCCTCTCGACCCCCTGATGACCATGCCCCTGGTGAACCTCAGTCAACACATCCGTTTTCAATGCAGCAGGCAACAACAACTGAAACACAAGCTCAGCTCCATCTGGCCGGAAAACCTGACGATACAACACACCATTCCTTTCAACCAACCAGCCCCACTGCTGGAGCAACACCAAGGCCGACTTGGACATCCGTTTCCGCTCCTCTTGGTTGGGACGCTGGTTATGTGTCCAGAAGACCATGATTTCCTGGATGACTGGGTCGGTGTGCTGGAGCATAGCGATGTCAGATGGAGGGTGATGGGGCAAGGCTGCAACAGTGGCTTGTGTCGCCCTTACCTGGTCGACCTGCAGGACCTGCTGCAAGGGTTTAGGAAGCAATGTGCCGCGAACCATGGCCTGCATGTCTGGTGCCTCAGGAGGGTGTTGACGAGACAGGGCATCAGCATTTCCATTGCTTCGACCTGAACGATACTTTAAGTCAAAATCAAAGGACGCAAGCTGGGCAGCCCAACGCTGTTCGGTGGCCCCAAGCTTGGCCGATGACAGGTGACTCAATGGGTTGTTGTCGGTGTAAACACCACATTTGTGACCCAACAGGTACTCCCTAAACTTTTCAGTCATCGCCCACTTGAGCGCCAAAAACTCCAACTTCATGGAGCTGTAATTACGCATGTTGCGCTCAGGGGGCCTCAAACCACGGCTCGCGTAAGCTATGGGACGAACCTTTCCCTCCTGTTCCTGCGAAAGCACCGCTCCAAGACCTCCATAGCTAGCGTCCACCTCCAGAATGAAAGGAAGAGTGAAGTCAGCGTACGCCAGCACAGGTGCAGAGACAAGACTAGCTTTCAATGATTCGAAGCTACAGCGACACTCATCGGTCCAGCGACCACTGACTGACTGATCTACCCGCTTAGACTTCAGACCTGCCAGCTCTGCCACCAGCCTGTGCAGGGGTGCAGCCAGCTTCGCAAACCCCTCCACAAAGCGGCGGTAGTAGCTGGCGAAACCGAGGAAGGAGCGCAGCTCTGCGAGAGTGGCAGGAGAAGGCCAGCTGGAAACTGCCTCGACCTTGCTGGAGTCGGTGGAGACACCTTGATCGGAAATGACATGCCCCAAGTAGCGCACTTCCTGTTGGAAAAAGGCACACTTACTTAGTTTCACCTTTAGCCCTTCGTGCTGCAAACGCCCCAGCACCACCCCCAGCCTCTCCAGATGTTGCTCAATGGTAGAAGAGAAAACCACGATGTCGTCCAGGTAGAGCAGCAGGGATTGGCACTGCTGGTCACCAAAAATCCGCTGCATCAACCGCTGGAAGGTGCTGGGAGCGTTGCAAAGCCCGAAGGGCATGCGGTTCCACTCAAACAGACCAAAGGGAGTACAAAAGGCTGTCTTGGAACGATCAGACTCTGTCACAGGGACCTGGTTGTACCCGCTAGCCAGGTCCATGGTCGAAAACCAACGAGCGCCGGTTAGGGCATCTAACGACTCGTCAATGCGAGGCATTAGAAAAGCATCCTTCCTGGTTTTACTATTCAGGAGCCGATAGTCAACACACATCCGAATACTGCCGTCCTTCTTTTTGACCAGGACAATTGGAGAGGCATATGGACTGCTGCTCTCTCTGATGACCTGAGCACCAAGCAACTGATGAATGTGGTCTTTAACGACCTCATACTCAGATGGAGGAATTCGGCGGTAGCGCTGCCTCACAGGGACGTCATCCAAGAGCGGGATCTCGTGGGAGATCAGGTCAGTACAACCTAAATCCCCCTCATGGGCTGAGAAGATGGACCTGAACTGACCCAAAAGAGCTCTCACCTTACCCTGGGCTTCTGCAGGCAAATGACCCAACTCCAAAGCTGCTATCGAATCCTGCACTGGCACTGGAACAGACTGAGAAGACACAGTAGCCACCACAGGTGGCACCTCTGTGACACCAGCAGGCAAACTAACAACACGTACCTCGTCCAAAGTCCCAACAATGGCATGGGGATAAAGCAACACATTTGAAGAACCTACATTTACAATGGGAATATAGGCGGTGCCCCGTACCACCGACACCAAGGCAGGCGAGGCAAGCAGACCGGCAGGCAGCCCAGACTCTGGCAGCTCAAACAGTGCAGTTGTGCCAGCGTACTGCTCTGAGCATGTGGCTGCAATGATCTTCATCACACCACCTGGGATATGACAAGCCTTTTTACCACGTAATTTGACTTTCCCAGCTCCCTGATTAACTGAAACACTGGCTTCATGGCACTTCTGGAGGGCCTGCGTGACAAGCTTGGGGGCCTCAGATACCACTGGCAGGTCAAACAAGGCCAAGCCATGCTGCCCGAAGAGTTCCCCATAGCACCTGCGGATAATATTCATCCCCAGAACACCAGGGACCTGTGACGATACACCACCAGGGGGGTCCTTGACCACCAAAAGCCCACAGGCTGGCAACAACTTTCCACAGAGCTCCACATCCAACTCCAGGTAGCCAATATAAGGAATGGCAAGACCATTAGCTGCTCTGAGCTGCAACCAGTGACAAGATTTGAGCCGCTCTTGGCCCCAGGGCTCAAACTGCTGGCGGAAA
The DNA here is from genome assembly GCF_963691815.1 of Echiichthys vipera. Lineage (NCBI taxonomy): Eukaryota > Metazoa > Chordata > Actinopteri > Perciformes > Trachinidae > Echiichthys > Echiichthys vipera. The sequence continues at coordinate 12,278,036 of NC_139825.1, read as the reverse complement.
AGAGACTCGGTGATGGTCGACACCATAGACCCGGTATCTACCAGGCAAGAGACCACGACCCCTCCCATGGTCACACTTAAATGAGGACAAGATGACATGAGCTTGGACACTTCCACGTCACCTGGACCTGAACCCGAGCCAGGAACTGCCCCCTCCGAACTGTGGCTCTGCAGTCCGGCGGGTGCTAGTTTCCCGGCAACTGGGTGGAGTGGGCCGGCCTACTTGACTGCGAGGCTGGCAAAGAAGCCTGAGTGCGGCCAGGGACGCGGACTCCATCACACTCCCTGGCGTAGTGACCTGGTTGCTGACATCTCATACAGATAATGGGACCACGAAAAGTTGTTCGGCTAGGTTGCTGAGGGCCCTGCAGACGAGAAATGCTCTGGGTCAGTTGGTTCAACTGTTCCTGCTGCAACCTCAACATTTCCCTCATCTCCCGCAGCTCAGAGGATAGCGGGGGACCAACATTTACCTGACGACTGCCCTGGACCACACACTGAGCACCGAAGACAGAAGGGACAGAATGACTACGACCCCTACTACCTCCAGGTAAGCCCTCTCGTTCCCACCTGATCGCTTCACTCCTAGCCTCCAGTAAGGTAGCGGTGGGCTGCCTGCGCACAAACTGCTTCAGCTCAAGACGAAGTGACCCATCCAGCACGTGCTCCACAAACTGGTCGCGTAGCAAAACCTCTGCATTGGGTATGCCACTGGGTGCACGCTGCTTCACAGATGTCATGAGGCCCATCAACGCCAGTGAAAACTCTAGCAGAGTCTCTCCCTCATGCTGCCGCCGGGAGAAAAAGGCCTCTTGTAAAGCTACATATGACTCTGCACACCCATATAGCTCCTTGAGTACCTCAATGATCTTTTCTGGGTCTAAACGTTCCTCACCGAGGTACTTAATTTCCTCACGTGCCTCCCCCTCTAGGTGGTCAAATAAAAAGAATGCCTGATCGGATGTAGCCAAGTGGTGTGCTCTTATACAAGCTTGCACCTCCTCCAGCCACTCAGCTAACCCTATACCTGACTTCCCCCTAAATGTGGGACACTTTCTGTCTCGGGGCACAAAAATCAGCCTCTCCGTTGAAGGAGTACTCACAGTGGAGGACGCAGCGGGAGGAAGTGATACTGAGGGGGCTGTACTAGGGCCAGGCACGGCCGCAACCTGTTCCTGTCTCAGCATATCGTTATCTGCTCTTAGCTGAGCAACTAAATCCCTGAGTTCTTGCATTTCTGCCTCCATCGCTAAGCCTCAACAGCTATGACTGTGCCTACCGTGAGGATGAGACCAGGAAAAGGGGAAGTGGGTTTGTTACAGGTCCACAAAAACAGCTGCTGCTTTGCCTCGGAAGAAAGAAGAAACAGGTCAGACACAACAGAAATAACACAGCCACGACATGTATATTTTTCAGAAAAGAGAAAACAAACCAAAACAGAACACCAGTCTCTGCTCTCAAATTGTGATCCTGCCGACGACGCCAGATTGTGGCGGCGCGAGGAGATGATTTTTAGTTAACAGTAAGGTGTTTAGAACATCAAATAATTGTTGCCAGACAACGCCACCCTGGGAGTTTCACCCAGGGACTTTAAGTGAACTAACTTGAAATGGGAAGGCATTCAGGTCCGTAACAAAATGAGGCAGAGACAGTAGCTGATACAAAAATATTATTTTATTATTATTCTGTTATTTAAAAAGGGTTAAACGAAATCATTCACTATGGGGAAATTAAATGAAACCAATCGGGGCTGAGACCTACTAGTGAAAGATTGGGTCAACAAAACGGGGATACCAGGAACACCACACGTGCAGCAAAATAAGGATAAAGTGAATACTCAGCCAGTGAAGACAACACAAAAAAAGGGAAGGGCACCACCACCAGACACCAATCCACCACCGTAGGCTCAGCACCTGAAAGGGGGGGACACACCAGAGAAACAGTTTAGGGACAAAGAAAACACTATAATAGCTATTAAGAAAAGAAATGAATAAACTTGGATTTACAATATATACACACAATAATTAGGCACAATAGCAAATCAAATTGCTTACCCAAAATATACAAAATCACAACCCTCAAAAAGAAATAATGACTAACCAAATCTATGGGTTGCAAAAGAAAATAATTATAATGAACATACAGCAAACAACTACTGAACAAACACAAGATAACAGAAACCACCATAAACATTCCCACACTGTTCTCTCATGCACGCGCACACACACACACACACATACATTAAGACGTGGCAGAATAAATGAAGCGACAGCGTTGCTGAACCACAGGTACGCCCAGGCAGCTACGGGCAGCACCGAAGACACCCAGCCAGCCCAACAGTCAAAGCCTAACAGAGCAGGCGGGGGCCGAGACGGCCGAGGCGGCAATGGGAGCTCAAGCACAGCAGCAAAAGGTGGTACAGCAAGCGATCGATCTGCAGCAATAAGCGGTGTCTAAACGCCAAGGAGGTTCGGCGAGACACGGTAACTCCAGCAAGGCAAAGCAGCTCCAGCGAGGCAAGCAGCTCCAGCCAGACACACAGCTCAAACCAGGCAAAGCAGCAGTGGTTTAGTGGTCAGATTAGCCAGCGCTAAGCCGCTACATAGACGTCTTTAGCCTACAATAATAAACAAACATGAGAAACTTACAAGTGGCTGAAGGAGGAAGCTACTGTCACTCTACTACATACCGGTCAGGCAGTCGCGGCCAATGCAGCGTGGGGAGAGTTCGGCGCTACACGAAAACAACCTGTAAACAAACACACAGGTTGCCACACGTGCAATGCTACAGGGGAAGACACGGGAGGCAGAAAGCTCACCTACCAGCAGCGAGCAGCGTACGGAGCAGTACGAAGCGGTGAGCAGCATGCAGCCAGCAGCAACACCCGAGCTAGCCTCTGCTAACAGAGGGGCGGAAGTGACGGACACCAGGAAATGACGTGGCCTGGCCCCAGGCAAGCAAGAGGAAGGCAGGTACTCTCCACCCCCTTTTATGCAGCCTTCACCCACCGCAATTGGCTGGGGCCGCCTCCTGCGCGATGTCACAGGCCAAATGACTGCATCCTGCTACACCTCCAAGTGAGTATTTCTGTTTTTTTGCCAATATGACGGGATTGTAAATTATGAAATTTCTTTGTTTGTCTTTCTTTGATCTTGTTGTGTTGAGATAGTTGGGCTTTCTGGGTGAAATCCACAACTTTTTCTATGATAGAAACAGGTAAGATTGATGTCAGTTTCTTTAGTGAGAGGTCCGCTTTCTCTTTAAGCCCTTTAATAGTGTAATCGACCTGTCACATTCACTCACTGAAGCGTTGGTTTAGAGCCTTTTCTATCATTTATTTCCACTCTATGCCCTCTCATAGTGGAATTCAAGCATAGGCTAGTTGGTGTAAGCCTTTGTTGTTTGCATCTCAGACTAATGATTAGTAATTTCTTTACCTATGGTTCTGAATCTAAATTGAATTGTTAGTGTCACAAATATTGAATGAGTGTAAAATAAAATGTATTTTCTTTTTCCAACTCTTAATGCTCTCATGTTTGTTTGCTGATATTTAATATGCCTTTAATGATGTGAGCAATATAGTGTTTAAACTATACCAGCAAAAATAATGTGCAATGAATGGTACAAACAAAATACTTTTTAGTGGTTTTTTTATTACAATAGATATCTTAACTTGAGTTGAACATCATAATACTGGTATGAAAATACATGTCAAAACAGCTGCCAATGCATTTCAACAACATTTTGTATATTTAAGTAAAAAATCTAATAGTCCAAAATAATAATACAAATAAAAATATGCCTCCAAAACTAATATGGCTAGAATCATATATGACTTTAACTAGTATGGTCACTTTGGCATATAATGCTCTGATTAGTGTACATGCATATGTGCAGAATTAAATCTTCACAATTATGTCTTCAGTAGCAGCAGGGTAATGGGAGGAAGGTAACTGTTTACAACAGATAAAGATGGACAATTTAATCTTCCTTAGTTTGATCCTAGAGCTTCTTAGCACAATACAGTAAAAGGTGAACCTTGATAAATAAGTAATACCAGTATGAACATACAGTACTTGTCATTAAGCTGTTCAGAACTTATCTGAACTGTCTTCCAAATTAGTTTTTGAACTAGGAATTAAAGTGAACTGCTTTTAACAGTAATGTAGCAAAACATTTACTAACAAATATATATAAATGTCATCATTTTCCACACTGAAAATTTTAAACATTTTAAGTGCACTTACAAGGGCACTTTCCTCCAAAATTTCAGATCACAATCTGCCTAAGTTTGCTTCAAGATTCAGATTATGTCCATAATCCAAATAAAGCTTCTTAGCACAAGATCAAAGTCATTACTAAGATCTGGGTAGCTTATGTAGTTGATAAGTAACATCAAATAGCACCTGCATGTATGTGCCTGAGGTCAACACTGGAATGCAGATGTCTCTATCAACTGAACACTGATGGGGTGTCCAAACAGCATATCTGCCCCTGTGCAGAAGCGAAGGAATGACTTCAAAATAGTGTTGTCTGATTCCCCTCTGTATCTCTTCAGATGTCTTGCCACAGTGTTCTGAAGTGCAGTCATCTGTTCTGGGAATTTCAGAAGTTCCTAACATGTTTAGGGGTTGGTACACAATTCTCCATCATCTCAACAAGCCTCTCTGGATACAAAGTATCTGCCAACGTTTTCAAGATGGGCTTCCAGAATTCAATAACAAACATTGGAGTATGGATTAGGGTTTTGTGTCCTAACTGTGACATTAATCCAGCCATTGTGTCTTCAGAGGCAAGGTAGTGGCAGTCATGTGCATCCAGCTCATCCATCAGGTCATCTTTGTCAACAGACTCAAATGATTCCAGTGCAAGCTCAAAAATTTTGAGACATACTGCAGAAAGCTATCTGTCACACTGTTGTAACTTGTACCATAGAAAGTTTCTTCCAAAAATTTAAGAGGGAGGAGCAGTGGAAAATACCTGACAGTTGTCCAACCCATCAAAAGCATCCTTGCAATTGCTTGCCATTCCTGGGCTTGATATTCGTGCCTAAGGTAAGGTGTCTTCACTTCAGTACCTATCGGCATTTGCTGTAGAATTCTCCCCAGAATTCTGAGAGGCAATCCTTTAAAACACCGGAGCCTTCACCCTCTTCCAGTTTACCATTGGGGAGTTTTCTTTTGATGTGCACATCTTTGTTCATGATATCTGGGTCAATAAAGGCTGCCTAGAGGTCAGCAAGGCAGTTACCCCTTCGCACAACAATGATGACCTTTGGTTTTGATCCTTCCCAAGGTATCATCCAGTTCATCCTCTGGTGATCACTGGAATTGTTAAGCAGCATCTCTCCAGCTTTGGTCTCAGGGATAACATCTGTTACATATTCACCTTATTCTTCTTGTCATTTCTGGGATTCCTTGGTCTGGTCTTATTTCTTCAGCGTGCAATCCTCTCCCTTGTTCCTCTACTTCATCTCTGATAAACTCATGAAACATCTGCATATTTAATATTTCTTCATCCAATAGTATGACATCAGATTCATGTAGTAAAGATAAGTCAACAGTTATGACCACTGGCACTGATGCCTGTGCCTGGTTAAAATCACGAGCAAGATTATTTGTGACCTTTGAGGTTGTTGCTGGGGGAGTATCAGTTAAGTTGTCCTTGTCTTGAGCATGTTTCTTGGTGTATTTGGTGTAGGGATACAATCTCAGTATTTTTACTTTGTTTTTTCAAGTACAAGTCCTCCACTGTTTAGTCTTGGTCAATTTTGTTTTGTGAAAAGTCACTAATGTAACAAACATGATCCTCTAGCTTCAGCGACTTGAAGGCTCCATTTGGGGAAAAAAAGTGATTCTGCCATTGCTTGGACCTCTCTAACTGTAGTGTATCTGTCAACACTGACATGCCTTCACAGCTCGTACATGATTGAACTGTTTTTGCATTTTTATTCCCTTTAATTTCTCTGAAGACTGCTCTTTTAAGAGCCTTGCTATCTGCTACCCCTGCCCTTAGTCTTTCAAGCAGCTGACCTCTCCTGGATGTTTGTGGATCTGAACTACGAGTGTTGTGACAGAAGACAATTTATTTAGCAAATTTAACCATCACAGAAAACATGATGGTTGTTCTTTCATTCATTCATTCATCTTCAACCGCTTATCCCAGGGTCGGGGTCGCTGGAGCCGATCCCAGCTGACATCGGGCGTGAGGCAGGGTACACCCTGGACAGGACGCCAGTCTATCACAGGGCACATAGAGACGTACAGAGACAGACAACCATTCACACCTACGGGCAATTTTAGAGTCATCAATTAACCTGACACGTGCATGTCTTTGGATTATGGGAGAAACCGGAGAACCCGGAGGAAACCCACGCAGACACAGGGAGAACAAATCCAAATCTCAAAAACCACAACGACAAATCCAAAACCACAACGACAAATCCCAAAACCACAACGACAAATCCAAAACCACAACGACAAATCCCAAAACCACAACGACAAATCCAAAACCACAAAGAAAAATCCCAAAACCACAACGACAAATCCGAAACCACAACGACAAATCTGAAACCACAACGACAAATCCAAAACCACAACGACAAATCCCAAAACCACAACGACAAATCCAAAACCACAACGACAAATCCCAAAACCACAACGACAAATCCAAAACCACAACGACAAATCCCAAAACCACAACGACAAATCCAAAACCACAACGACAAATCCCAAAACCACAACGACAAATCCAAAACCACAACGACAAATCTAAAACCATAACAACAAATCTGAAACCACAACGACAAATCCGAAACCACAACAACAAATCCCAAAACCACAAAAACAAATCCAAAACCACAACGACAAATCTGAAACCACAACGACAAATCTGAAACCACAACGACAAATCCAAAACCACAACGACAAATCTGAAACCACAACGACGAATCCAAAACCACAACGACAAATCTGAAACCAAAACGACAAATCCAAAACCACAACGATAAATCCCAAAACCAAAACGACAAATCCAAAACCACAACGACAAATCCCAAAACCAAAACGACAAATCCAAAACCACAACGACAAATCCCAAAACCACAACGACAAATCCAAAACCACGACGACAAATCCAAAACCACAACGACAAATCCCAAAACCACAACGACAAATCCAAAACCACAACGACAAATCTAAAACCATAACGACATATCTGAAACCACAACGACAAATCCGAAACCACAACAACAAATCCCAAAACCACAACGACAAATCCAAAACCACAACGACAAATCTGAAACCACAACGACAAATCTGAAACCACAACGACAAATCCAAAACCACAACGACAAATCTGAAACCAAAACGACAAATCCAAAACCACAACGACAAATCCCAAAACCACAATGACAAATCCAAAACCACAACGACAAATCCCAAAACCACAACGACAAATCCAAAACCACAACGACAAATCCCAAAACCACAACGACAAATCCAAAACCACAACGACAAATCTAAAACCATAACGACAAATCTGAAACCACAACGACAAATCCGAAACCACAACAACAAATCCCAAAACCACAACGACAAATCCAAAACCACAACGACAAATCTGAAACCACAACGACAAATCTGAAACCACAACGACAAATCCAAAACCACAACGACAAATCTGAAACCAAAACGACAAATCCAAAACCACAACGACAAATCCCAAAACCACAACGACAAATCCAAAACCACAACGACAAATCCCAAAACCACAACGACAAATCCAAAACCACAACGACAAATCCCAAAACCACAACGACAAATCCAAAACCACAACGACAAATCCCAAAACCACAACGACAAATCCAAAACCACAACGACAAATCTGAAACCAAAATGACAAATCCAAAACCACAACGACAAATCCCAAAACCAAAACGACAAATCCAAAACCACAACGACAAATCCCAAAACCAAAACGACAAATCCAAAACCACAACGACAAATCCCAAAACCACAACGACAAATCCAAAACCACAACGACAAATCCCAAAACCACAACGACAAATCCAAAACCACAACGACAAATCCCAAAACCACAACGACAAATCCAAAACCACAAAGAAAAATCCCAAAACCACAACGACAAATCCAAAACCACAACGACAAATCCCAAAACCACAACGACAAATCCAAAACCACAACGACAAATCCCAAAACCACAACGACAAATCCAAAACCACAACGACAAATCCCAAAACCACAACGACAAATCCAAAACCACAACGACAAATCCCAAAACCACAACGACAAATCCAAAACCACAACGACAAATCCCAAAACCACAACGACAAATCCAAAACCACAACGACAAATCTAAAACCATAACGACAAATCTGAAACCACAACGACAAATCCGAAACCACAACAACAAATCCCAAAACCACAACGACAAATCCAAAACCACAACGACAAATCTGAAACCACAACGACAAATCTGAAACCACAACGACAAATCCAAAACCACAACGATAAATCCCAAAACCAAAACGACAAATCCAAAACCACAACGACAAATCCCAAAACCAAAACGACAAATCCAAAACCACAACGACAAATCCCAAAACCACAACGACAAATCCAAAACCACAACGACAAATCCCAAAACCACAACGACAAATCCAAAACCACAACGACAAATCCCAAAACCACAACGACAAATCCAAAACCACAACGACAAATCCCAAAACCACAACGACAAATCCCAAAACCACAACGACAAATCCCAAAACCACAACGACAAATCCAAAACCACAACGACAAATCCCAAAACCACAACAACAAATCCAAAACCACAACGACAAATCCAAAACCACGACAGATCTCAAACCACAACGACAAATCTAAAACCACAACGACAAATCTGAAACCACAACGACAAATCCGAAACCACAACAACAAATCCCAAAACCACAACGACAAATCCAAAACCACAACGACAAATCTGAAACCACAACGACAAATCTGAAACCACAACGACAAATCTGAAACCACAACGACAAATCCGAAACCACAACGACGAATCCAAAACCACAACGACAAATCCAAAACCACAACGACAAATCCAAAACCACAACGACAATTCCCAAAACCACAACGACAAATCCCAAAACCACAACGACAAATTGGAAATCTCAACATTAACTTTTACCGAAAAGGGTATCTCTGGTCAGAGGATGGACCCTCCTGATTGGACAGACGGATTGTCCGTCTTTTAACAGGAAGGAGCGATGGAAATCCGCTGCAGCTCTACATGGCCGTGTAATGTTAGGGCGCTCTGATTTTCCCGGTGATATGAGGGGTTTCAGAGTGAGATATTGAAGCCGACACCGACACACATGTGAGGCAGACAGCTGCTGCACCTCCTTCAGTGCAGCAGCTCCTCAGCCTCCGATGCTGTCGACACCCCGGTGGGAGGGATGGCAATGGCCGTGAAGATTCAGCTGGACGAAAAAATGAACTGTGCATCGTAAGCTTAATTTCTTTATGTTTGTCAGCGTCCACATAAACCAGCATACGTGTTTCAGTCATAAGAACCGAAGTGTGGTTAGTACTCTTGCTGTAAAGCAGCCGAAACACACCAGCTAACAAGCTAACGCTATTGTTAGCCCGCATTAGCGGTTAGCATCGGATTTTATCAAACCTAACGTTACAGGTTAACCCGGCGAAATCTGTAACATCAGTTCGCTCATGTTAAAAACCGGAAGTGTAGTTACAGAGCTTTAGTTTCAGATTATGTTTGCACAGTTAATGTATTTATAATTTACGGTTGTAAGGACTGTTATTGCCTGGGCCCAGACAGCCCACAGTCAGTTAGACGGAGCTATCAGGCACGTAACGTTAACAGCGATGTTGGTGTGTTAGCGTCAGTTTCTAAGTTTAATGGAGAGACGGTAACATTAATGTAGGGACAGATGCACCTACAGTTACAGAGCTGTTAGTGTTGTAGATTCACAACAAAAACATGTGCATTACTCTGCTATCTAGCATGAACTGTTGACTGTACATGTTCTATAGTAAACAGATCCACTCCACTGACATGATGCTGTGTAAAATAACACCACTGAGTATAATGCAGTCCGACACAACTCTACTAGTCCCTCTGACCTCAAATATAATATTATATGATAATCTTAATGACATAATGTGATGAACTCATCTCAGTAAAGCTAGACTCATAAACACCTCAAATATGATTCAACTGCAGACTCATAAAAAACAATAAAGTTAAAGCATCTCTTTAACAGTTTGAACAAACACATCATAAACGTCATGCATATTGAATTCATTGCAGGGCCCTTGTGTTTGACTACATTGTTTATTTATTGTCAGTGTTTAATACAACAGTTTTATCAGGGTGGTAGTGATCCCCTAATTCAATTCAATTCAAGATTCAAGATTCAAGAAGCTTTATTTATCCCGAGGGAAATTATTGTGCAACAGTTTCGATACAAAGGCGGAAAAGGATCAGAGTAACAATAAGCATAAACATAAATCAAATCAAAATAAAGCTAACATCAGATAAATCAAGCAATGAACCAAGTGTGACAGAGTGCAACAGACGTCGTGGTTAAGCGTAGGTATATACAATATACAACAATACGCAGCGTGCAGTTTAGCAGCAGATTGAAATAAAATAAGTACAAACTAAATAAGTGAGAAGGAGCGATAAGTTATAAGTGTTAAAAATGTTAAAAATGTGGCAGCATGTCCTACAGAACTAAGTGACAGTATGGCACAGTGGAGTGTAGCAGCATTTCGTACTTAAGTCAGTTACAGTAAACCACAGTGAAATGTAGCAGCATGTCCTAAAGCACAGTAAGTATATCAGCAGATAGTTACAGTAAACCATTAATAAATAAATAAAGTGATGTAGTGGTGATATAAAGTGACAGTGTCGTATAGCAGCATTACTTACTGAAGTAAGTGACAGTACAACTGAATAAAGTACAACTGAATAAAGTGATGCAGTGATGGTATAAAGTGACAAAGTGACATTTCAGGATACAGTGTCTCCACTGTTCCTTACCTGACTGGGGCGAGATGAATTATAAAGTTTGATGGCCGCCGGAAGAAAAGACTTCCTCCGGCGTTCAGTATTACACCGGGGGAGAATGAGTCTATGGCTGAATGTGCTTTTGCTGGAGGTCAGCAGCTGGTGGAGAGGGTGAGAGTTATTGTCCAGGATGCTGTGCAGTTTAGACAGCATCCTCCTCTCAGACACCGCCACCAAAGAGTCCAGTGTGACCCCCAGGACGGAGCCAGCCTTCCTGATGATCTTACTGATCCTCTTTGCGTCTGCTGCCCTCAGTCTGCTGCCCCAGCACACAACAGCAAAGAAGATGGCACTGGCTACCACTGACTGGTAGAACATCCTCAGCATGGTGTTACAAACATTGAATGACCGGAGCCTCCTCAGGAAATAGAGACGACTCTGGCCCTTCTTGTAAACAGCCTCAGTGTTCTTGGAAAAGTCCAGTTTGTTGTCCAGGTGTACTCCAAGATATTTGTAATCCTGGACAACATCCACAGTCAGTCCGTTGATGGAGATGGGTGTGGGGGCAGATTTACTCCTGCGGAAATCCACCACTAGCTCCTTTGTCTTGGTGGCGTTTAGAATCAGGTGATTAGCTGCACACCAGTCGACAAAGGAGTCCACAACGCACCTGTACTCCTCCTCCTTCCCCTCACTGACACAGCCAACAATTGCAGAATCGTCAGCAAACTTCTGCAGGTGGCAGGACTCAGAGAGGAACTGAAAGTCTGAGGTGTACAGGGTGAACAGAAATGGGGAAAGAACAGTACCCTGTGGAGCTCCAGTGCTGCAGACCACGGTGTCAGACACTCCGTCCTGCAGTCTGACATACTGTGGTCGACCCGTCAAGTAATCCGTAATCCAGGAAACCAGGGGAGGGTCCACCTGCATCGCCGTCAGCTTCCGTCCCAGCAGAGCAGGCCGGATGGTGTTGAACGCACTTGAGAAGTCCATGAACAAGATTCTCACTGTGGTCCCCGCTCTGTCCAGGTGGGCGCAGGCACGGTTGAGCAGGAAGATGATAGCATCCTCCACTCCTAGTCTCGGCTGGTAGGCAAACTGTAGAGGGTCCAGTGATGAGCTGACCAGGGGCCGAAGAAGTGAAAGAACCAGCCTCTCCAGGGACTTCATCAGGTGCGACGTCAGCGCCACCGGTCTGTAGTCTTCTGAGGTGCTGGGACGCACCTTCTTTGGTAATGGTACCAGGCAGGATGTCTTCCACAGCACAGGGACCTTCTCGAGACTCAGGCTGAGGTTGTAGATGTACTGCAGGACTCCACACAGCTGGATCGCACAAGTTTTGAGGACCCTCGGGCTGACACCGTCGGGACCCGCTGCCTTGCCTGGGCGGAGTCTGCACAGCTCCTTCCTCACCTGCTCTGCAGTGAAGGTCTGTCTGCTGTGTGTGTTGGTGGGGGTGGAGAGAGGTGATGGCGGGGGGGAGGGGACAGGTAGGGCAAAATCAGGAAGGAATTGAGGGGGAGGTGTCAGCAGGGTTGGAGGTTTGGAGGTGGGTGGTTGTAGAGGAGCCGTGGGGAGGTGGTCCTGAGCCCTTTCATCAAATCTGTTGAAGAACAGATTTAGCTCATTGGCACGTTCAGTACCACCTCCTACCGTCTGGCTACCAGATGGTTTGTAGCCAGTGATGCTCCTCATGCCGCTCCACACGTCCTTTAAGTTGTTCTGCTGGAGTTTGTGCTCCAGCTTCCTCCTGTAGGTGTCTTTGCCCTGTTGGATCCTCTCCTTCAGCTCCCTCTGGACCTGCCTCATCTGCTCTCTGTCCCCCTCTCTGAAGGCCCTCTTCTTCGCATTCAGCAGGACCTTGATGTCTCTGGTGACCCACGGCTTGTTATTTGGGAAACAGAGTACAGTCTCTGTAGGAACAACGCTGTCCACACAGAAATTGATGTACCCTGTTATGCAGTCCGTGAGATCATCAAGGTCCTCCCCATGTGAATTACAGAGCAAATCCCAGTCTGTGAGTTCAAAGCAACCCTGTAAAGCTTCGTCAGTCTCCTGTGACCATCTCCTCACAGTCCTGGTGGTCACAGGAAGCCGCTGGACTTGGGGCTTATACAGGGGCTGCAGATGGATGAGGTTGTGATCTGATCTTCCAAGAGGAGGAAGGGCAGTGGAGCTGTAAGCCTCCTTAACATTAGCATACAGCAGGTCCAGTGTCTTGTTTTCCCTGGTGGGACAGTCCACAAACTGCTTGAAAGTGGGCAGTGTTGCAGCCAGAGTGATGTGGTTGAAGTCCCCAGATATTGCAATGAATGCGTCTGGGTGCCGTGTCTGAAGTCCCGCGACGACGGTGTGGATGACGTCACTCGCGCGCGCCGCGTTTGCAGTCGGAGGAACGTAAACAACCAGAACGATCACGTGTGAAAACTCCCTCGGCAGATAATATGGCCTCAGACTCACGGCAAGCAGCTCAATGTCCGGGCTACACACACGCTCCTTTACAGTAACGTGTCCAGGATGACACCACTTGTTGTTAATAAGAATAGCAAGTCCCCCACCTTTCCTCTTGCCACTCTCACGGTGACTCCTGTCCGCCCGAACAGTCTGAAAGCCGTCCACAGTTACGTTCGAGTCCGGGATGTCCTCATGGAGCCACGTCTCCGTGAAACACAGCACACTGCTCACACGATACATCCACTGAGTCTTCACCAGGCCCGCCAGCTCGTTCATCTTGTTAGCCAGCGACCTCACGTTCCCCATGGTGATGGAAGGGAGAGATGGTTTATATCTCCTCTTCTTTTCCCGTTGTTTACGTCCAGCCTTACATCCCCTGTACTTTCTCCTCAGTTCTTTGGGGATTTCAGGCCTCTCCCGCATTAGCGCCGTTGGTGTTAGCGACAACAGCTGTTCACGGGTGTAAACAAAGGAGCCGCCGCATTGTTGCGTCCAGACGGAGACGCGGTCGGCAAAAATAGTCCCAAGAATGAGACAAACGGACAAAAAACACGTAAGAAAGTTCACGAACATAGTTGGCTAAGGTTAGCACTACGACTTACAGGAAAAAGTACTCAATAAAAAGACAGTAAAATAAGATAAAATAGCAAAAAAGTGCGGAAAGGAGAGGGAGCAACTGTTGCTGGCTGCCGCTTTACACAGCGCCGGAACCGGAATCAGAATCAGAATCAGAAAACCTTTAATGTCCTGCAGACCGCAAAATTCGTCACAGCAGCAACAGAATACTACAAGCAGAAACATAATAGAAAATAAGACAAAAGATAAAAAATACCAAAAATAAGCAATAAAGTTAAATTTAAAAAGGGAAGAAATAGAAATAGACATATTTACATATTCACATGATATAGTGCAGTTGTTCTTGTTTTGTTTGTTTTGTGATAATATAGAATTGAATAAATAAATATGACCAAATAGTGCAAAAACAGAAGTGACCTTAAAAAAATGTGTTTTTTACTATATTTTCTTTACTTCTGTATTTCTTCACAAATGATTACATTGTGAACTGCATTATGTTACTATTATTCGTCATGAAAAAGTCAGACCAAAGTCTAAAATTCATATGAATAAAAAAAATGTTTACTAAAACATTGCAAGATGTTTGTTTTTACCTTTGTCACTATTCACGTTTGCATATTTTACTACGTTGAGAAAAAATGTTGCATATATCTCATGATTGTCTATGTATTTTGATCAATTAAAACATTTTTCTAATAATAAAATTGTTAATTTAGGATTGTCCAAATCTAATGAGTGCTTTCTAGTTTTAAATGGATACATCTTTTTTTTCTTTTTTACTTTTGACCATTTGGCACATCCACATTCATATTTCAAAAAGATCCAGTCTTGTGTTTTAAGTTTTGCTGGTGCAAAAGCTGCTGGACCCTCAACATCAGTGTTTGTTAGCTTCACTTGGTCTAGAAAATGTGATAAAGTAAAGATAATAAATGAGTTCTCTCTCTGTCCTCACTCTCCTGCTGTTTGTTACAGCCCCATACACGTAGTGTAGCAGTACATAATGAAAGTCACGTTTGAGAGAAGCAGGGTTGTACCGAAGAAAACTGTTCACATCCAGATGAGGTGAGACATGCCGTCCTCACCGAGCTGCGTGGACCAGGGCATCTACTCTGCTATCTGCCGTTAGCAAAGGTTGCGTTTAACACGCAGCTAGTGTTTTTGCTGAAGTACTTTCCACATAGTCCGATTTACTCATCCTGGGGCCTGTTTCACAAAGCAGGTTTAGTGAAAGAGTCTGTTAACCCTGAGAAGTTTTCCGTTTCACAAAGGGAGGTAACTCAAACCAGAGAGAGGGGTAACTCTAGCCTGTTTCACAAAGAGAGGTAACTTAACCTCTCGGTCAGTTACCATGGTAACATGCTCTCTGAAACTAACCTGGTCGGGACCAGGTTTTTCTCAGAAAACCTTGACTTTCTCTCTGTCTCCTCCCTCTTTCAGCCACACACGGTGTTTGATTTCCTCATTCATTCAGTCAGCGGGCGAGTTTTGACGTAGGATAGTTCTGTCGTCTGTTTTTTCAGAAAATCATTGCAAACATCAGTCATTAAAAGTTATATTAGGTGGTGACTATTTCACTACCATGGCATGTCCTTTTGATAACGATCCCGTGGATGAAGGTGCAGCATTACTGCGCAGAGAATTAAATATTCGTCGGGAGATGATTATCAAACTATTGATTATAGATGTTATTGCATTTTCAGGCAATTCTCTTTTTGAGCGGTACCGTTTCATATCACAGCAGATATTATGTGTTGCGCTGCGTTTTTTTGCAAAAGGGAGTTTTTTTTATACAACGTATAAAAATCATTCAGTAGGCCTGTATAGAAGTTATATTAGGTGGTGAATATTTCCACTACCATGGCATGTCCTTTTGATAACGATCCCATGGATGAAGGTGACGCATTTCGCGAAGAGAATTAAATATTTGTCGGGAGATGATTATCAGACCGGGCATAGACGTCCTTAATATACTGCAGCCATAATTACTAAATGAATGAAATGGATCTTTTGAGCAAGTTGAATGTATTTGATTTAGCGTTTCCTAAATATAATCCCAGCTTTTCTTGCAATTCATAGGTTCAAAAGTGTGTGCTTTTAATGTGGTTACCGGTATATAAACTACTCCTATAGGTGGAAACAACAGCCTTCTGATCCACAATATCACCTATAATGCGAGGGGGTCCATTTCACGGCAGGGGTGCTGAATACGCACAACACCGTTTCATGTCACAGTCCATCTCATCCCTCCTCACATTTCCAACAACCAGTAATGCTCTTATATCACAGCAGATATTGTGTGTTGCGCTGCGTTTTTTTTTGCAAATCGGAGCTTTTTATACAACATATAAAACAGCCACTTACGGTAATATTTACTTTACCATGTAAAACCTGCTCAAAATGAGGCGTCACCATGAGATTTTGCCGATGTTTTACCTGTTTGAACAATGTTTTTATTTTTCATCTTAAGCTGCTGCCAAGTGCGCTTCTCCCCCGCGGGGTTGCACTTAAATGAAATAAACTAATAGGCTCCCACTCAAGCAGTTTCCCCTGTGATATTACTGTGATTGCAACAGGACTACATTTAAACTTACGCACTGACTAGATCAGCAATGTCCTCCCGCACCGTCTCCCTCTCTTTTGCTGCTGCAGCGGTGTAAATCTGCTCAAACTCACCGTATGAGCGCATTAATATTTCCAATTCCAGTTGTAGCGTAGCCCTCCGCTTCCCCGTTGCCATGGTGACTCGTCGAATCAGGGCTCAATTGATGCTGTCTTTTTTTACTTGTGGTGCACGCGCTTAACTCCAGGTCAAACTACTCTGAGTTGATCAACCTAACGCAAATCTGCTGTTCTGGGACCGACAACTCAGAGTTTCCTATCTCAGAGTAGGGTTCAGGGTTGGACTCAGAGTTTTTTTAACCTGCTTTGTGAAACAGACCCCTGATGTTTAGGTTGGTTGACAACATATCATCTGTCACGCCGTACGGATGCCCTGCATCAAAAATAATCCTTAATAATAACGAAAGTATCTTCGGAAATACTCATGCTTTGAAAATAGGCTCTTTTCCGGGTTTTCCATCTCTCTCTCCCTGTTAAAACACGGACAGTCCGTCTGTCCAAATAGGACGGTCCATTGTCTGATCAGAGAGACCTACCCTTTCCGGTAAAAGTTAATGTTGTTGTGATTTCCAATTTGTCGTTGTGGTTTTGGGATTTGTTGTTGTGGTTTTGGATTTGTCGTGGTTTCAGATTTGTCGTTGTGGTTTTGGATTTGTCGTTGTGGTTTTCTATTTGCTGTAGTGATTTGCCCCTCAGGGCCACTGTACAAGCTGACTTCAAAAGACCTCATTCACAACATGTTTTAGCCACAATCTTCACTTTTTACCGATTGAGCTGAACAACAAAGAGCACAAGCTAACTGACAGCTACAGTGAAGATTTTGGGAGAAAAAAAAACATGGCATACATAAGGGTCTTTTAAAGTCAACTGGGCATATCTGGGCTTCTTGAGACTTGAAATTTCACCCAAACTATTCCTTTGACACATTGTATTCATTAAACAGTCAAAATGTTCCTTTCTGGACTGAGACATGGATATTAGGATTCACTAATCTACAGAATCAATGCAAACATTTCTAGGTTTATTGAGTCACAGATTTGTTAAGTGAGTTTGAAATGTTTATGACATTGTTAACCAATAATTGCAATTTACAAATACAATAACCTACATGACTGTTCAAACGACTAACATAGACTGAAACATGTTACTGTGTTAGAGCTTCTATTTCCTGTGAACATTGTTGATAAGGTAAAAGGTGCACAATTACCATTAACAAGAAAATGTTCAGCAAAACATACAGAAAATCCTAGAAATATTCATATAAACTTGAAAAAGGGTTAGGATAAGTACTTCCTAAAGTATCCACTAACAGAATATTAACTTGTATATTACTGTACCATTGTCATAACCCACCAGTATTTACATTACCACTACTGTTACCCACTGCTACTGTAATAATTCCATCCTTCATTGTAATTGTACATTATGTTTCTGCTGATTTATTCTGTACATGTGACATCTATTGCACGTCTGTCTATCCTGGAGAGGGATCCCTCCCTCTGTGGCTCTGACATTTTTGGGCTATACAAATAAAATTTGAGTTGATGTTATCTGGAGAAAGAATAGCTCACCTTGTCATTTTAATTTTTTTTTATGATTTCTTCTCGAATTCCACGGCCCCGCAGAAACTGCAGGAAGGCGTCTTCCTCTACTCTCTCCATTTCATATGTAGCCTTTGGAAACATAAAATTTGAAAAATTTACTGATTTGACAGAATTTTATTTTGTAATAATAAAAAATCGAATGAAATTTAAACATGACAGAATCGCAAAGTAGTTTCATGAAAATCAGTGTCACTGATAGGGGATTGGCCTAGTTCTTGCTGACTCTACAGTTGTTACTGTTTGGTTCTGTTAAATCACATTCTTCCTTTACATTATGTGTCTGTGTTAACACTCTGAAAAGGGAGTATTTGAGCGAAATAATTGTAACACAATTGTAAACAAACTTCCTTCAGGCCATGTCTGTATTGACTGAATAGACATGGTAACCACATACTGTACAGTCACAATTAAATGCAATTACCACTGAATACCGACCTGAAACAATAGGCTACATATTGTATAGGATTAAACTAAAATAATAAGATTGAAAATGTACAGCTAAACTGGTAATTTTACATGTCTATTTTGTAGCATTCTCCTTAAGTAAACAACTTCTGATGCCTGCAATAAAGTAAACATGACTTCTAGTGCAGAATAGCCTACAGTATTTCACAAAATACAGTGTAAATTTGCTTACTTCTACTGATAACATATCGCAACTCACCATTTATAACAGCTGACTAATTAATTCATTAATACAATTATTTCAGTTAACATAAATGTACAATAGCCTACACCACAATACTATCTAGTGAACTATACTTTACTTGCCGGTTATTCTCTAGATAGGCTAGTAATTCGCCATGTCCAGCTTCACTTAGACGGAAGCTCCTCCAGCCCATCACAGCATTATTATTGACATTACACTTACACCCAATTATAACAAAGCTACTTTTCAGTACAAAGGTAGACTATAATTACCTGTATTTGTTAATAATAAACAGCATGACTGACAGCTCCATATGGATAACCATTCCTACTGTACGCATTAACTATCTCGTGGTCATGCATTATTATCTCGTGGCCACGCATTATTATTTTTTTATCCAATGTCACCAGGGGGGCTCCGTACTGTAGTATAAACAGCTGATACTAATACTGCAAACAGTACCGAAAACAAACACACACACACACACACGCATGTCATCCCCTCTGCCTACCCCATTTACTGTCGATCATCAGCTGTACTAAAAAAATAAAAGGCATAAAAGCCCCCCCCAAAAAAAAAAAAATCTTTAAAATACTGCTGTTTAAAGAGCCGAAAATGTGCCTCAACTTAATTCATGTAGAGCTTCCTGCTCTTGCTAAGATGGCAACTTTGTAACAATATGTAACAGCATTCAATATCTGCAGTGGCTTTTTTGACTACCATTCACAAAAGCAACAAGACTTCAGTGAATATCACAGCTCATAGCAATGTGACCTACTTGCTCATAGTTTACAAAGATGTCGGATGATCACAGCAGCCCTCGTACACATCAGCTCCTCCCTTTATATTTGATATGTTGGAAATGACACCTGACAAGCTGTATAAACTTTCTGAGCAGCCACAGTAGATTTTATTGGAAAAGACATGGCAACACAGTATGGGGCTTTTTGGTTTTATTAAACTGGACTCTGCAACAAGTGCAGAGAAAGGCTGAACAAGCCATAAATATGCTGAACTGCAATTACATTTATTGAGAACATTGAATCTAATTGATCCATGGCTGCAATTATTGTAAGATGGAGAACAGAAAGCACTTCAACTCCACTGATCTCTGCCTTCTCTGGAGGAAAAGGTCTGGTGACTTTGTGGTTCACCATGAGGCAATTTATTTACAGCCCTCCACTTGTGGTTGTGTAAATATTCTTCATGAGAGAGGAGGCTGTCACCGAAGAGCTGCACTTCATCAAAACCAACCCTTTCTTGTCAGAGGCTAATGTGAAGGTATATATCACACAAGGCATCCACCCCCTGAGTAGTGAGACACAGGGATTGTGGCATTGTTACGAGTAATGGGGCCCCCAGAGGGACTCTACACCTCCACTGAGTGCAAGTCTGTTTCAGTTAGGATGTAGCGTGTGGTTCTGCCTAGCAGTATCTACAGGAAGCAGTGGGATTATCGTTGTACAATAGCTACAATGATTATTTATTGGGGTAAACTTGAGGATTCTTGCTGCTTATTACATCATACAGATTCTGCATGTCAGCAGCCCCCCACAGGCGGGTCATGCTGTGTCTAGAAATGACATTTATTACTAGTTACTGAATGACACATCTCCCTCACTACAACAGTAGTCATAACTGTAATGATGAATCAGGGAAATAACCATCCATAATTTTTCTGTGTTGCCTGAGACTAGCCTGAAGTTTTCGGCGTGACCTCCTTTAGGAGCTCTTATTGGATTATACTGCCATGCCACCCGACAAACGTGTGATCAAACACTTTTATTCTCCTCAGTAGTCTTTATTACACACAATCTTTTGGGGGGCTGACTCATAAATTGCTGTTATGAATCACTTACAGATGGATGCTTAGCCTGCAGTTAGAAATGAGCAGGACAATATGAGAAGGATGCCTCTAATTTGATTTCATTATGTGGCTATTGTGCCATTATCAGGTCGCTTTCATCAGGTTGTGAACCATTAGAAGTATGGTTTCCAAAGCTATTTTCTTTTTTACAGACTCTAAATGAAGGCCTAGACAAGGCCTGTGGTCTATTTAGATGGACCTCCTGGGGGCTAATGAGCTCACCACTCAAGGATTTAGAATTCAACTATATGCCCCATTCCTTGACTCCACATGCTACAGTATTTTAAATGTTCATCAAGCTGGTAGAAAGGTCAGTTGAATCTATAGGGCAAAGCAGTTCACAAATGTAAAGAATTGGAAACAAAATCCCAAAGTATCTTGTGGGAGTAATAGATGATTTATAAACAGTGGCGGCCGTGCATTTCAGACCTGCGCCTGCAGCGATGCCCTACCAGACTTAATCCACCTCTTAAAACCATAATTATGATGCCATGGCTCTACACATTATGCATTTAGACCAAAACGCAGTACAACTGGGCGTTGCATCACCTTAACATATAGTCAAGTACAACAGAGTTAAATTACTCTACTGAATTGTATTCACTCAACCAACAGTATGAGCTTTAACACGTTTCCTCACACTGTCAAATCAATTAAATCAACCAACCAATCAAGTCGCAGCCGAAGCAGCGTCACAGAAACATCCGTTAATATATTTTTTTTAACAATAATATTAACTCAGCAAAATAAAGAAAGCTGCAAAAGTCACCAACGAAAATACAAAAATAACTCAACTATAAGCTATACTGTCACGTTCATTTGCTCCATGTATTCCACCACGGGCTCACGCGCCATTATATATCACACAAAGGCATCATTTCGGAAATAAATAAAAGGCTTTTAAGGTATAATACAAAGTTGATACAAAGCGCATCATCACACACAAACCAGCAGTGTCATAGTAACATGTTGGACGCACACAGACACTGCTCATTGAAAAATAAACAATTAACAGAATATTTGCCAACTTAGGTTTTAAATATATATTTAACATTACTAAATAAAATGGTGAAAAGCCATACAAATCTAATAAAACATAAAGTGCTTTGTACTCACTCAGATCAAGTGTGTTTGAATAATGCTGAGTCAGGCTTGCTAGCGTCGGGGTCGGACGGCCTCTCTTTACAGTGTCTAGCTTATCTTGAAAAGTTTTTCCAGAGAATGGCGTTGTAATTAAATCTGCGATCAAATCTTTATCTTCGCCTCCTTCCGCCGTTGTGGGTTGAATAAACTAAAACAACTTGTCGCACTACACAAATTAGAAATGTCCTTATTTCCCGTTTATCACATTGACATGTCCGCTCCGGTCTGCTTTGCATAGCTCTGCAAAGCTCTACCGCTCTCTAGCGCGTATCCAATCAAAAGATGTGCACGCGATGACGCTGTAGGCCTGCTAGCAGGCGCCAGTGAACCCAACTTGACTCTGATTGGTTAATGCAACAGGTCCGTTATAATTGACTCTAAGCTACCATGCGCCTGTACTCTTGCTTCTGAAGGCGTAAGGGCAGATTTGGGACCCTGGCAACACATGATAGCTGAATAATGATTGGATAAAAACTCTGACATAAACGCCAGCCCCCCCAGACCTCGACCCGGGGCTGGAAGCAGAGCAACCAACTTAGGAAAGCTATGAAATGAAGAGTATAGACTATGGGGAACAATTTAATACATATTTGTGGAAAGAATATATATATCAAAAAAATATATTCCTGATTATGTTTAGGCCAGCAGAGAAGGCCTTGCTGGCCTTGAGGGTCCACCACTGTTTATAAAAGAATATTGCTTATCGACTCAGGCTGCTGTTAACTCACACACAAATACGCACAATTATGTTAGGAGATGAGTAATTAGAAGAAGAAACCATAATTTTGACAAAACAATGCCTTGTAAACAGGGACAATACCTCATCACACAATCCACACCTTTGTAATATCCTCAAGAGGATAATAGTACCTTTGATGCAAAACAAAAATAATTTCTCTATGAATTAAACGTGTGCTGGCGCTGTAGGAGACTGCCTCTCCAGCAGCTCTCCGGTTTTTAGCTCTTTTACCCTATTTTCACCTCTTTCTTTCTACCTTTACTCTTCTTGTGAAGATAATGTGTGTTTTATATATATCCTATGGATATTTCTAACTTTAAAACGCCACAAAGAGCCAGTTTTCTCAATTACGAGAGAGAGGAACTGCTGGCTCCACGCACAAAGGGACGAGTGGGGATATGACACCCCGCCCGGCAGAGCTGAGGAGGAGACCTAGGGGCTGCAAGGCTGGGGCGAAGCAAAAGGACGAGCGAGTGGAGAATCGGAGGCGCTACAAGCCATCAATTCCCTCTGTAATCATGGGAAATGTGAACTTGCTGAGGATGGACGAGCTGTTCTCGTTGAACAACCAGTGGATCTACCGTGAGAACAGCTTGATCATCTTTACGGAGACATGGCTAAATCAACTCATACTGGATGCTAACATGGACCTGCCTGGATTCACTGCCGTGAGAGCCAGCAGAGACACAGAAGCGAGCGGAAAAAGCAAAGTTGGGGGACTCATCATGTATGTGAACAAACGCTGGTGTAACCCAGGACACATCTCCGTAAAGAAAGTCTCATGTTGCCAGGAACTCGAGCTGCTAGCTGTGAGTCTGTGGCCATATTATCTGCCAAGGGAGTTCAGTCATGTGATCACCGTCTGTGCTTACATCCCTCCGAGAGCTGACGCAGCCACTGCCTGTGACAAGATCCACTCAGTCACTGCAGGGCTGCAGACACAGCACCCTGAGGCATTTATGATCATCTCTGGGGACTTTAATCATGGAACTTTGGACTCTACTTTGGCTATTTTTCTCCAGGTTGTAGACTGTCCCACTAGAGACAACAGGACAATTGATCTCATGTATTCAAATGTAGGGGATGCGTACAGAGCGACTACTCTCCCCCCACTGGGGAAGTCTGACTACAACCTGGTTCACCTACAGCCACTGTATACCCCCCTGGTCCAAAAACAGCCGTTGACAACTTGCACCATCAGGAGGTGGTCCCCTGAGATGGAAAGTGCCCACCACAGTCTGGGATGTGCTGATCGACCTGCACAGTAAGGACATAGAGGGGATGACACATTGTCTGACGGAGTACCTGAACTTCTGTGCAGACGTGGTCTCCCCTGTCAAGACTGTCCGCTGTTACCCTAATAACAAGCCATGGGTAACGCAGGAAGTTAAGGCTGTCTTCAACAAGAAGAAGACGGCCTTCAGGGACAGGGAGGCCATGAAGGCAGCACAGCAGGAGCTGAAACACTGTGTGAGGGAAGCTAAGGACAGCTCCAGGAGAAAGGTGGAGCAGAAACTGAGGGAGAACAAAATGAGGGACATCTGGGAAGGTGTGAGGACCATCACAGGTCCCACCCTCACTGCAGCCATCTCCCCTTCTTCCCTCTACATACCTCCCCCCGACACCAAAACAACACCCCTCTCCTCCTCCACCTGAACACAATCCCCGCCTCACATCACCACAGACCAGGTCAGAGGACAGCTGAGGAAGCTCCAGCCCAGGAAAGCAGCAGGCCCGGATAAAGCGTGTCCGAGACTACTGAAGACCTGTGCTGCAGAACTGGGGGAACCACTAGAATGGAACTTCAACCTTAGCCTGCAGCTAGGGAGAGTGCCTACCCTCTGGAAGATATCCTACATTGTTCCGGTTCCCAAGAAGAACAGGCCCAGCGAGCTGAATGACTTCCGACCGGTGGCACTCACTTCACATCTAATGAAGACGTTAGAGCGGCTGTTCCTCAGCCTCCTCAGACCCCAGGTACAACACGCCCAGGACCACCTGCAGTTTGCGTACCAGCCAGATGTTGGTGTGGAGGATGCCACTCCCTGTGCAATTAATAATCTAGTCTTACATACCTGGAAGCTTATCTTCTTCTTTTTTGTGCAATAACTTTATCCACCACTTAAGTGCAATAATACAATCTCACTGTTTCTGTCATATACAGTCATACATATTTATATTATACATTTCCTCTACATTTAACTTAGGAGTGAAACGTTGATGAGTGGTCGTCCCCAGCTGATGACCCGTTTAGGCCCACAGAGGTGTTCAGTCAGGTGTCACGGCACACCTGTTCAAAAGGCACTGGAGGAGGTGCGTCAGGCAGCAATGCCCAGCAGGAAAACCAACACCTGTATCTTGATATGTTCAATCTGGAGGCATCCAGGGACTACTGTGAAAGGGCAGTTTGCATCCAGGGAAGTCTGGAGGACAGCCATTGAAAGACTGTATGACTGCAGGAAAGTCTGCACCGAAAGGTGACCACCTTCAGAGGTTTGCGGATCCACCAGGGAAGGAAGAAGAAAGGCAGGTGGAGGACACAGGAGCTGGTGAGAGCAGCGGGCACCCATGTAAGAACGGGAAGAAAGTGGAAAGCCCAAGAAGAGGTCTACATGGCAATCGGCAGGCTGAAGCACCGCAAGGTGATCGGCAGAGTCTAGGACAGTGGAGAAGGCCTTAAGAGGGGCGATACTCCCTTGTTCTGGTTAAAGGCTGCCAAAGAAGACTGAAAAACCATGGTGGTGGCAGAAGTAGCAAGAACTGAGCAGGAACGCCTCAACATTAAAGCGATGTCACAGGGCCAGCAAGGACGTTGGACGTCAGTGGAAGGTCTTACAGGCAGGTCCATGTCATGGTCCGCCCTATGGAAGATCCCCCAAGCTAGGCTCAGCTTCCTGATCAGAGCAACATATGACACCTTGCCTTGTCCCCGTAACCTCCACCAATGGTTTGGTGCCGAAGAGACCTGTCCCCTTTGCAACACCGTCAACGCAAGCCTCCAGCACATCCTGTCAGGCTGCACGACAGCGCTGTCCAAAGGCCACTACAGTTGGTGACACGAACAAGTACTGAAGAAGCTGGCAGAGTTGAGTGTGAGTGTCAGACCCTCCCGCCAGAGAGATACAGCAAGGCTCCTCTCACCGGGGAGTGAGTGGACCATGAGGGTCGACTTGGGAAAGCAGCTCCAGTTCCCCAGGGAGATTGTGGAAACATCCCTGCGGCTAGACCTCGTAATGTGGTCAGAGGCTTGCAAAACAGTCCTCCTGGTGGAACTCACTGTACGAGGGAGGTATGGAGGCTGCTTATGAGCAGAAGCGAGCCAAATACTCTGATCTGGCGGCAGAGTGCAGGGAGGCGGGCTGGAGAGTTGTTATCTTCCCTGTGGAAGTGGGGTGTAGGGGTTTTGTAGGTTCCTCAACTGCTCGCCTACTCCGCGACATGGGATGCACAGGAGCAAGGCATCGGAAAGCCATGAAAGAGCTGGCAGAGGAGCCGGAGAAAGGCAGCTTCTGGCTGTGGCTAAGGAGGCAGCAGAAGGGTTAGGGCGCAAACACCTAGGGCATCAGCAGGGGTGGCAGGTAGAGATCCCTGCCATCGCTCTGCCACCACAAGACGTACTGGGGTTAAAATAGCGAAACGTTGATGAGTGGTGGTCCACAGCTGATGACCCGTTTAGGCCCACAGAGGTGTTCAGTGAGGTGTCACAGCACACCTGTTCAAAAGACACCGGAGGAGGTGTGTCAGGTAGCAATGCCCAGCAGGAAAACCAACACCTGTATCTTGATATCTGATTTAACTTTCTGTGAATTTTATTTGACCTGTATTCCTACATTTACCTCATATATTTTTTTTATTATTCTTTCTGTATTTATTTAGGTAAGATTTTATTGGTTATCCTATACTGTATTTTTTTAAAACCTCCCTTGTGTGCTGCTGGAAACTCAATTTCCTTGCAGTAGTAATCCCAAAGGATCAATAAAGAGAAGTCTAAGTCTAAGTCTATACTTATTATCCCAAACATCAGTAGACTCTTTTGCACACAATAATAAAGAACAATTTATTTTAGTTAATGACTCAGAATTGTGTTGATAACAAAACACTGGAAACAGGAACAATAAGGACATTGACTATCATTTTTTAATACTTTATTGCAATGTTACTTTCATCATTTTCCAAACAATTTTAACTTAAGAGCCCATTGCACATTGTAATACTTTTTCACTCACTCACTCAATCACTCACTCATCTTCAACTGCTTGTCCCTATCGGGGTCGCGGGGGGGCTGGAGCCGATCCTAGCTGGCATCGGGCATGAGGCGGGGTACACCCTGGACAGGACGCCATTCTATCGCAGGGCACATAGAGACAAACAGAGACAGACAACCATTCACATTCACACCTATGGAAAATTTAGATCAATTAACCTAACACGTGCATGTCTTTGGACTGTGGGAGGAAGCCGGAGAAACCTGGAGAAAACCCACGCAGACACGCGGAGAACAAGCAAACTCTACACAGAAGGGCCCCAGCTGGGATTCAAACCTCTTGCTGTGAGACGACAGTGCTAACCACCACACCCACGTGCTGCCCCTTGTAATTGTTTTTGTACATTTTAAATTAAATATGTAACAGAAAATAACCCCAGGACATAACATGGTTTTATGTTAAGTTTGTTGTAATTTTATCGTGCTTTTATTTTGTTAATTGTTTATATTTTACAGTAAGTTGACGCAAGGCGTATTGACAGTGAATTTACCCCTAAAAAAAAGCTAAACTACAGAGATGCAAGGTAAGATTAAAAGTAGGAGCAATGGGAGAGTGTGACCATATCAATAATAAAAGAATATAGCTGCCGAAAGTGGCAACAAGCTCTGTATATTATTTGTATTATGTCAAGTAAATTTGAGTTTATTTTATAGCCTACATGCGTTTACGTTCTGGTACAACTCTTCTCATACATTTTATTTTCGGTTTTGTGTGTTTTATATTCAGCTCTTACGTTGGTGAACAGTTAAAAAGACAAAAATAAAAGAACATAAGGCTTGGCTTTATTAATTTCGACCGGAATGCTACACATATAACACATCCAAACCAAAAAAGACGTTAACTATGATTAATTGACTAAGCTTGTACTTTTAAGCCATCCACAGTCTTTCTGAAGAATACAGCACCCACAGGGGTTAAGGTGGCATTTGGGGAACTGCACCTAAATGTGTTATTAAATGTGTAGCACTTCCTACTACTAAAGCAGTGGTGAAAATCAAAATCATCAAGTTTTTTAGTTTAGTTTTCATTAAAACTAAATTATGACTGGTATGTTAATTGCATGCCAAATGGCCTCTTAAATTACAATATGATTGGTTGCTTACAAGTGATGTAGTATTAAATCACACCAAGGCTACATCCCTTCCAGTGAAGTTTGTGTGACTGAATATTCTCTGGTCTCAGGTCTAGCTCTAAAAAACAAAAACACAGAATGTGTCACTACCAAGTCTGTTTGTAACCTGTAAGCGACAGACAATGTTCTTTTCACTTAACCTGTTCAACTGAGTTTAGCAGTTCAGATGACGGACAGTGGATTGTCCTACTTTCATTACAGGCATGTGAACTAACCATAAGCACTTGCCTCATTCATGGATTCAGTAATGCTCCTGAAACTGCCAACCAGATTGATTTACTCATTAATCGATGATGCCAGAAAGCAGTTCCAGATAGTTCTGGGCCACTTTAACTCCTGAGCACCCATAGTGGTTAGCATCTGAGGCAGTATATTAATACTGATGAAAAAGGTCCCCTCATGTCACCTCAGCAGCAACAAGCCGTCAAATCTGCTAATGCATTTCATCATAAAGCTTCCATCAGAGCATGAAATACTTGACATTTAAGCCCAAACCAAATCAAGAGATTTCTCTCTGAATCATGATCAGAGTTTCTCATTCCATCTTCCCTCTGGTCTAGACTTGGGTATCTAAATTCTACAAGCACTACATACTCTGGATCTGAGGGTGCACTCACACTGTCCATCCGTACCGTGCCACGTGCTTTAGGGTACTCCCCCCCCCCCCCCCCCCCCCGACTCCCCCCTCTGGCCAGGCCCGTTTGTATTCACACTACCTGGGCCTCAGCGGAAGGCTTCTTGCCTGCCTATACAGCATCACGCCGTAACACGTCACACGCATTGATTGACGTCATCGCAATGCGTTGCTCTTGTTTACAAATCTTTTCAAAGACCTCAGAGTTTTTGTGCGTCTTGTCCAACTGAATATTTTCATCTGGCCAAATCTGCAGTAAACACTCCACCTCCGCATCACACCAAAGTGAACCTTTCGCCGCCATTGTTTTAAATGCCCACGCATGGTCTGCCCTTCTTTTTTCTATGTCTGAACAGGCGCACATAAAATGACATCAGAACCGCCGTAGGTCTCGTGCTCCTACACGTGTGCACGTTCGTGCTCGTACATGTGCAAACATGCTTTACAAAAGCCCACCTCTCCCAAACGGTCCATGGCCGGCAAGGGTACTGCGTCTAGGTGCGGTATGGTTGCAATCACACTGGTCAAACAAACTAGACTTTAGCCGTGAAACGTGCTTGAGCATGGTAAGGATGGACAGTGTGAGTGTGCCCTAAGTCTGGGTGAGAATGAACAGTTTTTAATTTAGAGGTATTAATGTGCCACACGTTGCAGAGTTCCATATGTTAATATTTCCCCATCCTTAACCAAGTGCTGCCAGTGCCTGAACATAGCCATGACAATGTATTAAAAATAATGTCACTACATGCAATTATTGTACAGCAAGATCATTAAACATGTTGCAGACGTGTTTAGTATCTACATGTTTGCAACGTGGTTACTCGTATATTGTTCCAAACTAAACATATCTACCAGGCCACAGCGTTGCTGTAAGACAGCATACTTTGTCACATTCAAACCTCTATTTTTGTTCTAAATATTGTCTTTCCCAGCCTCAATTCAATGTTCCTAATGTTTCACCAACCAATCACGTTCCTTATCCAACACTTGCTACTCCTCTAATCAGAATGGTGTGGTTTTACTCCAAACACAAGGTAACAGGATACATTTCTTGTAGAAGTACAAGGTGTTACTGTGTAGACCACTGAACAGTTCTCAGACCATTCAATTCTGTATAAAAGGTTATGGATCATCTCAAAGAATATCTCTCATATTTTGTTCCATCACCTTGAGGATGACTGAATGACCTAATCCTTAAGGTGTTTGCCCCAATCGGAATATAACTTCTTCAGCACACAGAACTATTCATAAACTATTGCCAGAGGAGGACAACAGGCAACAACAGCCAACTAGTTATACATTGGGAATGCCTGAGTTAACTTCTGGAAGTGCTGTATAAAATATACAATAAAAACTTCATGCTGCCATTTATGAAATCTGTCATAGGAGCACTTTTCTTAAGATGGAACGTCTTCATGAGCTTACATTTCTGGCACTGCTCGACATCTTCATATATATATAAACCAAGAAATGCCTCTGTCTCAGTGAGTTTTGCATGTGTTCTATTGATTGATGCAATAACGCTTCTTGCAAACATGCTAGAAGTAGGAGCCATTGACATTGACCTGCATGCACATAATAATGGTATGATTCATTACATTGCATTCATCTTAATAACTCTGGGCCACTCTTTTAGTAGATAAATTATAGGATTCAACGTTCCCCTCTTATGGGTGGACCATTTTCCTTGAATACCTAAACCAAATGTGTACTATTGCCACTGGTGATTTAAAGGTGACTATATACACATCAAACTCCTGGTGATTCCTATCAGATTGGGGCTCTAACTGCTAACAGCTGCTTTGATACAGTGTCAGACCCAGCGTTACTTTGCCCAGGGCAATATTACACACCAATTCAGGTTTCCCCTGAAATTTATCTTAAACAGTCCACTTGTGTCAGGCTGCTGACACATGTCCCTACAATAAAGGAAGAGACAGACCAGTTTTGTTCAGGAGCAAAGCGACTTTTTTTCCTTCAGTCGGTAAAATTGATTCCTGTAATTTAGATGTCCATATGCCATGAAACAGGTCTTTGGATTTTGCAGCTAGTCAGGCTTGATGGCTGATGTGACCATATCATGTAAGAGACCTGCCAGCTGAGGGAAACCCTGGAGAAATTTCCTACAGCCTTTGGTTTATTATCTAGCTGTGTACAAGTGCCATCAACTGTGATCAGAACCAAGGAAGAATGTTAGACTGGGAGATATGGTGTTCCTCAACTTGATCATCAACACTGTCCTCTAAAGTCTTTGCAAGCTCGCCTGGTCCTATACAAGGTTTTTAGATTTAGCCTAAGATATTGTTGGCCTCACTAGTACCACCTTTGCATTCCTTGATTACAATCTTCTTCTTGAGAAATTGTGCTAACCTATTTGTACTGACGGAAGGAGTCTGTCAGTAAGGCTGAGTGATTAAGTCATTGTCAACATATGTCATGTTAAACCAGAGGGGTGTACTACGAAGTGCACTGAACATACCCCGGGTTTCTTTGGATAACCTGGATCAACAAAAACAAAACTCGCAATCGGAGTCATACCGTACCATGAAGCTCACTTTAGGGTTAATTTGTCAAGGGTATAAGGGTAGGGAGGCGTGCAGGCAAAAAAATAGCCAATCCTGTAAATTTGTAAGTGACAAGATTCTGCATATTGTTTAAAAACAATTATGCTAAATACAGAATTGATCGCCATTAATCCCAATAGAGAGATGATTATTTAAAAATGCAAAAACTTCCAACCTGACATATTTCATATATCATTCATAGAATTCAAAGGTGTAATACATCACACTGACCATAATTCCATAACCTTTAGTGAATAAGTTTTCCATGAGACATAAGAATTGGATTTTTTTTAATACACATGGGAGACGAACCCCACACACAGAATTACAACACTGACAACACTGCCTCCACTCTACCACTGTCTCATAGATCCGAATGTTTTCTTTTACCTGAAACACTATAAAATATTTCCTTGACAGTTTGAGTAGACAAAAAGCTCTGAAACTTCACAAACATATTGAGCAATGAGTTGAGCACAGCTACAACTCTGCAGATATACTTACACTGTATTTTTGCTCAGAGTTTCGGCATCACCAACTGCATGATAATATGTACCCATGGCAAAGAATCGCAGTGAAACAGACACAGCCGACCCAGGCTTTGAGCGCAACATACCTCGCTAACCCACTCATCGAGCTTCGTAGTACACCCCACTGTAAATTCTAAATCCATTTTGAAAGCTAATGTATCTGCAGAATGAGCCAAGAGTATAGCTAACACAGTCAGTTTCTCAGTTATTAATACTAAGGTGATTCAAGACACCTCATGGTCGGCAAAGATCATCTCCTCAACATATGCATCTGGATAAGCACATCACTACTTTGACTCCACCGGAATGCATGCTGATGACATCTGAAATAAATAGGCTCCTAACACTTGTATGACTTTTCTTCGAGAGTCTTTCATCAGACTATATTTGGATATTTAGAGAGATAGTAATTTCTGGTGGTGTTAGCAGGAACTACAATATGTTTCCATCAGTTTTTACATTTAAGATGGCAGTTTTTCACCTGACGACTGTAATATGGTATGTGAATCCTTTAGCCAACATGGTCTTTTCAATAAGCAGCTGGCTGAATCAGGAAGCAGTGTGTTCTTTCAAGCATCTGTTGTACTGTCTGTGTGCCCTCTCACATACACAGAATTTACATTGTGGCTTCAATTGCAGATTTAGAGGGATAAAATGAAAAGGAATGTGTGCTTCTGTACCTGGAAAAGCTGTCTCAACTCAGCCCATATGTGAATCACAGATTCTTTGTAATAGCCTGCATCTGTCAAAAGAGAGGATGTACCTGTCAAATCATTTAAATTACTACAACCATTGTTGAGACGGAAGTGCTTGGATCAGTGCTTTGACGTTTTGGAAGTTCCTAGGCCCTGAATGTATGCCTCACTGAGTTTTGGTGTTTTTTTTAAACAGAATTATGCTCTGAGAAATGTCTCTGTCCAAACTCGTGGAAATGAATCAAAATCTACGAACTGAAGTTAGGCCTGGCTGTATTTCATAAACACTCACATAAAAACTACACATGTATAAGCCTACTTTTCATTCTCTCCCTCTTGGGACACAAACACTCATATAATCAGTGCACATACAGCACATGATGCTGCATGACTGACTACCTTAATTTATGTTGTTATCATCAATACACAATGACTATATTGCATGTTGTCACATTATAAATGTCATATAATAATGACTTTTTTGTAATATACAATGAAATGTATGCTCCTTAAAGCCTTGAATATTTCTCATACCAGCAAAACCTTCTTGACCTAGATAACCTAGATATAACCGAGAGTTATAATCTTGGATTTTAAGTTAATTTATATACATCTCACTTCTTCGTGTTCCTGATAGTTAATGGCCTCTTGTAGACCCTTGACTGTTCATAAATCAGAAGTTCAGCTCTGGCGCTATTACAAATTGAGTGATTTAGCAAAAGCTGCTGTATCCATGAATCTTCAGAGTTGAGTGTAGGAGGAGAGAGGGAGAAACACAAACAGGAGAGCCTACAGTATATCTGTGTCGTTATTCCATGTCAGTTTCCCAGACATGAAATAAATCAGTTCTGATTCTTGGTTTAATACACAAACACAAAGAGGGTTCTTACAGAGTCTCTGACCAGCTTATGGTTAATGGTTTTCAGGCAGCAACACTTTGTGACAAAGCAAAAACTGTGATGATCACATTTTGAGCATGAGACAAGGACATGAGTTGTACATTTTATGCACATTCACAATGAATTTTGTGAAGACTCAACAGATTCCATTTTGTACTTTTACCCACACCACTATATGTATCTGATAACTTTAGTAACTTTATGTTTATTAAAGTTTATGTTTTATTTAAATGCATTCTACAACTTGTACTTGTTAAATTGTCATATTGCTACTTTTACATGAGTAAAATATCTCTGTATTTCTTCCACTACTGAGCATAAGACAGTAAAAGATCCATATATGTAATGCTTAGAATATTTTTCATCTATTCGTTGGGACAGACATCCCACTTCATCAGAGCATTGTTCTTAAAATAAATTCCTACAATCCTATACGATTACCCACGATGTACAACAGAATTTAGGGCTGTTAATTCCACAGTCAAGGATCAAATTGTAATGACTGGTGTAGCAGAATGACATATCTCGCTTCAATGATGATGTGGTGTCCCTAAAATGTTTCCCAATTTTGTGGGAAGTATACTGTTATGCACTAGATTCCTGAAGTACTTTCTGAGAAGAATCCCCACAGGGAAAACCTATTGCACCTTTTAAAGAAGTGCTGGTGCCAACGCTGCGAAAGAGACACATGAGGCTGTGGACATCCAATTGATTTTCAGTCAACACATCCCTCACGTAGTCTTTTATGTGTTAAATTATTTAAGCGCCGCAGCTTGAGGAAAGTGAGTTTATATCCTCCCAAGAGGAACAGGTAACTTACCGGTGTCACTGAGCGTTGCGCATCAGGTATTTCACACAGATTCAACCGTCTTAGTTAAATGGGTTTTCTGGATTGACCTTTTCACCCATGGGTTGGAAAGGTCTTAGGCAGATGCCTCAGGGCACTACACATTATCATCATAGAGAAGGACTCTCATTACCACCATGTATTAGTAAATGATCCATTCCAGCTTACCTCTCCAAGTATCATCACACAGACTTCCCCCTGCAGCGTTCTTGGTAAATGACCATATTCATTATTCATCAAGGATTAGTGTCATAATCGATTTTGTCCAAACGGTCTGCATTTCACAATGTGTTCTTAATCCTACCCCCAAGAGATGCTGAACTTTGTCACATCTAATTAGGTCGCACGAGTCAGCTACACTGAGGCAGCTTTTACAACTTCACCATTACACGCCTGATAATTGGTGAGCCATTCTTGGATTTAATCAAGCTCTCTATATATTTGCAGCATCAACACGTGGTTGGCATGACAGCAAGTTACAGCACATATGTGAAAACAAACTGCTGTCGGCTTGTTTAATGTGGAACATCAGGATTTTCAGCAGCATGCCAATTAATGAAGACACATGATCCTCATTATCAGGTTCAAAGAATTTTGAGTACTTTAATCTTCTAAAAAGCACATTGTTTTTCTTATACTTCTATTCAATTTCATTTATAGTGCCAAATCATAACAAAAGTTATCTCAGGACACTTTACAGAGTAGGTATAGACCACACTCTATGACTTATTTATGATTTACATAGACCCAAGAATTCCCCCATTGAGTACAGTGGCAACGAAAACCCTCCCTAAAACAGGCAAGAACATCAGAGAGACCCAGCTCTATGGAGGATGGACATCTGTCTGCACCGGTTGGGGAAGAAGAAAAGGAGAGAGAAAGAGAGAAAAGACAGACAGATGGACAGAGAGAGAAAAAGACAGACACAAAGACAGATAGACAGAGACACACTTCCAGAGATGCAAGCAACCACAAAAGTAACAGTAACACTATAATATTATCTATAGTCATGTGAAAATGACTTATATGTTATGGCAGTTAATATAGAAGAATAGTAAGAAACAGGCACAGGTACTTATTCCTGCTCTTTTTTAGTGCCTGTTTTTTCAAGTCCCCCTCCGACCAACTCCAAGTTAACGTGGTTGAACTGATGCAAGCCAAATGAAGTGTTTGAAGCTATCAAGCTAGTAAAGATTAATATGTTGAGAAATAATAATGCTAACAAACAAAATAATGTAAAAACAGAGCACATACTACTTGAACGGTCCTTTAGTCAAATTAAATGCATAGCAAGCCATATTATTTGGCCAATATTTGCATGAAAGATTCCTTTAAAAAAGGCACCAACACACGCGTCCAGAAACCCAGTTAACACAACAAACACAGAACACAGAGCTGAGGTGTCAGTAACAGTAGCAGAGGAGACAAGCAGCTAATGTTAACCACCTATGACAGTCACCTGCAACTCAAATCAGCCATTTCTTTATCTACTCAGAACTTTAAGCCTTAATATTATTTAAATGGTTCAACTCTCGTACAGTTGTAATGAAGGGAGAAATTAGCTATAGAGACCAAAACTATTTTTGTACCAATCTGTAAACATGTTCATTTCTGCTTTAAAGGGGACTCTATGTGGATTAACTCTGTTTTGGAGTCAGCCTCAAGTGGCCACACAAACTAATGTTTTTGGCACTTCTGTGTGGGCCTCATTTCTGCGACCCAGAGTTTTGCCATTTGTATGACTCCCATGTTTTCTGAACCAGGCAGCTCACAAAAAACTGACCAGGTTGTGTTATCTCCCAGTTTGTAGGTTGATACTGTAGGTTATCCAGATTCCAATGAAGTGACTTTCCATGATATGTCCCCTTTAAAACTGTGTGTTTTCTTGTTTGAATTATGGCCCACTTGGTGATTCAGAAAAGGTTGAATGTTCTACCTTTCAAGTCACTGAACTGTCGTATCATTTTTGTGAGGCTGCCTTGTGCGTCCCCCAGACGTCTGATGATGACCGTCTTGTTCTCCATTCCCAGCTGGAAGATGGACCTGTGGTGCATGTGACATCTGTATCTGCCAATGGATGTACTAAGCTTGTCAGCTACACGTGCCGAAACTGTCAGTCAGCCTTGCCACAAACAGCCTGGGACTACAGCTGTCATAATGATCCAACAATAGAAAAGAACAATCTGCTGATCCTCTCTCAGCCTAACTGAAGCTATTGGTGTTCTTGAAACAGTAAGCCTGTCTTTTTCAACTGATATACAGTACACCAGTTTCAGAACATTTTTACCTCATCTTTTTTACTGTTATTATAACTTGTCCTCACTGTTATGTTCCCCGAGAAGTCCAGTAACAATAAAATTAAAACAGGAAAAGAAGAATCGAGGAAACAGGTCTACTTATTATGATAATGATGTTGATGAGTATTACACATCAAACAAAACAGTATAAGTCTGCTTGTTTGCTTTTCAACTACTCTTAAACCTTTCCTTAAGGGTTGTCTGTTGTGTTTACAAGAAAATATATATTTTTTTAAATGACCTGTTTTGCTTTTTAAGCTGTTTTTCCCCCTGGACAATGTACGACAAATTTAAAATTCAAAATCAGGTCCATTCATTTTCCTAAGTTGACCTGTTGATCACAGATGTATCATACAACAGGATATTGTCAGTGTTAGATGCGTTTCCTCTTCCTGGAAATACTCTGGTTTAGGCGAGGGTAGGCACCAAGAGCATGCACGAGGCAGGACATGACACAGATTATGCCACAGTCACGTAGCCAGTTTGTAATTTTTGGTTGGTATCTTCATGTAAATCACACTACTTCTTCACCCTGGTCATTTGGATTCTGTAGTGTATGGAGGCTTAAGTCTTAGCTGTCTCCTTTAAGCTTAATTTGGCATTTACTTGAACACAAATATATTCTTGACAGTGCTGTAATAGCACTTTGCTATGTGCTGTCAAACAAAAAAGGAACTAAACATCCATAACTGCTATAATAAATTAAGAACCTCTTCTTCTCAGAACTGCTTCTGAAACCATTAACGCCCATATTTCCCTAAGATGGGACAGTTATATATTAGAAAAAATACTGGTTCAATAGGTCTATCATCTTTATTTTTCTGTTGTAGTGA
This sequence comes from Echiichthys vipera, assembly GCF_963691815.1. Lineage (NCBI taxonomy): Eukaryota > Metazoa > Chordata > Actinopteri > Perciformes > Trachinidae > Echiichthys > Echiichthys vipera. The sequence continues at coordinate 12,240,635 of NC_139825.1, read as the reverse complement.
AATGGTTTATAGTAGTTTCCCTGTAATTAAATACAACACTTAATCAATTGGTATTGTAGAGCGACATACCCCAGCTCTCTGTTCTGATTTATTGGCTACAGTCATGTATTTGGTACAAGAATATATACATCAGACCCAGAGGTGGATTGCTCAGTGACTGCTTTCTTTTCATGATCTTTTGCCATTTAGAGGCAGCTATGAAAAGGTTAGTGTGTGAGGCATTCTGGGAGGGCAGTTGGTACCGTAGTGGAACGAGCGAGTCTATGAAAAGAGCTTACAAGAATAGCCAATTATATTTTAACAAGACTGCTCTAGACTGCTGATACTTCATTGATGTCTACAGGTCTAAAGCCTCGAATTCCCTGGGAAGATTGGAAAGGTATAACGAGCCAGTTATTCAGACAAGATACATTCTGCCAGCCCCTCGTTACACACAAACACACACACACACACACACACACACTGTCACTGCTGATAAGACTTGATGACTTGTCTTGGCTTTAATTTGTATAAGATATGATTATGATCTGCTTCTCAGTGTGCTGTTGATGAAGATTAGAGAGGGAGAGTGCTGTACATAGGAACAATTAGCATTTCCAAATTATGTACCTTAAAATGTGATAGTTTGGATGTTTTTGAGACAGGGTTGTATGAGGTACTGAGGTATACATCCCATGTCAGAGTGAAAGTTAATTATGTAACAGATTATTATTTTAACTAAAACCATAATCTTTTCCTTAAACTAACCAATTAGTTGTGTTGCCTTAACTTTAGTAGTTTTTTGTTCAAATTCACAATGTTAACCATGTGTTTAAATTTGGGACTGTGAAGCGTTGACAAATAGAGACTGTGTTGCACTGGTTCAGAAACTTTAAGATTCAACATATCTGTGGTTTGCGGAAATGTACAATGCCAGTGTATGGTGACACCAATGAGAAAAGGCGACACCAACGGCAGAAGGATGAAACACGAGAAACAGCGTGAAACTGAGACCATTGTGTAAAACTAACCAAAATATTCCCTCAATAATCATATGAAGAATTCCCAAAAGACATTCTTACAAAAATACACAAACAGCTGTTTGATCGATTCTTTCTGCAGTGAAAAAAAACAGCAATATGATGGCTTGTATATTCAAATGAAGATATATTTGATAAAAACCCTTATAACTCATAAATATATTCTGTAATGATTAAAAAATACTTGCATGTTATGGAGTTTATTCTTATAAATAACACTGATGCTGTTATCGATGCATCTGCCTGGCTGACAGGAGCGCAGTTTTAATATGGTTATCATATATCACAGTGTTTAATACAGTCTTTAGTTTTATAGTCTTATTTGTTTGCTTCAGTTTGTTTTACTTTTTTTTTTTCAATGTGTTTGTTTTTAAAATTACATTACATGAATCCCCACACCTGTAGCTTTTTAGATCAATCAAATCAAATGGACAGGTATAACAAGGCAAAGTTTCACATTTAGAGCATTTAGGGACACCACATCAGCACTGATTCTGTTACACCAATCTAATTTGTCCTTGACTGTGGAATTAACATCCCCAATCAGGACGAGCGGTTTATGAGCTGCTCCGACTGCAGCACACTGTTCTCATGGTTCGTTTGGATCTCTGAGAACATTCATCATCTTTCATCATTCATCTTCAACCGTTTGTTTGCCAACTGATCCCAGCTGACATCGGGCGTGAGTCGGGGTACACCGTGGACAGCCAGTTTATCGCAGGGCACATAGAGAGGAACAGAGACAGACAACCTACAGGCAATTTTAGAGTTATCAATTAACCTAACACGGGCATGTCTTTGGACTGTGGGAGGACACTGGAGAACCCGGAGAAAACCCACACAGACACAGGGAGAACATGCAAACTCCACACAGAAGGGCCCCAGCCGGTATTTGAACCAGGAACCCTCTCTCTGTAAGGCGACAGTACTAACCACCACATCACCGTGTCGCCCTTCTCTCTCTCTCTGAGAACAGGGAAATAAAAAGGCGCAAGTTGCATCAATGTCCAGTTTCTCAAATGTAATCGGTGCTGTTGACTGCACTCGTGTTGCTATACGAGAACGGAGTGAGAATGAAAATGCTTTCCTACATCTCTTTTTCATTTCGGCAACGGTCCGACCTTCTAACCCTTCATTATTTGTGCCGTTTTGTCTTTAGTAATGCCCACACTGTGACTCCAAAAAACATGTTTGGTTTGTTTTTCGTTTTACTCTCTGTGTTTGTCATGATGTCAGTACAAATGGATATTATTTTTGCTGTTTCATTGAGTATTTATAGGCATGTATGGGCGTGACATGAAGCCGCAGAAGCTGCGCAACAGTTGATCGTGATTTATAAAGGGAAACCGGCGTAGGACATGCGTGCCTGTTTTATAAATCCCAATATTTTTATGCGCACGCACATCCTATGTTTTGTCCATCTCCACCTATGAACTGAATCCTACGCACAGTTCTATAAATGAGGCCCCAGAACTGGACCATGGCAGTTGCTTTTGGTGTCACTTATATTTAGGCAAAAAAAACTAACATTACATGACCGGTTTTAGCCTACAAAAGGTGACAGTTAGGGGTAAGCATTTAAACGACTTAGCTATGATTAGAAAAAAAGTGGTGGTTTGGCAGGACGGCCACAGGAAATTAATCCTGCTTGTCCAGGTGAAATTGCTGTATTTTTGGACCTCCACCCCAACTTCACTGTTTGAAATAAATACATGGAATACACACAGATTACAGTGCATCACCTTTCATTGTTTTATGTAGGAAAAATGCAAATGCAATCGTGTTTTAAAGGGTAAATACAAACAAAACTAACCAACAAACTAACAGATTCATGAAGCAGTAGATTAGCAACTCCTGTAAAATACTAAAGAAACCAAACACAACACGTGAGCAAAGTCTTGGCAAAGTGGCCTGAGGTGGCAGTTTTTATGTGTCTGGCAGGAGTGGCCCAGGTGCTCCCACTTACCTTAAGTGATCAGCCCTGCCAGCCAGCCTGCAACAACAAACCACCAGATACAACCAAGCTGCATTTGACTTCAAGAGATGGAATGGAGCAGTAACTACAGAAAGTTGTGTTTTTTTTTAATCTCCATGTCCCTTTTTTGATGTATGCACAGTTTTGATCTTGTTCTTTTTTTAGGATGCCTTTTTGTAGTTGTTTGTACATACTGATGATGTATACTCAGATTTTTGTTTGTTTTTGACATAAAAGCTGTCCTGATCATCATTCAACTCTATGTTTTATCCTACCAGCTGTGACTTGTACAAAGTACATACATAGGATGCTTGGTTTAGTAATGGTATAGAAACTAATTCAAAAATATTTTTGACTCAACAATCTAGTTTGTTAAATTATTGTTATTTTTGAATTAATTGGTTATTTTTCAAATTAAGGACAAGCACAAAGAACACAATTTCTTTTAAAAGTATATTTGTTAATTTCACCTCTGAATGAAAGAAAATGGTATTCTTACAGCTGACAAAATAGAGAACATTGAAAACAGTGTCACCTGAAACCTGCAATAAAAATCGAACCATGGGCTTGTTGAACAGATGCACCCCTAGCATATATCACAATAAATGTTTTCATTTACCTAAATAGTGTTATGTGGTTGTTTCATGTGGCAGGCATTACTAGTTGTAAACCAAGGAGAAATGCATGTAAAGGGCATTTAAATTAATTCAATTTTTCTCCACTGTTATTGTTCAACAAATGCAGCAAGGACTGCAATGAGGCTACGGGTTGTCTTTGCCTCATGTTACCCAAAGCAGAGTTTTAACAAGGGTGTTGTGAAGACAATGCTGTCATACTGTATGGCTCTGAGTGTGAATGCAACGTTGTCTGCATTCAGATTGTGGTCTCACTCTCCCTGCTCAATGAATAATGCAAAGCCAGCTAGTCAGGTGATAAATTCTCGAGTGTAAATCCACAAAGCACCAGTGAAGTGACTGTATTTTGACAGCACATTGTCAGATGGAGAGGGTTCATACCAATCTGCAGAGAGCTGAGACAGGAAAACACTTCAGTGTTAACACCTCTACTGAAAAGGATTGACATTCTGAAGGATAAACGATCTGGGGTGCTTTGGTTCTAATTTTGGTCTTTCTTGGAGTGATCAGATCAAAACCATAATAACATTTCAGCCACTGATAATGTTATCTCAATAAGAGAGGGAGATTGCACTGGTTGCTTTGGATCATGGTTAACCAACATCCAGTGATGGCCAATTATCTGAGAACCTGGCTTCAAACACTCAGGTGGTGATGGGTGCAAGACAGAAGACTGATAATAACAATAGCAATACATTGAACATCATCTGTCAATTAATTACATTTAAATAGTTGTTCAAAGGAATTCTCCATTAAACCTCTACTAAACATTATATTAAATTATTTCAGAGGACAGACTTGAAACTGCATTGCTTCATGTGGCTCTGTAGATTGCAGCTTCTGAATTCCTTAATATATTGTAATCACTTTACTTTACAGTGTATGGTGAAGTTGACAGAGGGGCTTTGTAAGTCCTCATTCTCCTTACCCTTTGCACGTGGGGTGTTTGAAAGCTGGAAAGTCCATTTTCCTTTGAAAAAAATCCACATCCAAAGACATTTAAAACACGCAGATATCATGTAAAGGATATGCATGACCCATTAGAATTATGCAGTTTTCTACCAACATGACAACATTATTCCATAGCACCAGCTAAGAAATGAGAACAATGGTTCTCTATATTTAAACCTTCACAACAAAGTGTATTTACCCTTCCTTTGTTGGCTACTCTAGCCTGGAATCTGCCAAACTCATGTTTCATTTGTTCTGGCAGAATCATCTGGCCCCTCTCCCATTCAGGCAGTTTCACAGCCGTTTATCTCATGTGGGGCGGGTTTAAGACGATGACTGACAGTCACTGTCCAGTCTGCACATCTGTTCAGCAGAACTTACCGGCTCATGAAACTCAGATCAAACTGTCATCTATGCAGGGTTGATGAAATATGACTTGATATTCTGTTAATGCACTGCCTTAAAAAAAGAAGCATTAAATGTTTGAAGGAACACATTTGAGTGTTCTGTTATTTGAGAAAGTTTGTAACCCAGCTGCCATGGTTTTTAATTTTTCAATTGACTTGCAATTTATTTGCACAACCTCTTTGCGTTTGGTCTGAAAAGACCTGAAGACTACCACATTGTTCCTGTTTCATGTGCTCAGTCTGGACTTCGGTTTGATTGCCAGCTTGTCGATATTGTGCATAAATGTTGCCCGTATGTTTACAAGTGTCTGCATGGATAAAGGCTATAAAGTTATAAGAAAGAGGGAGAGATATTCAGAGACAGATATCAGTGATGCACAGGTGTGTGCAAGTACATACATGTTTTGGAAGCATGTTGATGTTTTGCCTACTTCACAACAGATTCTCCTCTCTTCATGGGTCATTCCTGGAACCAGTATAACCACAAACATCGTCAATACGGACATTGATCTGCTGGTTCGATTTTGGGTTTACTCCATACCAGCACGCACTCAAGTGAATTCTAATTACCACCACGGTAACACAAGAGGTATGTTGACTGCAGCGCAACGGTAGCTCTCTCATTAAGTGCTGAAGCAGGAAAGCGGCTTTACACGCAGCCTTGTTGAAGGAGCAATTAAGTTTAGATGCAACTGCAGACTGTACTCTTTTCAAACAGTTTACATCATTAGAGCTCAAAGGTGCTCCAGTCTGCCTGTGGGAACAAACTCCCAAGTCTTCTGAGCCATCTCATATATCAAAAGGATGTTTGAATGAGCTTTGATTGCTCGCACAGTGTTGGAACAGGTGCAGGCAAAAATGAAACGTTCTGCCATGAGATTGAAATCCACCTACTTAATAATGTGCCATTAGGATATTGAGTGTCAGCTGCGTAACCTTTTTATAGCAAAACTTTAGGGTGAAACTTTTTTTCAAGTCTGTGTTGTATCAAAAGTGTTCACAGAATCTTTGTGAAGTATTTGTCAGACATTAAGGGAGTGCATAGTGTTTCATTGTCAGGCTATAAGTCAGTAAGTATATGGTTAAGTTAACATTCAGGTAAAGGGGAAAAACACTTGCGACTGTTGGGATTTTTTTAACCAATCACAATTGTTTTTTGCAGAGCTAAGCCCTGGCAGCACTAATGGTGCGACGCCTTGAAAGTCAATCATTTTATACCACATGACAATTGTAGGGGTCGGCCACCCCTAAAATCGCATTGGCAACCCCAGTAGCCACCTCAGATCTGATAGGTTGTTGGTGAAGTTCATCAACATAAGGTTGGGACAAACGCTGCTCAATCAATGATATCAGCTAATCTGCTGATACAGGACCAGTTTGTTTTTTCTACTTCTACAGTAATGGTAGGACTGTGGCTGTAAGAACTGATCTCTGGTCATCAAATGTCTCGAAAATGGCATACATGCACACGCCACCGCCGGCAGCCTCGAACCTGTCGCCGACACCCTCAGGCCAGCAATGAAAAGATAACATTTACCCTTAGAGAGTTATGGTCATTGATTTGATAAATTATATTGACTTCTCTGCTGAGTGTGTGAATACTTAATTTAGCACTTAGAAGCAGTTCAAAGTAGTTGAACTTCACATTACTAGTTTGTTATCCCGACCAGAAACCAACCAGTAGTTAGCATTAGCTTTGTTGACGTAATGGAGATACTGCCATGATTTGTTTTTTTTAAATGAAGACGGGGGGGGGGGGGGGGGGGTGTCATTGTAGTATCCCTCAATAATCGGTGCTCATGTGTTGTGTTTGGACATTGACACCTTAGCCGGTTTTATTGCCGAAATTAACACAGTCTACTGTGGGCCGAAGCCAAAAAATAAGATTTCCTCCCACACTCCTTCCTCATCACGTTTGCCTTTCATAATACTGCTGTTTGTAGGGAAGATGATTAATGCCAAACCATAAGAAATTATGTTAATTTAAAACATTTTAGTCTTACACATCTGTGTTCTCTGGCGTTCAAAGATAAAACTCAGAACCCGAAACATACATTTAACTTTTCAAATGAACACAGCCTACTGTGGGCCGTAGCCAACGGCAAAACAAAGAACCAAACTCTGTACAGACCACACTAGCCGCTCGCTAGCTTCTCATACTATCCACCCAACTCTTTTCCTCCTTCAATCACTACAGCCCCCCCTAGCTTTCAGCAATCTGCAGTTATACTCCCGCGGCTCACTCTCATGGGAAGTTGACATGCCACAGGCTTCACAACATCACAAACAATGACATGTTTACTTCACTGGCCTGTAGAAAATCTCAAAGTTTCAGTCTGAACAGTGACTTTCTGAACATTTGAACATTAACATGAACAGTTACCACAGTCTGTTATGGTATTTTAAAGAGACACCTGTAAAAACAAAGACACACCTTATTTGCACATTATGAGTGTCTGATTAGATAAAAGCAGGTGTAGATGTATATAAACTGGATGATACAGCTTTGAAAGGCTGTGAACGCAGATGAAGAATCAAAGCTAAATGGTAAGTGATGAATGATATGTGATCAGGGCATTACTCAACTGGAAATGTATCAAATGTATAGCCTATCATGAACATAATTACTAATTAAGATTTTAAAAATAATCAAGGCTTCTAGATGACTGTGTTAGGTTAAAGTGGAATAGAAAAGAGTGAATAGTATGCTAACTGCATTTTAGTGTTGTTCTATGTTGCATCAACCAGGGCTACAAACATTACAATGGATGGTAACATGATTTTTTTTTTTCAATTATGAATCATCTCTGCATTAGTTAATAACGCATTTCACATGCCATTCTTTCAGGTTTGCTTTGCCATGGCCACCCCACTCTAGCTCTGTGACCCACCTTGGCCACCCCAGTCAGTTGATATGTTCAGTTTGCAGCTTTTATACCTTTGTGTGCTTGTATTGGTAATTTCTGAGGATTCATATGTACTACTACTATGTTTAATATTAATCTTTGTTAAAGTTAGAATCTGTAAGATTTTCATCTAGTTAATCTAGTAATCGTCTTTTAAGTTCCTATTTATCAAAGAGTGAGTTAAAACAATGGTGATTGATCATATGACCCATGAATGAAAGCACTGTGGTGACATTCCCTCCCTTAATGCAAGCAGTTGGTCTGCCCAGGTGGAGCTTGTCACTGAAGCATATGCTGTGTTTCATTGTAACCTGAAATGGGGAACTCCAACTTCTGAGTGAGGCTCGCTCTAATGTGTCTGACCGCCGCAGGTCTTTACTGCTGACTCACAATGGAGGATCAACAGACAGAGAAAGAAGACTGTTCAACTTCCAGTCCAATGAAAAAGAAACAAAACACTAATCGAAATCGAAAGTGAAGAAGGGCAAAATAACATGGGTTGAAAATGCTTAAATCTTTTCCACCAATAAACATATTGCATCACAGTTACATCTTACCGTCAAAGAGGCCCCTAGAAACAAACGATTATGGATTATAACTTCAATAAGACACCAAAACATTAATTGCATTTACTGAAATTATTAATCTCATCATAGTTTACAGGAACGTTCTCAGTTGAATTTACTCAACCAAGATCATTCAGACAATCAAATATGTACCTACAGCTCCTGACAGAAATCTGAGAAGAGACACTCGCACCATCATCCTAAAATACTAAAATGTCTCACTCTCATTTCATTAAATGGCTTGCTCTCCCAGCTCCAGTTCTGTGTATATAAATATTCAGTAAGTCTAAATGAGAAACATGTTAAAGGGATACTTTACCCATTTTAATCCAGTTCTGTGTCAAGGCACTTAAAATCGGCATTAAATCGGTTCAGATGAAAGGTGTTTGGCCAGTCTCCATAGCTGAAGTCCCTGAGGAACGGAGGATCGCAGATGTGCTGAAATCTGTTCATCTGAATACAATGCCCACATTGCCATGACAAAGACCTGGATTAAAATGGGTAGATTATGTATTTAATGATAATGCCAAATATAATTCAATAAGCAGGGTATTTTATGATTCAGTGGTTGGTCTTAACTATTGGATAATACAACATTACATCTTTGCTCACTTCATTTTAGCCTGATGAACTTCTTTTAAAAATAAAAAAATGTGAAATTATCGATTATCTAATTAGTATTGGCTATGAAAAGCAGGTGCATATAGAATATTGGTATACAGGAAAACCAGATTGTGCACAGCTAATGTGTTTTACTCCTAAAATATTCCTATACCTTTAAAGTCACAGACAGACAGGGGACAGATTTTTTGATGTAATCATTTCTAACATCAACATAATATGTTAGCACCAGTCCACCTCTTTGAAACTAGAGAATATTTACAGCCAGCTCTAATATTTCATTACAACTCAAAAGACAACTTTGGCCAATTGTAGCTGAATTAAGTGGATGTTGATAATAATAAAAAATAAACTGCCTTTTGGACGGATGTGGAGCCCAGGAGCGGAGGAGGGAGGTGAGCCTGCTGAATTAAAATCAAGAGTCGGGTCTAGAGCCACGTCGCCCCCCCCCCCCCCACACACACACACACACACAACCGACAAAACCAGCTCCTATCTGCCTCTCGCTCTTGTTCCCCGCCCAACTCCTGTTCAGTTTGTCATCCTTATTTCTTAGCAGTGACTGTGGGCCTCTGTCCTGCAGTTACATTTCCCAAATCCCAAAACACTGTCCCCGTCTCTAGATTATTGTTTGATTTTTTTATCTACAAAATTATACTACTGAATGGTACTCGTTAGAATGGAGCTGAAGCCCTCTTTGGCTACAACTGAGATACAGCTGGTCAATAATCTTATTAAATAGGCATATTTACTTCCTACTTACTTGCTATGCATAGCCTACACTGAAATTTATCAGACCCTAATGCATGAAAAATATATTGGCCTACTGTCTTTTTAATTACTGAACAGATATTCTTGTAGATGACATCGAGACACGAGAACATGAACATGAATTAATAATTTAACGTGGTCATGTGACAAAACATGTAAATCCATTGTCCATGTATGCAGATATCTTTTTTTGAGGGGCTGCCACAACATCAAACAGGCAGAAATAAAAATTGTGTTGAGGTGAATAACAATCATTTAATAACGAATATAAAGGTCAGTCAAGAATTGTTAGTGTGTGCTAAGGCTGAACCTTGAGATGAAGGGAAACAGATAAATAACAGATAAACCTTGCATCCAATTTCACCTCGAAGATTCTGAATATGCAAAGAACAAAGTGATGTATTATATGCTGAAAACAAGGTTAGAGTACCTGATGTGAAGATCCTAGCTTATTGTTATGTACATTTCTAGGATACTGTGAGACATCAAAGGGTCAACAGTTTATACTGTAGGTTAAAAAAAATGTGTATAAATCTTACTTTGCCTATTTGATCAATTATTATGTACTCACATGATTCCTGCACTTCTTGGGTAGTACTTCATGGTTGACTGCACTTAGTGTAAGTTGCTTTAGATAAAAGTGTCAGCTAAAAAATGCAACGTAATTTAATAGGTCCTGTCTCCGTGTTAAGATGTGGGGTTTGAAAGTTGCAGGAACATGTACCATAAACAACCGAATAAGACATTACATGCATAACACATCTTCTTCTTCTCCAAAGCACACGGTATGTATATAAATATATATTTATATATCATCCCCTGAACATTCAGTCAGTTACATAGTGAGACAGCTTTGCATACAGAGTGGTCACGATTGTAGAGCAAGGTATGGTTAGTGGGTAGTCAACCAGACAGTTTACCGTGATAGGGTTATATTGAGCAAAATGAGGAACAGATTAGGAATGGCAGATTGTAGAACATGGACATAATTCCTGGGGCTGGAAAGTGTGATAGTGTGCAAAAACCTATGCTGACAGATGATGTCAGATAAGTACAGCCCTGAAATAATATTTCTGCAATAATGCATATAGGCATATAGACATATAGGCAGTGCAGGGATACAGATCCACAGACAGTTCTATAGGTGGTGAGGAGTTTGTGTGGGTGGGTGGGTTTATTGTAGGACTATTTATACATACAGTGGATATCAAAATTAGAGAACAAAGTATTAATTCTTGATTTATTCTGAAATACTGTTTTTTTAAAGGGTTTGTTGAAGTGCTTTGGTTATGAACACTAAATAATAATAGTATTTCATAATAAATCAAGAATTAATTCTTTGTTTTCTAATTTTGATCGCTCCTGTAAATGACAATGCCAGTTATATTTATTTTTTGTCTGAGGCGTGAATGATAGTGATCAATTTCAGATCGCTGCAAGTAATATCATTGACATTTAATTTCTTTGTGTTTACTGGTGAGTTAATCAATATTTAGATTGAAAGATTAATTATCACTAGGTTATTGCAAAAGCTTTCAACTGAAAAGGCTTGTTTCTCTTGAAACAACAGCAGCAATAGTTTTTCTGTACATATATGCAGTAGCATTTGGAGAGATTTACAGCAGGTATATTTTCTTGTGAGAAAAACACTACATATTTTAAAGCATAAAAAGACTGCAATGATTTAACAATAAATGCAAACAGTAATGGTGTGCACCCTTTAAAGCCATCAAACAGCACCCATAAACTGTGACTAACAGCATATCAAATGTTTGACACTCTTTTCACTCACTCATTCATCTTCAACCGCTTATCCGGGATCGGGTCGCGGTGGCAGCAGCTCTAGCAGGGGACCCCAAACTTCCCTTTCCCGGGCCACATTAACCAGCTCTAACTGGGGGATCCCGAGGCGTTTCCAGGCCAGTGTGGAGATATTATGTCTCCACCTAGTGGAGTCTTCCCTGATACCTCCTTCCAGCTGGACGTGCCTGGAACACCTCCCTAGGCAGGAGCAGCAGCGCTGCTCCGAGTTCCTCACGGATGGCGGAAACCCATTTCGGCCGCGTGTACCTGTGACCTTGTTCTTTAGGTCATGACCCAGCTTTCATGACCATAGGTAACGGTAGAAATTGATATTGACCGGTCATTCAATTTGCATTCCGGCTCAGCTCTCTTTTTGTCACAACGGTGCGGTAGAGCGACTGCAATACCGCCCCCACTGCTCCGATTCTCCAGCCAAACTCATGCTCCATCGTCCTCTCAATCATGAACAAGATCCCGAGGTACTTCACTTTGGGTTAGGACTCATTCCCCACCCGGAGTAAGCAATCCACCGGTTTCCTGCTGAGAGCCATGGCCTCAGATTTAGAGGTGCTAATCCTTATCCCGGCCATCTCACACTCGGCTGCGAACCGATCCAGTGAGTGCTGAAGGTCATTGGCCGAAGACGCCTTCAGGACCACGTCATCTGCAAAGAGCAGAGATGAGATCCTCACCGAACTACAACCCCTCCCCACCACTACGCCTCGATATCCTGTCCATGAAAATCATAAACAGAATTGGCGATACCCCTGGTGGAGGCCAACACCCACCGGGAACGAATCTGACTTACTGCAGAAGATCTGAACACAGCTCTTGCTTTGAGTGTATAGAGATTGGATGGCCCTCAAAAGTGACCCCCTCCCCCCATACTCCCGCAGCACCACCCACAGTATCTCCCGGGGGACCCGGTCATATGCCTTCTCCAGATCCACAAAGCACATGAAGACCGGATGGGAATACTCCTAGGCCCCCTCCAGGATCCTTGCAAGAGTGAAGAGCTGGTCAGTTGTTCCACATCCAAACCAAATCCGCATTGTTCCTCTTCAATCTGAGGTTCGACTATAGGACGAACCCTCCTTTCCAGCACCTTGGAGTAAACTTTACCAGGGAGGCTGAGTAGTGTGATACCCCTGTAATTGGCACACACTCTCTGGTCCCCCTTTTTGAACAGGGGAGCCAACAACCCGGTCTGCCACTCCCTTGGCACTGTCCCAGACTTCCACACAATTTTGAAGAGACATGTCAACCAAGATAGCCCCTCCAAACCCAAATATTCCAGCATTTCTGGACGAATCTCATCAATTCCTGGGGTTTTGCCACTGTTGGGTTGTTTTACTCCCTCAGTGACTTCTGCCAGAGATATTGACGATGATCCCCGATCAGCCTTGAGCTCTGACTCTGCAGAAGAGGGGGTGTTAGTCAGATTAAGGAGTTCCTCAAAGTTCTCTCACCAGCGTCCCGTCCTTACTGAAAAACAGCTTGGACGGTTCCCCGTTTCCCCCTCCCAAGGTGTCGAATGGTTTTCCAAAAGCACCTTAGTGCCGCCCGAAAGTCCTTCCCCATGACTTCTCCGAACTTCTCCCACACCCGCTGCTTTGCTTCTGACACCGCAGCCCTTCTGGCCTGTTGGTACCATGCAACCGTCTCTGAAGTCTTCCGGGATAACGTATACCATAAGTACTCCTTCTTCAGTCGGACAGCTTCCCTGACCATTGGTGTCCATCATGGTGTTTGAGGGTTACCACCACTTGAGGCACCTAAGACTTTGAGGCCACAGCACACCACCGAAATTTCAGCAATGGAAGCTTTGAACATTGCCATCCGGTTCAATGCCCCTAACCTCCACAGGGATGCCAGAAAAGCTCCACCGGAGGTGGTCAATGAAGATCTCTCGAACAGGGGCATCCTCTAGACGTTCCCAGTTCACCCGCACTACCCGTTTGGGCTTACCCGGTTTGTCCAGAATCTTCCCCCATCCTCTGACCCAACTCATCACCAGATGGTGATCAGTTGACAGTTCTGCCCCTCTCTTCACTCGCATGTCCAAAACATACGGCCTCAGACCAGATGATACGATCACAAAATTGATCATCGACCTTTGGTCTAGGGTGCTCTGGTACCACGTACACTTATGAGCATCCTTATGTTCAAACATGGTGTTTGTGATAGACAATCCATGACTAGCACAGAAATCCATGACTAGCATAGAAATCTAATAACAAGCGGCCGCTCGGATTTAGCTCAATCACACCTCTCCAGGTGTCGTCATCGTTGCCCATGTGGGCGCTGAACTCTCCCAGCAGAACTACGGAGTCCCCTACTGCAGCCCGATGCGGGACTCCATTCAGGGTCTCCAAGAAGGCTGAATACTCCGAAACTGCTGTTCAGTGCATATGCACAAAAACAGAGTTTTCCCCCCTACCACCCGCAGGCGTAAGGAGGCGACCCTCTCATCTACCGGGGTGAACTCCAACAACCGAGACTGTGCATGGGAGTAAGCCCCACCAGATCTAACTAGTAGCGCTCCACCTCCCGCACAAGCTCCGGCTCCTTCCCCCACAGAGAGGTGACATTCCATGTCCCCAGAACCAGCCTCTTCTGCCCGGATCTGGCCCTTCAGTTTTATTGCCATCCGTGAAGCAGCGCACCCAACCCTAGCAGTTCCTCCTGTGAGTGGTGGGCCCGCAAGACAGAGAGAGGGGAGGTGCCACATCATTTCTTTTGGGCTGTGCCCAGCTCGGCTCCTTGGCAGGCCCGACCACCAGGCCCTTGCCGGCGAGCCCTCCGTCTGGGCCTTGCTCCAGACGGGGACCCCAGGCTTCCTCCGGACAGGGTCTCTCTTCCTCTCTCTTGTATGTCCATTAAGTCTTTCTGAACCATTCTTAGTCCAGCCACTCACCTGTGACCACTCTGCCATGGGAGACCCTACCAGGAGCACCAGGCTCCAGACAATACTGCCCTCACAGGTACACACAAACCTCTCCACCACGATAAGGTGATGGTTCCCAGAAAGGAACACTCTTTTGAGTAATTAAAGGTCAAGCATATTATCGTAATAATGACCATTTATGTGTGTAATGTGCACATTAGCCGTATACGGTATGTGCTCTGACACATTACTGCTGACACAGGCAGCTCTAATACTTTCTATTTGTGACACAGTCCAATGACATTTCTGCGTTTTCTTAGTTTCAGAGTGCAGTTTCTTTATTTTAATTACAGTACAAAAGCACCCAAAAGAAAGGCATTCCTTTCAAGGTGAATTAACATTTCAGAGGGTATTCATGTTAAAGTTCTACAGCCTGCAGTTGTACCACAATGAGTATGTGATAAAATATCTGACATTAAAAAATGCCTCTAGTAAATCAGAGGTCTTTGATCCAGGCCTGCCTGCAGGGTAATAGCCTATTTACTTTTTCTTGGGCACAAGGTAGTCTTGTCCACAGGTTAATAATTTGTGGATTTGACACAGAGCTAAATCGCAGGGACCTTATGGTAACACTTAGGTTACATTGTGTATATGTTTAAATTGCTTTTTAGAGGTAGTTTATGTTAAGTAAACATGGAAGATGAATACAAGGAAACAAGAAATAGGGCAGCCAGTAAACACCTGAAAGCCTATCTGCCACTTAATGGACAAAAACTGACCAGTGAAGAGGATGCATCTCACTCCATGAACATGATCATTTCAGCGCTTGTCCGTTTAAACTGTATTGACAGAGTGGACCTTGATCTCCAACTGGAACTAAATTGCTTTTCTTTTTGTGTGCTACAGGCTACATGTGCTATGTAAATCATATACCCTGTGTTCTACTTTGAGAAAAAAAATCCAAGACCAAAAGGTCCTGCTACACAAAACAAGACTCTGATTTTGAAATGTCCACATTAGCTGTATTGCTAAAGTCTCCTTCCCATATAGCAAAAACCATATTACAAACCACAACACACCAGATATCCGCTAGTGTTTTACAGTTCATACTGAGTTTTGACATCCCTTTAATCCATCGTTTTACATTAAATTTATGGGCAATATCTCCTTCATCTTTAAGTTTAGGGCATTAGAAGGATTTTTAACATCGGTCAACTGGATTAACTAGTGCCTGCCTAGTTCCCAAACAAACATTTCAACCAGGCAGCACTAGAATCACAACTTCACGCACCATGCCTTCTGATGCTGACATATGAATTCTACATGCAAAAAAAAAAAATCTGACCTGAATGAGGACATCAAAAGGCTTTCTGACTATCTGAGGAGTAAAGAGGTAATGCTGTCCAGTTTTATGGATTTGGCCTCTGATCAGTCCCAGCAGATTGCCTCCCTGAATGCAGCAAACCACTCTACGGCTATCTGGGACCCCTCCACCTGCCCTAGGCCGTCCTCCTGCTCCACTCCCAACAATTCGCCCTCCTGGTCTGAGGTTGTAGTCCGAGGCTGCTAGAGGGACTCGGGCGGTTCCGCCGCACCTCCTCGCCTGAGCCTGTCAAACCACTGGCCCGCAGTCAGTGCTTAACTCCAGCCAATAGTGCCAAGCTCAGGTGGGGGGACTCGCTGCTCCACATCCCGGTCAGTGACCTCAGCCTCCCGACACAGGCTCCTGCACGAGGTCCTGCTCAGACACTCTGTAGGTCCCCTGGAGCCCATCGATGAGTCCCTCTCCTCCTTCCGGGACTGACAGCGCTGGCACAAACCAGCACTCACCTGTCCGACACCGTAGTGGCCAAGATTCTCCCCTACCACCATCATCATCAGAGACACCATAATCCGCCACACACTGCTTCCCAGTCCAGGTGATCCTCACCAAACTCATGGGACGTCTGAGCTCACTCGCGCTCAGAAGATCACTAAACTCTACCTTTAACTAGTTCTTATTGGTTATTTCATACCAGCTTTGGGCCCACGCATTGTGTGTGCGTATTGTGGCTCCTGCGTGTCATTCTCGTGAATGGACAGTGTCCAGTGTGCATTATATCGTCACACCGACGGAGATTTCACCAACAACTGCAGTTTCTGGACTTCATTTATATTATTCATTTGGTTTATCATCCTGTGCATCCATAAGAATGTGAGTATTAATCAAAATAAACATTTTAATAATGTGGATGTTTTTTTGCGGTAGTCTGTATCGCTATGAAACTGTAGTTTTTTTATGGCTTATCTACCGTTGTCAATGCTTGCATTGCATGTTCTCTTTGACCATGTTACTTGTGGTAAATTATGGATCGCTGTGCCATTTGCGTTTTCTGTGTGTTCTCTGTGTTTTGATATGGCATTTCTGAGCGCACATGTTACGTTTAAGGGACTGTCACACATTAGTTTGGCTAGCCCTATGTGTGCATTGTGGCTGTGGTAATGTATGTGAGCCTTGTACATTGTTGGGGCTCCCTTGTAGATGGCCTGTTTTTCTATTTGCATCTTCTGTTTATATGTGCATATGTCCATGCATAATATTAATGTCACGAATCCCCGGCCATGAGGTCTGTTTGGGTGTTTTTGTTATGTCTTGTGGTGTTTGTCACTTTCTGACAGTGCTCGGGGGCGTGTCCTTCTTTGGCTGCTCACACACCTGGCTGAGGTCACCCACACACCTGCTCCTCATCATTCCCCTGCAGTACTTAAGGAGCAGCCACACATGCAGTGAACGCCAGATCGTTGTGAAGTATTGTGTATGCTACCGCATTTTTCAGCCACTTTTCGTCGTTGCTACTGTTGGTTGTCTGTCTGCCTCAGCCTGCTGGAGCTGGCCTCTTGGAATCCGTGTCTGCAACTAACCGTGTCTCTCTGCCTCAGGAATCATTCCAGGAAGTCAGCCCGGGAGCCCAGTCCGCTTAGCCCCACCGCCTGTGAGCCAGCCACACTCTGGACCTTCCACACCTCTGGGACCCAAACCTCGCCTGCCAGCTTCTCTGTTCTTCACCACCTCATGCTTTATCTAATAAACTGTTTAAACACTGCCTTTTGTCCGATCTGCTTCTGGGTCCTCCTCAGAACCCTGACAATTAATGCTGCATCTTATTTTGTTGGCTTACTGTTTATGTTTATTATGATTGCCCTGTTGTGTACATACATCTACTGATGCTTCTGATGTGCCTGCTATCATCGGATGTTTCAAGTCTTTCAACATCATACGGCCTCCACCAGGTGACCCAGCCGGAGCTGATCAGACCCCAACTTGGTCCAGGTGGCTAGCTAGCATGGCTCTCCTGGTTTGAGCTATAGCCATCTTGAGGACCTCTCTGCCGCATCAATGAAACTGCAGATGGCTCTTCTCCTTCTGTCTCCCTCAATGCCCAAAGTACTGAAGGCTCTGGTCAAGGAATGGGCTGCAAAACCCCTGCACCCAACCTCCACTGGGAGACACCTCACCCTCCAATCAGCCTTCTGACAGTCACTGACCAGTCCTATACATATATATATATATACATAGTCCGTATATATATATATATATACATATATATATATATATACATATATATACATACATATACATATATATATATGTCTATATATACATATATATACATATATATATATATATATATATATATATTTATATATATACATATATATATATATATACATATATATATATATGTATATATATATACATATATATATATGTATATATATACATATATATATATATATATACATATATATATATATATACATATATATATACATATATATATATATATACATATATATATATATATATACGTATATATGTATATATATATGTATATATGTATATATATATATATGTATATATATGTATATATGTATGTATATATATATATATATGAATATATATATGTATATATATATATATATGTATGTATATATATATGTATATATATGTATATATGTATATATATATATATATGTATGTATATATATATGTATATATATGTATATCTGTGTCCCCAGCAGGACAGTTTTGGCTAAATTGTATCCAACTTTCTGTTTAACCTACAAATATAAATGATGGTGTAATGTTTTGAGTTCATGCAATGGTATGAACCTTTGTAACGTATATATGGTTTTGACGGACTAATGTATCTTTGTGTTTACATTTAAGAGTGATCAAATGGACGCTAACACCGGTGAATTAGCTGTTTTCTCCTCTTTGCCTTAGTCGGACACCCCGGTCTCCTGTAAAGGTGTCTCAACCCGATCCAGTAAAGGGCTGCTGCAGATGCAGGTTTTCATTCCAACCAAGAAAGAACACACCAGACTCGACTTATTCAATCAACTCAATTGTTTTTTACACAGTTGATTTGTTGGAACAGGTGTGTTTTTGCTTGGTTGGTGTGAAAACCTGCAGCCACAGCGGCCCTTTACTGAATCGGTTTGAGACACCACTGGAGCTGCTGGTCATCAAATGCTCATTAATGCTGTCAACACATTTAGGACCGTACTTCCTGTCCTTAACAATAAAAATGACATACTTTCACAGCTCCAAAATATACCGTAAAGTCTTCTTCATTTCCATCTTTAATGTAAACCACCACCTGACAAAGGCCTGCCATGCAAATCTCCCCCAACAGGTCACACCCAGGTGTGAACTCTCCAAGGGATCCCCAAACTGTCAGTCCATTGGCTGACCTGGCCTCTGGTGATGACATCACCAATGAGTCTATAAAATTGCAGGACACCTCCTGCTCATCCTCTTTTCTTGGATTCACTCAACTTAACGCTCTCAAGGCCCTACATTTAATTGGTTCTCCGTGTGAAGATTTTTATTAATTAAAGTTATTATTTTTTAGTAATCTTTCTTTATTAATTTTCTTTTTCAAATATTTAATTTGATAGTCACACTTTTGATCCAATTAACCTAGAGTACCTACACCCCAAACGTTCTTACTGATTTCTCTCATCAAAGTCACTTCCTTTTACTGATTAGATGTGTAAATGCCCATGTACAAATATGAAATTTACCTTGTAGATTATCTCTATGTAAGTTGTACTTGAACTTCAGTGGCGATCACCCAGTAAAAGCACCAGTTCTGTCACTAGCAGTGTCATTATGCTAATATCAGCCATTATAGTGTGTGACGAAGAGCACATCGTCACCAGTTTTGCACACATGGCACCACACACTTTAGACTGAGTATGATTACAGATGCACTTTAATAATTGCACAGACACTTTAAGAAGAGCAACAGCACTTTATTGGAGATTTGCACAATACATTTTAACACTGTTTTGGATTTGTAGCCATGTTGATTGATGTTTGGCGGGTCTTGATCTGGCTGATAGGTGCTGTGTAGGCCACGCAGTTTACCTAGAGCAGAGGGACATGGGGTTAAATGTGCCTATTAAGTTGTTAATTGATCAAACAAGGAGCTAAGTTAAAAATGTGTATTGTGTTGCTTAATGAGTGTGCAGTGGTTAAATCAAGAGTGTTGTGTACTCACCAGTCTTTTGTCTTCCGGGTGTAAAGGCAAAAGGCTTCCCCAGGAAACGGACGCCACTTATATAGTTCCGGGGGCAGCCAAGTGTAAATTGGTGTGGGGATGGTAAATGTGTGCATTGTATTTTAGTGGAGGTAATATGAAGTGTATTGGTTTATTTTCTCTGTCAGTGGATGTAGAGTAGGATGTATATAAGTCACAGATGATGTGGTGCAGATACAGAAATAAAAACAATGGTGGGTTAAAAATGTTTTAGGCAGGGGATCCCGGAGAATGGATTCTTCCAGGGTAATAGGTTGACACCCTATAAATAGGCGCCATTTTGGCAACCTGGGGTTCTCTTTTGTTTGGTGATCCTGATGTGCCTATACGGTTTGCCAAGGGAAATGAATAAAGAATCGCCTTGGTGACCCACCTCAAACCTTGCCTATGGATCATTTTTTGCTGTATCATCCAGCTGTTATTGTGGTCATTCTCACAAGTGGTGTCAGAAGTGGGATCCACGTTACAGTAAATGATGCCAAGGAAGGGGAAGAGCGATGGCCAGGAAGAACCAGATGAGGGGCCAAGCGGGCCAGACACCATGACAGAAGGCAAGCTGGATGAATTAGCAGGTCTGGTGAAATCACTCATGCGAGCACAAACAGAGAGAGACCACCAAAGAGAGAAAGAGTCCTCTCTTCAAGAACAGCGATGGAGACGCATGCAGTCTCAAGTCTCCCAAATGCAGCAACAAGTAAACATGAGAAGAGAAGAACAAAGAACAGAGCCGGACA
Organism: Echiichthys vipera; assembly: GCF_963691815.1. Classification (NCBI taxonomy): domain Eukaryota; kingdom Metazoa; phylum Chordata; class Actinopteri; order Perciformes; family Trachinidae; genus Echiichthys; species Echiichthys vipera. Next base: position 12,219,772 of record NC_139825.1, on the reverse strand, counting down.
CTATGGATGGGAGTCAGCACCCACAAATAGATGACGAAAATGGTGATTTTGATGACCCAGATGAAATGATGAGCCAGGCAAGTTGGGTTGTCAGACAGAGGGAACCCAAACTACTTCCATTATCTCCAGATGATGACATTGAGCATTTCTTAACAACGTTTGAGAGGATGGCCCAGGTTTGTCACTGGCCTAAAGATGGATGGGCTGTGCGTCTGGTCCCTCTGCTCACTGGCAAAGCACGCAGTGCTTATGTTCTGATGGACATGAAAGAATCTGAAAGATATTAAAAAGTTAAAGCAGCAATTCTGGCAAAATATGAAATTACACGGGATACTTACCGAAGAAGATTCCGGTCCCTCAAGATTGAGTCTGGTGAAACTCCAAGAGAGCTGTATGTGCGTCTAAAAGACCTTTTTTGCCAATGGGTTAAGCCAGAGAAATCAACAGTTAAAGAATTAGTAGAGACTATGATACTTGAACAGTTCCTCAGGATGGTCCATCCAGAGCTGGAGATCTGGATCAGAGAGCATGACCCCAAGACAGCAGAGGAAGCTGCACGACTGGCCGGCGTCTTCACATCAGCCAGAAAAGGAAGCCGAGCTGCCACCTTTGGCTGGGAGAACCACCGGGACCATTCGAGTAAGTCCTCTGGGGGTGAACAGGGGTTTGGTCAGCCACAAGGTAGAGGGTTTTCAAGTGATAGGCAGTTTACTCCCCAGGCCACAAGCTATGCTAAAAAGTCCCCCCCCCCGAGCCTTGAAAAATGATGTCAGGTGTTACCACTGTAATGGTTTAGGGCACACAAAACCATTTTGTCCAGTCTTGAGCCACACTAAATCATCTTTCCTTTGTTCTGCCCCGAGACCAGCCACAGTGGGTACAGTGAGGGATGCAGGCCGTACAGCCCCAGTTCTGGTCAATGGAAAGCGTGAAATGGCATTACTTGACTCTGCATGTTTTCAGACTGTAGTTTTGTCAGGTTTGGTCCCCAGAGATAAATGGAGTGAAGACAGATCACGTATAAGCTGTATTCATGGAGATGAGCATGTTTATCCTACAGCTGAAGTTTATCTGACTGTGGCGGGACAGACTTTTCTGTTGTCTGTGGCATTAGCGCCAACATTGCCATATGCTGTAATTTTAGGCAATGATGTACCCACACTCTATGACCTTATGACCCAGCCAATATGCAAACTTGACAGGAGCAGTGATGAAGGTCAGAGTTCAGTAGCCGATTTCAGTGGGCCACTGAGTGATTCAGTCACGTTGCCTGTAAAACAATGCAATGTCACCACCAGAGCACAGAGTGCAGAGGGAGTCCTCAGAGAGCTGCCTTTCTTTGGGGTAGACTGGGAAGCAGGGCCAGTGAAACCTCACAAGTCAAGAGCACAGAGAAGGCAGGAGAAGCTAAAAGGTTCACTTAGACAAGGAGCACAAAGCCCTCCTAAACCACCAGAACTGCTTGATTTTGAATTTCCCCCAGATCTGAGCTCACTGCAAAATCAAGATGTGACACTGAAGCACTGGTTTGAAAGGGTGACAGATGTAGAGGGTGTTCAGCAAAATAACCCAAGCTGTTTAGATGATGCCACCTACATGGTGAAGGAGGGTCTTCTCTATCAGAAAAAGGGAAAAACTGAGACTTTAGCGCTGCCACAACAGTTTAGACAGAGAGTTATGGAGATGGGTCATTCAATTCCATGGGCAGGCCACATGGCTTTCCAGAAAACTCTACACAGGATTGCAAGCCGCTTTGTTTGGCCAGGGATGTACACTCAAGTCTCTCATTTCTGTGCTTCATGTGAAACCTGCCAACTAACCTCTGCTAAAGGAGTCGTACGTGCCCAATTACAGTCTTTACCCATCATTGATACACCCTTTGAGAGGATAGGCATGGACATTGTAGGCCCAATAGAGAAAAGTTCCTCAGGCCACCGTTACATTTTGGTTATCTGCGACTATGCCACACGGTACCCTGAAGCCTTCCCCCTCAGATCTTTCAAAGCTCGACAAGTAGCAGATTGCCTTGTGCAACTTTTTTCTAGAGTGGGCATACCCAAGGAGATTTTAACAGACTGTGGGACTAATTTTTTGTCCAAACTGTTGCAGCAGGTTTATCAAGTGTTAGGAGTAAAGGGCATTAAGACCACCCCTTACCACCCCCAGACGGATGGACTGGTGGAGCGCTATAACCAGACACTGAAAAACATGCTGCGCAAGTTTGTATCCCACACAGGCTCTGATTGGGATCGCTGGCTGCCATACCTTGTGTTTGCCTACAGAGAGGTCCCACAGGCATCTACAGGTTTCTCTCCGTTTGAACTGTTGTATGGGCGCCAGGTGAGAGGACCACTGGACCTGCTGAAAGACTACTGGGAGAGTTCGAAGCCAGAAGGAGAAAATGTGGTGGCATATGTGGTAAAAATGAGGGAGAGACTGGGGGAGATGACGGCGCTTGCACATGAACATATGGAGTCAACGAAACCAGAAGGTGTGGTATGATCAAAAGGCCAGAGAGCGGGTCTTTCACCCAGGTCAAAAAGTGCTGTTACTGCTGCCAACCAGTGAAAGCAAGTTACTGACTAAATGGCATGGGCCATATGAAATCAGCAAACGCGTGGGTAAGGTCACATATGAACTTTTTATGCAAAACAGGTATAAAAAATATCAGACTTTTCATGTTAACCTGCTTAAGGAGTCCCAGGTGCGTCCAGAGCCTGTGCACCAGCAGCTTTTGGTCCGTGCGGTACAGGAGGAGGATACTGTTGACAAGTTCTTCCCAGCTACTGCCATAACAGCCGAGGGCCCAGAAGTGGACCTGTCACATCTGTCCCTCACCCGGCAGGCAGAGGTGAAGCCCCTGCTTGACCCAGAGCTCTTCAGAGAGACACCAGGTTTCACCTCACTGGTGCAACAAAGGATTCGGCTGAAGGGAGAGGCCCCAGTGTGTCAGAATGCTATAGGATTCCTGAGCGGTTGATTCCTCTGCTGCAGAAGGAAATTAAGATGATGTTGGAGCTGGGAATAATAGAGATTTCCTGCAGTGAGTGGTGCGGTCCCATTGTGTTGGTCCCAAAGAAGGATGGTACACTCCGATTTTGTATTGATTTCAGATACCTGAATACAGTGTCTAACTTTGACCCATACCCAATGCCTCGGATTGATGATCTGTTGGAGCGAGTTGGAAGAGCTCGGTACATCACCACACTGGACCTCAGCAAGGACTACTGGCAGGTCGCCTTGGCACCAGATGCCAAGGAGATGACGGCTTTCAGAACACCATTCGGTATGTATCAGTTTAAGGTCATGCCATTTGGTCTCCAGGGGGCGCCAGCCACATTTCAAAGACTAATGGACCATGTTTTGAGGGATTTGTCTGACTGTGTGGCTGCATATTTGGATGATGTAGTTATTTTCAGCCAATCATGGGAGGAGCATATGGTTCATCTGCAGCAGGTGCTGCAGAAAATAGGGGCAGCCGGCCTCACCATTAACCCTCACAAGTGTAATGTTGCCCAAAGAGAAGTGGAGTACTTGGGTTACGTCATTGGTTTTGGACAAATTAGACCACAGCTGGGGAAAATGGAGGCCATCCAATCCTTTCCTGTTCCCACTACCAAAAAGAGGTTGAGGGGATTCCTTGGTCTGGTGGGCTGGTATCGTAAGTTTGTGCCTCATTTTGCAGATAAAGCTGTTGTGTTGACTGATCTAACCAAAGCCTCTGCTCCAAACAAGATTCAATGGATTGATGAATGTGACAGAGCTTTCAGGGACCTCAAGGAATCCATCTGCACTCACCCAGTCCTACACAGTCCTGATTTTGGGAAGCCTTTCATCATGCAGACGGACGCTTCCGGAGTGGGCCTGGGAGCAGCGTTGCTGCAGGAGGTGGAAGGAGAGAGGACACCCGTGGTGTTTCTAAGTCGGAAGCTGCTGGACAGAGAGACAAGGTACTCTACAGTAGAAAAGGAGTGCTTAGCGATGAAGTGGGCCATCGACACCCTCATTATCTGCTGGGACGGCACTTCCTCCTGGAAACTGATCATCGGGCTCTACAGTGGCTGCATCGCATGAGGGATGCCAACATGCGCATCGCTGGATGGTATCTGGCCCTGCAGCCCTATGACTTCACGGTGCACTACAGGTCGGGGAAGTCAAATGTGGTGGCGGACTGTTTGTCCAGAGTGTCAGAGGAATGAGGTACTGTTCTCTTTGGGGAGAGGGAGGAGGAAATGTGACGAAGAGCACATCGTCACCAGTTTTGCACACATGGCACCACACACTTTAGACTGAGTATGATTACAGATGCTCTTTAATAATTGCACAGACACTTTAAGAAGAGCAACAGCACTTTATTGGAGATTTGCACAATACATTTTAACACTGTTTTGGATTTGTAGCCATGTTGATTGATGTTTGGCGGGTCTTGATCTGGCTGATAGGTGCTGTGTAGGCCACATAGTTTACCTAGAGCAGAGGGACATGGGGTTAAATGTGCCTATTAAGTTGTTAATTGATCAAACAAGGAGCTAAGTTAAAAATGTGTATTGTGTTGCTTAATGAGTGTGCAGTGGTTAAATCAAGAGTGTTGTGTACTCACCAGTCTTTTGTCTTCCGGGTGTGCAGGCAAAAGGCTTCCCCAGGAAACGGACGCCACTTATATAGTTCCGGGGGCAGCCAAGTGTAAATTGGTGTGGGGATGGTAAATGTGTGCATTGTATTTTAGTGGAGGTAATATGAAGTGTATTGGTGTATTTTCTCTGTCAGTGGATGTAGAGTAGGATGTATATAAGTCACAGATGATGTGGTGCAGATACAGAAATAAAAACAATGGTGGGTTAAAAATGTTTTAGGCAGGGGATCCCGGAGAATGGATTCTTCCAGGGTAATAGGTTGACACCCTATAAATAGGCGCCATTTTGGCAACCTGGGGTTCTCTTTTGTTTGGTGATCCTGATGTGCCCATACGGTTTGCCAAGGGAAATGAATAAAGAATCGCCTTGGTGACTCACCTCAAACCTTGCCTATGGATCATTTTTTGCTGTATCATCCAGCTGTTATTGTGGTCATTCTCACATAGTGTTGTCAACCTGTTCGCATGTACAATAGCAAATTAATTGAAATATTAAACCATTTGTATTGCCCAATATATGCTAAATCACATCATTTTAAAATATTGATTTAAAAACTCCAGTAAATCCAATATAATGACTCTTGATGTCTTTTATGTAGCCTCTGAGCAGCAGATAAGCCAGTCCACTGCTGAAAAGGATGATGAGGAGGCCATGACTGCACAATGAAAAAGGTAGAGAGGAGAACATAACAGAGTAAACAATATGAAGTTATTAATTTTATGTAAGATTAGATAACACCCAGCAGAAGTGTTGATAGATTCTATATGATATTCAAGTATTCAGAATTAAGTTAACATTTGGCTATAAATTCAGAGGTATGCTAGACTATATTGTGCTGCATAAATGGGGTCATGACATCACAGTGTCTATGCCCTTCTGCCTTTTCATTGCCATGCAATACAAATGAGTCAGATGCTGAGAGAGGAGATGATGAGACCAAGTATAAACCAAAACAACTGGGCAATATGCCTCATCAACTTTTTATTTCAAATGTTTTATTTAAATTTTAAGCCAGCATATCGTTTTAAGCGAAATGGGCTATTGTTTGTTTTTGTAACTTCAATACATTTCAAACATGTGGTGAATAAAAACTACATGATAGTAAGAGCTGAACTGTTGCCTCAATTCAATTTCAAATTTCAACCATTAAAAAACTGGGCCGGAAACTCTGGGGCTGAAAAGTGGTCCCACTCCAGCCCTGCCTCTGACATTGACTTGGGTTATGCTCCATTCATGTCTGATGGTTTTGTACTGCTAACTGGGAGTGATAAGAAAGTTCCAGTCAAAATATTGAGGGACTCAGGAACATTGCACCCTTTTTTTGAGGGAGACTTTTTCTTCAACTTCAGACACAGGGAGCTGTGTTCCTGTTAGAGGGATGGGTAAGCAAACCATTTTTGTGCCTGTGCATAAAATGTTCTTGTCCTGTAAGCCTGTGAATGTTCTCATTTGTCCAGGTCATCGTTATCCCCAAAGCAATTTCAGTCAAAAGCAACTGAACTTGGTTATTAGTCTAGGAAGACGTTTCACCTCTCATCCAAGAGGCTTCATCAGTTCATGTACGCATCTGACCAGGCTGGGACTGGTCCTGTGTTTTGGTACAGGGGGAGGCTGAGGTTGGTGTTCGCCCTGAACTGCCAGTTGAAGGAGTTGACATTCTGGATAATTACCTGGCAGGGGGTCGGGTATGGCAAGATATTGTAAGACCAGATAGTCTACAAATTCTTGATGTGTCAACGCAATCAAATAAGACAAGTGTTACATTTCTCGAACCTCCAGAGGTCCCTGAACCAGAGCAGACAGGTTCTGCAGCCTGTGCTCTGGAACCGCTCAGTGAATTGGAGCCAATAGTGTCTACAGTCTGTGCTGTGACTCGTGCAAGGACTGCTGCTCTGGCTGATGGTGAGGCAGTTTTGGAAAAGCCTGATGTGAAAAGGTTTACATTGTCACTGCCAACTGATCTCTGTGTTTCTCATTAAGAACTGGTGAAAGAACAAGGAGAGGACCAGTCTCTGAAGAACATGTATGACCTAGGACCGTACTCAGGTAGAAAAAGTGAAGCAGGGTTATTTCCTCCTCCTTTTAGGATGGGGGCTCCTCATGGTGAGCATGCTCTTGTGCAAATCGTATTGCCTTCAAAATTTAGGACGTCAGTAATTCAGACAGCACATGGAAATGTTGCAGGACATATGGGTGTAAAGAAAACCTACAATTGTGTGCTTTAGCATTTTTTTCTGGCCGTGTATAAAACGTGATGTTTCTGCATACATAAAGACTTGTCATACTTGCCAGATTACAAACAAACCCAATCAGACCATAAAACCTGCTCCTTTGTATCCAATACCTGCAGTGAGTCCACTGTTTGAGCACCTGATTGATGACTGTGTAGGTCCTCTACCCAGGTCTAAGTCAGTTGTTCTTATTTGTTAACGGTAATGTGTCAGACAACTAGATATCCGGCTGCTTATTCCCTACGCAACATATCTGCCAAATCTGTAGTCAGGGCTATGAGCCAGTTCATATCTGTGTTTGGAATTCCCAAAATAATACAGAGTGATCAAGGGTCAAACTTTACATCTCGGTTGTTTCGCAGATCCTTGAACAACTTCATGTAAAACATAACAAGGCTTCAGCTTACCACCCCCAGAGTCAAGGTGCACTTTAACGCTTTCATCAGCATTTAAAATTGCTGCGGGCTTACTGAGCTGAAAACAGATTGGGAGGAGGGTTCGCTGTGGCTCTTGTTGGCAGCTAGAGATGTTGTACAAGAAAGCACAGGATTCAGTCCTAACAAGCTTGTTTTTGCCCACACCGTTCGTGGTCCCTTGTCAGTAGTGCAAGATCAGTGGATGTCAACTAATTCTCCACAGAACTTGAAAACTTATGTTAACGGTTTAAGGCAGAGACTCTATGAGGCTGGGGAACTGGTAAAACAAAATTTTAGTTTCTCAGAAAAAAATTTAAGAGATTGTTTGACCGTAACGTAAAACGACGGAAATTCAGTGCCGGTGATCAGGTGTTGGTTTTACAGCCACTCGTTGAATCTCCTTTTCAGGCGAAATTCTTTGGTCCATGTCTTGTAATCCGTCAGGTTTCAGGGCAAAATTACGTGATTGAAATGCCAAATAAGAGAAAGTCGATAAAACTATGTCACATTAATTTGCTCAAGCCTTACCATGTGCGTGCCCCTACAGATGAGGCTGCCCAAAGTTTTTTTAGGTATATACTGACCACTTTTTTGCATGAATGGAACAAACCTCCCCTTGCCCCACAACCTTACCCAAATAGGTCACTGTAGCTTTTGCAAATTCACATTTTGACAAATTGATAGTCAGTTGGGCCCACACTAGCCTGTTGAATAGAGCCCTCACTCTTTTAAGGTTTTCTTCCCACGAGGCACTTTAAATTACCACATTATCCAAATAAACTGTGCATCCCTCCAGCCCACATACAACTTTGTTTATAAGCCTCTGAAATGTGGCTGGAGTATAACGCACTCTAAATTGGCATGACCATGTAAGAGTAGAGACCTGATGGTGTTATAGAAGCACAAATTTTTCTGGCTCTTTTAGAAACGGCAACTTGCCAATAACCCTTGAGAAGATCAAACTTACTAACATATTTGGCTGCCCCAACCTGATTAAAACAATCTTCTATCCTGGGGAGAGGGAAGGAATCAAGTTTCGTTACTGCATTAACCTTTTGAAAATCAGTGCATGGTCTATAGGTGGAATCAGGCTTGCTCAACAAGAGACAAGGAGAGGCCCAGCTAGATAAGGGGGGTTTGGAATTACCATTGCCCAACATGTATGACACTTCTGAGTCTAATATTTTCCGCTTTTTTGCTCTTGCAAAGGTAAAAACATTATTTGGAGATTTGGATGATCATAAATGTAAACAGCTGGTTGAGCTTATTCGAAGTTACCTAGGTCTGTTTTCTGATACTCCTACTCAAACTCATTTAACTGAACATGATGTAGATGTGGGAGATGCTAAGCCAATCACTCAACGGTTCTATCTGGTTTCCCCATAAAAGCGGAAAATATTAGAATATACTTTGATATATACTGAATATTAGGTATATACTGATCACAATCCGTTAACATATCTGCGTTCGCTTCAAAAGCCAAATTAAAGATTGATGCGATGGGCCTTGTTTTGCAACCCTATCATTTGGACATACGTCACATTAAGTGCAAAGAAAATGTAGTATGCGGTGCGCCTTTGACCTAAGATTTGCCTTTGCCTCTTCTGTATTTCTTCTGTCCCAGTTTTTCTTTACTCTTAAAAGTGCTTCTCTTGAATCCAGGTTGCTGAGTCATGCGAATTGAGAGAGAGAGAGAGAGAAAGTATTGGGAGGTGATGGGTTTAAATCCTTGTCCTGATAAAGGGTTGTTAATGTAGTAGTGAGTTAATCTTATTGGTTGTTTGTAAATTATGAATTAGATAATTGTTTGATGAATAAATTGAATATTGATGTTTAATGTTTTTCATTTTAGGGTCTGAGGCAAGGTCCTTGCTCTTGAGGGGGATGTGACAGCTCGTTGGCCTCTGACCTAATTTTCATTAAACTTTGGCAACAACCTTAAATTACTGGCAACATCAAAACGTGAACTAGTGGTTTCCACATTTAAAGCAGATATTTTACCCTTCTTGATTAATGTCAATTTGTGCAGTTCCAAATCCAATTTCATTTGTTCCTTTTTATATTTCATTTTTCCAATTCCTTTTCATGATCCAATTTCAAAAGCAGCAATTCTTTGTGCTGTTCAAATGTTAACACAGTCATAGAAGTACTTACACCCCTCACCTCCCCCATCCATCAGCACACCACCGTCTTGCAGGTTGACCTTGATAATACTCTTCAGGTTTTCCTTTGGGCTAAACTGCTCCTTGGTGCATTGCTCCATCAACTCTTCAGAGGGGGACTGAATAATGTCTCCCACAATGTTAGCCATAATTACTAACCAAATCTAGCAACCTAGATAAGCAAACTAAGGTAACTTCTACTAAACATTATATTAAGCAACAAGTGGTCAAAACCCCAAAACTGGAGTCTCCCCATACTAAACTGACTAGTAAAATTAACTAGCTAACCAAACTCATTGGAAAGCAACTGCATAAAACAGAGACTCACCAAAAACCCATGGACGTGATCCCCAGACAATTGCTCTAACTACCTTCCCCGCCACACTAGAAAAACACCCCCCGCAACAAACTCTCTAACCGAGCCTGCTGCTATGCCTAATAGAGGAGAACACCAGTCCAAATAATATCACAAACAGTTTATCACTAGCTGCTTACCTCAAAACAATGAGCCCATACATTTGGATTAGGTTTAAACTCCCCCAGCCAACAAAGCACTACGATCATGTGTGATACACCACCCCAAAGGTAGCACAAAACCCTACCACTATACTAAAAAATCTGTTTTACGAGCCCCCATTTTGTCACGACCTGGCTCAAGGGCATGGCAAAATATGGAGACCACGCATGACTTTTAAAGTAGTAAAAATTAACACAACTTTATTTAAATAAACTAAATTAACCTGTGTGTGCGTGTGTGTGACAAAATGCTAAATGACAAAAGCTCAAACAAACTTGCAACTGAAGTAGGAGAGAGCGAGCGAATGCTCAGACACCCATTTATGTAGGTGAGCACCCACACACACACTCAGGTCTTAGCCATCTCTCCTGATGAGCCACTACTCAGATCCCAGGCGACCAAATGAAAATTAGGTCAGAGGCCAAGGAGCTGTCACACAGGTCACCCCACCTAACTCTGCCAGTGAAAATTTAATCTAATTTAGTGTCACACCGCCAGTTGCTGAGACTGTCATTGAAGCTATTTCACATGGAAATGTTGAAATAAAAACTCATATGCCAAATTATCTACTCAGAACCTGAGGTGCAACGTGTCATTGTTGAGCACATCATTAAAAGCAGTGAAGTCTCAGCATCTCAGTCTTACAAACTAAAGCATTTCTCAGGAAGAGTTTCCCACCCAACGTTCGAAGTTGACTATGATGCTCGGCGCAGCAGTGTTGAATTCTGCTTAAATGATCCCATGATTTCAGATACTCAGGCCGTAAGGAAAATTGTTGAAAGTCTCTCGCCTCCAGCAGCGAACATTATTAAATCACCCCCATAGCTTGGCTCAATCTTCTTGACTCAGCCTATGCCACAGTGGAAGCTCGCTTCTTGAACACAAATCCGAATGTTGGTGAGAAAGCTTCAGACTTCTTGCAAAGACTACACTCTGCCTTGAACGCAGTCATAATTAGAGAAGGGATTCCTCCGGGTGATGCTAATAAACAGCTTCTCAGGCAGTTTTGTCGTGGCTGCTGGGATAGCTCACTGATAACCAGTCTACAGCTTGAACAACGCAGAAGTGAGCCTCCATCTGTTGGAGAGTTCCTTCTTTTGCTACGTACTGAAGAGGATAAGCAGGCAAGTAGAGCAACAAGGATGAAAAAACACCTTGGGATCACTAAAACAAGAGCTCTCTCACAGTTACACACCACATAAATGCCATGTAGGGACAACTTTGACCCAGTCTCAGATAATACTTACCTTGCTGTTACTAATGACAAATACAAAAAATGAACCAAAAATACAAGAAGTCCAACAGATCCCAGCGAGGGTGCCCAGACCCAAGCCGTAGTACTGTTTCAGATTCAGGGAGGATGGTCGCATTGCCTCCAGCTGCAATAATGACCCAAACCCACCATTGGTAAATGCAAAGAGGAACATCCTCAAAGAAAAACAGTGTGTGTGGAAAAGCCACCACAATATCCCTGATCCCCCTGATTTAAACTAGAACCCATAATGTTCCCAAAAGACTAAGACCTTGAAGTTGAACCTGAAATAGCCACCTTAGCACTAATTGTGCTCTTTGCTCAAATTACAATACCCTTTGCTGATTGGCAGAAACACTCTTGACCCATTATATGAGCGGTTGTTTGAGACATCCTTGCCTCACTGGAAGTCCCTTCCTTATGGATATCAACAGGTGCGAAAAACACTTGAAATTAGGAAAAAGCAAGCTGATAGAGGCATGGTTGGCTGGGTGAAGATCAAGGGACAAACTCGGAAAGTTCTTCCAGCCAACCAGAAAGTGCTGCTTGAAGAGTTTGTGCATGCTAATGGAGTCAAGTCAGAACAGAAGTTACTTCTTGAGCAACCAGCTAGCTCATCTTTGCCGAGTGGTGTTTTTGTACATTGCTGTTTGATTTCATTGCCAAAACATGGTCCCTACAAAATTCCAGTGTTACTCAGAAATGAGACAAATCATGACATCACTCTGCCCACCATCTGTGTAATTGCTGAGTTAGTTGCCCCAGAATGGGTAATTCAAAACCCTGTGCCAGAGAAAAGTGATACTTAAGTCTCTGCTAGTTGCTCCACTCAACAGCAGACAACAGACACGAATCAGAGTCTCCATTTCCGTCACCCATTGTGGTGGTACAAAAAAAGAATGGTGATGTGAGATTATGTGTAGATTATCGAAAGCTTAATCTACAGACAATCAAATCCCAACATTGAGGAGTCCTTTTTTAGCTCTGACTGGGTCACAAGGGTTTTCTGTTATGGATCTCAAGTTGGGGTATTATCAAATTGAGATGAACGAAGCAGACAAACCAAAGACAGCTTTTGTGTTGCCCTTTGGATTCTATGAATTTAACCCTATGCCCCACAACTATTCAAAAGTAGGACTATTCAAAAGTAGTTAAACCTCTCACCTCTTTCACAGCTGGCTACCCACCTTGACGGAAGGGTTGTAAATTCAGTCCAGATGACAGTAAATACCTAAACCCGAAGGAACACTTTAGGGAATGCTGGAGTTATGCATGTCAGCAGGCCTTTGAAGGCATAATTGAGAAACTTACCTCCCCCGTGCTGGGATATGCAGTTCCAACATTACCGTATATCCTATCCTATCCTACATACATACGCCAGCAACACTGGTCTTGGAGCTGCCCTGTATTAGGAACAGAACGGAAAGAGCTGTGTTATTGCCTTTGCAAGTCGAGGGTTGACCCATAGTGAGTCCAGATATCCAGGGCACAAACTAGAATTTTTGGCCCTTAAATGGGCCACAAGAGACAAATTCCATGACTATCTGTATGGTAACACATTTACTGTTATCACAGATAACAATCCTTTAACTTACCTTCTCACCACAGCAAAGCTTGATGCCGTGAGTTACCGCTGGCTAGCAGCATTGTCCACATACACTTTTGACAACAGATACAGGGCCGCAAGCAAAATCTTGATGCAGATGGTCTATCCAGAAGGCCTCATGAAGTGCTTGAGGATGACATGGGTTTCCAAAAGGACTGCCAGTGCACTGAGTGTAATTTTTTAAGTGTGTCAAGCCCCAGCTCTTTCTTGCAGACACAGTTGCTGCAACCTGTCAAAAACATAATGTTTTAACATACAAATATGCTTCTTCATTTGGGTTGATACAGTCTCTTGCCATGTCTCCTGCTACTATCCCTGCCATGTTTGAAGAGGAAGATCTGAAAAATGGTCTTGTGACAATACCAAAAACAGTCAACCTGACCTCCCACTGATGTAGAAAAATGGCCTTGTCATTAGCCAAGTCATTAGCTTGTTAGAAGCAGGAGCTAATCTGCCTGACAATTTCAAAGCTGACTCCCCTGAACTACATTTGATGCTGAAGGAATGGAAGCGCCTTGAGCTTCAAAGTGGTCTTCTCTTCCACAGCGCCTGTCTGGAGCAGAGACAATAATGCAGTTTGTTCTCCCTAAGGCTCTCAGGTCAACTGTGTTGCAAAACCTTCATGATGATATGGGCCATCTAGGGATTGAAAGGGCAGTTGAACTTGTCAGATCTCGCTTCTATTGGCCTTAGATGGCTCCCGCCGTTGACAGTTAAGTAAAAGCTTGTTAGAGATGTGTTCGCAAAAAAGCACCACCTGACGAAGCTGCCCCACATGTTAACATCCAGTTCAAAAAGGCCAATGGAGGTTGTTGGCATGGACTTCCTCTAATTAGAGCCTGATAACAAGAACACAAAGGATATTTTAGTGATCACAGATCATTTCACTAAGTATGCTGTGGCTATCCCCACAAGGAACCAAAAGGCCACCATTGTAGCGAAGTGCCTATGGGAACATTTCCTAGTCCATTACGGTTTTCCAGAGTGACTCCACAGCAACCAGGGGAGAGATTTCGAGTCTCATACCATCAGAGAACTGTGCTTCCTTCTAGGTATAAGGAAAGTAAGAACCAGTCCGTATCATCCCAGAGGTAACCCTGTGGAGTGCTACAACCGAACCTTACTGAGCATGTTTGGTACACTGAAAAAACCCATTGGCTTGACTATGTTAAGCCACTCGACCATGCTTATAACTGAATAAAAACTTATGTCACAGGCTTCTCCCCATACAAATTAATGTTTGGGAGGCAACCTCATCTGCCCATAGACATTGCTTTTGGACAACCAGTCACCAGTGGCGGGCCGTGCATTTCAGACCTGCGTCTGCAGCGATGCCCTACCAGACTTAATCCACCTCTTAAAACCATAATTATGATGCCATGGCTCTACACATAATGCATTTAGACCAAAACACAGTACAACTGGGCGTTGCATCACCTTAACATATAGTCAAGTACAACAGAGTTATATTACTCTACTGAGTTTTATTCACTCCACCAACAGTATGAGCTAACAAGTTTCTTCACAAAACAGCGCAGAGCGCACTGTCAAATCAATTTAATCAACCAATCAATCAAGTCGCAGCCAAAGCAGCGTCACAGAAACATTTGTTAATATATATTTTTAACAATAATGTTAGTTTAACAAAATAAAGAAAGCTGCAAAAGTCACCAACGAAAATACAAAAATAACTCAACTATAAGCTATACTGCCGCGTTCATTTGCTCCATTTATTCCACGCCCCATTATATATCACCAGTGTTGTTTTTGGCGGCCTGTTTTACTTTTAGTCTAGTCTAGTTTTAGTCGACTAAAAGTCTGAGCATTTTAGTCTAGTTTTAGTTGACTAAAAGTCTGAGCATTTTAGTCTAGTTTTAGTCGACTAAAAGTCTGAGCATTTTAGTCTAGTTTTAGTCGACTAAAAGTCTGAGCATTTTAGTCTAGTTTTAGTCAAAGAAAATTGTATATTAGTCTCTTTTTAGTAATGCAATTATATTTAATCAATATGATAAAAGTACCTAGTAGTATTGACAAAACCAACATTTCCTTTGAGCCAAACCCATGCAGATATCTTTAGTATACATGAATGTACAGGTCTAGAATAAGTAATCCAATTTATGTTGATGCCAAATTCAGTTCAGTGTTATTTGCTCTGTGAAATACAAAACTAGTGAAAGTATTTGGCCAACAAGGGGAAGTTTAGTGCACTTATAGAGTGAGTCAGATAGAAACTAAACACACACACACACACACGTTAGTCACACACACACACACACACACACACGTTAGTCACACACACACACGCACGCTAGTCTCACACACAGACACACACACACGCTAGTCTCACAGACAGACACAGACACACACACACGCTAGTCTCACACACAGACACACACACACACACACACACACGCTAGTCTCACACACAGACACACACACACACACACAAACACACTTGTTCGCAGCTCCAGTGGCTAACGTCTAAAGCTAGCGTTAAAACCCGACACATTAACCGTAGCCTCATGTCGCATGAGCTTTCTAAAACAGAAAGTGTTGTTATGTTATGTCTTGACTCACCTAAATGTCATTATGGGATGCCCTGAGGTGTCTCTTAAGATCCGTGGTGTTTTTTCCTGTGATTTTGTGGTCGCATTTCTCCAAACACGAGCACCGGCTGGTGTCAGACTTTGTTCTCATGTTTCTTTAGTTGTCGTTAACGCTAACACTAACGTTAACGCCACAGCAGCGGCATCTTCAGAAACTAAATAATGCACGTGTGGGGATTGAGGAATTGACGTCGCCCAGACGCGAGACTGGGAGAAAACTTCAAAATAATAATAATAATAATAACGTGACTTAACGAGACGAAACAACGTTATTTCGTCTCGTTTTCGTCAACGAAAATGAAGAGACATTTCGTCTCGTTTTTATTCGTCAACGAAATTGCATTATATATTTCGTCTTAGTCATCGCCACATGCCCAGCATTTTCATTTCATTTCGTCTAGTTTTCGTCACGTGATAAAGGTTCGTTGACGACAATATTTCATCATCATTTTCGTTGACGAAAACAACACTATATATCACACAAAGGCATCATTTCAGAAAAAAATAAAAGCCTTTAAGGTATAATACAAAGTTGTATTAAGTCCAACACTATAGCGATGAGCTTTAACAAGTCTGTTCACCAAACAGCGCATCATCACACACAAACCAGCAGTGTCATAGAAACATGTTTGGCGCACACAGACACTGTTCATTAAAAAATAAACAATTTACAGAGTATTTGCCAATTAAGGTTGTTAATATATATTTAACATTACTAAATAAAATGGGGAAAAGGCATACAAATCTAATAAAACATAAAATGCTTTGTACTCACTCAGATCAAGTTTATTTGAACACAAATCCATCCTTCTTTCTTTCCTCAAGAACACTTCAATGACTCTGTCATACAGTCTATCTTTGCGTTTCAGTTGCAGCAATAAGCCCTTTTCTATTGACATGGAGGCCAATGCTGAAAGCCTAGTCTGTCCAGTAGCATTTCTGGAATACTATTTGATTCGCTTTAAGGCCGAGAATGACCACTCGACAGAAGCAGTGGACACAGGGATGGTCACTGCCACGCACGCCAATGTGTAAAGCTGTGGCATGTCCTCGTTCAGGCGTTTCTCCTTAAGGAAATCAAGCAGATCAGATGGACTTTTCTCTTGAAAATCAGTAATTTCATACATAACAGTCAGTTCAGTTTTTAGCTTGGTCAGATCAAACAGTGTTCCATGACTGTCTGTCAAACTGGAGAATGCTGTTTGCGGGAATTTCCTCCGGTAGGCCTGAAAGTGCTGCGGTTCTAGGAGGGAGAGGAACATTAATTTTTCGTGGTCTTGAAACGTGTTTCATATCTGGGAAAGAAGGTTATCCAGAATATCGCTGGGATTGGAGATGCCTTCTGTGGCCTCGTAGATTTCATTGAACCAGCGCTTCTCTCGCTCAATTGTGGTACAAAACTCCTTTACTCTTGTGCGGCAGTATTGCACACCCAGCGTTTGTTTCTGTAGAAATCCAAAACGCACGTCGGAATAATTAAAACTTCCATTGAATGTTTCAAGCAAAAAGCAAAACTCAAAATCATCCAGACGTGCATCCATCAGCAGCAAGCAACGTATCAAAATCCTCATGATGTTCCATTATGTGGTCAAACAATCCCTTTAAGTCAGTTCTGTTTTCAAAGACTGTATTGACCAACCTCGATGTATATTGCCAACGCGTTGGTGCCACTTTAGGAAGACGGCGCTTTCAGGTGTCATCAAGCAATTGTGTGTGCTTAGAGGATCTGGTGAAAAATGCTGCAAGACCATTGAGGGTGGCAAAAAAGGCCTTGCATTCTTTCAGCTTTGAGGCTCCTTGAGTCAGTACTAAGTTTAATCTATGCGCGTGGCAGTGAATGAATAAGGCCATAGGTGCTTTCTCCTTAATTTTCGCCTGCACCCCATTTATGCCTGATGCCATGACCTCTCCCCCGTCATAACACTGTGCCAAAACTTTATCCAGGCTGCATTCATATTCCTCTAAGAAACGTAAAATGAGAGCGGCAATGTCATCAGCTCGCTTACCACTAGACACATCTTCAAATCTGATAAAACGCTCCTTGGCACCTGTGTCTGTCACATAACGCAGGACGAGTGAGAGCTGTGCTGCATTTCTCACATCTGTTGTCTCGTCCACCATAACAGCAAAAAAGGTTGCTTTTTTAATCTCCATTTTGATTTCATCTTCCATCACTTCTGCAATAGCGTAAATCAGATCGTTTTGTATTTTTCTTGACGTCCAAGTGAACATTATGTTAGTGGACAAGTGGTATTGTAGATCTGGTATGTTTTCACCAAGAAAATCCACATAGTGTCCTTTATTTGTGGACTCTTTCACCGTGTCCCGTGGAGATATAATCTCTCCACCTAGTCCTGGGTCTATTCCGAGGCCTCCTCCCAGCTGGACGTGCCTGGAACACTTCCCTAGGGAGGCGCCCAGGCGGCATCCTTACTAGATGCTTGAAGCTCAAATGGCTCCTTTCAACGCAAAGGAGCAGTGGCTCTACTCCGAGTTCCTCAAGGATGGCTGAACTTCTCATCCTATCTCCCCTCCTGAGAAACCAATTTTCCGCGACCTCGTTCTTTCGGTCATGAACCAGCTTCCATGACCATAGGTGAGGGTAGGAATGAAGATTGAGGGGTAGATCGAGAGCTTTGCCTTCCGGCTCAGCTCTCTTTTCGTCACAAAGGTGCGGGAGAGCGACTGCAACACCGCCCCCACTGCTCTGATTCTCCGGCAAAACTCACGCTCCATCGTCCCCTCATTCGTGAACATGATCCCGAGGTACTTGAACTCCTTCACTTGGAGTAAGGACTCATTCCCTACCTGGAGTAAGCAATCCACCGGTTTCCTGCTGAGAGCCAAGGCCTCAGATTTAGAGATGCTGATCCTCATCCCAGCCGTTTCACACTCGGCTGCGAACCGATCCAGGGAGTGCTGAAGGTCACTGACCGACGATGCCATCAGGACCACATCATCTTCAAAAAGCAGAGATGAAATCCTCAGCCCACCGAACTGCAACCCCTCCCCACCACGACTACGCCTCGATATCCTGTCCATGAAAATCACGAACAGGATTAGTGACAAAGCACACCCCTGACGGAGGCCAACCCCCCACCGGGAACGAATCCGACTTACTGCCGAGGATCCAGACACAGCTCTCGCTTTGGGTGTACAGAGATTGGATGGCCCACAGAAGTGACCCCCTCACCCCATACTTCCGCAGCACCTCCCACAGTATCTCCTGAGGGACCCGGTCATATGACCCGATCTGTCTCCAGATCCACAAAGCACATGTAAACTGGATGGGCATACTCCCAGGCCCCCTCCAGGATCCTTGCGAGAATGAAGAGCTGGTCCGTTGTTCCACGTCCAGGACGGAATCCACATTGTTCCTCTTCAATCTTAGGTTCGACTATAGGACGAACCCTCCTTTCCAGCACCTTGGAGTAGACTTTACCAGAGAGACTGAGTAGTGTGATACCCCTGTAATTGGCACACACCCTCTGGTCCCCCTTCTTGGCACTGTCCCAGACTTCCACGCAATGTTGAAGAGAAGTGTCAACCAAGACAGCCCCTCCAAACCCAAAGCTTTCAGCATTTCTGGACGAATCTCATCAATCCCTGGGGCTTTGCCACTGTGGAGTTGTTTGACTACCTCAGTGACCTCCGCCAGGGATATTGACAATGATTCCCCATCAGCTTCCAGCTCTGCCTCTACAATAGAGGGCGTGTTAGTCGGATTAAGGAGTTTCTCAAAGTGCTCCTTTCACCGCCCGATTACCTCTTCGGCTGAGGTCACCAGCGTCCCGTCCTTACTGTGAACAGCTTGGACGGTTCCCTGTTTCCCCCTCCTGAGATGTCAAATGGTTTTCCAGAAGCACCTTGGTGCCGACCGAAAGTCCTTCCCCATGACTTCTCCGAACTCCTCCCACACCTGCTGCTTTGCCTCTGACACAGCAGAGGCTGCAGCCCTTCTGGCCTGTCGGTAACTTGCAACTGCCTCCAGAGTCTTCTGGCATAACATATCCCAGAAGGCCTCCTCCTTCAGTCGGACAGCTTCCCTGACCACCGGTGTCCACCACGGTGTTCGAGGGTTACCGCCCCTTGAGGCACCTAAGACCTTGAGGCCACAGCTTACCGCTGCAGCTTCAGCAATGGAAGCTTTGAACATTGCCCACTCCAGTTCAATGCCCCAACCTCCACAGGGATGCCAGAAAAGCTCCACCGGAGGTGTGAGTTGAAGATCTCTGGGACAGGGGCCTCCTCCAGACGTTCCCAGTTCACCCGCACTACTCGTTTGGGCTTACCTGGTCAGCCCAGAATCTTCCCCCATCCTCTGACCCAACTCATCACCAGCTGGTGAGCTTCACTCGAGTGTCCAAAAGATACCGCCTCAGATCAGATGATACATTCACAAAATTGATCATCGACCTTTGGCCTAGGGTGCTCTGGTACCATGTACACTTATGAGCATCCTTATGTTTGAACATGGTCTGTGAGTGGTGGGCCCACAGGATGGAGAGAAGGGAGGTGCCAAGTCACTTTTTTGGGCTGTGCCCGGCTGGGCTCCGTGGTAAACCCAGCCACCAGGCGCTCACTGGCAAGTGAGACGGAGGCCCCGGGCTTCCTCCGGGCAGGGTCTCTCTTCCTCGTTTGTCCATTGAGTCTTTGTGAACCATTCTTAGTCCGGCCCTTCGCCTGAGACCACTTTGCCATGGGAGACCCTACCAGGAGCACTAGGCTCCAGACAACACAGCCCTCAGGTTCACAGGGACACACAAACCTCTCCACCACGATAAGGTGATGGTTCCCGGAGAGGACAGCCAATCATTGATTTCAATATTTCCCTGTTTTCTTCACCCTTTCATTGTGGAGCTGGGTTTCCCTGCGTACTTGTTCGTTCAGCTGGAGATCCAGTTGGGTTTCCCCAAAGGTTTTACAAAGCTTTGGTGCCTCGTTGCAGCCTTGGATAGACAGCCCAAGTTTGCAAACCCATCATGGCACCAGATCGATGCCAGATCGATCGCTTGCAAATAAGAGGCATTCCCAGCAATACAGTTTGCAATGCTTTTCGGAGCCTGCCAGCCAGGGGTACCGTTCGTAGTTAGCAACTTGAAAGTGGCGGATAAATCCTTTTCCCAGCTGAGTTAAGCTTGCTAGCGTCTGGGTTGGGCGGCCTCTCTATACAGTGTCTAGCTTTTCTTGAAAACTTTTTCTAGAGAATGGCGTTGTAATTAAATCTGCCATCAAATTATTTTTTATCTTCGCCTCCTTCAGCCATTGTGGGTTGAAAAAACTATAACAACTTGTCACACTACACAAATTAGAAATTTCCTTATTTCCCGCTTCTCACATTGACGTGTCTGCTCAGGTGTGCTTTGCACAGCTTTGCATAGCTCTGCCTCTCTCTATCGCGTATCCAATCAAAAGACGTGCACACACTTACCCTGTAGGCCTGCTAGCAGGCACCAGTGAACCCAACTTGACGCTGACTGGTTATTGCCACAGGTCCGTTATCATTGACTTTAAGCTACCATGTGCCAGCACTGTTGTTTCTGAAGGCGTTATGGCAGATTTTGGCCTTGAGGGTCCACTACTGCCAGTCACCAACAAACCGCCCCACTCCCATTCACAATATGTGAAAAATTTGTAAAGCCATCTTGAGGAGAGCTATTAAGTAGACATCAAAAACTCAAAAATGAGGTTTGACAAAGTAATCCGTGAGTCCACATTGGATGTTGGAGTGGATTTCTTGCACAAACAGAAGAAGGGGAACACGAGCACATCAGTAAGCCTCGTAAACCCCAAACCAGAGTCCAGATCAACCAGAGGATAACAACTGGTATCAAGAGAATGATGAGGTAATCTGTTATCAGTCTGAACCATCACCAGAAATAAGAGAAAGACATTTCCTCACAATCTAAGAAATAACCAAAACTGAACACAGACAATCACAGAGAGGAACCTGAAAAACCTGAAGGAGAGATATGCTCAGATACCTCTTGTTCGGAACCATTGGACCAACAGGAACCCTTGTCTGGTGAAAATGACCTATTTGAGGTATCTGCTGATATTTCTCACTCACCTGCATTGGAGAAGATGGTCAATGAAGAGTCCAACCAATGTGTGAATCCATCTGAAAATAATATAAAGTCATACGTATGATGACTGATATGGAAGATGAAAATACAACAGATGAAGAGTTGGAGTCCCCCTCCATGTTAGAATCTGACGCTGAGGTGAAAGACGTTCAGTCAAACCTGCCTACATCCATGTCAGATAGCTTTACAGCAGAAATCTCGGAAGTGACAGAAACAGAGATGATAAATCAGATCAATAAGCAATCAGAGATTCATTTCAATTCAATTCAATTTTATTTATAGTGCCAAATCAACAAACGTTATCTCAGGACAGTTTACAGAGTACGTAAAGACCACACTCTATGACTTATTTATGAATTACATAGACCCAACAATTTCCCCGTAGAGTACGGTGGCAATGAAAACCTTCCCTATAACAGGCAGGAACCACGGACAGACCGAGCTCTGTGGAGGACGGACATCTGTATTAACCGGTTGGGAAGAAAGAAAGGGAGAGAGAAAGAGAGATAAGACAGCCAGATGGACAGAGAGACAGACACACTTCCAGAGATGCAAGCAACCACAAAAGTAACATTAACTATAATAATATCTATAGTAATGTGAATATCACTTATATGTTTTGGCGGTTAATGTAGCAGAATAGTAAAAACAGGCACAGCTAAGGTGATAGAATATGACAATGATAATAATTATGGTGGCAAACATGATCAATGATGAGTAGCGGCAATAGCAGCTACGATACAGCGAGACATACCACTGAGGGTATTTTTATGGCTACCAATTTTATAGTTTATAAGCCTAGTGATAGTATATATGAGTAATAGTTATAATAGTAGCAGGAAGTGTCATGCAGGACCACGGCAGCATGCACCACCACGATCAGCAGAGACCTGCGAGACGACAAAGCACAAACAACTCCGGGGAAGAAGTTGAATTAGTAACATGCATTGATGAGACATGAATGATACAGACAGAGAGGAGAGAAGCTCAGAGTATCAGGAAAAGTATTATCCCCTGGCAGACTAGGCCTATAGCAGCATCATTAAGCAGAACAAAATCAGCTTAAAAATAACAACATAGCTAAGGGCTCGTAAGCCTTAGCTGTAAGCTTTATCAAAAAGGAAAATTTTAAGTTTACTCTTAAATATGGGGACAGTGTCTGCCTCCCGAATAACACTTGGGAGTTGGTTCCAGAGGAGAGGAGCTTGGTAGCTGAAGGCTCTGCTTCCCATTCTAATTTTGGAGACTCTAGGAACGACAAGTAGCCCTGCATTCTCAGAGTGCAGCGATCTAGTCGGGTGATACAGTACTATGAGCTCTTTAAGATACGACGGAGCCTGACCAATAAGAGCTTTGTAGGTTAATTAGAAGGATTTTAAATTCTATTCTAGATTTTACAGGTAGCCAGTGCAAAGAGGCTAATACAGGAGAAATATGTTCTCTTCGAGTTGTTTTAGTAAGTACACGAGTTGCAGCATTTTGGACCAACTGGAGACTATTAACAGACCTATTGGAGCAGCCTGATAATAAGGAGTTGCAATAGTCCAGCCTAGAAGTAACAAATGCATGGACTAGTTTCTCTGCATCTTTCTGAGATACAATGTTCCTAATTTTCTCAATATAACGTAGGTGAAAATATACATTCCTTGTCGTTAATTTTATGTGAGAATCAAAGGACATATCCTGATCAAAAATAACACCCAAATTCTTCACTGCGGTGCTGGAGGACATCACAACATCATCCAGAGTAACAATATCTTTAGCTATTGAGTAGAGACAGAGACTGTGCAAAGCGAAGGTGCAGAAATACCTCAACGCATCAGAAGATCTGTAAGGAATCGTCTCTCCACAGCTCAGCCCAGGTCACTTTTCTCTGAATCGCGTTCTCCCATCTTGTCAAAGCACCCTGTTGCTTCATTCCCACTGCCTTGATGGTTCTTGTTTCTTCCACTGCAGCTCTCACCTCCTACTGAACAAGGCAGCGCACCTTCTTCCCACTGGTGATCATTTGGGGAGTTGGAAAGGAACCTAACCCAGCTCCGCCCTCCACTTCCCTCAAGTCCTTACTTGGATCCCTGCTTTAGCCACCTTTCGGATCATGTGAGTCCCTGTACTGAACCACTGATTTGGCTCTTGTAACCTTGAACTCCTTCTCCAGGGATTTGAAGGGCAGTTGTAGTTTATTGGTGTTCCCGTAGAGTGTAAGGCTGCTCCGGCTCTTTAGTAATTCAAGCCATCTCCTGAGGTGGCTACTTACTCTCCTCTCTAAGGCCTCCACTGTTGAGATGGGGACTGCATAGACAAGGAGGGGCCACAGGATCCTGGGAAGAATGTCGTATTGCTATACCCAGAACTTTGAACTTTCCAGGAAGGTCTGACTTCCACAGATTTCAGCCAGCCATCCAGATCAATGCAGGTCGACTGGATAGATTTTGTGTCTTTCAGAGAGCTGTCGAAAACCTTTCACATGCTCTTGACTGGCTTCTCATCTGTGATGGTTGGATAGCTGTGCCTGTGATGTTTAAGCGGAACTTGTCTCCTTCGCTTTCCTCAGCACCATAGACCTGAATTTGGCTGGTTTGAATTGCATCCGGGCCCACTCCATCACCTTTTCGAGTCCCTTCAGCATCCACCTGCAGCCTGGGACTGATTCTGTCATGACTGTGAGGTCATCCATGAATGCCCGGATGGGGGGTTGCTTTCTAGGGACATGATGTTTTGTCAATGTGAGCTGAACCAACATGTTTGGAATAGAGCCAAACGCATTTGCCAGGTCGAGCCACAGCAGGTTGTCTTTGGTTCGAATTTCGGAGGGGGCCCTTATGTGGGGAGTTTGCATGTTCTCCCTGTGTCTGCATGGGTTTTCTCCGGGTTCTCCGGCTTCCTCCCACAGTCCAAAAACGTGCTCGTGGTAGGTTAATTGGTGACTCTAAATTACCCGTAGGTATGAGTGGTTGTCTGTCTGTTTGTCTCTATGTGCCCTGCGATAGACTGGCGTCCTGTCCAGGGTGTAACCCGCCTCATGCCCAATGTCAGCTCGGATCGGCTCCAGCCCCCTTGCAACCACGATAGGGACAAGCGGTTGAAGATGGATGGATGGATGGATGGATGTTCTTGCAGATCTTAACAAATGTACACTGCTTGCTCATAGTCATTTGTCCATTGCTTAGGTCTGTTCCAGTTGTGTCCGCCCGACTGGGGTGCTCATCCTCCCAACCTCTGTGGCACCCCTGGGGGTATTTTTCCACTTGCTTCATCGTAGCTTGGTTGGGAGTCTTCCTCTCAGAGAACACAAATGAGGTTGCCAGCCCGTTCTGCCATGGTTGCTGTCTCTCCGAGCTGTCACTGACCCTCCAGTAGGGACGTTTCGGGTCTTTCAACATAATACGCCCTCCACCAGGTGACGCAGCCGGAGCTGATCAGACCCAGCTTGTGTCCAGGTGGCTAGCTAGCTAGCTAGTGTGCGTGTGTGTGTGTGTGTGTGCGTGTGTCCATCCTATTCATGTTCTCACCAGACAATCTGTGGCGATTTCAGATGATCAGAGAATCTATACCTAAGCATTCAGTTGTTTAAATATCCTGTTTTATACCTATCCTCCATAGGGTGTATAATTGTATACATTGGGACATGCAACACTGCTCGCCAGCAGTCCAAACTAACAAAACAAGATTTTAACGATCTTTTTAGTGTTTTAAGTTCCTTTGGTAAGTCTGTTTTTATCTCTGGACCCGTTCCCTCGCTTGGCCGCGGCATTTGTCATTTTAGCAGAATCGTTAGCCTCCACACCTGTGGGGTGTACTACAAAGCTCGATTAGTGGGTTAGCGAGGTATGTTGCGCACAAAAGTCGCTCTCTTTTAGTCTGGCTGTATCATCATGGTAACTGATGCTTTCAACCACACCTGGTCGGGAGGAGGTTTTCAGCTAAGACTTAGAGCTCAGTGACGTAGACTTTTGTGTTAGATTGGCTACTTAAAGCTTGGCCGCGTTATCAGTCATTTTAACATAATCCTTAGCCTCCACACCTGTGGGGTGTACTACAGAGCTTGATTAGTGGGTTAGTGAGGTATGTTGCGCTCAATGCCTGGGTCAGCTGTGACACAAAAGTCGCTCTCTTTTAGTGTGGGTTGTACCACCATGGTAATTGATGCCTTTAACCACACCTGGTCGGGAGGAGGTTTTCAGCTAAGACTTAGAGCTCAGTGAAGTAGACTTTTGTGTGAGATTCGCTACTTAAAGCTAAGAGCAGCTTCCTAGACTTCCTTTATGAGAGATATAGGTTCTCATCAGAGGCGTTCACTATTTGACCTTATGTAGGCAATGCTACACAAAGAAGCCTTGAACTTAGTGTTAATATTATCATGCAGTTGGTGATGCAGAAACTCTGAGCAAAAATACGGTGTGCTGTGCAATCTGCAAGGTTGTAGCTGCGCTCAATTCATTGCGCAATATGTTCTCAAAGTTTCAGAACACACTTTCGCCCACTCAAACTGTCAAGGAACATTTTAAAGTCTTTCAAGTGACCCCATGAGACAGTGGAAAGTGTGGAGGCAGCGCATCTGTCAGTGCGTCTTCCGTGCCAT
Organism: Echiichthys vipera; assembly: GCF_963691815.1. Lineage (NCBI taxonomy): Eukaryota > Metazoa > Chordata > Actinopteri > Perciformes > Trachinidae > Echiichthys > Echiichthys vipera. The sequence continues at coordinate 12,193,680 of NC_139825.1, read as the reverse complement.
GTTTACTCACTCACTCACTCATCTTCAACCGCGTATCCGGGGTCGGGTCACAGGGGCAGCAGCTTTAGCAGGGGACCCCTTTCCTTTCCCGGGGCCACATTAAGCAGCTCTCACTGGGGGATCCGGAGGCGTTCCCAGGCCAGTGTGGAGATATAATCTCTCCACCTGGTCATGGGTCTTCCCCAAGGCCTCCTCCCAGTTCCTCCGTCCCATGCCATGAATAGATTAAAAAAGTAACATGACTCATGAAAAATGTATTCACTAAAGTTTGTGGATTTATGGCCAGTGTGATGTATTACACCTTTGAATGCCCTGAAATAATAAATAAGTCAGATTGGACGACTTAAATCATCATCACCAGAGGTGTCAAGTTACTTAAGTGGAAATTTGGGGTATCTATACTTTACTAGAGTAATTATTTTTCAGACGACTTTTTACTTTTAATCAAAACATTTTATTTTATTTTAATTATCTGCACTTTCTACTCCTTACATTTTAAAAATAGCCTTGTTGCTAAGGATAGGTACCTAAACCCGGTTGTAAATTTCCCTGGGGCAAGATTTTGAAATATCTTTTAAATATCTCTTTGTCAGAGCCATAGATTGTATAAAAAAATTAACGCAGCCTCTCCGCCCTGCCCGTTCTCTCGACTTGATCCAATCATATTCGCCTCTGGGAGTCACCATCTTGTCAGACTTTGACTCCTCCTCATTTCCTCTTACCAAAAAAGGGCATTGGTATGACATTGGGGGGAATAAGACACGTCTGTCTGGGTGACGTTTACAGAATTAGCCACATTAGCTCCCATTAGCCCCAATGCCCGGGAGCTAGGCTAACAGAACACGTTACTTGATAAACGGGAGTAGGAGTCCAGTGTCTCTAATGGAGATAACACCGGCTCCGGGAACGAAGTGCAGGCAGCCAGCATTTATGATCTATGATTTAAACTGATATTCAACACAATACCATGATCATAGACTGTAAAACACCGTCTCCACGGCCCGAATCCTCCCGCTGCTCCAGATTAATATGTAGTGTATGTGCCATCAACAGTAGGCTGTATTGCAAGTCATGGTGCAATTGTGGCTATTTAATTAGCATAACAAAGCTAAGGTTAACATGGTGTTTTCCTAAACCCTCTGTATAGTAACACCACCACACAAATAACCGCAGTTCAGGTCAAGATGACGAGTTAGCGTGCTAATCCTGACAACTAGCCTCCGAGGAGAAGTGAGGGCCAGAGGCTAGCTGTCACTCAAGAGGCCCTAATTATTCATAACCTTTAACCTCCAATAAAATAAAAACTAACCTGTTACAAAACAATTCAGCCTCCTAAGTGTTGTCATGGAGATATGACCTAAACATACAGACTAGAGTATTTTTTTGTAAACAAGCCTTAAATAGGTTTAATTATGCTGTGAAAGTCAGCCTGTTTAACATGGGGGTCATGAGAAACTGCTCTATTGTGCAAACTACTCCTAATGGACACTCGGAGAACTGCAGTTTTGGGCATTTCCGTATTGGATCAACCAGGAAGTCGGTGGGGGTCTCACTCACTTACCACCTGTCACTCACTCACACATGGTGGAGAGAACGAAGCGGTCTAAAGCAAGGCTTTATTTCATCAAAATTGACACGAAAAGTCAAGCTTATAAGTGTTAGTAAAAAAGTTTTGCATGTAAAGGGACACGAGCAGCCTCTCAAACATCTAAAAGTGCAAAAATATTCAGATGATAAATGAACCCTTTTTGACGCTCGCTACACTCTTGTTTCCCAATCGACCTCAGGTATGTTCAGTTATGCTAGTGGTATATTATGCTAGTCTATGGTCAGAGCCCATTATAAAAACATTAGAGTAATAATGTGATGCCCATGTTACCACTGTATTTGTTATGTTATTTTATATGGTGAATTGTTAAACATGGCTGTTGATTTATGACATCATATTAGTATTGTTCTTCAAAATTGTGCTGATGATTAAGCTTTCAAAAATGTTTACTACTGTACCGTTTCTTTAGTATATTATTGTAGCAGCAGGATGCTTTTATATCTGGTCATTAACTGAGTGCCAATGGTAGCCACCCATGGTAGGCGGAACGGAGTATAAATAGGGCAGCTCTCTCCGGTGCTTTCTCTTTGCGCTCCTGTCTGACACGTCACTTCCGGTCCGGAAGTTTTGGCTCTTGGCAGGTAGGATTGCACGCTGCTCGTCCTTACCACGTAGCCAGGTGTTGAACCTTTTGTTCTTATAGCACATGTATGTTTTGCTGCAGAGCGGCTGAGCTGACGTGCCCTGGTAGCCGCATGTGTCTCTCCCTCTCTTACCGCCTTGTGTGTGTATCCGATCCGGCCAAAAGGTATGTTGTAGTTTTACTGCGGCACTTGAAACCAGAAGAGAAGTCACAATCAGCTGACCGCTGCTGCTTTGTCTCCATCTTTGTCGCTGATTGTCTCCATCTTTGTTGCTGCTTTGTCTGCTGCTTTGTCCCTACCTTGCCGCTGCCTTGCCACTGCTTTGCCGCTGCTTTGCCGCTGCTTTGCCGCTGCTTTGCCGCTGCTTTGCTGCTGCTTTGCTGCTGCTTTGCAGCCTGCTGTGTCGCAGCCTTGCGGCTGTTCGCGGCCAGGTCACTGTTACCATGTGTGCCTTCATGGATGTGTTTAGCTTCATTCTGACCCCTTAACTTGTTTTTGTTAATTTGTTTTCTTCCTCCCACCTGTCTTGACTTTGATATCCTTTGGTTAATTTGATTTAAATAACTAGTGCAATTCCTTTGTTTAGGGCAGGTGGTGTTTAGTTTTGTTTGCATCCAATCGGTGCTATTTGTTTTCTTTTCTTGGTTTATTCCGGGCAATAGATATTTTCTTTGGTTTAATCATAATTTGCCCAGTGTCCATTTTTATACTAGTTTTGTTCCACTAAGCTACTATTCTTTTGTTGTTTGTTTTCTTTGCAGAGTCCGGTGATGGTGGTGGTGCTGGTGACCGGGGTGGTGGTGTCCCTTCCTTCCCTGTGTGCTGTGCTTCCCTGGGTTTTTTTTAGTTATTCACAAAGTGTGTGTGAGTGTGTGATTGTCACGTCCCGGGGTGACGTATATTTAGTTTGGACCCCTTCCCTCACTAGTTTCCCCACACCAGCGAGCCTCAGACTGAATCATTTATTTTATAACTTGTAGGTGCTGCATTGTTTTAACATTTAATAATGAAACTGTATTTGATTGTGAACCACGTCTCATGCCTAATGAGTGACCTTACTTGCGTGTCCTGAGATCAATTGACGGAGTTAAATCTTTGGGTGAAAGTCCCATTATTATTATTATAAAGGTCCAACAAAATAAAGCTGTGGTTCATTCAATTCTTAATTTGTTAAATTCTTTCTATTTTCCTCTAAAAAGAACCTATAACTAGTACCATACTGGATCGATAAGCAGTATTGGTAAAAGTAGTAGTATTGTTTAAATCGATACACATCCCTACTCGCAATACCTATTCAATTTCTGCTCATTTTCATCACGGCTTATCATCGTTCAAAAAACACAGAAAAAAACCTATCCAAATAAATCTTGCCATCCGGATAGAGTGAAATTGATTGTGGTTTGATGAGAAGTATAAACATATATCATTCCGACGCCCTGTTTGTTGTAGGCGATCCACATCCATCTACACATGACACAACTTACGTACAATCCAGCAAGGAAATAGCAAATGTACAGTATGGAGCCTAGTACGAAGATGAGCGTGGCAGAGACTCAAGAGAACTGGAGTGAAATGTCCCAACCAAGCACCAGCGAGGAGGTTGGTAGCCAGAAAGACCAGCCAACCCTTCTACATCCCTGGCCATACCTTGAGGAATTTTGTGTGGAAGCAAAAAACAACTAATTTCAAATGTGCTGCAAGCTCTGCGGACCCAAGTACCACAAGCTAATGGCTTTCAAAAACTAAACAACTTCAACATTAACATTTTAATGTAGCACTCCCCTCAATAGACCTTTTTACTAAGAGCAGGCTTCTGGATCACATTGGCCCTCATTTATCAAACAAACGTACGGCAGAAAAACATGTGTACGACCATTTCCTGGCAAACGTCGGCATTTATCAATTTGGACGTGAGCGGGAGCTACGATCAAATCTCACGTCTGGTCTGAGATCGTGTACGCACATTTCAGCCTGTGCATTTGCGGTCCAGCACAGCAAAATCTGGCTGAAAATAATTAACAAACCTCAGCTGTCATTAAGCATAAGCAGTCACATATTAAGAACAGATCAAAACGGATTCTTAAAACAAATAAAAAAATAAAAATTGTGGTTGGAGCAATTGATTGTACTCATGTGCGTCTGAAGGCACCATCCATGAATGATTACGCATTCATCTATCGCAAAAACTACCACTTGATAAATGTACAGGTGATTTGTGATGCCAAGCTGTCGCCTTTAAACGTGGCGGTCAGGTGGCCAGGGGGAACACACGATTATTTTAAATATCAAAACAGCTCGGCTCCAGCCCCCCGCGACCCCGACATTGAATTAATGAATGAATGTGTTGGCGCGCAGCTGCAGCAAACGCACTGCAGAGCCAAAGTCATCTCCTCGGTTGGTGGCTACCCTCGATAAATTGCATTAAATCAAACAAGGTATCAGATGATTAACATCTTGGTATGGTTCTAGGTGACAAAGGTATTCTCTTACGGAATACCTAATAACCCCGCTGGCAAACCCCGCTACAGAGCAAGAGCGCCGGTGTTGTGCCGTATTCAGCACCCCTGCCGTGAAATGCACCCCCTCGCATTAAAGGTGATATTCTGGATCAGAAGGCTGTTGTTTCCACCTATAGGAGTAGTTTATATACAGCTAACCCACAACGGTCAGAACATTGGTTACTGTCGTGGAAATCTGCTCTTGGTGAAGAATGAAATAACGAATTCTTGCCGGCCGACAAAGTTTATTTTCTTTGCAAAGAAAAGGTCAATCGACATGCGAGCGGTTCGAATGAGGAAAGACAAGTGAGCAAAAGAAACCTTGAACATTTATACCTGAGGAAAGCCCACCCCCTTGAATGTGTATTACATCCTTTGTCTTACTGTGGGGTTGACCAGCCCAGACATCCTGCCGTATAATTAACAGGTCTGATCAACACAGTTTCAGACTACACAAGGGTTGAATACATCATGAGACAGTGAGCGGTTGACTGTCTCTGAAATGTGAAATGCAATTACAAGGTCTAGACATTAAAATACACAAATGGGTAGAAAAGAAAAAGGGATCTGATATCTTGGGGGGAAACCTTCTGTTCTGCTGTCTGAAAGGCTTCTCAAGGAAGAAGGAATATTCAAATTTACCATTACATTTCCCCCTTTTGATTATTCATTAATCACAACTGAAGAGAATAAAGCATAAAAATAATATTTGCAAAATCAGAATAGATGAAATGAAATAATGATAAAGAAGTAAAACAAAAAAAAAACAAAAAAAAAAAAAAACAATGGAATAAAATAAACATAAAATGCAACTTTAAAATTCTACTACAACTTAATAATCCGAACATTAATTCACGCAGACTTTAAAATGTATCATCATGGCAGTGGTTTAGAAAAGTAGGTTTGAGAATTTAAAATATAAAATATAGGAGTAAAAAGTAAGGGGAAAAAAAACAAAATAACAAAAAAAAACAATTATTTCATGCTGTAGTGTTTACAAATATTTTAGTTAGACAAGTTGGCTGACCTAGATAAGGGCCGGATGGTGATACTGAACAAACACAAGTCTGTGCATAGATACTTGTCATGATTGGCATAATATGCATGAACTTGTCCTGATCGCCAAATTTCAGGATAAACAGTGCATGAATGTTGCATTTTGTCCTTTGTTCAGAGTGAGTCTTGGTGGGTTTGTAGGTGTAAGCTTCTGTCAGCATCGCTGACCATGAAAGGAACAGGATCAGGTGGTGCATGATGCAGTTGAAAGAAAATGGTTCTGTGCCTCTAATGGGTGTTTGTTGAATTCACGGAGTTATCCCTCATGTTGTCCTCTCGTTGTTCGTTCTTGCGTTGTCCGGGTTGACAGCTGAGTCCCTCTGTTGGTTCGGGAACCTTCCTGCAGTGGCTGGTGTGTATCCACGATGTTCTTTCAGCAATCTTCACAGCGGAATGTGTTGTCAGGAGTACTTGGAATGGACCTCGCCAGCGTTTGGAATTCCAATGTTTCCTTCTCAGGTCCTTTATTACCACCCAGTCACCAGGCTGGAAGTCATGGAGCGATGTGGAAGCTGGCGGTGGAAGGGCTGACTTCACCTGTGTTATGTGTTGCACAAATCATACATGATGACAAAACTTCTGCACATAAGCTGAAAACCAATAGCGGGTTATGGCATCCAACATTCCCCCTTTTGACACATGGTCCAATCCATGTGTCAATTTTGCAAAGTGAGGAAAGAAATGTTTAGGTAGACATAGTTTGTTATCAGGCCCTTGCCACACTGCGTCTTTCTGTGTGGCACTGCATCGTTTCCACAGCGTCTTTTCCTCTGGTGTGGCAAAGGTCTGTAATGCTTCGAGGGAGCTGGGTATGGAGGCTGGAGTTGAAACAAACAAAGAATTAAGGATAATGGGTTGGAGTGCTGCTCTTTTTGCAGCAGTATCAGCTCTTGCGTTCCCTAGAGAGATAGGGTCAGAGTTGTTAGTATGAGCAAGACATTTACAAACAGCAATTGAGGTTGGGAGCAAAATGGCATCTAGAAGAGCTGCTACTTTGTCATGGTTGAGAATGGGTTTCTCGTCAGTTTTTTTTAAAGAATTATCTGTGTTTTCACAGAGTGCCGAAATCGTGTACAACACCAAATGCATATCTGGAGTCAGTGTAAATAGTTACGGTTTTGTTTCTTGCCAGTTTGCATGCCTGTGTCAATGCTATCAGTTCTGCTGCTTGTGCAGAGTAGTGGGAAGGGAGTGAGTCTGAGACAAGAGTTTCATGGTTAGTGACAACAGCAAATCACTCTGTTGTGACCGCTTTGGGGGTCACGTGAGGCAGATCCATCTACAAAAACAACCAAATCAGGGTTAGTTAATGGGGTTTCTTGTAGATCTGGTCTTGGAGAGCAGACCTGTTGGAGGACAGCAACACAATTATGTTCCTGTCCGTCGTCAGGCGTAGGGAGGAGAGTGGCAGGGTTTAAAACATTGCATCTTTTGACAGTGATGTTAGACATTTCTAAAAGCACAGTGTTATATCTGAGCCATCTTGCTGTGGAGAGGTGAGAAGTTTTTTGTTCAAGTAAAATCATGGACACAGCATGTGGGACCAGGAGGGTTACATCAGAGTAACCCACAATGTCTCTGGATGCCATAACTGCCTTTTTCTACAGCAGCAACAGCTCTGAGACATCTTGGGAGGCCTGCAGCCACAGGATCCAGTTTGGAAGAAAAGTAAGCTACAGGACGTAAAGGGGTTTTTGCACTGGAGAGTCATCACAGGGGATAATTACTCATGCTGCTTTAAGAGACTCAAAAACTGGTGTTATGCCATCGATGGCTTCTTGTTTGAGTGGATTGAGTCTTGCAAGGTCTAAAGTCAGATTTTGGAGTTATGACAACAGGTTCACAGTTTTTGATGAGGCCAACATCATACTTATTAGTAGCCCACAGTGTCTTAGGGACTTCCTGTAGGGCGGTGATAGTTGCAGCTTATTTTTCAGACAAAAAAAGAAAAAGATTTAGAAGTGCTTTCGGTACCAGCTGGATTGTTTTCGTAGTGTGCACAACAGATGTTAAACCTTTACAATAACACTGCAGTGTTGGTGAAAAAAATAAAATAAAATAAAAATAAAAACAAAAAATAAATAAAAATAAAATAAAAATAAAAAATGTGTTCGATCACATGTCTTTTGCCAATCGGCTGCGCGCTGACATGATTTTATGAATGGGCCCAAATCTTCCCAGTTATCTGATGTGTGTTTTGCAAGTGTTATTTGTGACGGAATCAGTTATGGTGTACATGTTCGATTGAGCTGATGTGAGAGAGATTGATTAGCACATCTGTGTTGTGTCCAATATATGTGTGATAGTTTAAGCTTGTCAAATCTCTCTCTCATCCAGCTTTCCTCAAATGGCTCATCAGGTTCTGGTGACACATGAGATGTACATGAGATGTACAATACAGATCCTCTGGTGTCATGAAATCAGTTGCAGTTGTGACTAGTTCAGAAGAGACTGTTAGTTCCTGTAATTTCCATTGATATGCATAGAGTAAATTTAAATTTGGGTGAACAAAGGAGTGTGAAAGACTTGGTTCCAAATCGAATGGTCTGAACTTTCAAACCCTCTGATTGTTTGACCTGATGAACCAACAGAGTATACATGTTTTCCCCTCAGTCTTGGTTTTGTAGTGAGTTCTAGAGCTCTTGTCACAGAATATGTGGCTCTTGAATCAACTAAGAATACAACATCTTGTTCAGATATAGTCAATGTATGTTTGGGAAACCTTTTGAAATGATCAGATGTGTATTGAACATATGTTAAAGCAATTGTGTCCTAGCTCTCAATGGATTGTGTGTCAATCTGCTCAATCTTGTGTGTGTGAGTGTGGTGCAGTACCTCCTTCTGGTTTCACACGTTGGTTGGGCCTGTCAGCAGGAGTCCACATCTCTCACCGACAACCCCCGACCACCCTCAGTCTGATTACTTTGGAACTGATGATTTTGGTGTGAGACATTCACGTCTCCAATGTCCAGATTGGCCACAGCGGTAACAGATGTCATCAGGACGTCTTCTTGCAGATCTGTTAGCATTGTTTTTCCAGTTGTTGTCTTGGCTGTGTATTCTTTGTCTGTGTTCACGCTGTGACTGTCTGTAGTCTCGGGCTGTGTTATACATGGTCATTGCTGCCATGTGAAGTTCTTATTGAGATGTTTCTTCTTTTGTTTTTCCGAAGAATCTTTTGTTTGAACAGACGCATCTGGATGGGCTGCTCCCGAACTTGTTTGTTGTGTCCTGCTGAAGGGATCTGTTCTTCTTCTCTCGTCAGCTGTTGTAGCGTTGTATGGTGGTGGAGCTGAAGGGTGGTTCGGTGGCTGCAGTAGAGTTATGGGTCCGGCTTCAAAGCCGCCAACTGTGGAAACAAAAAGGAAGAAACCTGCGGGTCTGATGTTCTTTTTGTGTTTGAATTTTGTTTTTCATTTGTTTCACTTATTTCGTTTGAAAAAGGAAGTTGTTTCTGCATTATTCTCCTATTTCTTGCTTTTGCTTCCGCTTTCCAAATCTGTAAACATTCCCTTTGATTTTCCATAGTTTCCAATTTTTTTTTTTTTTTTTACAGATAATTTCTTTTACCTTCTCATGTTTAGTTCTTTTTTCTTTAGTTTTTTTCTCTTATAGTAATATAGTTTTTAAACTGAGAGATCCCCCTATTGGGAATCCAAACTCAGCTGTCCAGACATTTAAATATTTTAGAGTTTTATCCCCATATTTCTTTCTCATTACATCCACAATTGCCCCTCCGGAGGTTCTGCCTCAACAGAGCCTTTACTCCCCATTCCAGCTGCGGAGGTCGTGCACGACAACTTACAATACAGACGTCTCTGCAAGGACCACTTCGTTCTCTTATACCAATATAATAAAATATCTATATAACCCGCACAAGTGATAAAAGCGTAACCCAAAGTATTTAAACTTTGATCCCTGAGTCAGAGACTCAGTAGCAATTGTGGATAAAACGAAAACTAGAAATATTATGTAAAATTAAATCCCAAATTTTAAAAGACAAGAAGTTAGAATGTCAATATTTCAATGCTCACCAGATAAATTTCGCTGACTTATTGTTCGCAGGTTTCCAGCAGGAACAATCTGGGCCGTCTGCGGTCAGTCCTCCCTCAGAAGAGATTTTGAGGTTAGAGGCTGAAAAGCTTTTTCTTTTCCAGGATGGCCTATCCCTGTCGGCATTCCGTCCCAGACGATCACCTGAGGAATCCCACTTCTGACACCAAATTGTCGTGGAAATTTTCTGCTCTTGGTGAAGAATGAAATAACGAATTCTTGCCGGCCGACAAAGTTTATTTTCTTTGCAAAGAAAAGGTCAATCGACATGCGAGCGGTTCGAATGAGGAAAGACAAGTGAGCAAAAGAAACCTTGAACATTTATACCTGAGGAAAGCCCACCCCTTTGAATGTGTATTACATCCTTTGTCTTACTGTGGGGTTGACCAGCCCAGACATCCTGCCGTATAATTAACAGGTCTGATCAACACAGTTTCAGAATACACAAGGGTTGAATACATCATGAGACAGTGAGCGGTTGACTGTCTCTGAAACGTGAAATGCAATTACAAGGTCTAGACATTAAAATACACAAATGGGTAGAAAAGAAAAAGGGATCTGATATCTTGGGGGGAAAACCTTCTGTTCTGCTGTCTGAAAGGCTTCTCAAGGAAGAAGGAATATTCAAATTTACCATTACATTACTTACAGTCTTTAAACTATTTTAAAGAGTTTAAAAACACAAACTTGGATAATAGCGAACACAAAACAACACCTTTTTGTATGTTCTGTGGAAATAAACTGCAGCCATGATTACAAAATGAATGAAATGGATCTTTTGAGCAAGTTGAATGTATTTGACTTAGCGTTTCCTAAATATAATCCCAGCTTTTCTTGCAATTCATAGGTTCAAAGGTGTGTGCTTTTAATTTGGGTTACCTGTATATAAACTACTCCTTTAGGTGGAAACAACAACCTTCTGATCCAGAATATCACCTATAATGCGAGGGGGTGCAATTCTCTGAAAGTAACTTGGATTTCGTTTTTGATACACCGAGATGAATTCCCCTTTTTGACTTTGGCCAAGGAAATATCACAAGAACAAAAAAATTAACAAATCAATGATTAACTTCCAGTTTTAAATGTATTCAAACAAAGCACCCATACACCTTAACTGAAAATATATTTAAAGTAAATTATTTGTTGTCTTCTTGTTCAATGCCAGTTATAAAATAAATCAAAATTGGCAGAACACCAAATAGTACTTTTTCAGTTAAATATAAAACCTTGACGTTCCCCAAGATATATGTATAGCCTAATCCTTTAAGTTCCAAAACACTACTCTTTAAGTTTCAAAATACCATTTACGTTTCAAAAATACATTCAATTTACTCCAACTAACTTCAAACCCTAAATATTTAGATTTTAGTTACTTTCAGTAATAAACTCAAACACAGCTCAGGCCCACACTCTCTCACACACACACACACACACACACACACACACACACACACACACACACACACACACACACACACACACACACACACACACACACACACACACACACACACACACACACAGCCGACAAAACAAAATAACCCTGTTGCAGGCCTGATATGGTGACTTTTGAGTGCGAGGAAATCCAGCGTCCGAAGTCTGGAAGGTGACACTGCAGGTAGATAGAAGACAGACGAGCAGGCGATTGAGCCTAGCAGCTTGGGAAGTTATCCAACGTCGACGAGTCACACACACTAGCAGCGGCCGAGCCGAATCCTCCTGCTCCCGCGTTGAGACCACAAGGCAATGCGAATGCTAACAACACACTCAAAGTTAGCTCAGTAGCTGGGCTAAGCTAAAAACAATGCAGCTTCGACAGGAGTTCCGAGCTGAAACTTCTCAAGCTGTACACCGAACAGCAGTAGCTCCAATATCCAGGTTCAGAGTGTAGAGCAGACAGTCTCTTAGACATTGAAAACTACACACTTAACTATTTTCTTTGTAGAATTTCATACTCCCAGACATGCGTCTCCGTTTCACTTAGTCACGTCGCTGTTATTTTTTTTCTCTCTCTGTCAAGTTCTCCCAAAAACACACCTTCTCACAGCCTGTCAATGTTCTCATTTGTCCAGGTCATCGTTATCCTCCTCCTGGCCATTTTGTTGGTTAAGGTGTGATTGACAGGGTCAGACCGGAAGTGTGAGAAGGTGTCCTCAAAGCAATTTCAGTCAAAAGCAACTGGACTTGGTTATTTGTCTAGGAAGACGTTTCACCTCTCATCCAAGAGGCTTCATCAGTTCATGTACGCATCTGACCAGGCTGGGACTGGTCCAACTATCTGGTGTGGAGATCCAGATATTAACCTCTCACAAGGCCGATGATGTCACTGGAACCTTTTGTGCTCCAAGTGCCAACGACTGTCGTTAGAGTGACAGTCGTTGGTGGGAAGTTGGTTTCGACTTGGTTAGTGCTCTATTGAGTCTTAACGACACTCGTTGGAGTCACAGGAGGCCATTTGTGAACAGTTCTTCTTTGAGGTTAGATTGTCGAATATCCTGGGAAGGGATGAAAGGGCTGCATTCTAAATTGGAGATAAGTGGTGTCTCAGACCTCCTCCACTGTTTAGTGATGGTTTCTCCGCATGGATGGCTTCTTTTACTCCTCTTTCAAACCATCTGTCCTCTCTGTCCAGGATTTGGACATTGTTGTCATCAAAAGAGTGGGCTTTCACCTTGAGATGTAAGTGGACAGCAGAGTCCAGGCCTGAGGAGTTAAGCTCTCCTGTGTTGGGCCATGCGTTTATGCAGTGGGTGTTCTGTTTCTCCAATGTAGAGATCTTTGCATTCCTTGTTGCATTGGACAGCATAAACCAGATTGCTTTTGTGTGTGTGTGGTGTTCTGTCCTTGGGATGTACTAGTCTCTGTCTGAGAGTGTTACTGGGTTTGAAATACAAAGGGATGCAGTGTTTGTTGAAGTTCCTCCTGAGTTTCTCTGATATCCCAGCTACATACGGGATGACTATGTTCTATGTTGTTTCTCTTGTTTTCTTTTTCTTTTTTAACCACTTTGGTTTTCATTCTGGAAGCAGCTGAAGGCGCCTCTCAGGTGCTTGCGTTCTTCCCCTTGGGCCTGTGAGCTGGTGGGCACGTTATCAGCTCTGTGTTGCAGTGTTCTGACAACTCCAAGCTTGTGTTCCAAAGAGTGGTGAGAGTCAAACAGTAGATATTGATCTGTGTGAGTGGGTTTTCTGTATACCCCAATGTGGAGGCTCCTGTCCTTCTCCATATGGACGTCACAGTCTAAGAAAGGCAAACTATTGTCCTTGACATATTCTCTGGTGAACTTGATGTTTCTGTCCGCAGAGTTTATATGTTCGGTAAAAGTTTACACCTCTTTGGATTTGATTTTAACCCATGTGTCGTCCACATATTTGAACCAATGGCTCGGGGTTACTCCTTTGAAGGAGTTCAAAGCCTTGTCCTCTAACTCCTCCATGTATAGATTTGCCACAATAGGCGATACTGGTGACACAGCCATGTTTCTATCTGTAAAAAGTGCCATTAAACTGGAAATATGTGGTGTTCAGGCATAAGTCCAGAAGTTGGCAAATGTGGTCTGGTTTGAGATTTGTTCGGTTGTGTAAGGAGTTGTCCTGTGTGAGCTGCTCTCTTACTGTTGCCGAAGCCTCCATGGTTGGAATGAAGGTGAACAAGGAAGTCACGTCGTAGGACGTTGGTTTCATGATGAAGCCTCTTGGATGAGAGGTGAAACGTCTTCCTAGACAAATAACCAAGTCCAGTTGCTTTTGACTGAAATTGCTTTGAGGACACCTTCTCACACTTCCGGTCTGACCCTGTCAATCACACCTTAACCAACAAAATGGCCAGGATCACACTTCTTTTCAATCAGTACTTCCTCATGAGTTTCTTCAAAACAAAATGAAATATTTAACAATGTACATTTGTATCTTTTAATCTTATTTATTACACCTTACTCTTTCATCAAACTATTTTAACCCTTATGAACTATTCCTTTTGTTTTTTTGATAGACTTTTGATAAAAGTTTCAACCAAACATGAACTCATATAAACCATAAATTATTTATTTTGAGTAAGGATACTTAACAGGGTTACATTAATATAACATAATAGTCATTATGGCCTTTAGAAAAATGTTTTTTAGGGAGGTGGGGTAGTGCACTAAAGGCCCCTATGGCGTGGCCTAAGCATTTGTCCTAAATGGCATTTTTTCCCTGACATTACTTTTACTTTTATACTTTAAGTAGTTTTGAAAACAGTATTTTATTACTTTTACTTAAGTAAAGAGCTTGAGTTGATACTTCTACTTCTACAGAAGTATTTTTAAATCCTAGTATCTATACGTCTATTTGAGTAATGAATTTGAATACTTTTGATACCTCCGATCATCATTTTATTGGGATTAATGGCGAATAATTCTGCATTTGGCATTGTTATTTTTAAACAATATACAGAATCTTTTCACTGACGAATTTACAGATCTACACTTTGTTTTTCTTGCCAGCACTCCTTTATAATGATTATAATGATCTGCCCCTCTTGAGTGAAATATGCGGCCCTTGATTTAAGGGTGAGTGATACACGCCCCTTTTATGAGAATGCGCACTGAAACGAAAGTGGAAACCCTGGCTTGACAAATTAACTCTTAAGTGAGCTTCGTGGTACCGTTTTACTTTGATTGCAAGTGTGGTATTTGTCGATCCAGCTTATCCAAAGAAACCCTGGGTACAGTATGGTCAGCACGCTTCGTAGTACACCCCTGTCCACCTGCACAGCTCTTAATTTTGGTTTTGTTAACAATTTTAGTTTATTCTTGGACCGTTCCTCCTTTTGTAAACCTGATGGCATTAACCAAAACAGGATGGGTAGCAGTATTCTAACAGCAAACATTCTCCACACTGTGCGATCAAGAGGTTCTTCTTTTTTAGAAACTTTATTGAATTTTAGTTGTATACAAGGGAATTTTAATATTTACTAAAATATATATACACATACAAACATATACAGTCTACACCTACATATACATTAAAAATCCATAATGTGCCAGGGAAGGCGCTGGGCTCGGTCCTGAGTTCTCCTTCTCTGAAAGTCAGTCAATATGTGCTTTAGAACAACGTCACTGTCCATGACACATGATGCATCTTATCTTCCATAGTTTCTTCCCATACCCACCATCATCGACACCATAGACTCCCCTATCAACATGACATATCTCAGGTCACTGTCATTTCTCGCCATGGACACAATAAATATCTCATTCGGATCCCTCTAAAAACTCCCCGGTCGTCTCCAGTCAACTCCTGTCTTTTAAATATCTGTTCCTTGAACAAGTCCTTTTTATTTAATGATTTTATTACTTTTATTAGGTTGGACTTTTTTTTATCATCACAGAAACTTGGCACACTCAGGAAGACTGCAGCTCGCTGATTGAAGCTTTCCCCCCAAATGATAAACTTTTAAGTCAAACCTGTCTAACTGGGCGGGGCGGGGGGTTGCTTTCATTTTTAGAAATATTTTTAAATCTTTTACGATGCTTTTACATCATTTGAACAACTTGGTTTTATGATACATTTACTTGCACCAGTTTTAATACTAATCATGTACAGACCCCCAAAACCAAATAGTGTTTTTATCCAAGAGTTTAGAGTTTTTTATCTATTTTTATGTGTAAATACGACAGGGTTCTTATCTTAGGTGATTTTAACATCCATGTCTGCTGTCCCACTCAAAGTTTTATCACAGATTTTTTACATGTTTTAGATCATTTTAATCTCACTCAAGCTGTGAGTGAACCCACTCTTTACTACTTTTCCAACCGGATTTTAGAGAACTGTACTAACCTCAGAGCTTTATTTAAGGTCTTAGACTCCTCTCCCTCTCCCTCCTGCGAGGAGTTTTTACAGTTTTTTAAAGACAATGTTGATTTTATTAGTCAACAGACAGCATTATATCCACCAGTAGAGACATTTTACACATTTTAGCGATTTTCAACCTGTTTAACTTTCTTTCTTATCATACATTTTATCAGACATGAAACCAACCACATGCAGCCTTGATTTTTTCCCCACTAAATTTCTTAAAGAGATTTTTTTCGACACAGTTGGACCCAGTGTTTTATCCATTGTAAATTGTTCTTTAATCCATGGTGTTTTTCCTTCTGTTTTTAAGCATGCTGCGGTCCAACCTAGACCCCACTAATTTTAATAATTTCTAAACTTCCCTTTTTATCTAAAGTTTTAGAAAAAGCAGTTTCCTCTCAGCTTTTAAATCAAGGTATCATCTTCAACTAAGACTTCAACTTCATCCATCACATTATTAAAGTTGTTCAGTCCTGCTTCCTCCACATCAGAACCATCTCAAAAATCAAAAATATTCTCTCACAGTCAGACCTAGAAAAAGCCTCCTATTCTCCTTTATAGATCACTGCAACTCCCTTCCAACCGGCATCTATCATAAATCCCTTTCCCACCTCCAGCTGGTTCAAAACTCAGCAGCCAGGCTTCTCACTGGTTTTAATAGATGACATCACATCACTCCAATTTTAGCCCCACTTCACTGGATTTTAAGATTCTACTGATCACTTTTTAAAGCTTGTCAAAGTCTATCCCCAGAATACATTTCAGACATGCTAACCCCATACGAGCCTGCTCCCAGCCTTAGATCCGCAGGCGGGTCTCTCTTAACTGTTCAATGGCCGAGGCTCAAAACCAGAGGTGACCGTGCCTACATTGTCAGAGCTCCTTGGCTTTGAAACGACCGCAGAGATAAGGCTTGCTTAAAACTAATATTTTTTAGACTCGCCTTCCTGTAATGTCGTCTTTTTATCGTCTTTTTATCTGTTTATCTTTCTTTGCAAGCACCTTTAGTTCATTATAATTTATTTTGTCAATTAATGTAGCCTCTTCTTTCTATAAAGTGATGTTTAAGTATTGCTGTGTTGAATCCTAGGGGATTTCACTATTATTATTATTATTAGTATTAGTAGTATTAATATTATTACTTGTTTTGTTTATACTGTTTATATATGTGTATTTTGATTTGCGCTGTCAAAGCACTTTGTAAACTGCTGTTTTTAAAGGTGCTATACTAAAAAGTTATTATTATTATTATTATAATTGTTATTATTATTATTATTGGCTTCTTGTCCACAGTGAACCTTAAATCATGTATATTGAAATGCTTTAAATGTCCCTGTCACCAAGCTTTACCTCTTGTATTACCATTGAACCTCAAACAGATCAACCAATTTCAAGTCCATAAACGTTATTTTTCTGCCATTTATGTGTAAGATCACCTTCTAACTTCTCTTACCTGGTTTGTTGATATTACAATGAAAGCCCCTCAGGACATTGGGTTTATTCGATTCTGCCACATAATTTCCTGAATGCGTGCTAAGATCCCTGTAGTTGTATAATAATTTCAAAGGCACAAGCACAGTAAACTGTTTAGTTAAACTTACTACACACGAATCTGGCAAATACAGAAACATTTCAAACTATGACAGCAACATAAATGCTTCAATAACCAATGGTATATTTGTCTGTGTGGCCCATTTTGATGTAGACTAACTACCCCAAGCGATGACTGAGAACCAGCCAGTCACATCTGTCTCAAAACAAGGGATTCAAAGGATGTTCCTTTACACTTGCTCTTTGTATTTACTGTGTTAATGTCTCTAAAGCAGAAATGAAACCAATAGGCTTTATGCATTTTTTCATGAAAGCTGCTCTGACATTATTGCTGTTTTCATACCTATCCCTTTGTGCAAAGTGTCAAAATGAAAGGCATGTCTGCATGATTAACATTTGTTTACCAACAAACTATAGTATAATTGACTCTCCTTGAATTCAGAGCACTGACTAGTACAGTATATTCCAAGCGTGACCTTGCCTTACATGGGTGGCCTTCAGAGGTGAGTGGAAGGGAATTTGCATCACACCTCCACTTGCTGACCTTACTGACCTGATACAGTAGATGCCACTCCTCAGTGAAAAAAACAACAAAAAACATATGCAATTGTGCTTTTATTGCTTAAATCATGTTGGGGGAACATTTTTTTTAGACGGTCTCTTGGTTTCAGTATTGGCACTACATTATACAATTCACCATTTAATCATTTCTTGTTGTTTCTCTTGTTTGCTCAAGACAAATACTCCTTTTTACTCCTTAACCTGGGCAACAGTGTTGGGCCGCAGCCTAATTTAAAAACCTGAGTTTCTGCTGTAAAAAAACCCCCCAAAAAAACAAAGTATAAACAACTTTGTTACAAGTCTTTTCAGTGAGGTGACAGGCATTTGTGAGAGGATCTCTGACATGTGCCTTCTCAAATGTTCAGCACAGCCCAAAACCTGTCATATGACATATTAAATAGATATTCTATGACATTTCTCCTCATTAATCAGAGATGGGACCTCGGAACTGTTCTAAGCGCCTGCTGTCAGGGACAGGATTTCATGTACGAACATGACGAACATAGAGATAATAGTTAATGTCGATATTCAATAACTTTCTGATATGATGCACATCAGAAAGTTATTGATTAAAGCATTAAGCATTCTTTATTAAGATTAAAAAACGTGGTGCAGATTGTGATGGACATCATTTCAAGTTTAAATGATATAAGTCTTTTGAGAACACTATTATTAATTCACTTTATTTCCCTCAATACAATTTGGCCATTAAGAGACGATTATGAGTTATGTACTACTAATGTCCAAGTCCAATATTTTCCCTATCATATCATTTTCAGAAAGAATTCTCCCTGTGCTAGCCAACTGTTGTGACAATGTTGGCAGTGTTTCAGGATCTCTCTCAGAGGAGTGAGGGGTATAAAAATAGAAACTGTCATCGTTGGTTACTGTGAATGTCCACCCTATAAAACAGACAGTGTCTAAGCTGCCAAGCTTCCTGCAAAGCCAAACCTCCTCTCCTCTTTTTATCAAGAAAGCGAGTGCATTTTGAATATAATATACAATATACCTGCCACCACTTATATTGATTTTCTGTACCTTTGAAAAACTAAGAATCTTAACTGCTCCATGCGTGTGGATGACAGCTACACGTGGCTTGTGGGAAAGTCTATTACTCAGTCACACTACCTTTTTGTAAGATTGGAAATAAGGCTTGATGAGCTGGTATCAGCGCTTTTTTTTTCTTACAGGCTACTTCACTCTGGACTGACACGTGCAATCATACAACAATCAAATCACTGCACCTCAGGGAAAACCATCTGTAACCAAATCACAGATAAACGTTATTATGCATGCATAATAAACCTGTGGTAAAATGGTTATATCACTTCCTCACTGCATCCAAGCACTGTCTTGGGAACAGCCATATTATACAAAACATGGCTGCGTTATTTACCACAATACAATGAAAATGTTTTTTTATAGCCTCCATCTGTCATGCAGAAGAAAGCAGCACTAAAAGGTACTTTACATCTCTTCTCCCACGAGAGGCAGGAGTGAGAAAAGAAAGAGAGGGAGGAAGATGTTGAAGAAAGAGTAAGAATTAGAGCAAGTCAGAAAAGTAGCAAGTGAGAGCAGGAAGAAAACTATACTGCATTAAACTGCTGTGAGTCAAAACACTGAAAGCTTGGTTGAAGATATTGCTATGATTAAAGCAACACACACAAAATGAAAATTACTCAGCATTCCAGCAAATCCTCAGCTGCAGGTGATGCAAGTATTGCATCAACGTCTTAAACAGATAAGCCAAAATGAAATGCTGTTGTTTGTGATGCCAAAAATGAGTCATAGTTTGATCCTCTGGTGAAATGTAGCCAGAGTAAAGCCATATTCAGCATGTTATCTACCACTGAAATGTTCTCTGGCTGAAATCCAAACTCAACAAGGATGCAATGAGGAGAATGACTGGACCTGAATGCTAACATTCTCATTTCGTTTGAATAGTCAGAGGAATCTCAGCATAAAGTGACTTGATTCACTGCGAAACATAAAAAGAAATTGCATCTTTCTCACAGAGGTCCCACTGAGATAGTAGCAAAGAGTTATAGCGATAGATATATGAATTGAAGGTCACCCTTCAAAGGCCCAAAGAATCTAAAAAAATAAAAACTGCAGGACAGAGAGAAGTGCATGTAAAACTGGCATGTTTATACATATAACAGTAAATAAGAGAGGGGATAGGAGAACAGGCTCTGCCACGTTCTATAAATGTGTTTTGAGGAAATTGCCTATAAACCTCCTCAGCTGCACTTTACCTATTATAATTTAACAGGCTGCAAAAAAAATATAATGTCATAGCCAAAGGGATGTGCAGAATAGGACAATATTACCGAGATGCCACTGTTACAGAACACTACATTCATTTTTCAGTTCCTCTATACAAGTAGATGGACAAAGGGATAAATATTGTGGGAGATGAAAACTATTCAATAAAGACACAGTGTCATGCCATTAGGCAGACCCCTCTCCTAGGGGACAAGTTGAATAATGTACAGTGATCAAATTTTCATTAATCTTTTGCATGATTGAAAGATATAAATAAAACATATCTGTGAGCAGCACTGAGAGCATTGAAAAAGACAGGTCTATGTGAGACTGAGCACTGAACAGGCACTGGGGAAGTTTAGACCTCAAATCTAGAGTTTGGTGAGCTGGAAACAATATCCTCTATTGAAATATAGATTTATTTATTTTTTTTCACATCAGAGTGACTTTGCCAGGGGATACAGATACATCTGACAACAAGATGTGACCCAGCCCCTCTCTGCAGGGCTGCACACTGGATGATGGCAGGCATCAGCTCCGAGCGATGATGGAGGGAGATAATAACACCCGAGGCAGCCCTGTGAGGGCCTTATCCTTGCATTCTGCGTATGCAAATCATTAGCTACAGCTTTCTTTGTAAAGCCCGGTTTGTACAGTGTGCTCTTCCTCCTTTATCATCCGCACTGCCAAGCCTGCAGAAATGAAAAGCAATGCAAATACGCCTGGCTTTTAGGAGTCTGCAGATAAAGCAGGGAGACCTTCAAACCGCAATGCTTCATCCGCTTCAGTTTAGCCTTGACCGAGGCATGCATATTATACCTGAGACGTAGCGAGAGTGGCGCCGCAAGCTGCACAGGCGCAAAGCTGGGGCTTGAGATAGGCAAATCTCTCCTGAAGCAGGGTTAATTGGCAGAAAATATCTATGGAAAGGTTTAGAATAGGGGGAGTTGCTAAAGACCCACCAGAAAAAGCACACCTATTTATGCCCTGTACTGTTTGAGTCTTTGTAAGTGAAACGCTTGTGCAGCATTTCGGCCTATCATTTAGTCATTTTGCTTCTATAGGCAGGGGCTTGCTGTACTGGTGTGATCCTTATTGTGTTGCTGGATGCTGGTTTGTGTATTGTGCGCTCCCAGGATAACATCTATGAGCGAAAAACTTTGGGTAAATGAAAGCTTGCAGAAACACTGAAAAGAGTACAAGTAAACAAAGCCTAGATTATACACATCCAGATAGGATGAGGAGGCATATTAATGGTAGAGGACTTTTTCTGATGCTAATTTTTTGTATTATGCAAACTGAATGACTGGAAAAGACATCTGACCATTTAATAAAAAAAATAAAAAAATAAATAATTTAAAAAAAAAAAATATATATATATATATATATATACATCTGTGTTTGTATTTATATAACTTTTTTTTTTCCTATGCAGCCTCAAGTTGATTTACATCAATCAGTTTACCAATGTGCTGTAATTATCTAAATGTTGCTATACACATCTGAACCTCCCCTCTAGTCTGTTTGACTGTCTATAGCTAGACTGCAGCTCTGATTACTACCTGCTGTTGAAACATGTTATGTCAAATGTTATCAGAAAAATAGTATGATGAAGATAATGTATTCTGTGGTAACGGGGGCAGGACTAAGTGAATTGTATGATTTAAATTAAAATAATATGTGATGATGATTGATCTAACTGACATGCCCGAAATAAACAAACAAATAAATAAATAAAATAAAACTATGATTTATTTGAGCAATGACCTTTCCTGATAATTTCCTGTAGGCTACTGCTGAGGCTGATTTCAGTGGATGTACAGCCAGCTTCACTCGCCCTGTGCCTCTTTATCTGACAGTGTCAGCACCGAAGGGGGGCCTTTATGTGGTTTGACTGCTCCATGTGGAGTTAGGAGGAGGAGGTGGCTATTAATGTAACTTTCAGGTCAAAGGGCAACGGCACACATTGACCTGATGATTGGTCATGAGGAAACAGCACACCGCTTCATTTCCTTTTATGATGGATAGTGCATTTGTATTCTGTGCGGACTTCTTTGACACGTGTTGAAAGAGAGAGGGATAATGAAACAGCGAGGGACAGAGAAGAGATGAAGACAAGCAAAGAGAGTAAGGGGTGGAGGGGAGGAAGGTGGATGGTAGGGGTTCCCCTGTGTGTTTTCACTTGCATTTAGAGCTCGCTCGTAACAATCCTGCTTATCTCCCAGAAGTGTACTGCGCCAGCGACGACATAAGCCCCAAGCACTCCACCTAGGATGAAAGTGAAGAGGCATAAAGGAGGTGACCGACTCTCAATAATGATTGTTTAAGAAAGTAGTTTTACTCAAACACTGCACTGAGAGAAACTGCAGTTTGCCTAAAATTGACAAGAATTGTCAATTTTAAAGTCCCATATTATACAAATTTTCAGATTCATACTTGAATTTATTTCTCACATACCAACTGTTGGAATATACCTGTATTCACCCTCTGTCTGAAACTTCGCATTTTAGCTGCTGCACCTGTATTTACCCTCTGTCTGAGACACACTGGTTTAGCTCCTGTCTCTTTAAGCCCCCCACTCCTGAAAAAGCCCAGTCAGCTCTGATTAGTCAGCCTTTCTGGGTCATCAAACCTCTATCTGTGCTCTGCACTCACTGTCTCTGTACCATGCATTGCACCTGGGAGTATAGCGACACATTCTTACCTAAAAAAAAAAGAAAATGTATAAAGACTTCTAAACCATAAACTACACAACCAGTTCAAGCAGGAATGTGAACCAAAATTGGGGAGAGGTGAGCATCATCAGCAACCAAGATTACAGCTTTCCCTGGCATGTAGCTAATGTTACAGTGAACAGTGGACTGATTTAGCAGAGTATATAGCAGCACTTTGTACTATGAAAAATAACCACTTAAAGCTTGTACACCCAAGATTACAGGTCTCCCTGACAGAAGCATGTAGCTACATGTAGCAGTAGTGTTCTTAAGTCTAAGTTGCTCCCTGGGTGCTTTTCAGCAGTCCACTGTTCCATAGGATGAATGCAGTAGTGTAATTCCCTTAAGGTGTGCTAACAATTGTATGTGACAATAAAGTCAATACAGACTGAAGTATGTAATGTAAACACTGCAGTAGTGTGCATGGACTATATGAAGAAATCTAAGAATCTAAGGAAAAGCATAAAAGGTCACCTTTAAGGAAATTCCAGCTTCCATTTCCCCTAATTCTGTTATCGCTTATGTAGCTTAACAAAAAGGGTTAATCATGATTTTTTTTCTGGCATGCAATCAAGTTGTTAAATTGATGTTCCCTTTTGACCTCAGGCGTAATTGCTCTTGAGAAAGCAACAATAAAAACAAATAAACCTGACTCTGTGACCAATAATGTGATGTCTAGGGGAGAGCGTATTGGAGACGAAACACCCCTGAGCACAAAATTAACATTAACAGTCTTTCTTTTGCTATTCAGTCTCTGCATTCTTCCTTTTACTCAACAAAAAAGATTTGTGTTGTTTTTCTAAGCAGCTGTCTGTGAGCAGATGTAGAGGTGAGCTTATGCAATTTGAAGAACCAAACACCAAAGAAGTGAGAAGATAATCCAAATAATACACCAAAGACATGATGTTCTGTTGCTGAGTCATAGAGAAGAAGCAAAGGTGTAATATCATTATCATAATACTGCAGATGTACAGTATATCTCTAAAAACTAAACTAATGTACCTTTGACAACATCAACTGACATCATTCTATAAAAAAGGTCAAACTCAAGTTTAAACATTTTTTTAATTTAGCATAAGCTTGTTAGACAATGTTTAGACATGTTACATTTAAGTTTTGTACCAAAGCGAAAACAGTTCTGTTTCCACAGGCCTGTTACGGCATTAAGTGTAATCATTTTTTATCAATGGATAATTCTAGTTTTGTTTTGTAGGTTTGGACATCATTTCAGTCAGTTATTGTAATTTTGTACGCACCAAAGTAATCAATAAGTGTGAAATTGCTACATCAAAGCCTGAGAGTTCAAGAAACGGGCAGTCAGATGATCACATAGGTTGTAAACATGGCAACAGTTGTACAACAGGTGGTAAAACAAAAAAGGTCAATGTACCCATCATGTCAGTAATGCCTCATTGCACAGGAAAACTGTTTGGCAAGTAGGTCAATGTAGAGGTTGAAAGTTGGTTTGTTATTGTGACAGAGGTTTGCAACAGACAATTTAGGTTCAGTCTTTAAAAAAAAAAAGGTTTACACTCAGAAACCTTGTACACTTAATCCGATATACTTTATTATTCTATTGATTGCGAAAAAAATCACAATACAAACAAGCAGTGTCGTTAAACAGTGAGGATGATTTTGTGGTTCATTGCTTTTAAAGTCAAGGGCTGCTAGGAACTTAATTAATTAAGTCGGTGCTAGTCCCAATGGGGCTAATGAATGACATTAGCAGGACGCTATCGTTAACTTCTTAGAGCGCAATCACTACTGTCTAGTCTTTCGTAGATCCTTTGTTTTGACATCAGTACCATCTGGATTCTGAGTTGTTGTGCGATCACCAAATCCTACAGTATCTTTAAATTCTGCATCTCCGTATTCTTTAATTTGTGTATTGTAAAGTTGTTTGTCGATGTGCATGCCCAGTAGCCCTTAGTGGTCAAAGGCTCTTGTGGATGTGAAAAAATACAGAGAATCAAACCTCTTCTGAAAACTTCAATGACGGACAAAGCTTTCAGAGTCGGTGTGTAAACATGATTGATGATGAACATGATAGGTGAGGTCCTATTTGTTTTTAAACGTGCAACAAAAAAACCCAGGGTGTTCGTTCAAAACCTGCATGATCATGTGTTTGTTTGTGATTCCAATCTTACCAGACTTCTTTTTAGTAATGTCACCATGTGCATTCAATCGCAATCCAGATCGCAGCAATTAACTTGTGGAAGAAGTGTTACTATAACTGATGGCCAAACCTAAAAACATAAGAGCCAGCTTGTAATAAAAGGGACTTCTCTTTTAACACCACAGGAAAATAAATTGCACAAACAGTGCCTTATACAGTCTCATCTAAAACATCAACACTGTTGCAGAGTCCATTTTACAAAAGGGAATACATGTTTAATTAGTACAGTACCAGTTCTTATTAGTAGTAAAGTACGTTTATTCATAAGTATTAATATTCAGTGCATGGATAACACCTGTACACGTGTAGTGTAAGTAAATGTAGGAGTCAATGTCCATCAAAGGTCAAAATACTTTTGAGATTAAATCTCAGTTGTTAGCGGATAAGATTGTGGTGGTTAGCACTGTGGCCCCACAGCAAGAGGGTTCCTGGTTCGAATCCAGACTGGGGCCCTTCTGTGTGATCCAGACTTATCCAGATCCAGTTTATCCAGACTCCAGGTACACACTCACTGGCTAATGTTAGCTTGCCAGCTAACGTAATAGTTGGCTGGGGCTTGGCGGCACTGCATGAATCCGCTTTTGATAGCTTGGTGGCATGGGCTGATGGAGCGATTTGCAAACAGCAAGCTAAAATAAATGAGTGTAATTTATTTTACAGCATTATATCTACATGATGCCAATCAATCACGTTCTTTTCTTTTTGGCTGATACTTTCTTGCACCTATGACATGCATATGCACAAATGCAAAATAAAATAATGCAAATGTTAGCATGAAATGTCAATGGGACACGGTTTACAGTGTCCTGGTTAATTTCAGAGATAATATCAATCAGTGCCTGTTAATTGTATGCTTGTATTGTAAAATACCATTCATTTTCTCTCTCAGGTGGTTTCTCTCCGTTGATACATAGCTGAGAGTTTGGATGGCTGCAGCCCTTTTATTTCAACATTCCTTTAAAGAGTTTTGCTTTTGATGTGTAACTGTGGTTTCCATCTAATGTGATCTGTGTAACTCTGTGCGCACATTTGTTTCATCTAGTTAATGGATGTTAGTAAATAATGAAACAGATATCTGGCATTTACAGTACTTGGGCAACATAATACTAAAATGTAGCATCAAAAAGTTATTTTTCCAATAAATCTGTAATAATTTTAGGATTTCCACAGTGCATATATAGATTCTGTAATGTAAAGCAATAACATCTTTGAGTCTTGTTACTTTTGTTTTCCAAATCAGTTTTGGAGCAAGTCTGTACGACCATGACCCTCTTAAGTAAAGAAAGGCATGGTAAACTCTTTGAAGCAACTCAACTCATTTTCCGTAACCAAAAATCAATTTGTTTTTGCAACAGCTGCAACAACACAGGAAAAAATTAAATCCTTTTTTTGAGCACAGATTCAATTTTGAGACAGAATAGAAGGTATCGCACATTCACATTGTATGGGATAAGAGAAAGGCTGGCAGAGCTAATAAAGTGATGCTAATGTGCTTTGTGATGCGGTGGAAGTCCCCAGCTTTCAGCTCTAAACAGATGGGATCTCTCCCACAGGATCATATATGTCTATCCCTAACTCTGCAGAGCATGGCAGATTCAACAAAGGCTGCCTCTCAAAGGCATGCTGTCCATGGGTGCTCACACAGAAGTCCTTCTCATAAAATAAATGTGGCAGAGCACACACTGCAAAGATGAGGTTAAATTGAGGCGTATCAATCTTAACGAAGGCAGAAAGATGAACCAGATCAAAACAAGCACATGGAACTAATCTGTGGCGGCCTCTGCTACTGCTGGGACAATGATGACGCACATGAACATTCAAAGCATTCTATGGGCTGACAGTTAACAGCATTTCTTAGCTTTTTTATTCCACAGGGTAAATGATAACATGTCAGGCTCTGTAACAGTGGCACCGCCTTCACATCATACATGTTTATTCAAATCCCTTGATGTTATGGAATGGTTGATTCAAGGCTAAGCTGGGTAGACATCTATAAATACCCATCACCTTGCCATATACAGTATTTTACATATCACACTGTCAGGGGAAGCTGCCATACCATAAGAATATTCTCTAAACCTTCCCCACTTGTCCTAGTACCTGCTGCTGCTGCTGCTCCTTCCTTCAGTCTACGGAAGCCTTTGCCTCCAGAGATAACTGCTGCAGAGATCACCCTGTCCCTGCGCCCCCCGTCCCTCTCACAAGGACGTCCCCGAACCCACATTTCTGGATCATCACTGAGCTCATAGATAGATCCATCTTCTACGCTGTGCTCCAAAGACTCCAGGGAGGAGTCTGATGCTTCGTCGCCCAGTGCTGTTAATGGCCGTCCGGGTAGCCCAGATGTAGAGCGCAGCTTGTATTGCAGCAGAACGCCGCGTCCTTTGCCTCTCCCCTCTCCCTGGTAGGACTGTTGCAGGGATTCCTGAGAGGAGGTGTCGCTGCGGTCCTCGCCTCCAAAGGCAGAGTCTGGGCCATCACTGACAGAATCTCTCTTCAGCAGTTCAGGAGACAGAGTGCTGGTGGACGCTACGAGGAAGTCCACAGGTCCACAATGGGCATTTAGAGAAATCATCCCCTTTCCTGTAGGAGGCAGGCCGACAAAAATATTTAAATGTCATCCAGAGGGACACTCAATACTGCTCCTAATCCAGGGCAGAAGTCAAACTTAAAGGAGATTCTTGTGCAAGTTGCAGTGGGAATGTCTGAACAGAAAATGTCTACAACCCTCAATCACAGTGTAGGCCAGTTAGGGATTCATTTATTATAATTCTGCTGCTATAACAATAATAGTGGCATCTTAAGCTTGTGTTGTGTTTACATAGTATAATATTAATAAACTAGCTAGGAATGAG
Organism: Echiichthys vipera; assembly: GCF_963691815.1. Taxonomy (NCBI): domain Eukaryota; kingdom Metazoa; phylum Chordata; class Actinopteri; order Perciformes; family Trachinidae; genus Echiichthys; species Echiichthys vipera. The sequence goes on along the minus strand of NC_139825.1, from coordinate 12,165,921 downwards.
ACGGTCATGAAGTAAGGTTTGTGCAAGTGGGAAACTAGTGACCTCATTCACTTGGCATAATTACCAAAATGCTGGAAGGCAGTTTCTGAACAATATATAAATATACAGTATGATTTGTGTGTTGCCTAATATTTACACTGATTTCCAGAGCTGAAATAATGTGAGCTCAATATTGGGCAGTGCACAGTACTTTTCTATTATGAAAAAATATTTTCTTTTTAACATCTCAAGAGGCTGTTCAATCACAATCAGCTGTCCCCGTATGATCCTTACCTGTTATTTTGGGGATGCCCTCCAGTTTGGGAACTGGAAGAGTGATAATTAAGCCTTGTGCAGTGCCCACCCATAACAGTCCCTGGCAAATAAGAAGACTTGTAACTCGCATGCTCTTTTGACCTGCAATACAGAAAACAGTGACAGAAAATAGTTTTCTTAGAGTTTTCTTCACCTCCTGCTGTTATAGAATGACAGACACAAAACTACAACAGATTATGGCGTTTTGAAAGAATTATAGATAACCCCCCGTTGACTAAATTATACCTTTTTTACTGACTGGATGGTCTATCTTTTAGAGGGTATATTATTAACTCGTATTGATTTTATTATTACCAAAAGTTCTTCCAAAATGCTATTTACTTTTTATTGTGGAATCTGTTCAAGGAAGCTGCAGTACTAGCATGATGGAAAAAGTAAAAATACTTTGAATGTTGGCTATCAATGCTAGCTGTGGCGAAGAGGTCGGAGCCGGTTCGGTTATTAGCAATTAAAAAAAGGAAATTATTAATCCTAATACAAATATTATTAATAGGAATTAATAATAACGGGATACCTCCCTGGAATCAGGGAGCAAAAACCATAACGTGGATACAGTAGAAAAATAATTTTACTTAAAAAAGACCATTTTATATTTATGAAGTGAACAGGGAAGGGTTTCAACTGAGCACTGGCCGTCAAAACCCGTTATTATAGCCTATTAGCACTAATACCTCAAAAGACAAGAGACAACTGCTCTTTCAAGTTCAAAAACAAAACTAAATGAGACAAAACAAGCATGTGGCACATGAGAACGTGTGTGTGTGTGTGTGTGTGTGTGTGTGTGTGTGTGTGTGTGTGTGTGTGTGTGTGTGTGTGTGTGTGTGTGTGTGTGTGTGTTTTTGTTTATACAAGAGGGAGGCGAGAGAGATGGGGGAAAGATGGCGGATGACCACGTAGAGGTTGTGGAGGGACTGTGAGACCTTTAAACAAGAGAAAGTGAAGTACACGTCTCTAGCAAAAAGATAAATGTGGAGCAATCTTGTATTTCTGTTAAATGTATTGCTGTGTAAACCTTACTTATTATTGTAAATAACGGACCACCAAGTCCAGTTTATTGCTGTGTTGATCCATTTCATCACTCTGCTTGCTTCTTGTTTCTGTTATACGTTACATTGAGACTTCACTACTGCTGAGATTTTGCCTTTGTTGCTTCAGCATCCTTGCAAAGTCAGTGATCTATAAGTTAAGGACCACTGACATGGTTACGAACTCAGAGTTAGCAGCTCAGGTCCCTGAGTGATACTAGACTCAGCTGTTTGTTTTTTTGGGGGTTAGAACTGCTTGCTTTGATTTGATCGCTTTCTCTTTTTTTCTTCTATCTCTCTCTCCCATACTAATCCAAAGACACACACCTACACATCTTTACACGCATCCTAGATACACTGACATCATGGTGATATCGCACGGTGCCGGTTCGAGAACCGACAATGACATGTCGTGATGGTACCGTTGCGTACCGACTGTTCAGTTCATACATTTGATTCATCCTGCAGCACCGTTAAGTGACTAGAAAGACAAAGGATTTGGCATGCTGGCTTTTATAACCCATGTGACATCATAGCTCATGTGGATCCCGTCCAATACCCAGCTCTAGATTCAAACTCACAGGTAACATGTAGGTGTGAGTTACTAGCTTGGAGTATGTCTCTGTCTTTTGTTTAAGAGGCAGTATGGCTCGGTACAACATAGCTTTGGGAATGTCTTTGATCAATCTATTTGACAAGCTTTACACATGCACAGCACAGCCACCCAGGGCTTTAGGTTACAAAAGATTATGAAAAATTTGATTTTTCTACTTGCTAGTGTTGAAAGAAAAACTCTCGTAGAAGCAGGAAACAAGACTTGAAGTTGGCGTTGTATGTCTGTGTATGAAAAAGTAGTGGTTCTAAAATGCTGAGCTCTGAAGGTTTTCACCACCTACTGTAGTAGAAAAACTGAGATGCGGGGACATTCTCTTTTATTGGTAAAATGACAGACATCCTAAAAAGTATAGACATCATAACCTTTCTAAATAAGTACGGCTCTACGTGGCCAAGGTGCACACACTCCCCCCTTTTTCGGGCCTGTGTGAGTATGTTCAGTGTACATGTTTGAATTCTACCTGACCTTTTGTTAATGCTAACTTGGCAGAGCAACTTACATCTTGATGATTTTTTCAATGTTCTAGTTTAGTATACTAAGCAAGCACCCAACTTCAACCTGAAAACAGAACCACTGATAACTGTTGAGGGTGAACACAGTCTTTCAGTGTTTTATACAGAACCTTACAATACTAAGAACACATACAGTATCTATCTATATCTATATTAACCAGACTTTATTTTGATACAAATAACTATTATAGTAGTTATTAAATAGTGTTCTGATATTAGATCATTTGACTTTAACCCCAACTCCAATAAGCAGCAATTCCAACAGTTTAAGAAGTGGTAAGCATGCCCCCCATCATTGTATTCTGTTTTTATTTATGTTTTACACAACGTCCCAACTTCACTTTGTAGCGGAATGTACGTATATGAATATTTACATATTTCTGATTCTTCTGTACTGGGTTTAATAAAGACTTATTTAAAAAGGTTACTTTTAAGCGTAGAGTAGAAAGATTTGCACTGTCAACATTCAGTTTTGACTTTAAGGTCAATAATTTAATTTCAGATTGCCACTAACTCATCATAGTTGCACAGTGTGACTTTATGGACTTCATGAGATTAGAGAAGTGAGCAATTTTCTGCAGAGGAAAAGGATCTGCTCAAGCACAAAGCAGTCGACCATCCGTTGTCTCCCAGTCATCTGTCTTGGAGTCCTCTGTCCAATCAACAACCCCATTTGACTGCATATGAGAAAATACATTAATAACCTATTTAACTCAGGAGGAGAAGCACTGCTGCATGTCCCTATGTGTGTTTAAGAAACATGATGCACGGAACCCATTGCCCAGTCCCTGTAGGCTTTTGATTTTTAAGTATGTATTGTATTGATGAGTGTTTTCTTTAATGATTGGAGAGGCTTCTGGAAACATTTCCATGTACACAGTAAAGTCATATCAGTAAATACCATGGGACATTTAGGATATAAAAAACAAAAAAAACAAACTGTAGTCAAACTTGACAGAGGAAATAGAACTAAAGCTTCTGAAGTAATCAATCAAGTTGCTGCTGTCTTTTATGCATAATTGCATGCAGTGGAGCGGCAGCAGCTCCACTCTGTCTGTATTTTAGGAATGTATTTAATATTTTCATCAGTGATGTATTATTTCACCCACCCGCAACCCATCCACACAAAATTAAATCTTAAAGTCTGAATAATTCACCCTATAAATAGCAATAAATTCTGTACTGTGACTTTAGACCAGGTTTTTGTACGCCAGTGGCACAATCACTTTCTGCTGCCAGAAGATAGCAATACGCCACCAAAGCACGAGGCCAACACACTCAGTGGCACAGAGGTAGGTGCAAGTACGTTTTGCTACTTACACGATATGGGCTCTGGGCATGAATATAACAACTGCGTCAGTCTCAAACTAGCAATGACAGTTGCGCTGCACTGTGCACCGCTTTGGGCAGGATGGAAGATAGAGCACTATGGCATAAACTTTAACACTGATAATTTAAAAAGTACATATATTTACATACTCATATTAACATATTTTGATATCATAATTTGTGTTTAAATTATTACACAACATAGACAATATTGCATTCATTTGTTTGTCTATTCTTGTCTTTAGCCAATCAGATCCGATGATTAAAAGCAAGTTGGTGCTTATTGTGGTTGTCTGTTAATTTGACAAATGAAGAATTTCAAAGTGATTGTCTTGTCCCTTACAGTGTTTGTTGATAATCTTTGATGTGAGCTTAAGCAGTGATTTTCTTCAGATAAAGGGAAAGTTCTGTGATAGAGAATGATGTAACCGTCAACATAAGTTTTATGCTGTGAAGTTCTCCATCACAGAACTGCTTTTGTAGACAAGGAGAGGATAATTGCACAACCTTATTATACATGCACATCCTTTGTTTCCACTTAACAAAAGGGGTGAAAACATTGTTTGTTTTAGATTTATTTTTGCATTCCTTCTGTGGTCCCTTAGCTCTTGCCTCCCGTTGTGACCTATTTATCTATAGAACCATTTATTGCAATATCCATGGCAACCGTAATTGAATTACACATACACTCATGTGATCTCAACTAAGAGAATGCTCATTTACATGGGTAGCTGTATTTACATGTTTGTTCTGTGTCATGCTCAGATTATGATGATTTGAATGTGTGGCTCAACACTGGCATTAATTAATTAATTTCACTGTGCAGAGATTAATCATCCAAAACTGATGCTGTGGGTAGAAGAGAAAGAGGAGGCAGAGCAGTCAAGCACAGAGAGCAGATGCCTTTAGATGGAAACCTTGGAGGGTCATAGCAGTGGAATTGGCATTGGCGAAGCAAAGGCCTCTCCCTGTTACCTTTAACTATCTACAACCACACAGATTATATCTGTATCATGGTTAGAGAGCATTGCAGCAGTGAGAGAGTGATCCTCACAAACACCCACTCTTGGGTTACCATGAAATCTGAAGCCGGAAGATGTGGGCGCCAGGCATTGTCTTTAAGAACAGTGATAAAAATGGATAATGACAAAGGCACTTGAGATATAGGAGGTGTATCTGAACCTCGAGCAATCTCGTACCTCCAATTCTTGTAGTAATGCACACTCTTCAGTGAGCAGTGGGTTTATAGTGGAAGCCAGTATTTGCCTTAAAAAGATGATGTCTCCAAAGATAAATGTTTCCCTGTGATATATCACTGAGGACTTTATTTTAGAATATTATTTTTTCACCCTAAGGACAGAACTATTAAAGGCATTAGTAGAGGAGAGATCAGCAGTTTTCTCTGCCTCAGAAGGAAACTTCTCTGTTGTTTACTGCAACTGGGATTCCCTGTTGAGTATAAATCACATTAAGGGGAAAGGATTAGGGGGTATATCATTACTGCATGTCCTAGCATACGTCAAGGAGAAACCCAGGGTGCAGAGATCTATCAGTATTTCATGGGCAGTATCTGTGGTTGTTGAGTGTCGGGAGGGGATCCTCTTTTCTCTTGTGAGCTCAACAAATCACAACTTAAGATCCTCAAAGATCCTCTTCCTTTTGTGGACCCTGAAGACATGAGCCCTGCAACTCTTTTTTTTCACCCTGTAATTCCCCCCAGGGCCAAGCCTTGAGGCTGCCACCCTTTCTCAAATCTGCTGCATATTTCAAGGGGAAGCATGGTGCTGCGTGAAAATGACCTCTGGGTCGCTGGTTCTCTCCAGACACCTCTGCCATATAGGTCTGCACTCCTTTAATTCTCCTCTTGAACAAAAAAAAAGAGGTGAGAAAGGAACTTTGATCTAAAAGAGAAAAGTTTGTTTTCATTCTTTGATCTCTACCCAACTCATGAGAGAAAACCTAGTTGGGTTTTTTTTCTAATACCATAGCTTTGCACAGTGTTGCTCTAAATACATCAATCACAGTCTGGTGTGACTCAATGAAAAGGACCGCATTTTATAAATCCAGATGCATGCATCCTGAAGCTCAAAATGATCTTCACATTTACTGGATGAGCTGATGGCCCACATGAACATGTCTGAGGCAAGTAGACATTGAGTCACATGTGCTGTAGTTATCACCACTATCATTAGACAGTTTTATGTATGCTACATTGCTGTCTAATTTGTTTGTCATAGTTCTTTTCTCAATTACACCCACAGTGGCTGATCAATATTTCATTCATCATGAAGGAAGGCACACAGGAAGTAATGGGCTATCTATTGCATCCAAATGGACTGCACAGAGAAGGGAAATGGGGGGGGGGGGGGGGGGGGGATCTTAAAGCAGAGTGGATGAGATGAAACAGGTAGAGAGAAAGAGAAAGTGGGAAAAAAAGAAAAATATTAACTCAAAAGGGAGGAAAGTGGGAGGTACGTGAAAAGGAAAAGAGTTACCACAGAAGTAAGGAAGTTTAAAGAAAGATGTTTCCATGGAAACAATAAGTATGAAAGTCTTTAAGGCTGCCATTTTACTGCTCCTTAATGACTTTATTTTCCTTTTTTATTAATCCCTATCTCTCATCCCATGGCTCTATTATGGCTTACTTATTCAGGTCAGTCCCCGGAGTGCAAGACCCATGGAACAACTTGGATGAGACAAGAATACCATTCTGGGGAGGAGCACATTATCAGTGTATAACTGGTGCCCTTTGATTGCTCTTTTATAATTAAGACACAAAATGTGACCAGAACAATTAAAATCATTTTTTTGGTACAATTTTGTTAAATTATTTTTTAATTAAAATACATTTCCACCAAAATCAATGTTTCAACTGCTCTACAGGATAAATAAAGGTAAAGATAGGTTATACATATGGAGGTCAAGACCAAGTGTGATGTGTGTGTACCAGTGTTCAGCAGCGTTGAGCGTGTTGAGATGTTAATTTCCTGCAGAAGCTCCAGTGTTTCAGTATGAAAGAGACGGATGGAGGAACCCTCAGAGAATGCCATCCACACCCCTCCACCGGCACATGCCATATGTGCGATGCTGATCATTGGGTCTGGGTGGACTTCAAACGTCTGTAATAGAAACAAAAATGCTCCTATAGTTTTTTTTTGTTTTTTTTTATTTCTGTCATGACAATTCTACAAGACACAGTTCAAAACATACATAGGCCGTTTTCAAAAATGTAAATTACATATCTTAAAAAAAGACAAAATAGATGGAGGAAAATGTTATAATATAGTCATATTTTATCATCCTCAATGTATGCACAAATAGTTTAGCCCATATATCATCAGCTCATTGCTCCTTATACTGAGCAAACACAGATATCGAGCTTTCGCAGTTGAGAATTGCCTCACAATGTCCACACATCTCTTGACCAAGAGCCAATAATTCTTTATCTACCTTTAATATTTCTTGGCAGCCTGTTTTCTTATATATAAAGTAGCCAATTCCATAACTGAGCTCAACATACCTTCCTGTTCTCAACCCCTGACTCCCACTATATGGCTGGTGCTGTTATAAATAAGGACAACATGAAAATAAAATGCAATCACCCACATCATCACCAAATGACATTATTTTCATGATGGAAAATGAAACATTTCTAATACCAAAAGGTTAGCTCTCTCCTGTCTAAATGTTTGAAATAAGAGTCTCTTGTTGATATTCGCTTCGGTGGCATGTGTGATTCTGACAGTTAACAGCTTGATCAGACAGTAACTTTAAGTTGCTCCATCATTTCCTGCTCTCCAGGTTCTAAGTTATTCAGCTTGCTCGTCTCTACTGACTGAATTCCAATGCAATGTTACACTTTTACAGACGAAAACTAGTCTGAAATGCATGTCAAAGCTCACATTGTTTTTCTTACAGTGTTAGCATTTGCTTAATTTTTCAATTTGTCTAACTGCAGACTAGAGACTTCCTTCATGTCAAAACATTAAAGGATAGCTGTCATGATTATAAAATGACATGATTAGGTCCCTGGATCTTACATTCAGTTGTTTCTCTACATGTTCTTTTCTGTAAATAAATTCTAACTGTGCCTCCTAATTTTGTAATTTAAGGAGTCTCTGAGACACGGGGCACATTTTTGCATCATTTCCCTGGCCTATATATTTTTAAGAGCACAATAGCAAAAGAGAGTTTCAGGCACACAGTCTTAATGAGTAGCTTGAAATAAATGCAATAAGCCTTATCATGGCAACACATGCAGCCCCTGCAGTCCGAGGCGTGACAAGGGTTAGTTTAGGCATCATCTTGGAACTCATATCACTGCCGATGCATGAGTTGAATGAGGCTGGGCAATTAGTCAGCGCTAGTCCCCCCCCCCCCCCCCCAACCAAGTGCACTGGCGGACAGGGATTACCACCTGTTTATGTGCCCTTGCCAGTGGGTCCTCCTTTGTTTGAAATTAGGGGAAAAAAGAGGAGCCTTTGATGTGTTTTCTCTTTTAATTGACTCCTCAGCAGTGGGCTCATGCTTTGCCATGGAAAGGATATGCAATGCATCTCTTCGTTTTTCAAATGCAACCACCAAATAAAATAGTTATCCATATTAAAGGAACATTTCACCTTCAATAACCCATTGCAATGGAAATAAGTTGATATGTTTTAGCAGAATAAGGCAGTCATGGTGTTCTGTATATGATGCATACAGTAATTATCATATTAATCATTATCAAGGCTGGTGGCTCTAAAAGCGACTGCCAGCTAATCAATGGATGACATGCTGTAATTGTAGGATGCCATATTGCTTACCAAATGTTTAAAACTACCTGTAATGCACTCTGGAAAGATACACTATATATACAAGTGTCATTTAACATGGAAACATAGGAATCTCAAAAAGTGGCTGAAAACAATGATTACAGAAATATCAATTTAAATTTCTGTTTTTATCACAGATAGACTAATCATGTTGAATGCTCTTCGCTCTGTGTCAAATACGGGGTAAGTACAAGCCACAACTGTTGCCCATTGCCAACCCAGTATTAGTCTGCTGAATCCAGCATCACTAACAGAGATGAGGTGGTCAGTGAAGCTTGACAGTAGTAGTGTGCCCTTTACACTAAACACGGCAGTGTCACACTAACAGCAGCATCCCTCCACAAGCAGTGGGAAATAACAACTGAGCTGAAGCCACGAACACTACAACTGGTCTGAGCAACTCATTAGTCGTTCATTATGCCAGGTGACAAGGTGTCTTTGTCCTTTCCCCAGTGCTAAGTATACATCACCTCGAGCTATGGCGAAGGAGTTGAGTGGACATGTGAGTGATAGCACAATGCAGGTAGAACAGAAAAAGTAATGGGGAGAGGAAGGAACAAGGCCTGCCAGTCACTATTGATCAAAGGCTGTATATCCATGCATGTCCTGCGTTGTTAAGGTTTGTGAAGCTCTGAGAGATTGGCCTTTAGAAACTCACAAAGCTAAGACATGTCTAAAATATGGCAAAAGTGTTGGTAAGTTTCAACAAAATGTGTAAAAGCATGTAAAACCAAACAAAACAAACAAACAATGCGGTGAAAATAATCAAATTATGTTTATATTCTGTTAAATTATTTTGATTTTGAATCTGACTGAGTTTTTCTAAATTTTCACCCAAGTTAAGCTGTTTCAAATTCCCATTGTCTGCCATGATTCCTGCTGCTAACGAGCCCCTTCATGGATTCCAAGGGAATTGTACAGGCATTTAAAGTACATTTATGGTGCTGCAGAAGATAAGGTCTAATGACTATGGTGACACTCATGATGTTTGCCCCAAAGTTAGGTTCAGACTTTCACGCTCAAATCACCACTATGCCTAACTACAGCTTCACTGAGCTGCGACTCTGAGTTGTTTCCGGGTAATTTCCTTTGTTAAAATAGTCAAAACTGTCAAAGGTGTCATTTTGAGGCTTTGTGAGCTTTTTATAAGATAAATACATTTTAAGACTGATAAAACGGTCCATAACTACATTCCTTCAGCCATCTTTATCTGTCTGTTTCCTCGTAGCGATTTTATTGATTGAGTTTTTGTCAGCCCTGTCATTTTAATGTATCCCCAACATCAAATATACAAAGCTGAGAGTACATACACATTTTAAGTGGTGATGATCCTATGGGTTTCTGTTAGATTTAAATAATGTGTCCTCAAAGCATTGACTGTTAAGATTTAAAAAAGAGAGTAAATCAAGCAGTATGGTGCAAAGATCAGCGGTCTCAAACTGGACAGGCCACAGTGCATAGTCATGGATAAATTATTCAAAAGGGAAAACAACGAAAAGAAGTGATGTTAATATAAGTCTACAACCCTCTAGCCTTGCTCGAAGTCAAATCTCCTGCTATAGGTGCCGAGTACTGCTTCTCCAGATCTGGGATATGCACCGCAGCCCTCTTGAGTCCATATTAGTGAGAAAGACAAGGTTAGCAAAGAAGTAACCAGTGCTGACCTGTTAAGCTCTGTGGGAGATACAGTGAACCAGAACTGTGCCTCCACTGCGTGGCCATTCAGCTGATTAAGCCTGTGTCTCTGGAGGATTGGACTAGGAAAAACGAGGTGAAGGAATAAAAGGAGACATCCCAAGCTCAGCCCACTCCTGATTATGAGGATCTTCAGGCAGCCTCAATAAGTGGCTGTCTCTGTATTGATTATCCGGGAAGCAGCTGACAAATTTAAATTTAAAAGAAAAACCTGTAAATGCATGTACACACTTTGTACTTCCTTGATAATGGACTGCATTTAAATAGCAACTTTCTAGTCTTAGCAACCACTCAAAATGCTTTACAAAACAAGTCAACTTTGATCCATTAGCACCACATTCATACACTGGAGGCAGAAGCTACCGCACAAAGTGCCACCTGCTCACTAGGAGCGGTAAACATTCAAATGCACATTTACACGCAGTTTGGGTTTCTTGCCCAAGGACACTTTGACATGTAGAGTGCAAGGGCTGGGATTCAAACCACAAACCTTCTGGTTACACAGCTGTCCACATTTTTGATTAAATAATTGTTTGCTACTTTGCTGAATGTTAATAAACTGCTTATTTATGATTTGGCATGAGGTCAACCAAAACATCTGTTGATAAAGGTTGCACATTTCCCACTTTGCTGATTCAGTTTTTTTCTGCAAATGTAGCTCATTTACAATGGAAATGGAAAACAAATGTATTTGAGGATGGGGATATGACACATTAATTTTGTTTATTTAGTGTGTGTCTATTTTTTCAAATTCAGCATGGGATTTTTTTACATGCCATCCACAGCCTTTGTTCTACTTGTTTATCCAGGGAAGGTTTCCTTAGCGCACATGCTCCTTTCCCCATTTACAGACACTCACATCTGGGAGCTTTAATAAATGGTAATGATTTGCAGTTCGGTATCTGAATACCATATTAACATTACCCAGAAGAGTTTTCTTCTGTCATTCATTATTGTCTACCACACTCCCACCCCGGTTCACCTCTAATGATAAAGATGAAAACCTTGGTGAGTGACTACGCAAAAATAGAAAGTATGACAGAGACAAAACCCAGGATGATTTCCTGATGACAATGGTGAACATTCCTGTACCATAACTCAGAGCGGCTATATGAAGCTTATTTTTGTGTCAGAACTCCAGCAAACATTGTATGAATCTACAAGGAGTTTGACTGGTTGTCTATGCAGCAGCTCCAGGCAGTAAATCTTGATGACATTACAGATTACAATGCTGGCTCTTGAAGGCTGCGTGCATTAATCTTTTCAGAAAATGAAGAGAGAGGAATTTTTCCAGAAATGCTACAAAAAAACAAAACAACCAACAAGACAAATAAGTAAAGCACCTTATATAGCAGCTTTACTTACGAACTCATCCATATAGGTCTTCAAACCATGTTTTTGTGAAGACAGAATATTAATCAACTGGGGAGGTGGGTCTTATGGGTCATATAATCCTTATTTTTTCCTGTTTAGTTGCTGAGATAGTGTAAAAAACTACAAATATCGACTATTTATATGTAAGGATATAGTATTTAACCTATACTGTATTATATTTTGCTATGTTTGCCACAAAACATGGCTATTTCCATCCAGTCCCACTTATTCCCAGCTTCTGGATATTAGAGCTCTTCGGGTATTAAAAAGGAAATAAAGTCAATTAAGTCATTAAAGTCAACAATCCCCTTTAATTAAGAATACCCATTTAAATAATGAAAAATTTTGAATATTTGCTCGCACTCAGAGGGAAGCAGTTTTTCTTTAATGAATATAATTGCCAGGGGTTTTTTGAGTAGCAAGATAAATGGTATCATTATGTGCTTAGCAATGATGTGGTCATTTACCTGAGTGGTGAGGCTGGAGATGTCCATGACTGTAACAGAGTTTCCACAGCTTGCCCACACTGAGTCGTCTAACACTAACAGTGTCCGCACTGGTTCTGAGCCCAGTCTCACACATCTGCAGGAGTCTGGGTTCGAAAAATTATCTGGGAAAAAAAACAAACAAAAACAAAGCAATTAATGTAAAACAAATACATTACTCAAAACTACAATCAAAATATCACAAGGAAATAAAGAAACCCTTCAAATGATTGATGATACAAGTTATATGAATAAGCTCTGAACACATATCCCACTTCTATTGGAACACTATCACATTGAGCGAGGCAATTCAATTAAATTCTTCACGTTTGTATCACAGCAAGTTAGCTTTGTGTTTCCTTTTAAAATTCTCATGAAGCTACTTCACATCATTGAGTAAACACTGAAGCATCAGTAAGGATGGCTCACAATGGAGGCTTTTTTTCTCTCTCTTGAATGAAAAAGAAGACGGCCATGTGAGAGTATACAAACAACTGGTTCTCCAAAAAAAGACAGTGACTTCCATCTGAATTGCCACAAACTGTGCAGCACAATGTTTGCACCTTTGCCACCCACATGCTAATAAGTCTGCTGTAACAGTTTAATCTACTTTCCACTCAGATCTTCTCTCTCATTCTCTCGTTTAGCTTCATCAGCGTGAAAATTAAGCAGACCTTTTTTTCTTTCAGCTTTAATCACAAGACACATGTTTCTATAGAAGCACATTATTAAGGGAACTGCGTGAGCATTTCCTTTGCTATGCGCTAATTACGCAAAATTAGAGAAGGTAATGCACCCAGCCATTTAAATAACATTTTAAGTCGTTTATTTCTGCCTTTCATAGCAGAAATTACTTTACAATGCTTTCTGAATTCCACAGGTTAATTGCTTGGCATGTTATAAAGGTCATTTTCCCACCTTTTCAGAATTCAGTCTTGTAAATGCACCTCTGGCCCCTTGCGCTTATGAAGACCAACGCTTCTCCCTATTTAACACAGTTGGGGACTTTTAGGACCGAAAACTCAAAATATTTTCATTGTAAGTTGACACGGTGTCTTTTGTCCATATATTGGTGATGAAAGATGGAACACAAATTTACTATGGAAAAATGTGTTGCATGTATTCAAATGCCTTTTGATACAAGGCTCAACTGAGGCCTTGGCATTTCATGGCTGCTTCAGAATGTTTTTTAGATGGTAGCATGCTAGTTAAAGTGATATTCCAGTGTAAAATAATCACAGGCTTCTTTTAGGCAAATACACTCATCAAAGAAGCCATCGAGACAATTTTTTTCATGCACGAACAACTAACGAAGAAATTCAGGACAGTCGCTAACAGTCGCTAACAGCCAAATGCAGCTAACACGGATGAGCTCGGGGCGGTGACTCGAACACATTAAAAAGACTTTTTTAACCACTAATACTGCTCAAAATAACACCAAACCTCTACAGTAGCATGAGAAGAGTCCTTACACATTACCAAAGAAACAACAACGTAGTTAGTGACATAGGAGTTTATAAAAAAAGAGTGTTTTGAAAGACTTACCTACTCTGTAATAGCTCCTCTCATAGTAAAGTCCATTCAAGTCGATATCAAATACAATCTAAAAGGAAGGAGATGATTTATTCAAGCAAAACACGTAAACTTTGTGGTTTGATAGTTTGGTGAAATATAAGTTAAGAATAGATGGTAAAGGGTTTCGAAAAGTCCCACACAGCTTTCCTGCAGCCCCAAAACGTTACGCCAGAGGTCAGGGAGCAGGGGTCGGGGGGGCGTGTGTTGCCAGAAGACGCACAGTGAGTAAAGCACTGGTGAAGACGACTAGCCTGCAACTTGAAGTGAAGAGAGACAGAATGGTTCGTGTTTGCATCTTTCCCGGCTGCGACACAAAAACGAAAGCTTACAACTCAGAGACTTTTCATGGGCTGCCATTGTGGTACGATGACCATGCTCTGATAAACCTGTGGCTTATTATTTTGAATCTGTACAATGAGACGCCGATTGAGACACTTACCGTGTCTGCAGCAAACATTTGGAAAAGGACAACTTCCTAATTCCCAGAAGAGCTTCTGACCCAAAGAATGCGTGCTTGAAGAAGAAAGCACAACGGCAGTAACTGACTACGGATAGAAGGGAGGTAAAGATATTTCACCAAACTGCCACAATCCACAAGGTTTACGTGTTTCACTGGAATACATCCTCAATGGCGCCTTCCTTTTAGATTGTATTTGTATTCGTCTTGAATGAACTTTGCTACAAGAGGAGCTGGTACTAATGGAATAGGTAAGCCTTTCAAAACACTCTTTTAATAAACCCCGATGTTGGTGCTTCATGTGTAAGGCCTCTTATCATGCTACTGCAGAGGTTTGGTGTTATTTGGAGCAGTGTTATGGTGCATTCATACCAGGGGCGACAGGGGTGACAGACGCAACAAACGCGACCAATTACATACAAAGTCAATGGTACAGTCGCGACTTGAGGAGGCATGACAAGTTACGTGCATTTTGCGCGACAAGATGGATGGGATGTCGCTTCAAACGCGTCCAACAAGCGAGTTGAAAATATTGAACTTTTCAGGCGTGCGGCACGACAGCCAATCAGTGTTGAGATTGTGGTAAGTGTCATCAAGTTCTCCATGATATCATCCAGAGGATCTCCAAAGCCGGCATTGTTGCAGTCTTTGACTGCATCAGGGAAACCGGACTGTTCCTATGGATATAATAAAATAATGGATATACCTCTGACCTGTGGATGGCAGCAACATGCCTTTAGCCATCTAGTCTCCCAGAAATCCAGAAGAAGAAGAAGAAAGCTAACACTACAGAGTGAAGCGTATCCCGGTCTTATCTACCGGAGACAGGTCAGCACCCTGTATGGCTTTGGAGTTTAAATCACTGACGGTCTGTTCTCACTAAAACAAAATGGTCTTTTAAGTGCACACACTTAAAACTGGTTAGCACTAGCATAACTACTTATTTAGAACAACATGGCCGAGCTTGAGGATGCTACTCGCCATTGTCTGTGGCTCCAAACGTGTCGCTTGATCATATAATGATAAATATGATCACGCGGCCCGGTGTGAACGCACCTTTAGTGGTTAAAAAAGACGTTTTAATGCCTTCAACGTACTGTCACGATTTCTCTGTTAGTTGTTAGTGCACGAAAAAAATTGTCTTGATGGCTTCTTTGATGAGTGTATTTGCCTAAAAAGTGCCTGGGATGATTTTACACTGGAATTTCACTTTAAGGGCATAAATCTTTAAAAGAGGTGCCTAATCCACACACATTCACCAGCACCCCCCAGAGCTTTTCTCCTGTCCTTTTCTCCCCCCCTTTTTTTCCAAAGCTTGAATGGTAATATTTAATCGCCATGCAGCAGCTTGGTGTAATTAATCTTCCTTTCTGCTTGGAAGGACAGAGGAGCACAGAAGGAAGGCAGGCACGTTGACATACTGTGGCCAGGTAAGAACGACCTGGTGATAGAGCTATTGTGTTCCCGCTGGCTGTGTAGACAGTAAACCACTGCTGAGATGGTGTTAAGACCCCCTGGCCTTGTGCAATGCCTGACTAAACATGGCAGGCCATCTGCCACATGGTGATGTGTTATGTTCATATTTACAGTGGATGTGAAAATCGGTAGCAATGGCAAGTGAATCAAAGCATAAAAGGAAATTGATTCTTAGGCAGTTGTTGGAAAGGCATTCTAAAATAAATATAATTTTATAAATGCTCCCATTCTGTTAAATGGATACCACATGACATATAATACTAAAACTAGTCATCAATCACCTGAATAGAAACTGTTTAAATTTGAACACAATAAAATGTTTACCACAGAAATGCAACATCAATGTAGCCTAGAAACCAGATCAATCTGGTTTCTGGCTCAACTCACTGTTGTTTAATTTATGGCAGATACCCATACAGACAGATTTCCAGTGGCTTGACATTATACGGACCAATCACAACCATTTTCCACATATGGGCAGGATTAAGACAATGACAGTGTCACCGTCCAGTCTGCAGGTCCGTTCTGTGCAGTTTTGCTGTCGAACTAGGCTTCACTGGTCAAATATGACTTGATATTCTGTTACTGTATTGCCTATTCCTCACATAAAATGTTTTCAGAAATGCATTTTAGTGTAATAAGCTTTAATTTGAGAATAATTTTCAACGCAGCTGCCATTGTTTTCACTGATCATTTTGTTGTTGTGATTCGGTAGGTCACGTTTCATGGCTCTGATTGGTTGTAAGTCTATGTAGTCCTGTCCTGCATGTTGCTCTGCACTGTTGATAATGCCTTTTTGAAATTGACAATGAACTTAGAGATTATATGCAATTGAAATTAGCCTAGTGATGCCAGGCTATCATAAATATATAATTGATGAAAACAGTAAAACTCATTTCTACTAATTATTTCACTGTAGGGAAAAAAATGTTTTTGTTGAAGCCAATAAAAAATGAACAAAACCAATGCTTCAGTCCATTTCACTGTCACTGCTCATTAAGAGACAAAAGCTCCGGTACCTATCTAGAAAAGCAAAATAGATATGAAACATGGGATGACCTCATATCAATACATCAACTAAAGTATTAGAAATGTAATTTATTGGGAAATTCATACACCCTGTTTGTCTAATTGTGTTTGTATTGCATTGACAGAATTTATCCACAATGACATGCCTCATTTACTGCACCTACAATTTAAATAAATGGGTCTAACTGTTTTGCATCGTGAATTATTTTTGTCTTCCATTATATAACATAATACATTTATAATTCATACAAAAAAGTGAGAATTACACAACACGCAATACTGAAAACTAAAGCCATCAGTGTCAAAACGAAGCAATCTTGGAAAGCACCTTACCGTTGTTACTTCTTCCATAAACCATCATTGTTCCGTTCCGCAGTCCTGCAAACAGGAAGCTAGAGGAGTGCTTCAGGCACAACACAGGGCAACCCTGTGGGTTATGGAGGGTCAATAGGCATTGTGCTGCAGTGTCCACACTGCCGTAGACCAGTATGCTGGAAGAACAAAAGCAGCACAAGCCGACTTGATAAATGAGTATCATTTAAGATGACAGAGTGCCTCGTTTTCATGCAGTTTGATTTAACAGTGCACTTTGGAGCAAAGCATTGTGTACGTGCAACCACTCTCTTCTCATGTTTGAAACACCATCTGAACTTTGCTGCATCTTACTGTCTTCCTCAGAATGACAAATGCACACTGCATCGTTTGTTTCTCTGTCTGAGAAGAAAATGTTAAGCAGCATTGGAGCTGACAGTCTTTCAAGTGTGCTAAAATGCTGAATTCGTTTTTTTACTAAACTGTATGTCTTTTTTCTTTTTTCCCCGGACAGACACTTACACTGAAAGGAAAGGAGTCAGCATTAAAAATATTGCTGACATATGATTTAGGCTACAAATGACTAAACACTACTGTAAATGAAAATTACAGAGAAGTGGCTAAATCTGGAACTCAAGAATATTCTCTGGTTACAAAACAGCAAACAAGCCATCTATACACAGTAACTATGATGGCGAGTGAGATTAAACATATCCTCTGTTAAACACAGAGGGGATCAGAAGGTTTATGGGATCTGAAAATGAAACTGTGATCTTAGCAGCGGTAGCAGTGTGGATGCTGTATTGGGGGTATCAACTCTGGTATCTTGCTTTGATGAAATATTTACAAGCAAATATATACTCTTAGAAATCTCAGGGGATTGTAACAAAGGATGTTATAAGATCGTTTTTTAACAGAAGACTTGGCATATACTGAAAAGCATGTGTGCTCTATTTTTTTATTATTTCCAATAAATCTGATTTCATCATTTGATCTCATTGCTTGTTTATCTTATTCATTCTCATGTCTCTGTAGCTTTTCTGTGATCAGTCTCTCACCGCCCGTCGTCTAATCCAACACAAATGTTGGCACCGATCCCTGAGGTGGCCCTCTGAACTCCAGCCTCCACTTCCTCCGTTGGAGAAGGTTCTGGCACGAATTCCAGACATCGAACAGCAGAGTCTACCTGCAGGCTCTTTACAGTCCTTGGCATGGCCCTGTTGAGGGAAAATATCTCTATCTGCCCATGTGAACCCTCTCCAGCAGCCACCTGTAGGGTGAAGAAAACCTGGTTGAAAAAGGTCAAGACCCCATGTTAAGCTGTACCAATGGACTGAATCATAATGACACATGTAATAAACTATTCTGCTCAAAGAGAAAAAAAAAAAAGAGATAGGAAGGCAGAGAGCAGAATCAGGCCAGTCTCTCTTACAGTAGATCCTGCTTGAATTGTGCGTTATCTTAATCAAATGTATGGAGGTCAGAGGATAATTTGTCTTTGGTTAAACATTCTCTACCTGCCAGCAATTTAGATTCAAAAAAAAAGTTTGAATCAGTCTTCTTGTCGGACCTGGTCGTTTGTAGTCCTCCCTCACTTTTAATAAATATCACTTCAATTTTTTTTAAATGTAATGGATTCACACTGTCATCTCGAGAACATCAAACAATTCTTATAACTGCAATCTTTTCATCAGCAAGAACAGAGAGGCTCTCACACATTTCTGAAAGGCTCTGAGTTGCTTATCAATGAGGCTTTTTTTAGATAAGTTTAAAAAGATCAAGTAACTGATCTATTGCTGGCAGGGTTCCACACATTTCCATGGACACAATTTCCAAACTTTTCCACGGCTTTTCAAGGACCCATAGTTAAATTTCCATGACCATTCGCAATGTATAACACAAAAACAACTGTATAGTACACTATACTTACTTATACTTTTAATGTTAATTATTGTATTAAAATAACCAGCAACCTTTTTTTCACTGTCTAATAGCTATTTATTTCCCAGCACTTACATCTGCCACCGGTTTTAAGAAAAATATGTAATGGTAAACAAAACGATGTCAAGCTTTAACGTATATTAGAGCTACATTGCTTTGTGTCAACAGCTAAAGAAAATAAATTTGGTCTTATGTTACATGACACAGAAGATTGTCTACGGAATATTAAAAGAGAATTGAACAGCATATAGAATATCTTTGTCATTGTACAACAAAATTAAGATTGCAACCTGCGTAATGACGAAAAACAATAAATGTGGAGGAAAAAATACAAAGGTAAAAGTACAAAACAGTAAAAAGTGCCGGTAAAATAACATTTAACAGTGAACCGTAACCAGCAGTATTCTGTTAAAATATAACTAATAGAGAAGAGAAAACTGTAACAAATAATTTCATTAAACATAACAAAATTCCATGACTTTAAAATATTTTACTTATTTCATGACTTTTCCAGGTCTGGAAAATAAATTTTGAAATTCCATGATTCATGTCCAAGGTCACACTTAACCCTCGATGACGCGGTTTTCAGTAACAATGAATAAGTAAACACAAACGTACGAACACAGCTTTTGAAAGCTGGGTCTTTTCAGTGACTCAATTTGGACCAAGTTTCAACCAATCAATGCTTGGAGATGTCTGTCCCTTTTTTAAGAGCAACTTGTTTGGGTTTCTTCCTAACAAACAATTAACCTAAGATGTTGTCAAAAAAGGTCCACAAATGATAGCAAGCTTCCAAAGGCCATTCACACATGGCTGAGGCTGAGTGTCTGCCTCAATAGAGGCTTGATGATTTCCTATGTAGCACATTTATTCTGGCCTTTGTGTAAGCCTGTCAAAGCCAATGCTGAGAAGACGAGGACAGCAAGAGCCCTCCAACCTATCTCTGATGCAATTCCAATTAAGGTGGCATTGCTTCCATTCCTAAACAATTAAATTGTCACCAAGGGTTTTCAATATGATTTCAGTCATTACTCCTTGTGTGAGACCTAGGTAGATGTCCAGACAAAATACAATGTCTTTCTTGGAAAACAAGCACGGCTGCTTGCTGCTAGACACCGAAGATGTATTCTCTGCATGAATCACATTGTGTGAATGTGACATGAGCTAAATATAGTCTTTAGCTCTTCTCCTCCATGCTCACCCTTATTTGCATGAAATCATTTGTTTGATTTGTATCAGCGTGCAGAATCTGGACAGGAGCTATCCTGTGGGCTCTTGAGAATGAGCCAGAACAAATAATGGTCTGTTGCACAGGGTGAAAAAACATAGGGAGGACTTATCTTGCAGTGAGGAACCAAAAAAAAAACAAAAAAACAACACATCTTCAAGTGACTCTGTGTAACCAGAGCCAGAGGCAAGCCCCCCATCACCCGCCTAGACTCCACCACAATTTATACATTAACCTGTCCACTCCCCCTTCACCCCTCCACCCTTCCAAATACCACTATCCCCACTGTCCCTGTCAACAAACACTTTTGCCTCCTCTTTTCAATTCAATCCCCTCCTCCCCTCGATCTCTCCCCGCCCGACATTCAGTGCAAATAGTGTGTCCTGACAAAGTCATCACTACTTATTTAGAGAAATAGATATCTGGAGTCATGCCCTGGACAGACTCCTGCTCTCACCTTGCAAGAAGCAAAAACTTCCCAAACAGTAAATGCTCTGCCAGCATTAACTAGATTGCTCTGGATGCAGTGAGGAAGCGAGGGAGAATAGTCATGATGGCACACTCAGCTCAATGTTATTTGCCACAATCATGGGTCACCAGATTGTTGATGTACTCTGACGTAGGCATTCCCAGTTCCCCATCACTGACACTTACAATGAATTTAACTATTCTGAAAAAGTGTAGAAGAAAAGAAACATAACAATGGTTAATGGAGACTTCTTTGGATAAAAAGAAAAGTGGGACAAGTAAGGTGACAGCAACAGGGAAACACTGGAGTATCAAGCTGATTAGACACAATGTCATTACTCTGATCAAAGCACACAGAAATCCCCATAGCCCATCTCACTTTAACATGATTAGTGTCATCGCTTATTTGACAAGCCTGCCAGGGAGGTAGAACCAACTGGGGGCGGGGACACTCAGCCACTAATTATTCTTGCTGGATAGGCAAGCCTTCACTGTTATTTTTTAGTGGATACCAGTTTGTTTTTGCTGTGGTTACATGTTGTATTGTACAGTATGTTAGAATAGAATAGATTAGAATAGAATAGAATAGAAAAGAATAGAATAGAATTACTTTAATGATCCCAGACTGGGAAATTTTTTTGTAACAGCAGCAGTAGTGGGTCAGCAAATAAACACTTTGTACATAACATAAATAGAATCAAATATATACATAGTGTATATATACAGTGCACAGTGTGCTATTAACAATAAACAATAATAATATATACAACAAAATATGCAAAATATACTATAACAATAATAATATATACAAAAGAAAACAGTAGAGAGAGCAGAGTTCTCTGTCAGGCAGAGGTCAGAGAGTTATTATAAAAAGTGATGGATTGTGGGAGGAAAGATTTCCTTAAATCTGTTGCTACGACAGCGAAGCTGAAGCAGCCCTTTGGAGAAGGTGCTCCGCTGTCTGACCAGTGTGAGTTGGAGAGGGTGGAGAGGATTATCCATGATGGATAACAGTTTTTTCAGTGTCCTCCTCTCCACCACAGCCTCCAGAGTGTCCTGTTTGCAGCCAATCACAGAGCCAGCCTTCCTGTCGCTGGCTCCAATGCTGCTTCCCCAACAAACCACAGCAAAGACAAGTACACTGGCCACCACAGACTGATAAAAGATCTCCAACATCTTGCTGCACACCTTGAAGGATCTCAGCTTCCTCAGGAAGTAAAGTCTGCTCATCACCTTCTTGTAAACAGCTTCAGTGTTCGATCTCCAGTAAAGTCTGTGGTTGATGGTAACACCCAGGTACTTGTAATCCTCCACTGCCTCCACATCCTTTCCCAGAATGCACAGATGTTGGAAAGCCGTGTTCCTCCTCTTCCTGAAATCTATCACCATCTCTCTGGTCTTGCTGATGTTCAGCCGCAGGTGATTCTGTCCAGTCCACTTCACAAAGTTGTCCACCAGTGCCCTGTACTCCTCCTCGTGTCCCTCACTTATACACCCAACAACAGCAATTACATTGACTGTGCTTGAAGGTCAGATGTGCCTCCTGCTTATTGTTTTGTTTTGTTTGCTTGTTCTGTTGTTGTGTTGCTCCTCCTGCCTTCAAGTAAAGCATCCTTGGGTCCCTTAAAAGGATCGAGCAGCCGGATGACTTTGAGGCAAACTTACTGTCATGAAAAGACTACCATCAGGGTGAGTTTACTGAAACTGAGACTTACAATTAAACTTGATTCCATGAAGATTTGACTTTACCAAATTTTGACCTGGTAAAATCCCATAACAATAAAAAATTTAAAAATTTTCAAATGCAATTTTAATGGTCTAAAAAATGTATCTTGACTTTTTGATAATTTACGTTGCAGAGTTGACTTTTCCTGCTCTGACAGACTTGAGACTTGACTTAGTCCTACTTAATGTTCAACTCTTTGTTGAATGCCTCACCGCTATACTTTAAAAATGAATGAACATTATCAAAACGGATTAAAAGGGTTTCACCAATACTGATATAGGATATCGGACCGATACTGATTCACATAGCTTGATTGGGTATTGGTGACAATGGGGCCGATCTGTTCAAATAAATTCAATGTTTACATACTTGAATTTTATTGAAAATGTTATTCTGCATTTTAAAGGGCTACATTAACTTACCTGTTAATTTAGACGATGTTTTGCCAAATTGCTGGTACCCAATTTATTGTTTTTATAATACTTTTATGAGCAACTGAGTAAATTTATATCAATGTATTTTTGTGTTACATTTTGTCTTACAAAAGCAAAGAAGTGTTGCCTGATGTTGCCTTACACTTAAAATGTGACCCCCGTCACTTCCACACAGGAAGGCCTACAGCTTACCGGTATATATTGGTATCAGGACGGAAAAAGTATGATCTTTGCATCCCTATAGATAACTGCAATCACTTGAAATGGAAAATAAACCTCTTAATGTAACATTTCAGTCAACCTTTCACTCTCCAGTGTAACACACAGCACAAGCTACAATTGTCCCTCCAAATGGTGTGGGAGGACAAAGTCAGGGACATTTAAGTCATCTGTAATGGTATGTGCTCTAAGAGACGTTGAAGAACAATGATATCACAGTGCCCTTAATGCCAGCTTCACCATATCTCCTTTTTACCATCTGAGGGAGAATCCAATCCTCTTTAGAATAGCACACAAACGCAAAAATCTGAAACACTGAGTCAAAGTCCTTGTTCTGAAGAACATACACTGCATTAAGCCACCTTTTAGGTCAAACAAGGATTACCTTTTACCTTTTTTCAAAAAAGGATGGGAGACAACAATTGAAACTTAAAGATGAATAGCAGATTCACTGCATCATTTTTCCACTGAATTCCCTCTTTTCTTTTTCTAGATCCAGATAAATTCCCACAAGTCCTGGGATGTACATGTGCTAGTCTGGCAGAACAATTTGCCCCACTTATCCTAAAACACTCTGTAGCAGTTACCTACCACTAGCCTTGTTACTGTACTGTATAAATGCAGTTTCCTGGCAACATATCTACGGAGAAAAATGGTGCATATTCCATTCATAGCCTTGAGATAATTTTTTTTCATTCAATTTTTTTTTTAATGAACGGGAGCAGAATGTAGAAAAGACGTTTAACTGGTCATGGTAATTGTGTTAAAAGCTAAAATGATCAGCAACTGTAAAATATGCATTGTTTTACCTCTTCATTTGTTTTAGTTATTTGGCACTTAATTGAGCGTGTGTGTGTCTGTGTGTGTGTGTGTGTGTGTGTGTTACTTACCCAGAAGTAGCCTTGAGGTAAGGAGGTGCTTGCTGCAGAGAAGCCCAACAATGCACAGTGGACAGGATTGTGGAGGGCAGCTTCGAGCTACAAGAGACAAAATACATTTTGATTCAATTCAATGTATCATGGTCTAAAAAAAAACAACAACCTCTAAGTGACCACAGAGCTGGCACTGACTGAATTCAATAAATGTTTTTTTGACATTGTGATAAAAACAATACATATGATTTTTATCATACCAACATATTTATCATAATATTTCCCAGCACTTCTTTCTACAACCAATGCCAAGATTAAATGGTTTTGGCCTTGTTTAAGCTTTCTCTATGCAATTCTAATTTTTATACCATCAGACTTGTTTTCTTACGTGGTGTTGCTTTTAGATTTACTTCTCTCAGTAACCACACTGTCTGCTCACAAGGGTCTGAAAGATCTAACTCCTGAACCAAGGCAGTTGTCTGAATATTTATTATCAATAAAAAGAGCCAGCATCCTACTAAAAGGGGGAAAATATCTATATTCCTTAGACATATAGCAGATTTGTTTTCCTGAAACGAAGTGATGGAGCTTGACATTTACACTGAGTGCAGAGCCTGTGGCTGATGCATCAAACCTCCCGTGATGAAAGCTGCTCTTCTGACCAGCAGTCCGCCTGGTAGGAAACGATTATTATTTTGCTGTATGACCGCTAAGGGTGGGCCATGTGACAGATGGAACAGCTAATTGTGTGTTGTTGGCTTGGTGGATGTGGGAATGGGACGTGTTGGTGGGTTTGAGAGGGAGAGAAGGGAGTGAAGAGATGGTCAGTGATGAGCACTGCATGTCTTTAGCTGTCATCCTCAACGGCGGCAAGCATCAGTCACAGGTAATTTATAGCCTCTCCTGGCCGGGACCCTCCCCCTTTTCTCTCTGGTTCTGGGTATGTTTGTAAACACTACACAAAAAAGGATACCGGCCAGATCACTTCTCTCCCCATCTGCACAGTGAGGCTATTCCTCTACTACCCAATGTCTGTCTCCATTTATTCAAATTCACTACACAGATAAATGGCTTGTCCTCTCTCTATCAATCTCTTAGTTCCACTTTCCCATTTCTCATTCCAATCTTTCAGTCTTTTTTTATGCCTACTTTTTTTGTTCTGTCGCTGTCTTTTTTTCTCTCTCTCTCACCTTCTGCTAGCCCTCTGTCAAGTGCAGTGAAATGTTTTTTGATAGGTAATTAAGCAGAAGCCATAATAGTGTCCATTTGGAAGCCATGTGGTTAAGAGAGAGACAGAGAGAGGCAGTGGACCACAGGGACTGGAGCACTATAACAGACGGTGCTGGTAGTTCGATAGCGGTTGGATTTTATCAGTCGCCTGAGAGTGGCAAACATTGTAGGCCAATCTTCTCAGACCTAGATTGCTTTATATGTTAGCACTCTCTGGAGTCAGTCTGGCAATACTAGTGGGATCTATCAATTCTAACAAAACAGTCGCATCACAACTTCATATGGTAAAAGCAGGGATGTGCATTGGAGTCATTCAGACAAAGAGCGGATGTGTACATAAAGAGAGGCTTCTTCCTTAATGAGATATCCACCATTTAAAAAATGTGATGCCTACTCTTATAAAATGATAGTGTTTATAAAGAGGATCTCATTCTGGAATATGGTAAAAGTACCTAGCCAATTATAATAATAATTAGTTATAGTAAATTATAAAATAAATAAGTAATTAGCATTAGTAAGTAAAAATATTAAACAGCACTTCCTTCCGTATAGGATAATTATTTAGATCCACACAATAAGGCAGTCATTTGCATATTACACTGGACCTATGACACACAAGGACACTGAGGTGAGGATATGAGGATAGATTGTGTTCCAACGAAAGTGCAGACAGCAACTATGATCAATACAGGTCCACTTATTGAACTTCTTTAAACAGCCAATGGAAAGAGCCCGAGTGCACTTAACAACAAAGCCTGTGTGAATCATTTCGACCTGCAAATGTGCAAATTATTCAACAGGCAAAAAGGAAATGTGATCTTTAGCAATGACCACCTCAGTGGCAATCCAAATACTAATAAGGTATCACTGAATCAATCAAGCTTTCTCGAAGGCAATGTCAGATTTGTTTATAGCACTCTGTGTGTGTGTGTGTGTAGGTGTGAAGTTGAGAAGCTGAAGCTATTCCCAGGTGTGGAGGCAGGATGAGAGAGGAAGGTGAGCGTGTAACCTGGCTGAGGAAAGCTTGATGGAGGACTTTGGGGAGCAGGGGTAGGAAAAGGGAGGAAACGGGCAGGTGAGCTAATTAAAGCAAGATTTGTTGATGTGATGAGAGGGCGGCCTCCCAGCTGCTGGTTACCATTGACCCAATGGTTGACAGAGAGTCCGCCCTACCCATTACCCCAAGAGGGCGCCAGCCCATATGCTGGTTCCAGGTGGCAATAGTTAGCAGAGGAGCATCCATTGCTTTCCTGGAATATAAACTTAAAGCGTGTGTAATTACACCCATTTCTGCAGGACAGAATGGAAAGTACTATTTATTGTGACTGTCTTTTATATACTTTGAACAATTTCTGCCTAGTTACACACACACACACACACACACTAATGCACACGCACACACGCGCACACACACACACACACACACACACACACACACACACACACACACACACACACACACACACACACACACACACACACACACACACACACACACACACACACACACACACAGCTCTTGGCTCAGTATGCTGACAAATATAAGAAATGGTGGTCGTAGGTGTTCTAATATGACAGGGTAGGGTTTTAATGATTCATGCTCTTGGCTGTCAGACAGTCAGAACGGTGTCCCCTTGGTAAGAGTGACTTCCCCAAATCCAATTAATGTTATTTTACTTCCCAAGGATACTCAGATGCACTGATTTTCTTAACAGCAATATTCCTCTGTAAGCACTGTGAAATCTCCTCTCAAATATGTGGGGGATTTACCAAACATCAGATTTGTGACAACTGCTTTCCAAAAAGGGTCCATGCATCATATCCACCAGGGGCCCATAATGTTATCAATGACAAGACACACTGCAGCCAACATTGAATTGTTTGGCCTCCACAATGCTTATGCAATGGATTATCTTTATTGGAAAGAGTTTTCCCATGAAATACTGCATTAAGTGAAACTCCTGAGCACACATTTCTGCACAGTTCAAAAGAAAAAAAAAGAGTTTGCAAATAACATATATTGCACTGTGTAGCCTGCTGAAAGTCAAATAACAAATATCATCTCAATAAATGGCATGCGTACAGAGAACTGGGTGCTGTATATTAGACCAGAGGAAAGAAAATATGGCTGGATTTTTTTTTCTAAATCCACAGTCGCAGTGCCTTCCTCCAATTCCTCATACATACAATCTTTTACACGCACTAATAAGCACTAATAGAAAACTTCCACTGTTTATTAACTGGTAATTGACTGGTGCTGGAGCTCCCTCCCCATTGCATCCCCACTGCCTAAGGCTACAGGCAGGCTGGTCGTAGAGTGAATTGCCAGTCAACCTGAAATGACAGGTAATGCACACTAAACAAGCTACTAACGTGAGAGATTTTGCAAAGTTGCTGCTCAGGCTATCATCAAGGCACATTTTGATGGAGAGTGACATCTCTTCATTGATTTCTTCACAAAATGTGTCTTGATTTGACCTTCTATGTCAACATAAGTTGTGTAACTCTTAACAGGCATATCTGCTATGGATGCTCAATATATATCATGGTTCATGCACTCAAACCTGTTTTGGAGCTGGCCCTAATTTCATATAGCCATATTATGTATTTGGATGCTACTCTTAGACATACAGTAGAAGGAAAAAAGTACGACCTTTTACACTTTCCATCTTTGGTTTCTGACAGATAAAACTTTTTAATTTTACCATTAATAAAAGCAATAAAGCATGTGAAAAATATGGTCAAGAAAAATCAGCGCAACTGAAAAAAATAGGATCTGTGGAAACTACGTGGTCTCATGGGAGGGCGTATAAATAGCACGCCACTTTTCATGACTTTCATGACTTTTCGCGTGCATGTCTACTCATATTAACTTTTTTCGCGTGTCATTTAACGCCCGTAGTTCCCCAGGGTCAGGGTTAGGGTTAGGGTTAGGGTTAGGGCATTTCACGCCCGTTATTTCAGCCATCCTTCACATGAAATATTGATTTAAAAACAACCCTCTGACAGAAAGCTCCACCGCAAGGTGGCGGAGAAATACGAACACGTGGGTTTTCCCTCAATGACATTTGTGCGTGAAATGACAACGCCATCTCTGCACTATACAAGTCAATTGAGACTACATGGCGTGAAATGACACTCAAAAATCATGACATGCGTTGTAATTATACACAAGATGGCTTGAGAGAAATAGCGTGTCATTCACACGCCTTTTGGTGAGACCAGGCTGGTGGAAAAACAGAAAAAAAGATAGTGGAACATTTAGTAACCATTTTATGAGGATGACTGACTAATGTAACTGAGAAGGGGGAACACCACCAGAGACACAAGATTTCATCCACGAAGGGTGAAAGCATACCACAATTTACAGAGTCATATTACCAAGGTAAAATGGCTTAACACAGCTGAGTCTAAAAAACAGTTAAGTACCCTAAAAATTAGACCTTAATTGCTAACTAAACTATGTCTCAATGACACACCAATGTATTAATCTCATTTATTCAACTGGCATGACTAAAGTGATGTCTGAAATCAAACCTCCATCCAATCAAAAAGCTTGGGAACCACTACTCTATAGAAAGTGATAAGGTTTTTTTTTACCTGTGATCTATGTGTTTTCTTTTACCCTAAAGTCAAAATAAAGTATATTAGCACTGTCCCCTCACAGTTTGAACACGCTGGCCGGCTTAGCCTGGTGTGGAGTTTGCATGTTCTCCCCATGTCAGCATGGGTGGATACGCGTGTGAATGGTTGTCTTTCTCTATGTGTCAGTCCTGTGTTAGTCTGGCCACGTGTCAAGGGTGTACTGCACCTCTTTCCCAATGTCAGCCTCCTGTTACCCTGAATAAGTGGTGGATAGATGGATAGCTTTGTGACCAATATTTGTCTTTCAAATTTGTAGTAATTGATTTTTATTTTTTAAATGGAATAGAAAATTAGATCACAATCAGAATTTCATACCGTTTCACGGATTTTAGTTACCAATTCATTAGGTACACCAACTAAAACTAAAACACAATCTAATACAACTGTGTTTTGAAGAGGCATGGAATAAAACTCTATGGTAATTTGGGAGCAGCAGTTTGTCGATCATACAACTGGCTACTGAGAGTACTGTGTGTACAGTATGCTAAGTAAGCCTTTATACACACAAATTGTTTGTGGACACACGCTCATGACACAACTATATGGGACAGCAAAACATTGTTTGCTCATTATCTGTTTTCAATACATCATACTCTCATAATTGACTCATAATACAAAAGGGACAACAGGATCAAAGTTGAAACTTGCTTTTCATGTTGGGATTTCATGAGCTCGATGTCACCCTGCGATTTAAATTCCACCAGCATCTGCAAGCGTAGATCAAAGGGCCAACCACCTGCTGTGCTTGCAGGCCTGTATTATGTTCAGAATATTCAAAGTCATTTGAAGACAATAAGATTAAACCATCTGCATGACGGGGCTGAGTAGACTATCGGATTTTTAACTCTTGATAGGCCTCTATCACGTCCTTCAGAGGTGGTTTTGACTTGCGGCAAAACCATACGGCTATCAGCTTATTATTAAAACCAGCTCAGGACATTTCCCTCAATTTAATAACCACTATCTGTACAGTAACGATCGCCCTGGCTATGCCACAGATCATATCAGCAATAAGTAGAATGAAGTTTGAGAGTGGTTTTGCATATCGCTGCTCAGAGCCACAGCCTGACATTGGTAGGACATCACAAACTCATATTCATGACTCGACTGCGTCCTTCCCCGCTCCTAGCTGAATGATTGCAACACGCCCAACAAATGTGATGTAAATTCACTGTGTTGCTATGCCCCCTCTTCTCTCTCTCTCTCTTTCTCTAACACACACACACACACACACACACACACACACACACACACACACACACACACACACACTCACACACTCTCTCTCTCTCTGACTCCTGCGGCCATGGCAGTTCCAACTCTGGATGAAAGCCACGTACTGCCCCTGCATTAATGGGTTCAAAAGAGGACTACGGGCCAAAACTTCTCTGTGTAGTCAATCACTTCCTCCATCTTCACTTCCCAGAGACAGGAGACATCCGCACAGAGCCTAGACAAGCTTTGGATGAGCGATCTTTACCCACCTCAAAGACAGAAACTGACACAACCGTTTGTCAACACGGAGTACTAGATGAAACCCTGGGCACAATGGTGGACAAGGCTTTCTATAATCCTTAATATCAGATGGCAGGAAACGCAGAACAAAAGGAGCTCTGTTGCCAGCTCAATCCTAGTCATGTGGTGGTTGCAGCTACTTTTGCCAAAGAAGCTCTGCACATCAAGGAGCTCCTCCCAAATTTGAATCTGCCCCTTACAATCCTGAGATCCTAATTCTGGTGGCCTGTTTGGCATTATATGAGACAAACACAAACCACAACTGTTTCACAAATACTAATCAGATTGTTCAACAACCACACTTTAGGCCCATTGTTTCAAGCCCATAGTTAATATTTCAAAACAAATAATTTCTTTTCTAAACATGAGTTAACCACCTTGTACTGATCAACCCCTTCATGACAAAACTGAAAAAGCAAATATCAAGCCAACTTATTAGTTGAAACATACATCATTTAAATTGAGTGAAAACACTCTCTTTAATCACATAGAAGTCTATTAATGCGCCTACGTTTAGCCTGAGCAGAAGGTAAAAACAACTTGTCCTTGAATCTCTCAACAACTATAAATTAAGCAGCACCCACAGTGGTAGTTGTTGTCCATGTCTTGAAAGCAAGTAGCAGAAAGACTAATTAGTAGAGCAGAGAATAAGGAGAGAACATATCACTGCTACAGACAGGATTGGCTTGGCACAATAGGAAATCAAAGAGGAGAGAGGGCTTTCTTCCCTTTCCTTTTGAATTGATGCAGTTTTTGCCTATCGTTCTCTCCACAGTGATGTATAATCAGAGGAAAAGAATGTGACCGAATTAGCACATTTAGCAGACCTGCAGGATTTCCCTTCTGGGTACATAATTTGTTCCTGCATGCTATCTCGACAAGTACAGAGTGAGCAGAATCCCAGGACCAGAGAAGGAGGACTCTACTCTGAGGCATTGCTAGAGTGTCTACGACTGTAATTAGTATGTTAACTGTCACAGCAACAGATCAGCCCCTTTGCAAATGACCTCACTGTCAAGTGGTGGGTGTGTCTACCCTGTTCATATATGTATGTGTGTATATATATATATATATATATATATATATATATATATATATATATATATATATATACACACTGGTGCTTCACTGCCCTCTGTTGGCAAGGAGAGTAATCAAGGCAAAAGGGAGTGCACAGTGAGTAGCGTTAAAGTGCAACTTGAAGGTTAGTTTATTTTATTAAATTTAGATTTAACCTTTCTCTTAGATGACCATTTTAAAAGTTAATGCAGGATTTTTTATGTTTTACAAAACATATGGGCAGAAATCGGAGGTGAAAGTGGCAGTTTTGAGCAGCGCTTTTAAAACCCTCTTTTTTTCAACATCATACGTCAAATGCGTCATATTAGGTAGGAGAAGGGAGTCGTCTTCGCTGTCTATTGTACGATCATAGTTTTACATTAAATTTAACCATTTGTCATTATTATGATTTATTTTATTTGTAAATAGAGCACAAGTCTGCACTTTACAAGAAAATGACCGGAACTAGCTTTGTGCCTGAGGGCGCACTCAAACTGTTCTTCTGCACCACGCCTCGGGCTTTAGGGTACTTGTCCCCCCCTCCCTCTCCCCCGCGCCCCAGGCCCGTTTGTACTCACACTACCTGGGCCTCGCGCAAATGCTTCTTGCCTGTCCATATGTCATCACGTCGTAACACGTCACACGTCACACGCAGTAATTGACGTCATCGCGATGCGTCGCTTTGTTTACAAATCTTTCCATAGACCTCAGAGTTTTTGTGTGTCTTGTCCGAATGTTTTTGAATATTTTCATCCAACCAAATCTGCAGTAAACACTCCACCTCCGCATCACACCAACGTGAACCTTTCGCCGCCATTGTTTTTGTTGTTAAATGTCCGCGCATGGTCCGTCCTTCTATTTTCTATGTCCGAACAGGCGCACATAAATTACGTCAGAAACGCAGTAGGCGTCGTGCTCGTACACGTGCGCACGCTCGTGCTCGTACATGTGCAAACGCGCTCTACAAAAGCCCACCTCTCTCAGACTGGCCGTGGACGGCCAGCTGGCCGCAGTTATGCGCGGAGCGGTTGCACTCACACTGGTCAAACGCACTAGGCTTGACCCGAAAAACCTGTTATGGCCCGGTGCGGAAGGACAGTGTGAGTGCACCCTGAGTGTGTTTACGGGTGAAGAGAGGAGACGTTACTTCACTCCTGCATCAATACCGGAAACAGGGCTGTGTAACGCTACGGCACTTTTATTTTCCCGGTGATGTGAGGCAGACAGCTGGTGCACCTCCTTCGGTCCTCCTGATGCCCCCGGTGGGAGGGATGGACGAAATCATGAACTGTGCACCCTAAGTTTAAGTGTGGTTAGTACTCTTGCTGTAAAGCAGCCGAAACACAACAGCTAATAAGCTAATGTTATTGTTAGCTGACGTTAGCATTAGCAGATAGCATTGGATTTTGTCAAGTTAATCTGCAACGTCAGTTCACTAATGTTATTATCCTAAAGTGTAGTTACAGAGCGTTAGTTTGTGATTATGTTTGAACAGAACAGAAACAAACTAACATTAACAGCAATATTGGTGTGTTAAATGTTGCATATATCTC
The DNA here is from genome assembly GCF_963691815.1 of Echiichthys vipera. Classification (NCBI taxonomy): domain Eukaryota; kingdom Metazoa; phylum Chordata; class Actinopteri; order Perciformes; family Trachinidae; genus Echiichthys; species Echiichthys vipera. The sequence continues at coordinate 12,133,017 of NC_139825.1, read as the reverse complement.
GTGATTGTCAATGTGTGCATTTTGATTTAAAACTGGAATTCAATAAAACAAGTTTCTAATAATAAAATAGCTAATTTAGGAATGGAGCCTAACCATTAATGCAGTATCTGATCTTAACTGCATCAAGTGTTTTTATAGAGTAAGACACTTTGTGATTAATTTTGTAGACTTCCACCCAAATGAGATTATTCATAATCTATATTCCTCCTCTTTCGGGACACTGTCTCCTGATGACGGCAGACGTGAAGATAAAGGCTTTTTAATGTACCGGCCACAGGCCGAGCAGACGACCTGCATCTTAGCTGTGTAATGATAGTGCCTGGTTATAGAGACATAATATCTACAGTTAATTATATTAACATCAAGATATAGGTAGTGGTGATGTAATACTTACCCAGATTCAGTTTTAATATAGTTTTCATTTCACTATTTGATTCATAGGATACCAATTTTTAAAATGTTTACTATTTATCTGTAGTATTTGCAAGTTGAAAGAGATACTACGTCAACCTTACATATAAAACATCAGGTATATGGTACAAAAGAAAATGAGTTCTGGGTTTTAAAAGCTGCTGGACACATTAAACTTGGTCTAGAACATGTGGTCACACACACACACACACACACACACACAGTTTGAGTGATACTGTACATAATGTGTATAACGTGTCTGAATATTTGGACTTATTGTATTGTATTTTGACGCTTGGATTTGGCAATATTGTTTTTCTCTAAAACTTACATGCCAATAAAGCCTGTATCGAATTGAATTGGGAGAGAGAGAGAAAGAGAACCTCGGAACAACGTAACCCCAACGTTGAATGCTCCCAGCGCTTTCCAGCCTCACAAACGTACAACAAAACATGTAACTACTGCTTACGTGAGATGCAGATAGCATGAATTCAATGTCTGGCTGGTGAAATTAATCCGACTTTCAGAGTTGGAGATCCAACTGCACGAGCACGGGGGTTCTGATTAATATTCTCACTTGGAGTTGGAAATTTCAACATTCTTGCACAACTTGCACGCACCATTAGTTGTAGCACACAAATGCTGGGCTCTCAATGCATGCTGCAATGTAAATTAGTCTAAAGGAACATTAATCCTCCGTTTTACCGGTGATGTTCGTCGCCTTATGTAGGGAAAGTTGGGGGGTCAATGTGAATCTTAGGGGGTCATGCCATCTGTGCAAATGCCTCAGTCGTCTGAGCTGTAGTCCTTGTGGTCTGTGAAGCAGAGTATGAAGTGATTAATCTGATTGTGGCATTTTTAAAGGATAACAGTGTTCAATAAATGTGCTTTGTCATATAGGAAATTGGCTGATTGAATTATTGTCTTGAAGTGGAATTAATCTGATGTGCTAAAGCAGCTGCAATAGTAACTATTCTAAGGTATAATGACTCAATGCACCTGTCATGTAGTCACAGTCATGGTGCTACGTGATCCCGCCCAATTTATATATTTTTTCCATTCTCTTTAATGTATGTTTTATCAAAATAATAGTCATAATCACAATTGCTTCACTTATTTTATTCTCAACATTACCAATAGAACATTGCTTCGAGGAGAAGTTTAGGTTCAGGGGAACCTGCCTGCCCTAATGGAACGTTTGCAGCTAGTTACACGATCGACTCGTGGGAGCAGTGGAGGGTCGTGTGCCTGGCCATTCTTTCCATGGAGGACATTGAGGATATCTACATATTCGGAACCATGATAACATGCTTTCTGCTAATTGGAGTAGGCACTGCCCTGGTGTATCGAAAAATTTGGAAGTCGGTGGCAGCAGTCAAATGCCCCGTGGAGCTGCCCGGCACTATTGATGGATGGAGTGGAGCTCTTAGCACTCAGACTGTGGCTCTTAACCGCTATTTGGATAACACCTTGGATAAAGCTGTGAACACTTTGACAGTGATTTTGCACCGTGCCTTGGGAACCATCTTGGAACGAGCTGTCAGTGCACAGACGGAGGTTATTGAACACCGAATGGGAAAGATCTTGGAGAAGTTAACGGCTTTACAAAGGTCTATGGATCATATTGGTGACCAAGACAGACATTCAGAGTAGTCGTGTCTATTGAAATACGGCTGCTCGCCCTAACCATAATAATCTAATCTGCATTCCGACCCTATCTTGGTAGCTGCCTTGGCCAAGGTCGCTACTGGAATAACTCCTCCAGGAGAACGCTGCTGTGAGACGCCCTGCACATCCTCTCCTCTTTGTTCCTTCATGGACACCTGTTGGTTGTTGACTCTGGCTGGGGCCCAATCAAGGATGTCTCCATGGCAACTTGCTGTGTTATCGTGCTGACACTCTGTGGACTGAGACATTGACTGGGTAACTGGTCGGAGCGACTCTTCAGGCTGATATCACACAGGCACCCATGGTCACTTACATAAATATATGCAACAAAACCCCCTCACCCCCCCATCCCTTCGCAGCTTTCATCCTCCCGGGGCGACAAGCGTGGTCTGCATGGTCGCTGGTTACGGCTGCCGCCGGGATGCCTGTCTGCTTGGAAAACCTCGCTGATCTTTTTCCCTCACTGAATATGCAAATTGTTGGTCCAACTATCTGGTGTGGAGATCCAGGTATTTAACCTCTCGAAAGGCCGATGATGTCACTGGAACCCTTTGTGCTCCAAGTGCCAATGGTTGTCGTTAGAGTGACAGTCGTTGGTCAGAACTAGGTTTCGACTTTGTTAGTGCTCTATTGAGTCTCAACGACAGTCTTCGGAGTCGTAGGAGGTCATTTGTGAAAAGTTGTTCCTTGAGGTTGGATTGTTGAATCTCCTGGGAAGGGATGAAAGGGCTGCATTGTAAATTGGAGATAAGTGGTGTCTCAGACCTCCTCCTCTGTTTAGCTGTTTCTCTACTATTGCATAGATGGCGTCTTTTACTCTTCTTTCAAACCATCTGTCTTCTCTGTCCAGGATTTGGACATTGTTGTCATCAAAGGAGTGGGCTTTCTCCTTGAGATATAAGTGGACAGCGGGGTCCAGGCCTGAGGAGTTAGCTCTCCTGTGTTAGGCCATGTGTTTATGCAGTGGTTGTTTAGTTTCTCCAATGTAGAGATCTTTGCATTCCTCGTTGCATCGGACAGCATAAACCAGATTGCTTTTGTGGGTGTGTGGTGTTCTTTCCTTGGGATGTACTAGTCTCTATCTGAGTGTGTTAATGGGTTTGAAATACACAGGGATGCAGTGTTTGTTGAAGATACCCTAGCCACATACGGAATGACTATGTATGTTGTTTCTCTTGTTTTCTCATTCTTTTTCAACCACTTTGGTTTTCTTTCTGGAAGCAGCTGCTGTTCTCACAAAGGTCCAGCTGGGGTAGCCACAAGTAGTGAGGGCGCCTCTCAGGTGCTTGCGTTCTTCCCCTTGGGCCTTGGAGCTGGTGGGTTAGATTAGGGGATAACCTGGACAAATGAGAATATTCACCGGCTTTTTGCACACCAACTTGGGTCGGCAACCCTTAAAATGGTGCAGGAACATGACAGATTGGCTCGGAACATTGCAGATTACAGCAACCACCTTCGGTTTAGTTTGAGATGCAAACAACAAAGGCTTACACCAAGTAGCCTATGCTTGAATTTCCCTATCAGAGGGCATAAAGTGGAGAAAATCATAGAAAAGGATCCAAATCAACTCCTCAGTGAGCGAATAAGACAGGTCAATTTCACTATTGAAGGGCTTAAAGAGAAAGTGGACCTCTCACTACCGAAACTGATATCAATCTTACCTGTTTCTATCATGGAGAAAGTCAAACAAAGAAATTTCACAATTTACAATACCGGAATATTGACAAAAATACTCACTTGGTGGCAAAAGAAAGAGACACATAACAGATGGATTAAGAATTTGTCGGACAGAGATCTTACCCACCTAGAGATGGAGGTCTTAGCCAAGGGCTTGAACTTTGCCATGACACCAAAAGAGTTACCCATAGTTGAGTTGATTACAGCTACAGAATCTGCTATAAAGAAAAAGAATCTTACTGGAACTGAGGCTGAACAGATAAGGTTAAAGGTGTCAGCAGCGTTGTCCCAAGCTAAGGTCCCCCCATCCAACCTCACCATTGAGGAAGAAAATCAGTAACAGCACTGAGCAAAGACCACATAATCACAATCCTTCCAGCAGACAAGGGTAGACAGTTGTTCTCAATACAACTGACTAGCAGGCAAAGATCTCTGCACTACTCAGTGCTCTAACAGTTATGAAACTCTGAAACGAGACCCTACCAGTGGTTACAAAAAGAAGGTTATAGAGTGTCTACAGCATCTACAAAAAGAAAGGGTCATTGACAAATCACAATATTACAGGCTCTATCCCCAGGACTCAACCCCCTGCTTATATGGACTCCCTATACTCACTTACAACATTGCAAAGCACATAGCCAATATCTTGGCACCACTGGTGGGCAACACCCCACACCACATCCAAAACTCCATGAAACTTAAAAAATGGGTCCAGATGAAACCATGGTATCCTACGACGGGACTTCCTTGTTCACCTGTATTCCAACTATGGACGCTCTGGCAGTAAGAGAGCAGCTCAAATCGGACAACTCCTTACACTGAACAAATCTCAAACCAGACCACATTTGCCAGCTGCTGGATTTGTGCCTGAACTCCACATAAATCCAGTTAAATGGCACTTTTTAGAGAAAAAAACATGGCTGTGACATGGGTTCACCAGTATCCCCTATTGTGGCAAATCTATACATGGAGGAGTTAGAGGACAAGGCTTTGAACTCCTTCAAAGGAGTAACCCCGAGCCATTGGTCCAAATATGTGGACGACACATGGATTAAAATCAAATCCAAAGAGGTGGAAACTTTTACCGAACATGTAAACTCAGTGGACAGAAACATCAAGTTCACCAGAGAAGAAGTCAAGGACAATAGTTTGCCTTTCTTAGACTATGACGTCCATATGGAGAATGACAGGAGCCTCCACATTGGGGTATACAGAAAACCCACTCACTAAGATCAATATCTACTATTTGACTCCCACCACCCCCTGGAATACAAGCTAGGAGTTATCAGAACACTGCAACACAGAGCTGATAACGTACCCACCAGCTCACAGGCCCAAGAGAAGAACGCAAGCATCTGAGAGGCGCCCTCACAACCTGTGGCTACCTCAGCTGGACCTTTGTGAAAATGGCAGCTGCTTCCAGAAAGAAAACCAAAGTGGTTGAAAAAGAAAAAGAAAAAAAGAGAAACCACATAGTCATTCCGTATGTGGCTGGAGTATCAGAGAAACTCAGGAGGATCTTCAACAAACACTGCATCCCTGTAATACACTCAGACAGAAACTAGTACATCCCAAGGACAGAACACCACACACACACAAAAGAAACCTACTTCCCACCAACGACGGTTATTGGCACTTAGAGCACAAAGGGTTCCAGTGACATCTTCGGCCTTGTGAGAGGTTAAATACCTGGATCTCCACACCAGTTAGTTGGACCAGTCCCAGCCTGGTCAGTTGCATACACAACTGAGGTGAAACGCCCACCTAGACAAATAACCAAGTACAGTTGCTTTTGACTCAAATTGCTTTGGGGATAATGACGACCTGGACAAATGAGAATATTCACAGGCTTAACTCATTTACAGAAACCTGACCACCTCCCCTGCTCCCTCAACCTCACCACCGGATCCCTCCCCTTAACAATCTCAGTGCCTGTCACAATTATCCCTGCTGTCACCCATGGACCTACCCAAACTCACTAAGGGATGAAACCTAGACCTAAACCTAAACCTGCACCCTAGACCCCATCCCATCAGCTCTCATCAAAACCTGCCTTCCATCCGTCATCCCACTCATCATCAAAATCATAAATTCCCCACTCATCTCTGGCTCTGTCCCCACTCCCCTCAAACTTGCTGCTGTCACCCCCATCCTCAACAAACCAGGTCTCAGCACCGACACCATGTCTAATTTCCATCCAAATACCTTGGAGTATACCTGGATAACAAACTGGACTGGTCCAAGAACACTGAGGCTGTTTACAAGAAGGGCCAGAGTTGTCTCTAATTCCTGAGGAGGCTCCGGTCACTCAATGTATGTAACACCATGCTGAGGATGTTCTACCAGTCGGTGGTAGCCAGTGCCATCTTCTTTGCTGTTGTGTGCTGGGGCAGCAGACTGAGGGCAGCAGACGCCAGGAGAATCAGTAAGATCATCAGGAAGGCTGGCTCCGTCCTGGGGGTCAAACTGGACTCTCTGGTGGCGGTGTCTGAGAGGAGGATGCTGTCTAAACTGCACAGCATCCTGGACAACAACTCGCACCCTCTCCACCAGCTGCTGACCTCCAGCAGAAGCCCCTTCAGCCACAGACTCATTCTCCCCCGGTGTAACACTGAACGCCGGAGGAAGTCTTTTCTTCCTGTGGCCATCAAACTGTATAATTCATCTCCCCCCGTCAGGTAAGGAACAGTGGAGACACTGTATCCTGAGAAAATGTCACTTTGTCACTTTATATCACCACTGCATCACTTTATTTAGTTGTATTGTAACTTACTTCAGTAAGAAATGCTGCTACACTGTACTGTACTTTACTGTAACTAACTTACTTCAGTAAGAAAGGCTGCTGCTACATTTTTAACACTGTCTCACTTATCGCTCCTTATCACTTATTTAGTTTGTACTTATTTTATTTCAATATGCTGCTAAACTGCACAGTGCGTATTGTTGTATATTGTATATACCTACGCTTAACCACAATGTCTGTTGCACTCTGTCACACTTAGTTATTGTTTGATTTATTTTATGTTAGCTTATTTTGATTTGATTATGTTAGCTTATTGTTACTCTGATCCTTTCCCACCTTTGTATTGAAACTGTTGCACAATAATTTCCCTCAGGATAAATACAGGTTCTTGAATCTTGAGATCAGGAGAAATATGTTCTCATCGATTTGTTTTAGTTAGTACACAAGCTGCAGCATTTTGGACCAACTGGGGACTCTTAACAGACTTATTGGAGCAGCCTGATAATAATGAGTTGCAAAAGTCCAGCCTAGACATAACAAATGTATGGACTAGTTTTTCTGCATCTTTCTGAGACACAATGTTCCTAATTTTTGCAATATTAAGCAGGTGAAAATATGCTGTCCTTGTCCCTGTTGTTAGTTTTATGTGAGAATCGAAGGACATATCCTGATCAAAAATAACACCCAGATTCCTTACTGTGGTGCTGGAGGACAACACAACATCATCCAGAGTAAGAATATCTTTAGCTATTGAGTTTCAAAGACCTTCGGGGCAAAGTACAATAACTTCAGTTATTTTACTTTGCAGAGTTTAACATAAGAAAATTGCAGGTCATCCAATTTTTTATTTCCTTAATGCACATTTGAAGTTTATCCAACTGATCGGTTTCTTCTGGTTTGATCAACTAATATAATTGTGTATCATCAGTATAACAATAAAAATGAATCGAGTGCCTCCTTATAATATTTCCTAAGGGAAGCATTTATAAGGTAAAAAGAATCGGTCCAAGGACAGAATCCTGTGGGACACCATGACTGACTTTAGTGTGTATGGATGATTTGTCATTAACATGTACAAACTGAGATCTATCTGATAAATAAGACTTAAACCAGCTTAATGTGGTTCCTTTAATGACAATTAGATGCACCAGTCTTTGTAGCAGGATGTGATGGTCAATAGTGTTGAAAGCAGCACTAAGATCGAGTAAAACAAGCACAGAGACAAGTCCTTTGTCTGAAGCTATTAGAAGGTTGTTAGTATTTTTACCAGTGCTGTCTCAGTGCTATGATTCATTCTAAATCCTGACTGGAAGTCCCCAAATAACTCATTATTATGTAAAAAGTCACACAGCTGATTGGCGACTAATTTCTCGAGGATCTTAGAGAGACTTAGACTTTCATGCCAAACTAAGCGAGATTCCTCCAATTTAGTGGAATGCCATTTACTTTCCAATTTTTGCCATACTTTCGTTTTAATTCACGGGTTTGTGAGTTATACCATGGAGCTAACTTCCTCTGTTTCATTATCTTCTTTTGTAAAGGAGCAACAGAGTCGAGTGTTGTTTGTAGTGAGCCTGCAACACTGTCAACAAGGTGATTAATTTCAGAGAAACTAACGTTAGTACAGGAATCTTGAATATTAGGATAAGACATTAAATTAAATCCAGATGGAATTGATTCCTTAAATCTAGTTACAGCAATATCAGACAAACATCTAATGCAGAAACCTTTGCTCAGAGGTGAGTAGTACTGTTATATAAATTCAAAAGTTATTAAATAATGGTCTGATGAAATAGGATTCTATGAAAAGACTATTAAGTCATAAATTTCCACACCATAAGCCAAAACAAGGTCGAGTGGGAGTAACAGTGAGTAGGTTAATGTTCACTCTGACTAAAACCAATCGAATCTAATAGAGAGATAAACACAATACTAAGGCTATTATTATCAACTTCCATGTGAATATTAAAATCTCCTGCAATGATTACTTTATCAGATTTAAGGACTAAATTTGACAGAAATTCTGAGAATTCAGATAGAAATTCAGAGTACGGACCAGGAGCACGGTACACTATAACAAGTATAATTGGCTGCACGGTTTTCCAGGTTCAATGTGAAAGACAAAGAGCAAGACTTTCAAATGAATTATAATTTAGTTTAGGTTTAGGGTTGATTAATAGGCCTGAGTCATAAATAGTTGCAACGCCTCCTCCTAGACCACTGCCTCAAGGAATATGAGTATTAATATGACTGGGAGGAGCGGATTCATTTAGGCTAACATATTCTTCAGGACACAGCCATGTTTCAGTCAGACAGAGTAAATCAATATGGTTATCTGATATCAAATCATTTATTAAAACAGCTTTAGATGACAGAGATCTGATGTTTAAAAGTTCACATTTTATTCTCTGATTTTGTTGCATTATCACAGATTTGGTGTTGATTTGTATCAAGTTTTTCTGTATAGCTCCTCTTCTTTTAATTTTTGATTTAATTAATTTAGATGACCATAAGGCACACAGCGTAAGCCACAGGGAGCGCAGAGAGGTGTTTAAGACTGCAGCTCTGCTTCCTGTGCGTCGGTGGTAAGGGCAGCGCAGAGAGGTGTATTAAACTGTGACTCTGCATCCTGATCCCAACACTGGGTTGTTGTCAGGAGGTGGTGATGGTGCAGGACTCGACAATCAGGTCAATGTTAGCAGATAAAAGTCTTGACCCCTCCTGGTTAGGGTGCAGGCAGTCATGTTTAAAAAGCCTGGGTCTGTTTACAAAAGCCGTAAAGTTGTCCAAAAATGGAATACCTTTTCCCAGGCAGTATACTTTAAGCCACAGGTGCAGCTGGCGGAGGAGGCTGTACATGATGTCACCAAAATGCTGCGGGGGAAGCGGGCTGTAAATAATCAGACGCTTCCCTGTGTCTGACAGGCAGTCCACCATGGACCTGAAGTCCTGCTTGACGACCTCGGACTGGCAGTTCTTTAAATCGTTGGTACCGGCCTGCAGGACCAGGACCACGGTACACATAGCACACTATTTGTTCGTGAAGATACTGATTTGGCTGGATAGCAAGCTTGTCTTATTGTTAAACATACTGTCAAATAAAATGTATTATTTGGCAATCATACATAAAGTCAAATGTTATTGACTTTGAATCTTGCTCACGTTACCTCAGTTGGGGGTTCTATGCGGACTGAAAATATGTTCCGTTGCCAAGTCGTATCTAAGGTTATTACTATTTACTGGAGCAGTGAACAATGTTTCCATTGTATAAGGACTTTATGAGATGATGAGATTTACTGTACTGTTTAGTCAAACCCTCATGCGTTACTAAGGAATAGGGCTGTAGGATTTCATTGATTCTGCGATTTAAAGTGATATTTTGGTTCGGCAGAAAGTATCGATTCTTTTGGCCGCAAGTATCAATACATTAAGTCCCATTCAAATCCCCCTGGTACTCGGTTCGCTGCCCATTTCCTCCCCCATTAGCTTTGCAGGAAGAGCTATGAGGTCTGCCAGCCGTTAGTGTCGCTGTAGAGCATTTCTAGCTGTCTAGATTTGAGACTTGTGCACAATCTTTTTGTTTTTGTACTTTTTGAAGCATTAACATCAGGAGCAGAAAGTCATTCTCTCCCACAGAGATGCTTGAGCGGCCACACTCCGCAGATGTCACGGAGAGCACATCACCTGCGGCTGCTGCTGCAGTTACATTACTATTTGTCATATTGTTTGGCTTTAATAACTTCAGGCACAGACGAATGCAACGTCTGTGCTAAGCTGCTTCGATGCATAAACTATCAATGTTAGCTTGCTACTAATGTTTGCTTTGTGAGAGGTTAATATTTAGATTGGCGTTCATTAAATTACATATTTTTGAAAAGTGCTTGCCTGTCTATTTTATTATTTATTAAAACCATAAGAGACTTGATTAGCACTTGCTGCTGCCCTCAGAGACTTGAGACTTGACTTGGACTTGCAAAATGTGACTTGCTACCATCTATGCTGTCCAGTCAGAGCAATATATTGTGTAATTGATTCTTTCAGTTTTTATTAATTTAATTCCAGTCAAAGGAGCACCCAGAAGATGTCAACAAAATCACACTGTCCCTTTAAAATCTTTCAGAAATGATGTAAATGCATTGCATCGAATTGTATCACATTGAATTGTATCAAATTCAATCGTATTGTTGGATAAAAATTGTGATATATATCGTACCGTGAGCTGAATATCGTGTATCGTGTATCGTGTATCGTGTATCGTATTGTGGTTTTAGTGTATTACTACAGCCCTACTAGGGAAACAGAGTTGTTGTTTAAAAAAAAATCCGATCTTTATTGAAACAAGAATATATAAATTAATGATCTAAAAAAAAAAAACTAATTTGGCAATTGTGGAATTAAGCAGGTTAATGCATTGACAGTTGACTCTTCCAGAGTCCATTATGAAATGGCACATCAGTCAAGATTGTGGTTCTTGCATCTCTGTTTGCTGCTGACATAAGACTAATTGTAAAGGGGGGAAGCAAAGTCAGCTGTTGCTACCTTCGGCTTGAAGGTACCTTCTACCCATGACTTGGGTTCAATTAAGTTTCCTACTGATGCTGCTTAGTCTGGGCAGAGTAGAGATCCAGATCTACAAAGGAGAAACCTTTACCTCTGCACAATCCTGGTACATAAACCAAAATGTTAGAAACGGTCACAACTCTCTCAGAATACCAAAGTCTGACTCCTGCCCTGACATCAGCAAGAGGTCCTCTTTGATCAAGAGTGTTTAGCATTTAGAGCTAATTTATAACAGTGACAATTTTGGTATGTTGGAGTGGTTTTGCTAAGTCAAGCCACACTGAACAGAAGGGCCAGGCCCTATCAGCTCCAGCCACAGGGCTGCTGCATTAGATTGACACTACCCCCTACATTCTGCATGGCTACCATTTTTTTGCTGCTTAAAAACAGACCAAGCACTGCCCCCAACTGTGTCACTCAGCAAAACAGTCTGTCCAGGTCCAAATTAATTGAGGGGCTCCTGACAAATGAGGATTTGAAATTTAGTCAGGTGATGCCATGCCTGAAATCATCAGCTTGATCCTTCATATTTGGTGAGCATTCTGTTCATGAACACTCATTACTTTGAGGCTTTAAATAGAAAGGAAGAAGAAAACACATTCTTAACGCCCCCTAAATTTAGGAGCTGATGGGTAGTCACTGATGGCATAGTGGCTAGATTTGAGTATCATTTGTAAAAATGATGATGAAGCTGAAATAGCTGAATAAAGAAATAGAGCATGGCACACTTCATATTGTTGGTCATCGCAATGATTCCTTTGAACATGGAAAACACAGAAAGGCCTGCATACTGTAGATTATCCTAGATTTTTTATAAGCATTACACACAACAACTAATCTTGATAAGGCTCAGGTTAGGGAGAGAATGGTGTGCTCTCTCTAAACAGTCTCAAGCACAGACACATCCCGCTGTTTGTATGTTTCTGTTTGCAAGAAGGATATCACTGCAGAGTTAGAAAGAAGCTTCTACGCCCCAGTGGAGCTGTGGTTGAAACGAGCTTTTAATCCATGTTGTGGCATCTATTCTCAACAAATCAGAGAGATGGCTGACATCTGCTACTCTGAAAGCTGGCGACGACCTTCAAGAAAAACAGAGGGAGAAGCAAAGTGTCAACTTGATGACTTTACCTAAAGAAATTAGAATAAAAAACAGGCTACAGGGGGGAGAGGAAATAAATCACAAGCAAGACTCTGCATCAGGAAAGGCCACTTCATCACACCGCCCTTCTTTTAAAGCCACATTTCATAACATAGTATCTCATCTGTGGTGTGTCTCTCTCTCACACACACACACACACACACACACTAGGGATGCTAATTTAGATTTTTTTTTTCTTACTAATGCCAACCCTCAATAACCAATTGTTAACTGTTGGCAGACAAGTAGGCTGCTGTTCACCCATCGAGAGAGAGTGGTCGGATATATCTTCTGCATTCCTTTGGGCAGCCACGATGTTGCGTGCATTGTCGTGGACAACCTTCAGCCACTTTCCTCGAACTGCAGCACATATGAGTAACCGGTACGTGTCCGCAGACATCCGGGGAGTGTATGCCCGAGCATGTATGTCAGCCCAGGCCGACACACAGCTGACACACAGCTAAAATACTATTTGCAAGTGCTTAAGCCCTCAAATAAGGTACTCATAAAAAGATGCATTATTTTTTTAAATAATACATATTATTCTATATATAAATGAATAAACTGTTTAATTGTTAGTATTAATCAGTTAAAATTCATATTATCGGTTAATGGTTAAACTGCCAATCAACATCCCTAAGTCATACACACACTTGTCTCAATTATCCTTTCACCCTCTCCTCCCTTTCTACACATTACACACACACACGCACAAAAGCACGCACGCACGCACACACACACACACACACACACACACACACACACACACACACAGCCTTCACATTAAGCCCTTTCCTTCATCTTGGCTGTGAGGACCATTCAGTACTTATGTTCGCGATCAGTCATTCACCAGATAATGCCGCTCAACAAGCTAAATTTCTGTACATGTAGTCGTGTGGCTAGCTGAATGCCCAGAGCTGCTCTCTTATCACTCCATCAGCGGGGAAGATGGATGATACAGCGAATGAGGGGGACATGCACAACATGCCTCAAAAGCACCATCCAGTACACAAGCACAGACCCCAGTGACTCAGTACAGTGTAATTTCACCAAATGACAATGAGAGAAATTACCTATAAAATGTTTAATGGATTTTGAGATCATATCACATCAAAAGAATGCATGCATAAGTAAAAATAATAATGATGGTGATCTGTGTGATCTATGTAAACTAGTTGAGTGAAAGGGGGGGGGGGGGAGGGATGCGACCAGGCTTTACACTTTTCTGAGCTGAGACACAGAAGTTAATCCTTTCAGAAAAAGAGAAAGGAAGCTAACACTGATGCAGCCCAAACTCTTTTCCAGTTTGTTATTCCGCACTTCAAAGCATACATGATGAAATCCCTCAAGGTATTATAAGAGCTCTGGCATAGCAGCCATCCTCAGCCCTGTCCTAGCCTAATGCCTCATAAACGGCGGCTGGAAACATGTCCCTTTACTATTTCAAAAATCTTTGTAGCCTTGGATCTTTAAGAACCTTTTAGAGTTGCAGAGGAAGAGGTGCTTTATTACCGGATGATATGAGGTGTTTGTGAATCATTTTGTGGCCAAAGGGATTCCTGCACCCTAACCATAATACAATGCATATAGAAAATGCACATGCACCTCTTTGAGGGCGCACTCACACTGTCCATCCGCACTGCGCCCAGGGCTTTAGGGTACTTGTCCCCCCTCCCTCTCCCCCCGCGCCCCAGGCCCGTTTGTACTCTCACTACCCCCCTCGCACAAATGCTTCTTGCTGTCCATACGTCATCACGTCATACATAACACGTCACACGCATTGATTGACGTTATCTCGATGCGTCGCTTTGTTTACAAATCTTTCCATAGACCTCAGAGTTTTTGTGCGTCTTGTCCGACTGTTTTTGAATATTTTCATCCACCAAATCTGCAGTAAACACTTCACCCCCGCATCACACCAACGTGAACCTTTCGCCGCCGTTGTTGTTGTTGTTAAATGTCCGTGCATGGTCCGTCGTTCTATTTTCTATGTCCGAACAGGCGCACATAAATTACGTCAGAATCGTCGTAGGCCTCGTGCTCGTGCTCATACACGTGCGCACGCTCGTGCTCGTACATGTGCAAATGCGCTCTACAAACGTGGACGGCCCGCTGTCCACAGTTATGCGCGGAGTGGGTGCACTCACACTGGTCAAACGCACTAGGCTTTAGCCGAAAAAACGAATTTTGGCCCGGTGCGGAAGGACAGTGTGAGTGCGCCTTGAGAATGTTCAGATCCGGACAGGAACCATGCAGGCACTGATCTTCTACAAAGCTTTGCCGAAGGAATGCTTATACAGAAATACATTGCACAAGACAATATGTGCCCTACAAAGAGACGGGCACAATTCCATCAAGTGACGCCATCAAATCGCCATTTGCTACACAGCTAGCTGATCTGTCTGATTTCATAAATACATTCATTATGGGTCTCCGGGCTTCACACAGCCTGTAGGAAAGAACTCAAAGACAAGCTTAATTAAGTTGTGGATACAGTACTACGAAACAGCAAACAAATATAATTACAATCCATGCCAACAAAATTCCCATTCCCAGATTTTCTATTTATCATTTAGTCGACAATTTAAGATAATAGTTTTTAAAAATAGCATCGCAGATTACCAGAACCCAAGGTGACGTCTTCAAATTGCTTGTTTTTTCCAAACTGTAGCCCAAACCCAAAAAGTAGTTGGTAAAAACCCACATTTTGATCAGATGGAACTAGCAAAAGTTTGGCGTTTTTCTTCAAAACAATGACTTAAATGACTAAGTGATTATCAAAATGGTGGATGATTTATTTGCTGTCAATTGTAAAGTACTATTTATAAGTCCTGTTAAAATCAACATCATGCACCAAATTGCTATTTGTGCAGACAATTGTATTAATTGTTCCCTGATTCTCCTCTATTCTTCTATGGTATCTCCTTAATCCCTTAACACAACTACCTCACACCCTCCCTTTCGGCCAACTGCCAAACCTGATCTGTTTTATCTTTCAAAACGGCAGAGAGGGCTACGAAACGGAGCGTGCAATAACTCTTTAAACAACAAGGACCATCAGAATGTGGTTTGTCTATTAACCAAGATAGTGTCTGATTCTGTGTGAGAGAGAGAGGAAGAGAAAGAGAGGGAGAAAATGAAAGAGATAAATTGAGAGGAGTCAGTGTGCCCCCGCTGTTCTCACTCAGTAGACTTGTGATAAGGTTTATCTCCGGTGCCTAACGAGTTCGCCCAGTAGCCCTCTCCAGCTCCCACCGAGTGAACCAGGGTACGCAGAGCTGCACACAGCCAACAGTGGGTTGAGCTCCCTTAGGTGACCCATGCGTATTGTTCATGCTACTCTGCTTTAGAACTTTATTTTCTGTGGGAAATGGCTTCGGCCCCTTCGGCCATATCTCTTTTAATCTGGTATTCCTTTTTTTGCCTCCTTTTCTTCATCCTTTCTACTAACTGTAACTCAGACTGCCAAGAGAAGCTGCAAGAGCTGGAGTAAGGGATGCTGCGGAGCTTTGGCACCGAGAGGCGTGTGTATCCCAGAGGCAGTGGCTGAGGCAAAGATGGAGACAGAGAGGGAGAGGGGGGCTGCTGCTGAGTTAAGCCCCTAATCACAGTCTGCTCTGCATGAAGGACTTAAAGTCACTCCATTTAATGCTACCTTCTCTTTAGTCAAAAAAAGGAAAGAAATACTTCTGCTTACCTCTTCAGCTTTCTGATACCCAGGTCCCCATTTCTATCACAACCCATTCTTGTGCTGCATAGAAGTGTACAGTGACAGCACATAGTCCAACATATACAGAGATACATGCAACTCAAGCACATACATAGTGGAAGAAAAACTTACATTTACTTGCCCACACAGCAATACAAGCACGAATGTTTCCCTTTCTACAATCTTGCTTTAGCCTTAATAACATGAGCAATCATCACGGGTTTTTATAGTAAAGACTAATGTAAAAACTCTTGCCAAGTGAAAAAACGTCACAGTAAACCACACTTGTGACTGACACACCTGTCATACCCTTCACTCGTGTGCTCAGGTGCCTTATTTGTTTGTGTGAGAAGTGGAGAATACGAGCAGATCCTCCGAGACTTCAGGGTCCCACTGGCTCAAAACACATTAATTGACTTGGCTCTGCTTCCAGCCAGGTGTAACACAGTTTGGCAGAATACTCTGGAACGTCAGCGAAATCTTTTGGGAAATCCCCCCTACCGCGTCAAAGCAACACTTTCCGCACTTAAAGCTGCTGTTTCACTCACCGTCCTATCTCATCCGCTTGGCTAGCAGACTATGGGTTGGTGTATAGGCCTTAATCTAATGTTGGAACATTGATTTATGCTTGGGTGTCCCACAGCCATTAAGATAATTGCATGATCACTTTATAACATCCTCCCACGTGGCCATGGTAATTTGGCTCCCCCCACCACCCACCTTGCTCAGTAAGACCCATAACCACATTATAGCGATAGAAAATGTGGTAGGAAATATCATCTTTCAGCCCCTCCAAATTGATTTTATACCATTTCCACTAACTTCTAAAACCCATTTAGTCTTACTCTCACCTGTGCTGACCATTTGATCTATTGGAGGCTTCTAGGTCTTAACAGCTTGTATTGATCGAAATTCTTTAGCCAGCATCTTGAGGGGATGCTCTCATGTCACCTTGTAATTCCAACAGTGTAGGTATTTTTGAGTGAGATCATTGCTGAGACAATGTATTTTTAGCTGTTAGGGCAAGACAAGTGGGCTTTGATTGCCCTCAATGGGAAATGACTGTGTTAAATGGCACTATGATGTCTATCGACAAAACCTTTATTAAAATAAAGATTCCTCCACCACTATGGACTGCTTAAAAGGCGAACTTAGCGTCAGTGAAAGTCAAATCAGTTTGACGGATTGAGCCAAAGGGAAGCACTTCCTCAGTATCAACACTCAGCTCATATCATAAAGACGCAGTGATTTAAAAACTCGAAACTGGCAGCAACAGTAAGATGATCCAGCTGTCAAATGACTTCTGGATAGAAAACTTGCATTTTCTTTACATTGTGGAGAATGAGATACGAAAAATCAGCAAGCTTGTTTAATTCTGTTGTCATTAATAGCTGTAACCAGAGACGGAGTGGCCATCGGGACAACCGGGAGATTTTCCGGTCGGCCGGTAAGCTCAAGTGAACCGGCCGGTAAACTGCCCTGTGCAGCCGTGTGATGTTCATGAGCGGCCCATTGAGTTAAAACTCTTCAGAATCAAGCAAGTTCCTGTGAAAATCTCAGAAATTCATCTTCAACAGCTGGGAGGAAACCGGAGAAAAACCACACAGACACAGGGAGAACACGCAAACTCTGCACAGAAAGGCCCAGGCGACAGTGCTAACCACTACACCACCATGTAGCCCACACTACAGATGCTAAAGATGCATACAGTCCCACAGCCCTCCCCCCTCTCGGAATATCTGACCACAACCTGGTTCTGCTGACCCCTAAGTACATTCCCCTTGTTCAGCGGCAGACTGTCCACACTAGGAGCTTGAGGAGGTGGATTCAGGAGCCTGCTGACGCACTACAGGACTGCTTTGAGTCGACAGACTGGGATGAACTTGTTGAGCCACATGGAGAGGATCTGGAAAGCATGACCGACTGCATCACAGAATACATTAGGTTCTGTGAATACACCACCATGCCAACCTGGACTGTACGCTGCTTCGCTAATAATAAGCCGTGGATCACAAATGACCTGAAAGCCCTTCTTAACAAGAAGAAGAGGGTGTTCAGGTCTTGAGACAGGGAAGAACTGAGGAGAGTGCAGCATGAACTCAGGGATATGCTGAGGACCTGTAAAGACGTCTACAGGAGGAAGCTGGAGGCCAAACTCCAGCAGAACAATGTGAGGGATGTGTGGACTGGTATGAAGAAAATCACTGGGTGTAAGGTGAGCGGCAGACAGTCACCAGGCAGCCTGGAGAGGGCAAACGAGCTGAACAGATTAGATTCTTCAATAGGTTCAGCTCACAGCCTTCTGTCGTCTCCATGACACCTCCAGACCCCCACACACCCTCACTGCCCCAAATGCTTCCTCCCCTCCTCCCTCAATCCCCTGCTGTGAGCTCTCCTGTGCAGCATCTCTCCTCCTTCTCCACCTCTTCCTCCTCCACCCCCTCCTCCTCTGCCTCCTCCTACTCCACCTTCACCTCCACCTCCTTGTCCTCCACTGAAGACACCAGCAGCCTCCCTCGCATGACTGTGACTGCAGGCCAGGTTAGGAGACAGCTGGAGAGACTCCACCAGCATAAGGCTGCAGGCCCTGACGGTATCAGCCCCAGGATCCTGAAGACATGTGCCAGCCAGCTGTCTCCTGTCCTACAACACCTCTACAACCTGAGCCCTGGTCAGGAGAGAATACCAGTGCTTTGGAAGACTTCCTGCCTGATTCCTGTTCCAAGGAAGTCGACACCATCAGACCTTAATGACTATCGACCAGTGGCCCTCACATCTTACCTCATGAAGGTGCTGGAGAGACTGGTTTTGGTCAACCTGAGGCCGCAGGTGAGAGCCCTGCTAGACCCTCTGCAATTTGCTTACTAGCCCCACTTGGCAGTTGATGACGCTGTCATCTACCTGCTGCAACGAGCCCATTCGCACCTGGATGGTGGAGGAGGTACTGTGAGAATCACATTCTTTGATTTCTCTAGTGCTTTTAACACCATTCAGCCACTGCTACTGGGGGAGAAGCTGCAGGTGATGGGAGTAGACGACACAATGATCTCCTGGATTACTGACGACATGACAGGCAGGCCATAGTTTGACCGTATAGGCAGTGTTCTGTCTGATGTGGTGGTTAGTGATAAAGGAGCTCCACAGGGGACTGTACTGTCTCCTTTCCTGTTCACCTTATACACCACTGACCTTCAGTACAACACTGAGTCGTGTCACCTGCAAAAGTTTTCTGACGACTCGGCTGTTGTTGGGTGTATAAGTGAGGGGCAGGAGGAGGAGTACAGGGCACTTGTAGACAACTTTGTGAAGTGGACTGGACAGAATCACCTGCGGCTGAACATCAGCAAGACCAGAGAGATGGTGATAGATTTCAGGAAGAGGAGGAACACGGCTTTCCAACATCTGTGCATTCTGGGAAAGGATGTGGAAGCGGTGGAGGATTACAAGTACCTGGGTGTTACCATCAACCACAGACTGGACTGAAACTGTTTACAAGAAGGGTATGAGCAGACTATACTTCCTGAGGAGAGGAAGCTGAGATCCTCAATGTGTGCAGCAAGATGTTGGAGATCTTTTATCAGTCTGTTGTGGCCAGTGTACTTGTCTTTGCTGTGGTTTGTTGGGGAAGCAGCATTGGAGCCAGCGACACCAACAGACTCAACAAACTGATCAGGAAGGCTGGCTCTGTGATTGGCTGCAAACAGGACCCTCTGGAGGCTGTGGTGGAGAGGAGGACACTGAAAAAACTGTTATCCATCATGGATAATCCTCTCCACCCTCTCCAACTCACACTGGTCAGACAGCGGAGCACCTGCTCCAGAAGGCTGCTTCAGCTTTGCTGTCGTAGCAACAGATACAGGAAATCTTTCCTGCCACAATCCATCACTTTTTATAATAACTCTCTTACCTCTGCCTGACAGAGAACTCTGCTCTCTCTACTGTTTTTTGTGTATATATTATTATTGTTATAGTATATTTTGCATATTTTGTTGTATATATTATTATTGTTTATTGTTAATAGCACACTGTGCACTGTATATATACACTATGTATATATTGGATTATATTTATGTTATGTACAAAGTGTTTATTTGCTGACCCACTACTGCTGTTACAAAATAATTTCCCAGTCTGGGATCATTAAAGTAATTATATTCTATTCTATATACTATTGATATTGAGAGTCCAAGCACTATATATAACACTTGTTGTGTCTCTACTTCTCACAGTTGGTACAGTGTCACACTCACTCTCATTAATCCAGCCTACTGATTTTTTTTTAGCCTCCTATCTTGATTTAATTATTTTTATTCAGACGTTACATAACTTTCATGACCCCAAATATAAAATGGCCAACGATTGAATTTGTTTTTTGGTTCATAAATTAATGTAAAATGGTGGAAGCAAAGCCTCATGGGAAATGTAAACTGCGTATTGCTCCAATGATCGCTCCGCGTTTATCCAATGAACGAATGGGGATGAATGAGCGGCTGTCAGACAGAGAGAAAGCGGGCAAGGTTGAAGTAGTGGAGACACCCCCCTGTCCTGGTGGAGGGAATGGGTAGGGCCCATTGTGGGCCGGTGCAGTCAGAATTGTCCAGGTGGATTGTGTCCCACTCCGCCCCTGGCTGTAACTGTAATGTTTAACGCTATACTGTATGGATAAACATGGCTGTCTGACCTATCTGAATTCCAGAATTTATGTACTGTGTTGTTTGGTTAGTGTCTTTGATAAACCAGATCTAACCTTGTGAACAGTGACATCTCGACGCTGCTAGTGCGGGGTGGTGTTATTTTCTTTAGTCTGTGGCCCAACAGATAAACTAGGTCTACAACCTTAGTGAAAGTATTGTTATTAATTAAATATGAAAGCACAAAACATTCATTTTAGATTAATGAGATCCAGTTTTTCTCACCCCCATTTGCTCAGCACTGTTGTCTTGTACGTATGAGACACAGGGGTTTTCTGTCAGCAAGTTATTTTAAAAAACATTGTGATTGGTTCTATTAGTATTATTTTTGTGCATCCGATAAATTGGTAACAAAGTGGAGCAAGTTAAAAAGCAGAACTATTATTTGAAGTGATTTACCACTGGGTGGCACAATTTAATGTCACAGGTCAACACACAGATTATATTTAATAATTTGCGTTTGAGCTAATAATCTGATTTAGAAAAACTTCAGAACACATGGTAAACAAAATAGGGTTCTCTTTAAGAAATGATATTGAAATATTTAGATTTACCTTTCTCTCTGGTGACTTTGTTGCAAAGACAGGCATGTGACAGGCTAGCAGCGGACACCAAAACGGGGCCATCGTCTTCCCCTCGTCCTCTCCACATAACCAGCCTGGTGAATTCTCCTCTCCTGAGAGAAAAAAATAAAGTTTTAAATTAATTTTCACAAGGCTGGTACTAACTTAATGTTGCTGTAGTTTCCTTTGTTGTACTTATTGACATCATGCATTTATCCCTCAGAGTGAACCAAGCTGTAAACTCTAATTCAGGCTATTTCCAAACCATACAAAAATAATCAACAATACATTTAGTATGAATGGTGTTATTAGTATGTGAATGTTATAATCAGCCAGAGGCTTATTACATGTAGGAGGCGGAGGCCAGGTACTGCCAACACAGGGCCTCAACATTGATTAAACCTGCACACTGAGAGTCAGTCCCAGCAGGAAAAATGCAACTTCTGGATTTGAGTTATAATAATGGATTTGCCTGGCGTGTGCGCCGTCTCCACACTCATAGCTCTGAGCCTTACAACAGGTGCAACTCTGACAAGGCGCCGGGCAAATCTGCCAAAGTACTCCCATTATGTAATTTTGTAATCATAAATTAAAAATTTACAGAAACTAAACTGTGCGTGAAATTTAACAGCTTGCTAAAATTTGCTTCAGGGTTTTTACCATAAGTTACTATTGGAATAATTTACACTTTATATCTGTTGTCTGCCTCAGAGGCAGTTTCACTGATGCATCATACTAATTTGCAGCAGTAAAAGTAAATAGCAGTTTTTTTGATAAAAGTATTGTTTCCTCACTTTTTCTGTGGAAAATAGGTAGGGGGACCACCTAAGGGCCAATTACATGAGCTTGCACTGACCAAGCACCAAGATTGTAAAATAGTTTTTTATTTGCCTGTTTTGGTCTCAAAGATACAGCACTTGTCGGGCCAAATTTCACTGATGTTCAGACTGACACTGTAACTGGCAATATTTTTTGCTCATTATGTTCTCACTCTTATAAGAGCAATGGAATAAAATGTAGGTATGTATTACTCTGTATCTATAAAATGCGTACCTTACTTCTTTTACTAACAATTACCAGTGATATTGAGGGACTAACGTAAATTTGACATCACTCTTGACAGTTTGCAAAAAGGGGATCACAGCGGAGTGAAATTTTGGCCACATTCATCTGAATAAATTACAAAATGTTTAGACAGAGCAAGAAGATACAAGAGACATCAAGGAGGAATGAAAAACATTGGGTAAGTGTGTTGGATCCCTTCATATATTTTGTTTTTCAATCATTTGAGCACTATACATACAGTTTCATTCATCTGCATTGTATTCTAAACACTGGACATCTTAAGACAAATTTAAAAACTCATATCTTATTTGCTCTTGCAGGTGCGTCTGGTCCACTTCCTGTCAAGAAAGATTTCAAGCAGGCCAGACCCTGGTCAGGCCAATCACAACCCTTCTACCTTTGGGAGTCTTCGTACTTTACGCAAAACATGCGATGGTGACATTTTTTGCTCATGCACCCTCTCGCCAGGGACACTACAGTTAGGCGTTTTCAATAACAACCAATATATCTGCAGCTGATGTGAAATTGAGTCATTGTCATAGTGCCACCTACTGACAACAGAAAGTGTTACGTGTCAAACTTCATCGCATTTTGAGGGGCTTGGGATTCTCGAAAACTCACACATGTCAGAAGTGGCAAAAAGTAATTGGGCTTGTGTGTGGCCAGCAGGCTCCATAGCGCCACCAAACGCATGCCATGGTTGGGAAAAAGTTATTTTGATGTTCACAAAATTTGGTGGTATCATTGCTCTCATCTTGAACAACATTCAAACTCACAAACCCGCGGCTGAGAGCCGCGGTGTTGGAGTTCACTTCGGTGGACGAGAGGGTCGCCTCCTTACACCTACAGGCCCCTGTCTGAGAGATCTTCAACTCACACCTCCAGCGGAGCTTTTCTGGCATCCCTGTGGAGGTTGGGGGCATTGAACCGGAGTGGGCAATGTTCAAAGCTTCCATTGCTGAAGCTGCAGCGGTGAGCTGTGGCCTCAAGGTCTTAGGTGCCTCAAGGAGCGGTAACCCTCGAACACCGTGGTGAACACCGGTGGTCAGGGAAGCTGTCCGACTTTAGAAGGAGGCCTTCCGGGATATGTTATCCCAGAAGACTCCAGAGGCAGTTGCAAGGTACCGACGGGCCAGAAGGGCTGCAGCCTCTGCTGTGTCAGAGGCAAAGCAGCGGGTGTGGGAGGAGTTCGGAGAACTCGTGGAGAAGGACTTTCGGGCGGCACCAAGGTGCTTCTGGAAAACCATTTGACATCTCAGGAGGGGGGAAAGGGGAACTGTCCAAGCTGTTTACAGTAAGGACGGGACGCTGGTGACCTCAGCTGATGAGGTAATCGGGCGGTGGAAGGAGCACTTTGAGGAACTCCTTAATCCGAGTAATACGCCCTCTTTTGTAGATGCTGAGCTGGAGGCTGATGGGGAATCATTGTCAATATCTCTGCCGGAAGTCACTGAGGTAGTCAAACAACTCCACAGTGGCAAAGCCCCAGGAATCATTGAGATACGTCCAGAAATGCTGAAAGCTTTGGGTTTGGAGGGGCTGTCTTGGTTGACACGTCTCTTCAACATTACGTGGAAGTCTGGGACAGTGCCAAGTGGCAGACCAGGGTGGTGGTTCCCCTATTCAAAAAGGGGGACCAGAGGGTGTGTGCCAATTACAGGGGTATCACACTACTCAGCCTCCCTGGTAAAGTCTACTCCAAGGTGCTGGAAAGGAGGCTTCGTCCTATAGTCGAACCTCAGATTGAAGAGGAACAATACAGATTCCGTCCTGGACGTGGAACAACGGACCAGCTCCCCACTCTCGCAAGGATCCTGGAGGGGGCCTGGGAGTATGCCCATCCAGTCTACATGTGCTTTGTGGATCTGGAGAAGGCATATGACCGGGTCCCTCGGGAGATACTGTGGGAGGTGCTACAGGAGTATGGGGTGAGGGGGTCACTTCTGAGGGCCATCCAATCTCTGTGAACCAAAAGCGAGAGCTGTGTCCGGATCCTCGGCCGTGAGTCGGATTCGTTCCTGGCGGGGGTTGGCCTCTGTTGGGGGTGCGCTTTGTCACCAATCCTGTTCGTGATTTTCATGGACGGATATCGAGGCGTAGTCGTGAATCAGAATCTCTAAATCTGAGGCCATGGCTCTCAGCAGGAAACCGGTGTATTGCTTACTCCAGGTAGGGAATGAGTCCTTACCCCAAGTGAATGAGTTCAAGTACCTCGGGATCATGTTCACGAGTGAGGGGACGATGGAGCGTGAGTTTGGCCGGAGAAATGGAGCAGCGGGGGCGGTCCTGTAGTTGCTCTATCGCACCGTGAGCTGGAAGGCAAAGCTCTCGATCTCCTGGTCAATCTTCGCTCCTACCCTCACCTATGGTCATGAAAGCTGGGTCATGACCGAAAGAACGAGGTCGTGGTTACAAGCGGCCGAAATGGGCTTTCTCAGGAGGGTAGGTGGAGTCTCCCTTAGAGATAGAGTGATAAGTTCAGCCATCCGTGAGGAACTCGGAGTAGAGCCGCTGTTCCTTTGCGTTGAAAGGTGCCAGTTAAGGTGGATTGGGCATCTAGTAAGGATGCCCCATGGGCGCCTCCCTAGGGAGGTGTTCCAGGCACATCCAGCTGGGAGGAGGCATCGGGGAAGACCCAGGACTAGGTGGAGAGATTATATCTTCACACTGGCCTGGGAACGCCTCATAGTTTACTATGGTAAAAATATGGGTCCCTTAAGAAAAAGGTTGGGAACCACTGACTTACGCGATGCAGACAAGGAAATTAAATGTCTCCTATATGCTGACAGCCGTATTCCATACACGTTCAAATATCAATGAAAGAATGAGAAGAGCGTAACTGGGATTTAGAAAAGAACCTGGGGCCTGTTTCACAAAGCAGGTTTAGTGAAAACTCTGAGTCTGTTAACCCTGAAATGAGGGAAACTCTGAGTTTTCCGTTTCACAAAGGGAGGTAACTCAAACCAGAGACAGAGGGGTAACTCTAGCCTGTTTCACAAAGAGAGGTAGCTTAACCTCTCGGTCAGTTACCATGGTAACATGCTCTCTGAAACTAGTTTCAGAAAACCTTGAGTTTCTCTCTGTCTCCGCCCTCTTTCAGCCACACACGGTGTTTGTTTTCCTCATTCATTCAGTCAGCAGGCGAGTATAGTTCTGTCGTCAGTTTTCAGAAAATCATTGCAAACATCAGTCAGTAGGCCGACATTGTAAGTTTTATTAGGTGGTGACTATTTCCACTACCATGGCATGTCCTTTTGATAACGATCCCGTGGATGAAGGTGCAGCATTACTGCGCAGAGAATTAAATATTCGTCGGGAGATGATTATCAAACTATTGATTATAGATGTTCTTGCATTTCCAGGCAATTCTCTTTTTGAGCGGTACCATTTTATATCCCAGCAGATATTCTGTGTTGCGCTGCGTTTTTTTGCAAAAGGGAGTTTTTTTATACAACGTATAAAAATCATTCAGTAGGCCTATATAGAAGTTATATTAGGTGGTGAATATTTCCACTACCATGGCATGTCCTTTTGATAACGATCCCGTGGATGAAGGTGCAGTATTACTGTGCAGAGAATTAAATATTCGTCGGGAGATGATTGTCAGACCGCGCATAGACGTCCTTTATATACTGCAGCCATAATTACAAAATGAACTAAATGGATCTTTTGAGCAAGTTGAATGTATTTGACTTAGCGTTTCCTAAATATAATCCCAGCTTTTCTTGCAATTCATAGGTTCAAAAGTGTGTGCTTTTAATTGGGTTACCGGTATATAAACTACTCTTATAGGTGGAAACAACAGCCTTCTGATCCAGAATATCATCTATAATGCGAGGGGTGCATTTCACGGCAGGGGTTCTGAATATGGCACAACACCGTTTCAAGTCACAGTCCATCATTTACATACACAACCTCATCCGTTCTTACATATCCAACATTAACAACCAAAGTCATGCTCTCACATACCAGCAGATATTGTGTGTTGCGCTGCGTTTTTTTGCAAATGGGAGTTTTTTATACAACATATAAAACAGCCACAGCCACTACGTTTAAACTTACGCACTGACCAGAGCAGCAATGTTCTCCCGCACCGTCTCCCTCTCTTTAGCTGCTGCAGCGGTGTAAACCTGCTCAAACTCTCTGTATGAGCGCATTAATATTTACAGTTCCAGTGGTTGCGTAGCGCTCCGCTTCCCCGTTGCCATGGTGACTCGTCGAATCAGGGCTCCATTGATGCTGTCTTTTTTTACCTGTGGTGCACGCGCTTAACTCCAGGTCAAACTACTCTAAGTTGATCAACCTAACGCAAATCTGCTGTTCTGGAACCGAAAACTCAGAGTTTCCTATCTCAAAGTAGATCAACTCAGAGTTCAGGGTTAGACTCAGAGTTTTTTTAACCTGCTTTGTGAAACGGACCCCTGGATTCATAAATGTAGTTTTTTAAGGTCAAACACTCAGATACACTAAGCATGGCTAGACTATAAGCTCACCTGGGTGGTTTGACACTGCAATAAAGCGCCTTAAGGAGAAAACATGCATGCTGAGGCACATGATGAATTAAACTCGCCTGGATGTAACACTTCTGTTAGTATGTGCAATGTTAACAGGGAGGAGAGTGGTAGGCATTTAGAGGTCTCATTTAAACCAGTAACAAGGTCGTACAAGTCCATTACAGATTTACAGTATGCCTATACTCTTCGAGCTGAAATTACATCCACTTCTAACTTCTATTCGATAATTAAATAATTAAATAATTATATTGCCAGTGCCTAATAAAATAGGAATATTACATTAAACCTGGAACTGCAGTTGCTGCATGGATGCATTGCATGGGAGACTGCTGATAGCTCGATTGGTGTAGTGATTCCCAACCAGGGGAACATGAACTCCAGAAGGCACTTCTGCACCTGCCAGGGAGTATGTGAAAAGATTGTAGATAGTTCTAAAAAATAAATTAGACTGTGATTTAATACAAAATATATGTACATTCATACATATGTTTTATACATATATATATATAAAAGAATATATATATATATTTTCATAAAAGAACTATTAAAAATTGGCGTGAGGTGCTAATTCCTCTTGTAACAGCAAAATGTGCTTTAGTGTCATATTTACACTGTCAATTACAATTTTGTTTTAAAAAATACTTTACTGGGCTACAGTTTATTGATCTACAGCTAAGTCCTAGCTGACATAACTATAACAACTATGTCTAACAACATCATCTGTGGAGGTGTAGGGCTGGAATACCAAGTAGGGGGATTTAGTTTATCAGTTTCTTCATTCCAATCATGTTTTTGTTTCAAGTCATTTGCTGATGAAGATTAATTTGTAGAGCATGGCGCTCTATCAACCCTAGTGACACAAAGGGCAAAGATATAGACTAATTAAATACACCAGTGCAATTGATATTTCCCATGGATCAATGAGTGTGTGGGATCTGTTAATTAAATTGTGATAATGTTTACTCATCATAAACATTTCCCATGTTTGAATACAGCGAGATAGGGATATAATCTTTGCTGTCTGACAGATTAATTTTCGGGCTGAGGGAAAATCCCTCCAGGACATACAAAATGAATGCCTTCTTTGTGAGCATTCTGTTGTATGTTTTTATGAAGAGTTATCAAGAGAATCTTTCCAGATTCTTTATTGAGTAAACATACTTTAACAGCACAAAACAAAAAGATAATCTGTACATGATAGGTACAGCTAATGCAATTTGAATAGATTCAAAGAGAGAAAAAAAATCTGCCACCACAGCAGCAGCAAGGCAATCTGAATCCTCAAGCTAATGAAAGCAAAGCCCTCTCAGTCTCTCCTAAAGCCTGTGCAGCAGGGTGGATTTTGCATTCTACCCCTAACTTGTCTCCTGCGAAGTATACATCGGCATGACACAGGTTATCACACAGTGGATTAAGAAGGCGTGTCAGAGTGTGTGGAAGAACCTCCAAGCTACACTCCACTCATCTATTGATCCGTGTGCAAGGGAAAAAGCATGAGACCAGCACACTTAACGGTGTAACCACAGGCAACAGCCCCCTGCCTGCCCTCTGTTCCCTGCAGTGGGACTGATTGCTTGTCTCAATCATCCTTTCACCCTCTCCTCCCCTTCTACACATTACACACACAAACACACACACACACACACACACACACACACACACACACAAACACACACACACACACACACACACACACACACACACACACACACACACACACACACACACACACACAAACACATATATACACACACACACACACACACACACACACACACACATAAACACTTATGCCCACAACCTGAACAGCTCCCTCTTCTTGCCCACATTTATTCATCTGCTTCGCGTCGCCAACATCTCTGCAGCAATCTCTCATGATTTGACTGCCTCTTGTTCTTCTTGTGAGGGCCATCAAAGTCTGCAGCCTTAACCCTGTCTGAAAGGGCTGGGACTACATGGTAGGAAGCAATTAATTCTGCAGTGAGAGAACCCATTAATTAGGGAATGCTTCTGGCTATTTCACAAAGACCCTTCAGAAATAGTAGGGCCACTCGTAGTGGCATAAAAAATGCAGTGGCACACCAGGTTATTAATGGACCCCGGGGCTTGTGCTGAAGCACCAACGTGGGGTAATTCTCTCCTTCTATTTCAAGGTCTCATAACTACACCACATGCATGCAAAGTGACAAATATTGTTTAATGGGATTATCATATATATATATATTATATCATGTAAAGCCTGACCACCAGAGCAGCTTCAACATAATGCTAAAGTACAACAATCTCCAGTCTTTTTAAAAAACACTACCATCCACGGGGTGCTAAATTTTATAAAATGCTCAAGGTGCAAAATGTTCAGCGAAAACCTCATAGCATTAACAAGGCAGTGTTAATGGGCAACACACTGATATGAGTTTAATACAGCAAGCAGGAATGTCACTTAAAGCCAATGATATTCAAACACATGGCACAGGGAAGGCTATTAAGAACAGCAGTGGGATATCACTGTGTTTCCTCTGAATGGAGGTAACAGAATAAACACTGTTGTGAAGATGGGTCTGGGGAAATGAGTTTTGTGATGTCTAATCACTCACTAAATCATGCATGAGAACATTAGCTATTTGTGGTGTCCACCATTAAGGGGCATTTTGGAGCACTGCACCCATTTAAAACTAAACGAGACCATGGATCGGTGCGTGTGAAATGCCGATTCAACTGTAGGTCTCCCTTGAGCACATGGCATGCCTGCCTCAGCCTGCAATGACGAGGAAGCCTCAAATGACAGTACACCATCCGTGAAATTAAATCAACAACTCACTTATTGTAATTACATTTGGTTAAATGGGAAGGCTGAGTGTGGGTGTAATGCAATTAACATGTAATTGTCATCCTGACCAGGTTGGTACTGATCTATTTCCCCAAGGGATTCAATGAAAACCATCACCCCGCCCTTATCGCTACCATGTGTTTTTTAATGAATGATTCGATGAGTACCAGTGTGTCGCAGTGCTGCTGTGAATGTGTGCTCATGAGTAAAGTATTATATGTGATCTAGATACTGCAGCTTATTTCTTTTTACTTACTTTTTGAAATCACAATTGAGTTAATTACATACTGTGCTATGCTAATGTTTTATTAATTTTTTAGAGCATAAAAATATTAAATATGACTAAACTTAACATAAAGTATTGTAGAAATAAGTACTTTACTACAGAGTAAATTAAAATGTGTAGGCAATTACAAACACTGCACAGTATTGAGTTTAGACTCTACATTAAAAAGTAGAAATTTAAGGCACACGCACATCCGATAACCTGCATTCAGTTTTAAACCTTCATTCACCATCATCTCTGTGTATGGGTTCCTTGAACAATTCATGCTGGGACAACTGTATTCTGTCTTGAGCTTGATATATAGAAAACATTTAATCGTCCAACGTCTTGACTACAGTTTGTTTCTGTTATATTGCCCCTCCTCTCTTTTTGTTCCATTTTCAATCCCCAAACTCCTATTATTTCTCTCTAATTCTTATTTTATTTCTTGTCCCTGCTCTACCATTTCATTCCTTGCACATCAAAGTTTGTTCTCCCAACACTTAGCTACTTGTCATGTTGGTGATGGAGGAATCAAAGCTTATTGTTCTCATGATAACTTGCCCTGGATAGCAGTGTTGGCTAGAGGCCTAAAACCTTATAACCTTAGATGTGTCAATTTCCTCTTGTCGTATGAAGAAACTTTTCCATCAAAGAAAGGCCAGTCTGTCTCACCGGATGTACAGCTGTGGGATAAAGCCTGACCTCTTTCACTATCTCTGCTATCAATTTTGCAAGGGCACTGTTGGCTTAGCGACGCCTAAGACAACTAAGATTCCAGCTTCTTAAAAGTGAATATTTTCTGGTTTATTTGCTCCTCTATGACAGTAAACTGAATAGCTTTGAGTTGTGGAAAAAACAAGACATTTAAGGGTTTCATTTTGGGCTTAAGGAAACAATGAATAACGTTTTACAGACCAAACAATGGTCTATGGAATTACATTAAAAAGGTCTACAACTGCTATGAATGACCTGCATGATAAAACCTAGGTCTACACAGCAGCCATTGGGTAGTAGTGGTGCATGCTATTACTATGCCACTGTCATCAGCACGCCTGCTGTGTTGATGATAAAAGGTGTGAGCAACAAGGAAAGGCTGAGGATGCTGTGCTTCACTGCAGCCACAGCATCCTCTGTGCTCAGCCTTTGTTTCAGAGTGGCATCAAAAACATAACTATATATACAGCAAGCTCTACACCCACCCACTGTGAAAGTAAGGCCATCAGTACAGGGGAAGACTCTAGTGAGTGTTCCTTATTTTATTGCACTGTGCAAACAATCTCAAAATGCAGAGGTGGCAAAGTCTGAGGAAAAAGACTCCAGGCTTGACCCATAGGGTCATTGATCCTATCAAGGCTAGACACACATAGCTCCACTCATCTAAGCACGTCATTTAATTAATCTCCAATCATTTCTTCTGAAACCTTAAATGTTTCTGTGCTGATGCTCACAGCAATGGCTTCTGGGACAACAATACCATTGTAGCTACACTCAAGGGCAGTGTTGAGAGACAAACCGCATGCACAGCAAACCTAGAATAAAATGTGTATGACATGAAGCGAGTTCAAGGCAACGTAGTGAGTAGGATAAGATGTGTCTTGGGTGATGAGTGGGTTGAATATGCGTGCTATCATGGCCAAATAAGCAGATTAATGTCCTCGGTAGTCCCGTCTCTGCATTTGCCACTGGATGACAGCACACATTGATGAACCCCGGAGAGGAAGACTTCCTACATTAGTGGTCAGACTGCATAGTAGGATTAGGCATGGGCATAGCAAGGCAAGGGTTGGAGGAAATAGGCTAGGAAGATGGAAAAAGAACTGTGCTGCTCCCTGCTGGGCAGGGTCTGGCTAGACTTTTTCGTCAATGAATGTTGACCACTGCGTCTCCACAATCAATGAGACATCCACATTTGAAAGAGGGAGACAAAGACTTACAAATGATTGATAGTACAGAGTTTAAAGCAACCCCGCTGCTTTTTACCGGCCTACTATGTAATTTAAGTCGTCATATGGGATTACAGTCTTTCCTGAAGTGAGACTAATGTTTGTTTTCACAACAGATAGATGGTATTTTAGAACAGAAATTATCAATTTAACATTATTTTTAAAAGTTTGCCTCTTTCCTCAGCAAATATGCCTAAACTTCAGATGACCCAGTTGAGAGTCTTGGTTTTTCTCTGATTATATAAGTCATAACACCAGTTGTGCACTTCAAGAGTGGAGCAAACACTAATGATCTGAGCTTCTGACTTAAACATTGTTATTACATTTCATTATATTACATCATCCTGTTTAGGCATAAATGGCATAGTAATCCTGTGTGTGTGTGTGTGTGTGTGTGTGTGTGTGTGTGTGTGTGTGTGTGTGTGTGTGTGTGTGTGTGTGTGTGTGTGTGTGTGTGTGTGTGTGTGTGTGTGTGTGTGTGTGTGTGTGTGTGTGTGTGTGTGTGTGTGTGTGTGTGTGTGTGTGTGTGTGTGTGCTTACGTTGCGCAATCTTGGCCAAGTGTAGACGGTTGACCCAGGAGATCTTACTAAGCGGGTTGGGTGTGTTGAGGACCACCATGAAACTAACAGGACGCCCTGACCTGGAAGAGAAAAGACAAGCAAACACAGAGACACGCATGTATTGATATTGAATTTAAACATGTTTTTCAGAAGTCTTCATCAATGAGCACAGAATATACACATTATTGCCGGTTAAGTCACAGGTTTTTTCATGTCATCATTTGATTCAGTCAGACAGTCTCTGTTGTTGAGGCTCAGGAGTAATCTTGGTATTTACTAGGACTTGACACCAATATAAAGTGACTACAACAGCATTTCATTGTGAAATCCTGTATTATGTACTGACAGTGAAGCTAAACCTTGAACAAAAAAGTAATCCTTTTTAACGGAAAAAAGTGTGTGCAGGGGTCTTTTTGCAACCCTGTCTCCTAGAAATTAAGGAAAACACAATTATGTTGTGCTGACAAACAAAATCACAACCAGGTTTATGCTCACAGGTTGTAGTTTTTTTATTAATGAAGTTATACTTTAATCTACCACGCTGGAGTCAGGCAGACAAAGACTAACCTGTGGTAAGTGTTAGGCAACAAAATCACCTTTTGTTGAGGTAAGGGAAAGATTGTGGTTTTGGTAAAAATATTATTTTGTGTATTAAACTAAGACTATGATCTTTCCCTACCTAACCTTAACCAAGTGCCTAAACATAACCATAAAAAGTTGAATAATGCTGCAGTCACTACAAGCAGATATTTTGTTGCCAGATTTGTTATTATGGTTTTAACACTGATGAAAAATGTCATACGTTCAGTATTAAGTGACTTGCCAGATACACTAATTGCCAAAATGCCCTCATGTTAGTAGAAAAATGTAATCGAGCTGCATTACATTTCCTATAAAAAATATTTGCTGTTGCAAATTGATTATAAACGTAATTTTTAGTCATTTTTGTGCTTCAGTATACAATATGTACTGAACAGTGGTGATTGCTCTAAGACTGCAAGGGAAGCTCAGCTTCCCCTAAAATGTCACCAAAGAAAAAAAAAGTGGTGAAATATGTACGGCTGTGTATACATTTCATTGACTAAATACACGCTAGAAAGCCTTAATCTTTTGTTCAGAATCAGCTACTTATCAAAGGTAACCGGTGCAACTTCCTTCTCATTCATCCCCACAGCGCTTTACAGAGTTGGACGCTCAGCTTCTACTGACTTCAATGGGGAAGCGTAGAGCGGGTTTTTCCACTGCAGCCAAACTAGACGCTCATTGGATAAATGCTGGGCTTTGTCCCGCCCATCGGACACTCAGCGGCCTAGCTCTGCTGCCATTGAGAGGACACTGGTCAAGTCCCTAGAAAAGACGCCTAGTTGGTACGACAAGGTCAAGGATCATTTTCTTGACAAGGAACGAAGGGTAGACTTTGCATATAAATAATGCTTTGTGGGTAATGTAGGCACCATGTTGTATGGGAAAAAAGACTGTCTGGTTAGGAGTTAGATTTTTATTTTTAAATGGTTAGAAGCTTTCATCTCACCTTCCTAGGTTGTCAACTGTTCATGGGGTTGAAATTGAAATTGTCACATCTTATAAATACTTGCATTCTATTCGATGAGAACCTCTCCTTTAAACTGCACATTGATAAACTTGTTTCTAAGCTGAAATTGAGTTTCTTTTTTAGAATAAATCATGTTTTCATTTCAGGTCAGAAAACATTTGATCAAAACTTTTTTACCCTTGTTGGACTATGGAGATCTTTTTATGAACGCTCCTGATCAATTTTTTAAAGAAATTGGATACTGTTTACCACTGTGCTTTGCGTTTTATTACTAGTTGCTGCTATCATGTCCAGCATTGCTCCTGATATGCTGTTGCACACTTTCCATCTTTGTAAGTCCGTAGACTCTCTCACTGGCTGACTTTTATTTACAAATTTATTCTTGGACTTCTGTCTATATTTGTGTTTACACATGTACAGAAACCTCAGTCGATATGGCCTGCGTTCTCAGGACATCATACAGCTGCAGGTCCCAATAGTCAAAACTGAACTGGGCAAAAAGGCTTTCTACCTGGAATGATGTGCAGTAGGACTTAAAATTGACATATCTCCTAGCTTTGGGGGAATTCAAATCAATTATTAAAGACAGAGAAATAAGCTCAATTTGATCTTGTCATTGCACTGTGTAATCTTGTAATCCCACTCTTGTTTTCCAATAGTGTGTGATCATATTTTATTTGTGTCTTTTGTGTAACCATTCTGTAATGGGTGTGGAGCGAACCCAATCGCAGCACAGATAAACCAGGTATTCGCTTTAAAACAGTCTTTATTCAGCAGGTAAAAGCAGGTACATGGCTGACTAGGGGAGAGCAGAAACAGGCCAGGCGCCAACCAGCCACAGGCAGACGAGGAACAGAAAACAGGCAGGCAATACTCGTGGTCAGGGACAGAAGGCTGGTGGATTTACCGGGGCTTAGACGAGAGGCGACACCTGACATAGAACGGTCTCCAACATCCTGAATAGGCGGGGGCAAGGTGCGGGTCCTTGGATGAGCTGACTCATTGGCTGGCTGGTTGGGGTGTTGCAGATGAAAATTGGTCATGAGGGTGGGGTCTACAACATGGCGAGCAGGAACCCAGGATCTTTCCTCTGGTCCGTAATCCTCCCAGTCAACAAGGTACTGGAGACCTCTACCCCGCCGACGAGAGCGAATCAGGCACCACACTGCGTACACCGGACCACCATCGACGATACGTGGAGGGGGAGATGTCTGAGGGACCAAGGGACTGAAGGGGCAGGAAATCTTATCATGGGCTGGGAACAGTGGTGGTTGATAGCCGTATACACACTGAAATGGAGAGAGGCTGGTGGCAGAGCAGAGAAGGGAGTTGTGGGCATATTCAACCCACAGTAGTTGTGATGACCAGGACGAGGGGTTATGGAAGGCCGTGCACCGTAGGGCAGGTTTTCAGTTCTTGGTTCATGCGCTCAGTCTGTCCATTGCTCTGGGGGTGAAATCCAGAGGACAGACTGGCAGTGGCCCCAGCAGACTGCAGAACCCCCTCCAAAACACAGACGATAACTGGGGATCACGATCCAACACCACATCCACAGGAAGGCCGTGCAGGCGGAATACATGGAGCAGGACCAACTGAGCAGTCTCTTTAGCAGTGGGGAGCTTGGAGAGTGGTACAAAGTGGACCATCTTGCTGAAGCGGTCCACGATGGTCAGGATGACAGTGTGGCTGTCAGAGGTGGGAAGACCAGAAACAAAGTCCAAAGATATGTGGGACCATGGGCGATGAGGAACAGGAAGAAGTTGAAGAAGCCCAGCAGGTGGCTGGAGGTAGGATTTGTGTTGATTGCAAGTGGGACAGGCTTTGACGAATTCCTGGATGTCCTCCTGCAAGGTGGGCCACCAGAAATGTTGGAGAAGGGCATGTCGTGTTCGTTGTACCCCAGGGTGGCAGAAGAGCTTGGAGGAGTGGGCCCATTGTAGCACATCTGACCTCAAGGCTCGAGGGACAAAAAGGCAGTTAGATGGGCAGGAGCTGGGACCCCGGCTGTCCTTCTGTGGCTGCTCTCACTCTCTCCTCTATGTCCCAGGTCAATGTGGCAACAAGGCAAGACGTAAGTAGGATGGACTCAGGTTTCTCAACAGAACCCTCTGCCCTCTGGAACTGGCGGGAAAAAGCATCAGGCTTAACATTGAGGGATCCTGGACGGTAAGAGATGGTGAAGTTGAAACGGGCAAAAAACAGTGACCAGCGGGCCTGGCGAGAATTTAGTCTTTTTGCGGAGCATATAAACTCCAAATTCTTGTGATCTGTCCATACAAGAAAAGGATCCTTGGCACCTTCAACCAATGCCGCCACTCTTCTAGGGCCATCTACACTGCCAACAGTTCCATGTTGCCAATGTCATAATTTCACTCAGCAGGGGACAGGTGGCGAGAGAAGAAGGCACAGGGATGGAGCTTATGGTCAGTGCCAGAGCACTGAGACAGGACGGCCCCCACCCCAACATCCGAGGTGTCCACTTCGACCACAAACTGCCGTTCAGAGTCAGGCATCAGGAGGATGGGTGATGAGGTGAACAGATCCTTGAGGATCTTGAAGGCTGCTGCAGCTGGAGGTGACAACTGGAAGGGTACTTTGGAGGAGGTCAGGTCGGGGAGAGGGGCTGCCACGGAGCTGTAGTTGCGGATGAAGCGACGTAAAAGTTTGAAAACCCCAGGAAAGCTTGAAGCTGTTTACGGTTTTCAGGAACAGGCCAGGAAGTGACAGCAGAGACTTTGACTGGGTCCATCTGGATGTTGCCTTGTGCCAGAATGTTCCCAGGAAAGTTACTGAAGAAACATGTAACTGGCACTTCTCTGCTTTTACATACAGGGAATTCTCCAGGAGGCACTGAAGGACAGAAACAGGACAGGCCGCTTGATTAATGCGGCGCTGAATTCGATCGTCATTAACATGTTACGCCCTTAAATATTCCTGGTTCGGAGGCCTCGCCCACTGAGGTCAAACATGTAGAGGAGAAACGCTTGTACGAAAAGAAACTTTTCCGACTCAGCGATCGGCATCCTGACATCCGAGATGGAGCAAAATAAGATGTGCTTTTTGGCAGTCTTAAGAGTGGAATAAAAGGGGCCATAAAAACACTGTATGGAAAAAAATAACGGAGGGAGGTCAAACCGAAGCAGCGCTCCACTGTGACCCGTGTGCGTTACTGCTGAACTTGCACTCCTGCTCTGTAGCGGGTTTGCCAGCGGGGTTATTAGGTATTTGCTTAGGGGGGATGATCTTGTCACCTAGAAGAACCATACCATGATGTTAATCATCTAATACCTGATACCATCTGTTTTAATGCAATTTATCGAGGGTAGCCACTAACCGAGGAGATGACTTTGGCTCTGCAGTGCGCCTTGCTGCAGTGCCGCTTGCTGCAGTGCGTCCTGCTGCAGTGCGTCTAGCTGCAGCCGCGCGCCAACACATTCATTCATATATTCATCTTCAACCGCTTGTCCCTGTTGGGTCGCGGGGGGCTGGAGCCGAGCTGTTTTGAAATATAAATAATCGTGTGTATACCCTGGCACCACGTTTAAAAGCGATAGTCTTGGCATCACAAATCACCTGTACATTTATCGAGTGGTAGTTTTGGCGATTGATGAATGCGTAATCATTCACGGATGGTGCCTTCAGACGCACATGAGTATAATCAAAAACTCCAACCACATTTTTTTTTTTTTTAATTTGTGTTAAGAATACGTTTTGATCTGTTCTTAATATGTGACTGCTTAAGCTTGATGACAGCTGAGGTTTGTTCATTATTTTCAGCCAGGTTTTGCTGTGCTGCACCGCAAATCCACAGGCTCAAATTTCCGTACACGACGTGAGATTTGATCGTAGCTCCCGCTCACGTCAAATTGATAAATGCCGAAGTTTGCCAGGAAATGGTCGTACGCACGTTTTTCGGCCGTACGTTCGTTTGATAAATGAGGGCCATTCTGCTTTTCTGCTGCCGTCTTGGCCAGGTCACGCTTAGAAAAGAGGTTTTAAATCTCATGAGTTTTTTTACCTGGTTAAATAAAGGCTTTTGATTGGTTGGGTAGATTTTTTGGTAGACTTACAGGTAACATTCAGGACATTCTGGAACATTTAAGGGACCATCCGGAACATCAAGTTAATTTAACTCTAATGCAACTACTGTCATGTGATGCCAAGGGGCCCTAATATACTTTTCTCATTGACTTACATGACGAAAAAACATGTTGGTAATTCAGTGGATACATTTTTTCGAGCGTCACAACTCTCGCAAAATGACTTATGTTGATATCAGAATTTGACTCATTTGGTCTGACATTTTATAAGTCTGGAAGAGTTGCATGATCAATCATCAAATCCCCATTCAAGTTAGTTGTTGCACTAAACCGGTAGAGGGCAGCTTGGTTGGCTGTCTCTACTATATTTTTAGATGCAGCCATTCATCTTTTTTTGGGTTCATGTGCGACTGAGCAGCTTTCATAGGAATAAACAGGGCTCCGTCTCGAATGCTGTATCCAGTCCACTTAATACATCAATGGTTTTGACATAAAATGAGCAGGAAAGTCTTTGATTTGAATGTAAATTGGGCAAAACTGCATTGTTGACATTTACTGCGGATTCGCTATATAGAAACAGAAAGCAGAACAATGCAGTCTGAGAAACAGGGCACTGACAAGGAAAATACATTTTAATTTGATGGAACTTTAGTTCAATACATCAATATCTTTTTTTCTGTTCGAGAAGCTGCTTCCCTGCTTGTAGTTTTACAAAGGTTCAGTGTGGTATGATGTCAGCATGCACGCCAAAATTCAGAGCAGGTTGCAACGACCACACAGCCTAGTCACAGTAAATCACTTCTAGGAGGGTTCTGACGCTAAAAATGCTACTATTGTGTGAGCTTTGCTGTGATCAGGCATGACCAGTACAGGCTGTGATCAGTGAGGGCTTTTTGGTGGCAATTCAAACTCAGACACAGTAGGCGACCAGATCTTGATGTTTTTGTGCGTGTGTGTGTGTGTGTGTATGTGTGTATGTGTGTGTGTGTTTGTGTGTGTGTGTGTGTGTTTGTGTGTGTGATAGAGAGAGAGAGAGAGAGAGAGAGAGAGAGAGAGAGAGAGAGAGAGAGAGAGAGAGAGAGAGAGAGAGAGAGAGAGAGAGAGAGAGAGAGAGAAAGAAAGAAAGAGTGAGTATACAGCAGGGTTGGAAATTAACACCAGTCACCAGCCAAATGCTGGTAAAATATGCATGTGGCTGCAAGAGTTTCTTCACTCACCAGCCAAAAAAACCAATGGTAATCTCTTGAGTTGCTCACAGGGGCAGATGGACAACAAAGTTAATTTCCAACCCTTGTGTACAGGTCAGGTTATACTCAATAATGAGTGTCTCACGTAGAACAGTTTCCTTGGCCTTTCACGAAAATGCAATTTAAAACTCAAGTAGCCTTTTACCTGGTTTAATAAAAGAAGAAAAGGCACAGATACCACACATACAAATGAACACAGAACAAGTGAATTATGTTCAGAAGTTGCATTAAAAGTTTCTGTGAATGTTTTTTTCCTTGGAACTGGGTTGGCATTGGGACACATTGTCTAAGCAATGTATTCAAACCGACTGCACCTGCAGGAGAAGTCTACAACCTTTTTTTTAATGTATTTTAAATTTTGTTTTACGTACTATGTGTTCTGTAAGTGAGCTGTGACAAATTCCAATCAATCATCTGATATGGCAATAAAGTATTAAATCTGGAATCTTTCAGAAGAACCTCTCAAGCCTGCAGGGGGTAAGTTTTTGATGTTCAAAACAGATTATGGGCAGAAGATTCATTTAACCAGAAAATCAAAAAATATTCTGTTAAACAAAATAAAAAAGACTTGATTACTGATCATGAATTAAGAACGTTTTTTAACACTTTAAAATACTTTAAAACCAAAAGGTAGAGACAGACGTTTTGTCTTTCGCACTATACTGAGTAACCTATGCATTTCAATTATGAACGCATAATTTTAAAGTTTAACAGAACTGAAATATGACCTGTCTTCCTCTTCAATGTAAATCATTGCTTAAGGCCTTGTAACATGTCAGATCACAAATCTTTATACTGTAATTTGCATTTTGCCTTAGTCCCTATATGGTAATTTTGACAAAAAATAAATATGCTGTCAAATCTACATTTTCTTAGAAGTATGAATAACTGCATATTTCTTTATGATTCCATTACAGAATTACAGTGAGAGTTTATGTTTCTTACAAAAATACATTAAAAATGGTTGTTGCAAAATATTCAAAAATAACTGAAGATGATATTTAGGAAGTGCAAATCTGAAAGAAAGTGATGACAGTAGCGACTGTATAAAATAAAATTAACAATAAACAACTTATATTTAAATCACAATGTGTATTCTAAATTGCCCAGATTTGTTTTCTTTCTTTCAAATCCTTCAAGTTTAATTGAATGCCTTCAATATGAGCAGACTTTAATTTCACTGGACTTCAGACTTAAGTTGCAAAAAGTGAACACTTTTACTTTGCCTTCCACAGGCCATTGGGTATTGTCTTTATCACTCAGGTACCTCTTCATGAGTAGAAAGAGCTACAAATTGCATAAAGCTGGATACTAAACCATGAGACAACGCTGAAGTAAACAAGCATGTCAGTCAAAGTGTTCTTATAGACAGATCCATCATGGCTGCCCACACTTAAACACTCAGGTGTCTGAGATGGATTTTGTTCATAAGCGTGGAACCCTGTGACGTAGCATGCCGTGTGCAAAACAAGTAGTTTCATATACAAAAGATGCAAAGTAATTATTCTTCGAAGAATGAGATTCAAAGAATCTAAGACACTATTACCAAGTAAGGCTTTTTTCATCCGATTATTCAAGCGGCTGTGTTATTAATTGAAGCATGGAAAAAGGGTGAAAGCTTTCCAAAGAAAGACATCTTTCTACTAAAACTGGAGAGCGGTTTGTTTTTTTGTTTGTTTGCCTATCCTTGCATATCTGGAGAACCGTTCATCTGACGTACTTCGCACTTGGCTGGTCATGCATGTCGTCAGTGGTGGGTTATAGATACTTTATAACCTGGACTTAAATAAGCAAAGCATGCAAGTAAATACGTCTATTTTGAAATTAAAGCTGCAGTCGGCAAGTCTGGCAGATCGGGTTGACTCAGTTAAATTTCTCTCTCTCACCGAGCTCCTCCGCTCTCTCCACGAGTGCTCGTCAGTGTGCGTGCACCAGATTCCTGTGAACACGCCTGTGTCTTATCTCATTAATAAATGGCATGGAGTACACGCTACATGGAGATAGGCTGGCTAACTTACTTATAGATAGCAACTGCTAACGTCATTACGCGTATGCCTAGCTTGAGGTGTGTGACTGTGATATTGTAACATGTGAGTCAGCTCTCACCCAGCCTAGCGCTGAGTGGACAGGATGACTCGGGCGCTGCGGATTTTTGCAAAACAAACATAGTCTCGGCTTAAGTGAATATGATCAAACAAATGCTGCCAACTGCATGTTTAGATGTATTTCACTGTCTCTGATTCTGACCGCGGATGCTGGATACACTTACGTTACAACTCCACTTCCCTGGAGTCAACAAGCATGAGCTGATATCTGATAGGAGCCAGTGACACTCTGCAACTCAGATTCCCTCAGTTTGCCTATAATTACTTATACTTATAACCTTACATCGGGCAATCACACTCGGCCCAGTACAAAAACAGTGTTTCTGACCGTAGTCATGACTTGGTTATGTTATTCAGTAAGTGATTTGGGGGGCCCAGGCAAAAGCCACTTTGCTTCACTTTTAACCCTATCTCTAACTGCAACATCATATGACATCAAGAATCTACTAGACTATTAAAAAGATAGCTGTGTCACATTCAAATCTTAAAGTCAAGGAGCCAAAGTCTCAAAAATGGGTTAAACCTGATATGGTCTGCATACTTTTTATTTGTGTTTTTTTCTGTTAACTTTGACCCTAAGAACCAATAGTTGGAGGGTCTCTAGGACCTTCATGGATCACAACCTGGGTGAACAACCTGGTCAACTAGCTGCTGGAAAGGGGGCGGATATAGCAAAGCAAATCGGAACCTCGGTCTAAGCGAGGCCTTGCAGGTGCTGCATGGTAGGGATTTCAGTAGTTACCTATATTTCACTTCAAAAAAGGCAGCTTTCAAAAGCAGCATGAGTCTGAACACAACTGCACTTAAAAATACGAAAGACTTAGCTACTGGCCCCTGTACCAGCTCCTCTCGTAGAAACCTCTACCTGTAGCCCCTTCCGGAAACACATGCCCCCACCCCCCTCGTGTGACATTCCGGTGCC
The DNA here is from genome assembly GCF_963691815.1 of Echiichthys vipera. Taxonomy (NCBI): domain Eukaryota; kingdom Metazoa; phylum Chordata; class Actinopteri; order Perciformes; family Trachinidae; genus Echiichthys; species Echiichthys vipera. The sequence continues at coordinate 12,090,813 of NC_139825.1, read as the reverse complement.
GTGGGGAAATTTACTGTCTGGGACATTTCCAAACCTTTTACATCTATAATAAACTTATACTTCACCAAACTGCCCAAAACCACAAAGTTTACATGATTTTCAGGAATAGATGATCAATGGGCTCCTTTACTTTTTGAATTGCATTTGCTAATCGGCTTGAATGGACTTTTCTATGAGAGGAGCTGGTACAGGGGCCAGTAGGTAAGTCTTTAAAAACACTCTTTTGATAAACTCTGGGTTCGCTAACTATGTTGTTGGTGTTTCGGTGCTTCATGTGTAGCAACTCTTCTCATGCTACTGCAGAGGATTTGTGTTATTTTGAGCAGTATTAGTGGTTAAAAAAGACGTTTTAATGCCTTCACCGTACTGTCCCGAGCTAATGAGTGTTGCCACATCCTGCTGTCAGCGACTGTTAGCGACTCTCCCGGATTTCTCCATTAATAGTTTAAACACGAAAAGAACTGTCTCAATGGATTATTTGATGTTATTGCCAAAAAAGACGATGGGATGATGACGCTGGAATTACACTTAAATGTCAGTAGTCTACTTGCAAAGTTTCATAATGATATCTATAAGTTTAAAAAAATCCCCAATTGACCTGCAAGGCCACGCTTAGACCGAGGTTCCGATTTGCTTTGCTATATCCACCCCTGTAGCTTTCCAGCAGCTAGCTGACCAGGTTGTCCACACAGGTTGGGATCCTGGAAGATCCTAGATATCATTTTAGGTGAACAATTGTTTACAACACTCCATGTCAGTATTTCAAAAAAAGGGGGATTGCCCTCTGGGTAAGTAGCCTACAATTCTACTGAGGTTCTGAGCCTGTTGATCGCCAACTAGTAGTGGAATCAACACAGATCCATTTATTTTAGTTGGATTTTTATAATTTCTTCTGTGGAATGAGTATACTGTTTGGTGAAACGAATGGCATATTGACTGAAGTCATAACTTGTGGGAATAGTTGATTGCCAGTGAAGTAAAGATGAAAGTATTGGGGAAAAGTGAGAAAACGCCCAATTGTTTTGTTGATTGTCATTGAATTGATGCAAAATCATGTAGAAGTGTGTTTTTTATTTTTCAGTGGATGTTGTCAGCACATGTGTTCTATGTATGTAAAATATTTTTTCACATTTTTCTGATAAAAAATAATGGATGCATACACCAAAATTTTTCGCGATATTTCCGGCAGAGCAGGCCCTCCAATTATTGGTTCTTAGGGTCAAATTTAACAGAAAAAAACACAAATAATACAATATGGCAGACCATGTCAGGTTCAACCCATTTTATTGAGCTTTTGAGACTTTGGCTCCCGACTATTATATTTGCATGCAGGCCTAATGCACGACTTTGAGAGAGCAGTGAAAATACCTTTCATCTTATCTATTTTTGACCTTATTTCAGCACCATGGACAGAGAGTGGAGGTCTAATTATCTTTAGTTCTTTGTTTAAACTTCACAGAAGAAAACATTCTTTGAAACGCACTGGGTATAATTCCATGAGACCAAAAGTGGAATTCATAACCCAAGTGGGAACATCATGGTCAATCTACCTAAATAACATTAGATATTCCAAATAGGGAAATGACCAAGAGATAACTAGCCTTCTGAGGCTGAGAGTGATTTAAGGGAGTTTCACCAGCTGATAAAAATACACTTAAAGTCAATATCAAAGTCAATAACGAAATGGGCCCTTACTTGCAAGGTATCTCCAAGAGAGATGTGTCTTTAAGTAGATTTTCTCTTTTGGCCTAATTGACAGTCATGAGTTAAGGGACAGTTCATCCCAAAATCTAAAATACATATTTTTCCTCTTCTTACCTGTAGTGCTATTTAGCAATCAAGATTGTTTTGGCGTGTGTTGCCTAGTGTTGGAGATATTAACCGTAGAGGTGCCTACTCTTGAATATAATGGAGCTCAATGGCACTCGGCTTGTAGTGCTCAAAGTGCCCAAAAAAAAAAAAACATTTAAAAAAAAAAGAAAACTTTTTTTTTTTAAAACAGCAATGTCTTTTTCCAGAAATCATGACCCAGTTACTCAAGATGATCCACAGACCTGGTTGTGACCAGTTTCTGATTGTGAACTACTTCCTTTATGTATCAAACTACGACCACGCTAACATTACAGCTCAGCCGAGGTGGACACGGTGATGCGGCTGACAGTTGTACTTTGGTGGAAAGAAAATATTTCTATATGAAACTGCTCACAACCAGGTCTACAAATTATCTTGAGTAGTGGGTTCTGGAAAGAAACAATGATGTTAAGTTTTTCATATTATTTTTGCGCTTTGAGCACCACAAGCCCAGTGTGATCTCGCTCCATTATAGTTGAAACAAGGCAGACATCTGTATGGTCAAACATGTCTCAAACACTGGCAACTTGCACCAAAAAAGTCTAGATTGATAAAGAGCATGACAGGTAAGAGAAAAAATATGTATTTATTGTTCAAATGACAGGCATACAAACTCATCTCCCAGCTGTAAATTCCCACCTAAACAATCAAGCAATTATTTAAGAAAATGTATGTCTTGTTTATGTCTTTATGCTTGTTAGACATCTTGCCATGCCTGGGTTTAAATATTTCACTTCCTCCCCTGGCAAATAAAATTTAAAAAATATTTTGATGCTTTGCACGCTAAAGTGAGACTGGCAGCATCGGCACTGAGCTAGCAATGACTCAGCCAGTGTATGTCCATTGACAGGGGTAGTTTGTTGTCTGGATTGATCAGGCTTTATTGGAACTGCAAGTAAGTTGTCTTGCCAAGGATGAGGGGTACTAAGCAACCTTCCTGTAAAACTACTCCATAGTAATTCGGAGGCAAAGGAAGAAAGAAAAGGAGAGTACAAGAAAGCGCTTGAAAAGAAGGGTGGGTGTGTGTAAGGGGGGGTAGTCTCAGGTGCACAATTTCTCATTCAGACATCATTAGAAGGTAATAGAGTGGAGAACAGTGCACAGCCGGAAATTGTGCTTCTGTCATACCTGCTGCTGCCCGCTGCAAATTCATTTTCATAGAGACGGAAGAAAATCAGTAGAAACACACACACACACACACACACACAAAGACAGAAAGACAGAAAGACAGAGAGAGACTGCAGTCAGAAACAAAATAAAAGTGAGATCTCAAACTTCCTTGACATGTTGAAAAAGTGGAGCTTTGCCAAAGAAGTGTAATCCATACCACTCTCTGCTTAAATATAGCAAAGGCAATTTGCCAAAGACAGAAGGGGAGACAGGCTGAGGTGAGAATTGGTTGGATTCCTTAGGTAGCACTTCATGCCTACACAGCCTCAAACATGCTAAACTGAAAGCAGTCTCCCATTCCTCCCTCCTGCCCCCTGACTGACAGCCGCAGTGCAGGTGTTGTGCACTGTCAGCATAGTGAACCGAACTTGGAAATGCTGGCGGAGGGGAGATGAGGAGAGCTGAGATGTAAGATGTAAGAGTCAAAAAAGGGAGGGGAGGAGAGAGGGCAGAGAGGGGCGAGGGAGAGTTGTGAGGAGCCGGCCCGGCTGATTTATGGGAGCAGGTCAGTGCCGAAGCACGTGTGACACTAATGCAGAAAGATGGGACAGATGTACGAGTCAGTGCTGAGTGGCAGCTTGTCATGCACCCATTCTTCAGTTCACCTCCACCCCGAGAGAAAGAAAAACAGTCAGAGAGCAAGTGTGCTCTGCAAATAGTGTAATGAGTTGTTGGACACGGATCAGTGTCCCTGTGAGAGTTCGTTGATTCAATTCTGGACAGAGGGAATATTACAAGATACTTAAAATCTTACAGGGGATGCAGACAGACATTCATTACATAAACAAATGCACACACTCACTGCTACAATATCTGTACAGTCAGTAAATTGGCTGTTTATGGATAAAATCAGGTACACTCTGAATGCATGTTTAAACTTGCCATACCCAAAAATGGTTTTCTGTTTTACTGTACCCGAGTCTGAACACAGTGTAGATGAAATGAGAGAACATTTGTACAGCATTTGTTTCAATCTGGTTTTCTTAGTCAAAGAAAAAATCTGGTAAGCCTGCCTGTTATTATAAAATGCACAACTGTTAAAAAATATGCCGGCATTAATAAAATCAATTTATCAGCTTGGAGGCGTATGATACCAATTCCTATTTGGAACCAGTTCTCAAATTGAACTGGTTCTGGGTTCCCCTCCCTATACCCACACAACAACTAACTATGAGCTCCCATTGAGCAAGTCAATAAAAGCACTTATTCACTTCACTTAAACACATTAACCTGTCGTTACTATAGAAATTGCAAAAGTTAATGCTGCAATTCACATTAATCCTGTTCAACTATCTTTGCAATTGAGTCAAGTGGAAATGAAATGTCACCTCCAAATAATTACTCAGGGTTATAAACACTCCATAGTGGATATGCAGTCTATAGGGGCATTAACTGCTTCTGCTTTATTTCATTTGGACAACTCTGTATGGTATGAAATAACATAGCATTACGAAAGCCTGAACATTTAAGTTGGATTCTTGTTAGCAATTTGTTAAAAGGGGTCAAGTATAAAAGGTATAAGCTGGTGTCTGAACTATACAAGACATAAATGAATTCAATAAAAAGCCAACTATATTGAAAATAATCTAGAGCAAACAGTTTGTGAAGATTAGATAGAATACCTCCTCAGTAAATGAGATTTTCCAATTTGTTTTGACTACTTGAGCAGCAACACAAACTTTTTCACTACAGTTAACCATAGAAAGTGTTCCGTAGGTGCCCTTCAGCTCCAGTCACACTGCACCTGATAACTTGCTAAAAGTAGAGGACTGTGGGTATTCTTGGTGGAGACCTGCAAACACCTCAGAGTACTCGGCACTATCTTCTTACAGTGCTTACATGTGTGTAACATTACTTGTTTCTGTCTTATCTGTCACTCTTTTGCTGTTTATCCACTTACATACTGATATGGAGAGACATCTGGTCGCAGTCTGGAGCCCTGTGTGCGCTTAAAGATTATGAAGACTCTTAGAAAGAGGCTAAGTCACAGATCAAAGACAGCGGTAGCTTTGGGGGTATGACACATGTGCAGTAAAATCTGGTCTGCTCTATCAGAAGCGGCGCTCCAGTTCCACGCAGTGGAGGAGCGCTTCATACCCCCAAAGCACCGCCATCTTTGATTGGTTTCCTTGCCTCTTTCCATGGCCTTGGCCTCTAGTCCTGGGTTGATTAGAAGGATAGGGACATTTATTCAGAAAACATCAAATTAAATCCCATTCCATTATATTGGTGTGGAAGCAAATAAAAACATCTAAATTTGGTTAAATATAAGCAAAACTATCTGTAAGGCCAGATGTAGTACTTGATGTAAGCAATGATTCAATTCTCTTTTTTCTGGAAGTGGGATCCTTCCATGTACCTATCCACAGTACCTTTCTTAATACACATATAACGATCAGCCCTCTGATGTCCAGACATTAAACTAAGGGCATAAGGACTCTCCTGAGCCTTCTTGGCAGCATGTCTGTTTGGATAAGACTCTCCACTCTCCATAAGACTCAAGAATTAACAAGAGATGGAGCCTAAACCAGTCAAACTGCATTACATGAATGTAAGGTTTGCCATTTGCCTTGAAGCTGGCCTGTACAGCCTCCATAAAGGAGCTCACGAGAAAAAAAAAGAGGCTGCAGGCTTACAATACTGTTCCTTCATGTATCTTGAGCTAGTGGGAAGGGAAGATGAATCAACAAACACATCTGGTTAAACTATGATATTTGAACTCTGTATCTATCTCTTGCCAGTATGGCCCATGTATATATGCCTGTGGTTGCTCCAGCAGACACAGTAAAAAGAGGATGTTAATGAACTGCTGTCACACGTAGGCTAGTGCCTTTGAGGCAGAAGTCAGGATTCTCTCCACGTACTCAGTCTGTTTGCAGTGTGGAGGCTGTGATGTGCTGCCTGACTGCAGAGAGTCGCTTGCGGCCAGACAGGAGGGGACCAACTCAGTACAGGGGGTCCCTGCTGCGGTCCCACTCCCTCACCAGCAGAGCTAAGGCTCAGCTCTGTGCGTGAGTGTGTGCGTGGTCCTGCTCTCTATGTGTGCTTCTTTGTCTGAGATGCATGCTGGCGTGTGTGCAGGTGCATTTGTCAGCAAGATAGCATGTGTGAATACATGTAACATGCACATACAGACTGTGAAAGCACAGTTGTGCCCTCAAGATTGTTACTCAGATTAGTAACAAAACAGATAAGAATAACAAGAGAAAGTCAACATATGTGTGTGTGCGATTATATGGGTGTGTTTGTGTTAGAATCAGTCTGCCCGCTGCTCTCCCCCTGCAATCTGCCACTGCTGCACCCTGGGTGTGTCAGAATGGTTTGGGCACCCACTGTGCCACCTGTCACCCCCAGCTCCGAGGTTCACTGCTGGAGCAGCCACCCGACACCGAGGCCCAGCCTCAATTAGATTGCTATCACACAACCAGGATTGGCTCTTTTTCCCAACAGGAGATTTGTCTCTTTCAGCTGACATTGTTAGCTTTTACCTCTCCACTCCAAACTCTGGCTGTCTCCAGGTATGATTTCAGCGCAGGCTCTACATTATTTAGTTTTAAATACAAATCTACTGCTTGGACATTAGTAGGGGTAGGGAATCCCCTTGTCAGTGTAGTTGCTAATGACATTATCACAAGAACTCAGCAAATAGGGTACCCCTTGAAGGGGAATTTGGGGACTCTCTTGTAAGCATGACATCTGGCTCCACCAAACATCTGAGTAAGCAGATTGGCCCCGTGGGCCTGGTGTGACAGCCGATGAGGAAGCCGGGAGATGTGAAAGAACTGATCTGCACAGCTCCGCTGCTCAAGCTGTCACTTTAGCTTGGCTTGGCACAGTTAGATTCTCTCTGGCTCTGAAGCATTAGACCCACTCTTCTGACTGCCGATGCCCTGCCGGCACCAAGCCAAGTCTTTCATGGGGGAGGTCGATCATCCCTCTCATTCTTTCTTTCTTCATCTATCTCTCCTGCTTTTAGTCTCTCTCAGCAGGGCTCTGGCTTTTCTATCGCTATCTTTCTCTTTTTGTTCTCCCCTGCCTCTTTCTTATCCTATCCCCACCAGAAGCCACAAAATGGGATCCATTATAATCTACCATTATTTGCTATTCCCAGTTCCTGTGCAGCACTCTAAGCTACTCATGTGCTCTCTCCTTGCCATCTTTGTTCTTCTCTAAGTAGGTGTTCTGTCATTCAGTAGTCACTCCACCCACTAGGATCCACTTGTTAAGGCAACCACTTAAAGATCATTTATATGACAAGGTAACTTGCTATGGATTGCATATATAACTGTTTGGATGGACTGATTAAGTATCCATCACTAGTGGTCATTTTTGCATAGCAAGTCATCTACCACTAGCCATAAATATGCATTAAAAACGAAGCACTTTAAGTAAAGCATGCTACTTTGCCTTTTGGCTTTTCAGCACCAACACTGTAGACATAAAATAATATGGCTCTTTATTCAGAAACATTCTTCACTAAGGTCCAATGTTATTTAAGACTGAAGCAAATAATTCCTCAATTAAATCTGGCAACATTTTGTGGGGAATATGTTTTATTATATCCAAGTAGTGAAGGTAATGAATTATTTGAGTCAAGTAATTACCCACTAGCAACAGACAACTATAAGGCCTGTAGGCCTGCCAATCGATGCCAGTCAGACCTGGCGATCAGTTTTGTATTACAAGCTCTGACGTTACTGGTTATTTAGCGTCCCTTTTTAATGTTTTGGTGTAATTTAAAAGCATGCTGCAGCCTCTCCGCTGCTCCTCCACACATGTACACAGAGTCAGCGAGCAAACAGCACAGCCGTTTTCTTTATATATCACGGTGGAGATGGTGTCTGTATGAAGGCTAACTGTTTAATCCCTCTGATGGTGTGAGGACAAGATTCACATCAGCAGGGAGAAGAACAGGAGGAATGACTGATACCGACTGATGTCTCTGTGATTTAAATTTTTTCTAAACTTCACTCAGTATTGTGATTGTCAGGAATATGATTTATTTTATTAACATTTTAGATTTGTTTCCAGTGAGATACTATTGAGTTTATGAGATTTATGTCAAGTGTAAATAATAAGAAAAATAGCTTCCAGGCCCTTAGCTTTCTGAAAATGTTTTATTGGAATGAACGGTCTCTAATTTGAAAAAAGTTCAGGTTGTTCTTCGGGCACAGTGATGGAAGTGCACATATGTAACCACAATGTCCTTTAAGCCGTCCCTCTCGATTAATTGTTTGGTCTATTACGTGTCAGAAAATTGTAGACAATTTTAATCAGTGTTTTCCAAAGCCAAGATGACATCCTCAAATGTCTTATTTTGACCACAACTTAATATCCAGTTTATTATTATTATGATTATTATTATTATTATTATTATTATTATTATTATTATTATTATTATTATTATTATTATTAGTATTATTATTATTATTGTCATAGAGGAGTGAATAAACTAGTGTTGCAAAATTCCTGAATATCTAAAGATGGAATTTATGGAAAATAACAGGAAATAAACTGGAAATTTTTAGGGTAATTTTTGTGTATAAAAATATATATGTATAATACATAATATACATACAGATATGCATGCAAACATTTGTGATACAACTTTTTTTCATTAAATTTTTGACTGCCTATTTCAATAGAACTTTAATGGATTCTTTCATTGAACAACAACTATATAAACACATTTTGAGTCAGTATTTGCTTACTTAATTATCATTGATTAAACATTTCTGGAAAGTTTCCGAAATGTTTCTGGAAAATTACAGGAAACTTTCCACCCCTTTGCAACCCTAAAAGAAACCAGAAAACATTCACATTCAAGAAGCTTGAATCAAAGAATTGTGACATATACCAATGAATCGATTATGAAAATAATTGCCGATTAATTTAATCAACTTAATCAACTTTTTGGATTGCTTGAGTAATCTTTGCAGCTCTAGATCAGGAGTTGGCATTACATTATGGTTGAGAATAAGCCTAGGGAATGTACTCTAAGCTGTTTGATATTATGATCCATAAACACCATTATCCTTGTTTGTGAATACATTCAAATGTGTGCCAATGGCTCTTATCTTTAAGTGGTGAATATGGCATCCTGGTTCTGCCCATGTTTGTCTAGTTATTTAAAAACCTTTTGTAGAATCACAAATGCTGTACTTCCATGTTTAGGAACTTTATCAGCTACTTACTGGAAAAAGGCCTCCAGTGTTCCTGTTTTGTTGTCTTTGCTGTTGCTGTTGAGGTAATTTTTGTTCTCATACCCAAACATGCACATTACATTTTACTTAGAGCACATCTGTATGTGAGATACTACTCACTTGTCTGGCCTGCCGGGCACCTGGAGGCGTAAGCGACATTTGTTAGCGCTCTGGATCTGTTCTTCTTTGATACGAATAAGCCTCTGAAGAGCCAGACACCAGTCCTGGGCCACAGTGGTGTTCAGGTTCTTTGATGGAAAACCACACACACAGTTAAAACTTGTTCCTCAGCTGTTGCTTACAGTAGGTCATCTAAAAGAGATACAAGAATACAGAGCAGATGGCTATACTATAGATGTACTTACGTATTGATATTCTTACATGCAAACAACCACACGTCCACTAACATAAAACTGTAGGACAGTATTTGACACTACATGGATGTGGCATTTCTATCCCCTCAAACATAATGTTAGATTTACTTCAACACCAGCATCCATCTTACAGTAAGTTCCTCATGTCAAATGGAATCAAATCAATTTTCTGAAGTTAGATGAGCTATGTGGAGGTACTGTGTCTGTTTGTGCAGTGGACAATATTATAACTGTGTGGAAAGTGAAAATCAGACATGGTTCTCATTTAGTGCAGGGAGGCAAAGGTGCCACCATCAGCATGAGAGGCTCTTTAGTGATTGCTGGAGTATACCGCCCTGTGTTATGCAGTGTATGTTAATGTGTTAGTGGCAGGCTACTGGGAAGTGTCCTGATTTGAACGCCACAAAAGAGCTTCTGTCGATTTCTTTTGTAGCATAGCAAATCTGACACTTCTATCCAGCATATCAGAGAGAACATCATATTCCCTCCATTGTGGCACCGTTGATGAGATGGAAGACTTCATGCTTTTAGAAACGGATGATTCAAGAAGGATATGTAGCTGCTCTTTGATCACATTTTAAATATCTAGAATCCTTTTGCAATTTCTTTGAGGGGAATAGCAGAAAGGAATTTCCCCAAATGGTTCTCCTTGTACCATCCAGACTTGATCTTTTAGTTTGCACTCTATGTGACTATTCAAATTAGCTGTGCATACTTCAATTCTGTCCTTGCTGCCTCTGTGATTCTTTCTCAGGGCTTAGAAGCTTTTGTAAAGTAGGCTGGACTTTACAGAATACATCCCATATATCACACAGTATATACAATTTAAAATATCAGTAAATTTCTTGAGATAACCGGCTCATAAATAATTTGTGAACGGAAAGAAGGAGGAGAGAAGAGCATGTTTGAAGGTCAGTCTTAGGGTGTGTTTTTTTAAGTGGCCAATTTGAACTAAGCTTTTAGTGAAACCCCTAAGAGAATTGGGCTTGACTGTGTACTGGTTTGATAAATATAACAAACTGTGGCTTCAGTGGTTTGGCCTGTAGAATCAGTTGGAGTGAAAACCAATGTCAATAATAAAGAAACACCTACCTGATACATCCCCTGCAGCGTGCCCACAAGAAGGGTGACCTCCTCCACAACAGAAAGGTCATGCTGCAGTTCCTGCAGCTCCTGGTAAAGCCTTGGAGGGCCGAGGATCGCTTTACCTAACAAATGGGCAACATACAAAACCTAAGAGTGATGTCCCCAACATATTCATATGCATATGTAAAAGAAAAAGTACATTTAGAGTCAAAAAATTGTGAAAAAAATTGCCAGTCAGTCCAAAAACCCAGTAACCTGACTAATTGATTCACATGATTAGCATTTGCTCAGCATATCTATCTGGGAACTCTCGTTTGGAAATAGGGGCAAAAATACTGGTTGATGGCTGGATAAACCATCTATCTATCAGGCCAAATCAAACAATCAGATCAACAAGTGGAACACTAACAAAATGTCGAGGCAAAGCTCAAAAAGTAAACAACAGGTCGATATTTGCTGTTTGTGTAACGCAAATTTATGGATAAAGGGCACAATATCAGCTGCCCGTTCCATAGGAATCAAGAGAAAAAAGCATTAGCAAGCGGTTAACAGAATTAGGGCTACCGCTGTCTGAAAATGTTTCTAGATCAGGGGTCCGTTTCACAAAGCAGGTTCAAAAAGTCTAACCCTGAACTCTGAGTTGATCTACTCTGAGATAGGAAACTCTGAGTTTTCGGTTCCAGAACAGCAGATTTGCGTTAGGTTGATCAACTCAGAGTAGTTTGACCTAGAGTTAAGCGCGTGCACCACAAGTAAAAAGACAGCATCAATGGAGCCCTGATTCGACTAGTCACCATGGCAACGGGGAAGCGGAGGGCTACGCTACAACTGGAATTGGAAATATTAATGCGCTCATACAGAGAGTTTGAGCATGTTTACACCGCTGCAGCAGCAAAAGAGAGGGAGACGGTGCGGGAGAACATTGCTGCTCGGGTCAGTGCGTAAATTTAAATGTAGTCCTTTGCAATCACAATAATATCACAGGGGGAACTGCTTGGGTGGTAGCCTATTAGTTTATTTCATTTAGGTGCAGTCCCACGGGGGAGAAGCGCACTTGGCAGCAGCTTAAGATGAAACATAAAAACATTGTTCAAACAGGTAAAACATCGGCACAATCTCATGGTGACGCCTCATTTTGAGCATGTTTTACATGGTAAAGTAAATATAACTGTAAGTGGCTGTTTTATATGTTGCAAAAAAAAAAAATATATATATATATATATGTGATATAAGAGCATTACTGGTTGTTAATGTTCGAAATGTAAGGAGGGATGAGATGGACTGTGACATGAAACGGTGTTTCCCTGCCGTGAAATGGACCCCCTCGCATTATAGGTGATATTCTGGATCAGAAGGCTGTTGTTTCCACCAATAGGAGTAGTTTATATACCAGTAACCACATTAAAAGCACACACTTTTGAACCTATGAATTGCAAGAAAAGCTGGGATTATATTTAGGAAACACTAAGTCAAATACATTCAACTTGCTCAAAAGATCCATTTCATTCATTTTATAATTATGGCTGCAGTATATTAAGGACGTCTATGCGCGGTCTGATAATCATCTCCCGACGAATACTTAATTCTCTTTGCGGTAATGCGTCACCTTCATCCACGGGATCGTTATCAAAAGGACATGCCATGGTAGTGGAAATATTCACCACCTAATATAACTTCTAATGTCTGATTTTTGCAAGAATTTCTGAAAAAAGAGACGGAACTATACTACGCCAAAACTCGCCCGCTGACTGAATGAATGAGGAAATCAAACACCGTGTGTGGCTGAAAGAGGGAGGAGACAGAGAGAAACTCAAGGTTTTCTGAGAAAAACCTGGTCCCGACCAGGTTAGTTTCAGAGAGCATGTTACCATGGTAACTGACCGAGAGGTTAAGTTACCTCTCTTTGTGAAACAGGCTAGAGTTACCCCTCTCTCTCTGGTTTGAGTTACCTCCCTTTGTGAAACGAGAAACTCAGAGTTTCCCTCATTTCAGGGTTAACAGACTCAGAGTTTTCAATAAACCTGCTTTGTGAAACAGGCCCCAGGTCGGATTTGCATGAGTTGTGTCACAATTTAAACCCGCAACAAAACCAACGCTGATTGGATGTTTGCTTGGCAAACGGCTCCAAATTGTTCCAGCACACATTGCCAGACTGATCTGCAAGTAAAATCCAATTGAGCTTGTGATATCAAGATGTTCTTGTGATGCTATAACCCAGAGGAAGTCGATACAGAGTGATAACATGTCAAATAATTCTCATTTTTGATAAGCTGGATACAGTGGATGTTTGACGACTATATAAACAAAGTGATAATAATAATAATAATAATAATAATAATAATAATAATAATAATAATGATAATACATCAAATTTATGTAGCGCTTTTCCAGATGCTGAAAGACACTTTCACAATAGAAACTATATCAAACAAAACAAAAGAAAAAGTTAAATGGTGTTGCAGATATGGCTGGGAGGGGCATAAGGGGCGGCTTCAGCAAAGGCTCTGACGCCCCAGGTCCAGAGCTTAGTGCTGATGGTTTGGAGGAGGTTGGCATCAGTCAACATGACAGGTAAGGTTGGAGAGGGTCAGAGAGGTAGAGAGGGGCCAGGTTATTGAGGGCTCTGAATCAATCCAGTATTTGATGGGGAGCCAGTGGAGGTGAAGGAGAGCAGAATTAACATAATTAAAATGAATGTTTTGCCCAAATTCCTGTACATATTTAAGTGCATTTCCCTATACCTTTATAGATTTTTTTTTCATGTCAGTGGACAATTTGATGTCAGGATTTATATGGAACAAGAAAAAACCCAGAATACGGAAAAGGATCTTACAACAGCATCGTAAACATGGAGGATTATCTCTCTCTAACTTTACTACTATTGGGCTGCCAACATTAGGTCTGTGCTGTTTTGGAAAGACCCTTCATTTGGTGACATTACCCCTGAGTGGTTACGAATGGAAAACTCTCACTTCTATGCTCAAAACTTAGTCTTTTGAATTCCATATGTAAATTCACCTCAAATCCAATTGTGAAACACTCTTTTAGAATTAAGCCTGTGAATGTTCTCATTCGTCCAGGTCATCGTTATCCTCAAAGCAATTTCAGTCAAAAACAACTGGACTGGTTGTTTGTCTTTTAGAATTCTGACACAGTTCAGAAGAAGTGTTTCTCTCTACCCACGTGTGCTCCTACAACAAAAAACCACCAGTTCATACCATCAATTATAGACGGTGCTTTTCATGAATGGCTGATAGAGGAGTTGCCACTATAGAGAAATTATTGATAATATTTTTGCATCTTTTGATGCTAAAGCTTAAGTTTTACATCCCAAACTCTAATCTTTTTGCAGCTCCATAGTTTCATATCAACATATTTTACCCACTTCCCATCCCAACCACCCAACGTCCTCCTAAATTCCATTATGAAGCTTAATTCAGGTTCCAAAGGGAATGTTGGGAACATATACTCCACCTAAATACATATATTTTGGAAGCTTTGACATCATTAAAGACTCAATGGGAGGGTGATTTGGGGTTTGAACTTCCTGAGGAGATTTGGGAAAGAGTTTTAGATAGAATACATTCTTCTTTATTCTGCTTACGGCACACAGTTATCCAGTTTAAGGTAATGCATCACCTTCATTGGTCTAAAGTTAGAGTAGCAAAGTTCGCACCTAGCATCGATCCCATTTGTCATCGTCATATGTTCTAGTTTTGTTCAAACCCAGCCGTATTTGGAATAACTCCACAAGACACTCACCTTAATCGCCAGGCAAAGTATATGAATATCTTTATTTGCATCTCTTATAGCTAGGCAATTAATACTTTTTAAGTGGAAGGAGAAACTTCCCCCAACCTTTAAGATGTGGATCGATGACCTTCTACACCATTTGGTACTAGAGAAGATGTGTTACTCTACAAGAGGGTGTATTAAAAAAAATCATGCCACATGGAAACCTTTTCTAAGTTATATAGAGAAATAAGCTGTCACTAATATTGGTGTTCTATATGACTGATCCTGTATTATGCATAATTTGAAACCCATAAGAACCACTCTTATTCACTTGCTAATTTTATTTTATTTACTTGTTTACCATGCTGTTTTGTTTTAATTAATTATTATTTTTCTTATTATTATTCTGTCATATATATTTATTTATATAAAATATGTATGATATGTGCGTGATACATGTAATACAAGTGGTTGCATACAAACTCAATCTATTACTAGATCGTCGAATGGTACAGTAATATGGTTGCAGGGATGGGGCTCAGTTGGATCGGGTGTTTATGTTTGTATTTATATTATTTCTGATCATCAATGCCTTTGAATACTATAAATAAAAAGACCTGGAGAAAAAAAAGATGTGATTTCAACAATATATACAATAAGCATAATATATGGTACTATATGGACCAACTATCCTAATGTAGGCATGCAATATACACAATAGTTCTAGGTTAAAAGTGTTCTACACACCAACAGACAACAATGACATTGTCTCTGAGAACTGCAGAAAGAAAAGTTGCTTTCACTGAAACTCCAGTGGCACTAATAAAAGAGGTTCGATGTGCAGATGGATCGATCTTCATTATTTGTTGAACTACAGAGAATGAATTTATAAGTAAAAAAAATCAGGAAAAGAAACTGTTATTTGGAGCTATGATGCCCTTTTTGCTGGCCAAAAGGAATGCAGGTGTCTCATTAGACGTAAAATTCAGCATCGATTTGAGGCCCACTGCCTTCAAAGTCTCTCTCTCCTACTGCTGCGAATCGATAGCTGTGCCTCCTCCGGTCTACCATTCTCCATCCTAGCTCCCCTGGCCCACATATTCCCAGCAGCAGGTTCCATGAGAACTGCCTAATTAAATTCTGCAGGTAGATTTTTCTCCAGAGCTGTCCTGCACTGTCATCGTGGCACTGCCACATAATAAAGTAGCAGAAGAGCTGAGCCGGTAGGCGGTCTTAGTGAGGCATGCTCCTCCGCAGGGACCTGCCGTCTTTTGTCTTTGTATGTGCATAAATGGAGTGAGAGAAAAGCTGTAAGAGAGAGTGTAAAAAGGAGAGCGGCGGGCTTGTATTGTTCATTTAAAGAGCTCTGTCGTAGCTTTTGGGGTTTAATGGGATCTTTGTCACAGGCCAGCTGTGACATCTGTCATCTGTGCAAGTAAATCAATAGGTGAGACATTTGAATATAAAAGGGTGTGCTGCGAGCTGCAAGAACAATGTGTTCCTGTCTTCCCCAAAGGGATTGCCTGGACCCTCGAACAGGTTCGTTGATTCCTCTGGGGCCTGCTGTTGGCTATGGCCCGAGAGGTGAATGTGCTGAGTTGTAATCCAGCGTAATCCCGTTGGTAAGGCAGGATATGGTTTTCACACTCAGACATGGCTATCCACATCGGCCGCCAGGCACGTATCTCACTGGTGTGGAAGACTGGAGCCCAGAGTTGTCCATCCCAGCTTTCTCTGGAATAAGTCAGCAATCTAGCACTCAGCTGCTGTGCCAGTGATGCGAGCCAGTGGATTTAAAGACAATGCAGCTTCCACACCTGCATCAAAACCCTTGTCTGATCCACAGCCAAAGCCCACTGGTACACTTCTGACAAAACTGCACTCCTGACAGCAGGTCAAAAGAGAAGCAGCAATAAGGGAGGTGTAATGGGGTCAGAAAGTAAGAAAGCGTGACAGTAAACAACTGGCGGTGATAACAGACAGGGACACCAATAGACAGAAGGGAAGAGCAAGAAAGATGGGCCTGGATTTCCCTAAAGGCCAGCTTTCTTGAATAAAGACGGCACTAGGGCCTGCAGAAGATGAAAAATTGCTCCATTTTGAGCCATGCTGAGGCATCAGACTAGACGTCCCACTGAATGACATCATGGGATGTAACGAGTGAGAAAGTGTCCCACAATTGTTCAGGGAGGTTTCTGCATAGACATGATTAAGGTAACTGCGCTGAGTTGAGAAGGTGAAAAAGAAGAAGAAAGAAGGTCAGAGTCAGAATTCAGCACCCTGTGTGGGGCAAATTATTTGCAGAGTTAGGTGAAGGTAATGGAAGAGAGACAGCTGCATTGGGAGCTAACCTTAAACGATCCCAAAACCAAAGCAAAGTTGTGAGTATATGGATAGGATATACTACCTGAGTAAAACTAATCCAGTGAGAATCTGAACCAGCTCTCAAAACAGTAGCTGCTTGCTGAGCACGACATGGGTAGCTCTGAAGAAGGCACCATAAATATTTAAGCTATGGAGCTGCAACTTTAAAAAGCCTGTACCATTACATCCTGATAAGGCTTTGTATCTCCCTTTTCCCATGGCACATTTATCAGGCATCATCAAGCTCTGTATACACCAGGGTTTAGTGGGGGGTGGTGGTAGAACTAGTGCTTCAACCACCAATTCCTATCTACTGCTACTGGCTCTCTAATTGGGTTTAGAAAGGGAGGGAATAATCTCTGCAGATTGATGACTCCACTCTAGATGTGTTTGTGGTCTATCAGAGAGTGAAATGAGACTGTGGGGATGCTGCGGCAGGGGGCTTTCTACCCCCATATCTCTCCCGAAGATAAAACACCCAAGGCAGATTGGAACAAGTGACCATCATCACTATCCTCCTCACAAACACATCCTCAATCAGAGTGACAAGCAACGCGGATGCATCTACAGCCCTCCACGGGACACTTGAGAACAGAAACAGATTAGCCTTGCTGAGTCATAGTAAGAGGCTGAGACTAAAAGTCAGCCCGAATGATGAGATTACCTACAGGATGACATGTGGGGAGAAGAATGAGATAGTGAAGTCAAGTCAAGTCAGTTTTATTTACTGTATATAGCACATTTAAAAACAACAGGAGTAGACCTAAAGTTTTTTCAAATCGAGGCAGCTGGGTTATGCTCTGACTAATAAAGGTATACATGCTTAAGGCCCTGATCAGACAGAGCTGCAAAATGTGAGGCTTACAGCACTACTTTTTTTGTTGTTGAAGCTGACCCTGACAGACAGAGCGCTTTTAGCGGGGGCAGTGTATAACTGTTTTTCAATGAGAGTTTAGCTTTTTGCACACTGTTTTGCATTGCTGACAGATATCTCCACTTTTGTTTGCAGTTCACAAACAACACAGGGTAAAAGGATGAAACCTTAATGATCAAAAGGATCTTGCAGTTTACCTAGAGTGACATCTATAGTGAGCTGGCGTTTGTCTTAACACAAACCATGAACTGTAAGCTACCAGTTGTTGTTATCACCTCCATTGAAGTTGAAGTTTTTCAACTGGAGTTTAGGGCGCTCCTGCAAAAACATGAGGCGAATAGAGCGGAAAAAAAGTGCAAGGTTCTTAGCAACGCAAAAGCAGTGAGCAAAACAAATCACACCCATTAAAAACGATTTCAAAAAGCAGGACGAGGCTGCTAAAAAGCAGGTGCATAAAAAGCAATGGTGTATGATGTAATACAATAAAAATGAAGAGAGAAGGCTAGACTAAAAATGGAAGGCAAGAGAACATGGTAAAATGAAAGTAGGACTGGTTCACTACCTGAAGTGGAGGCACCACTTGGCCGCTTGGCCCCGCTCTGTTGGAAGAAGGCATCTTTGCTTTGAGAACCTTCCTGCCCCACCTCAACTACTTGTACCTGCTGTAGGGGGGCACTCCACTTCATGGTGTACTTGGGGCCGACAGGGACCAGGCTGCTGATATCCGGAGGCCCCCTGGTGGAGATAAAGAGAGAAAATTAGAGGAGGGAGTTTAGAAGAAAAAAACAACCTGAGAGAAATCCCCTCCCTATCCGCATCCTGCTAACAGCACTGCACTCAGCTCTCCATAGGAGGAGAAAATGTCATGAAGAAGACTCTGGAATGGGGATTAGAATCTGTATGATCATCCATGTTCCCTGCCAAAATTGCACCCCTGGCTGTGAGGAGGAGTTCATTGCTATTCATGTATTCCTGTAATCAAGCAGACAATCAACATTGGGATCGGTTTGTCAAGATCCTGGAGGGCAGGCAAAGTCAACTCCAGGACACTCAAGTTGAATGAGACGTAGAGTGATAATTACTTTGAAGGCTGAACAAGAGGGCTTTAAGCAACATCTTTGACAGGAGCTTTGCAAAATATACAAAATCCCTTTCCTGTTTACTTCAAGAGGCAGAGAGAGAGGTTGTGAGAGAGAAAAAGAGAGAGAGAGAGAGAGAGGGAGAGAGAGAGAGAGAGAGAGAGAGAGAGAGAGAGAGAGAGAGAGAAAGAGAGAGATGTGATCAATGGTGCTGTCACAGAAGATAAATTGGAAAGAAACCAAAAAATGTTTTATGTCAGTAATCTAGGACTCCTGTAGCTGTAGTTAGGCATTCTACCATTTGTTTAAAGCTGATAAAGCTCCTGCAACTTCAGATAGTGCTCAAAACCCCTAGCAGCTATTTCTCTTCCCCATGCCGTTTGCCAAAACATCCTTACAAAACCTAGGGCATCACATTAGAGCCCTGTGCCACCTTATAGCTATTTCTCTGTGCAGTTTCAGACTCTCCTTTCAAAACTTACAGATGACTTCATGCTAACAGTACTGATTATGAAAACTTAAGCAAAGTATTTATGAATGCAAGGGCATTTAGTTGGACTTGTTCTACAAGAGGGACTTACTTGACATTTATGTTGGCACAGATGAGTACTTCATCAAAGAGGAAGACCTTTCTCTCCTTCGACTTCAGGACTTGTCCCCGATCGCCGTACACAGTCTCAATAAGCGTCTCACAAAGGACCAGTGACCCCTGTTCCGAGTTCAGTTGCTAAAAGGGACACAGCAATCAGATCAGAGGCGGAGGAGACAGCATCACAAAAGGACCAGTCCTCTAGAGTTCAGTGCCTGGAGGACACAGTAGTCAGCCTTGGAGGAAAAGATGTCTCATACGGGACTAGCAACACATTCATGCTGCTGAAGGTCATTTAATGTGCTTACACGTACACACATGCACACACACACACACACACACACACACACACACACACACACACACACACACACACACACACACACACACACACACACACACACCTATACCCTGTTCATACAGTGAACTTGGTAAAAGAGAGAATGCACATGATCTTTCACTATCTTTACCCTGCACACATGTGATGAGGGGACCTAAAGACAAACAAAAGGGGCAAATCGGGAGCTGCCATATACTCTCTTTTTCTAAATACTTACAACACTTCAGATAATTCTGTCTTTTTGTCTGTACTGTACTGTCCACCATACAACTACCACCATTCCAAATTGGCTTAGCTTACAATCACTGGGACTTACAAACCTCACCAAATCACAAAGTAACTACACATTGATGTATATGTACAAACAGCTGATTACACACCTTCACACATACATGCACCCACACAAACACAGTTAATGAAACCAATAACAGATGCAATTTATGCTACAGTATTTTGGCACATGCTGTGTTTTCCAGCATTCCATATGTTTGGCAAAGAGAAATAAGAGAAATCCTTATTTTTTTATCACTCTGGTAAACCTTTTTTTATGACTGCCTTAATCAATACATTTAGTTTTATGCATACTGCACCAATCTAAGCCAGGCTCATCACAATGTATAGTACAAGCAGAAGCTTCAAAGTCCGAATATGGAGTTCACATCCTGATTTTTTTTTGTGCTTGTCCAAAAAGGCACACATTTTCAAAATATGATTCCCTCTGCTGTGTCCATTCTACAACCTGCAGTGCAGTAACACATGTGACCACTTTTTAGAGAAGGGGATGTCCTATCTGCAGGCAATCTGTAGCTGATTTTGGCTGTGGCTCAGATAGCACACAAAATGAGTCATAAGTCCAAGCAGGACTGCCGTTTGATGGCCACGAAACCATACAACTCCCTCAAGAGGTGGGCCGCTATTAGAATATACCCTTAAAGTTTCCAAGCATTAATAGGCACAGAGGGCATTGCGAGAATAGGTGCGTGTGTGTGTGTGTGTGTGTGTGTGTGTGTGTGTGTGTGTGTGTGTGTGTGCGTGTGTGTGTGTGTGTGTGTGTGTGTGTGTGTGTGTGTGTGTGTGTGTGTGTGTGTGTGTGTGTGTGTGTGTGTGTGTGTGCGTGCTTGCGTGCGTGCTTGCGTGCGTGCGTGTGTGCGTGCGTGCGTGCGTGCGTGTGCGTGTGTGTGTGTGCAAAACCTATTCTCACTCACATTGTTATCTGTCCCATTGTGGCGACTTAGATACTTTGAGACAAAGAATGAATATTTCATTGGGTGGTTATGGGGGCAATAGAGGAGACTGTTTCCTATTGGAATTCTGCAGTGTCACCGCAGCAAATGGAATTCTGTGTGGAGTGGAGGAGATTGGCCGAATCAGCTCATCTCAGAGACCTGGAAAGCAAGGGCTGATAGACAGAAACAGAGGGGGAAGGTATGAGAGAGAGGGGGGGGCAGAGGAAGATGCAGTCACACTAGTGAAAGAGAAGAAGAGTGTATAAGTGGAATTAGAAAGTAAGCAAGAGAGTAAGCAAGAAGGGAGGTAAAGTGGAGCGAGAGGAAGAGCGACAGGGTGAAAGAGATAGCTCTCTTACAGTTTCCAATTAAATGTCTCATTTACCCCCTAATTCTTCTTATTCAGAGCAGCATTTGTTCAGATTTGCAGCGGCAGGACTGTAATTTCAGTGTGGTAATGGAGAGGCAACGCCTTTGCCATTGCATTTGGTACTGTTTAGGGATGATAATGGGCATCATTTCTGGGAGATCCTTTCTCTGAAAAAAATGCCTCCCTAGATTAATTTGTTGGAAAGTTATATAAGTGATTGCTATATACTAGCTTAATTTATAAGTGCTTGACGCACAGTGATAACAACGAAGTGGAGTTAAAAGGCTCAGGTACTGCATCACAGTTGATATGATTGGGGCATATGTGTCTGTAAGTGTGCCTTCATGTGCACAAGGCAGTGCATGTGTATCCAGTCACCTTACTGAGCAGGCGATCACTGACACTGCGGGCTAGTTGTTGAGTCTCTGCAATCTGGTCGGCTACTCGCTTCTGTTCATTCAGCTTCTCAGCCAGCATCTCCAGCTCTGTCAGTGCGAGCTGCAGGGGCAGACGATCCACGTGTCCCTTTGGTGTATTCTTAAGCATGTCCTAGAAAAGGTCACAAGGTTATTTTAAATTTGCAGTGCAAGGTTAAAAGAAATACAAAACCACTATATCATTCAATACTTTCCTCTGTATCCTCCAATATTTTGAATTGTAACAAACAAATGTGTTCTGGTTGGTCAAATGTAGGTCAAATACTGAGTTTAGGTATGTGACTGTCCCAGATTCCAGGGGACTTAACTGTGTACTGTACATCACACTGGTTGTGTAAGCTTTGTAAAGCTCATTCCATTGCAATTTCTACCCATTTGAAAGCAGTGTTAGCTAAAATAAACAAGTCAAATCTCTTTGGCTTGCATGTCTATATTTGTCCTGCATCCATGACACAGTGAAAGCTTGGTGTTGTCTTGATATGCATCTCAAATGTACCTCAGTTCCCTGTACTGTATGATTTAACGTACAAACTTCCTATTTAGAGTCCTGAGTTTAGGCTAGAAGAAAATGCCTGATTCACATTCATAACTTATCTTCTGAATTTATGGATAATCAACGCCTACTCAGGGATGAAATGAGCTTCTGCAGATCCAGCAAGTCAAGCTCAAATCCAAATCTTTGCTCAGAATGGAAAGTGGAAGAGTCGGGATGTAGAGCCAGCAATATGAAAAACTGGTGTAGCTAGCTACTTTTCCAGGTCCAGTTAACCCTAGTGTAAAAGTATGTGAGGTATAACTTACTATACTTTAGATAAGTTCAAATCCATAATCAATTCTGTGACCTTGCAGCTTTGTATCTTTATTAGTATATGTGTGCTTGAAGCTTTAATTCCACCCGTTTCTCATATTGTAAGTGTTTAGCTTATGAAACTTGAGGGATTCACTTAATTAAAACAAATAGCCCTTTGCAAACAACAGTGTTTACCTGCAAAAGCAGTATGAACTGAGGGAATCTTTGAATGGGCTTGACCATCAGGCCATACAGAGTGATCCGGTCAACACTAGATGCTTGCTTCTTCTGGAAACAAAATGAGGGAAAAAAAGTTTAAAACAGAAAATGCAGATGGATATATATTCATGCACAGAAAGGCAATTAAGAGGAAACTATGCTATTCCTACTTTAAGAGGAGCTTGTCAGAATCCTCTACGGACATTGTGTGGGCGTGTGAGTGGGTGAATAAGGTATGAAAATCAGGGTCTGTTAGTCATCTGAGAGTATGAAAGAGGAGATTTTTTAAGTGCGTTATGTCTAATGTATTACTGTGGGCGTAGGTCAGGCGAAGATGGTTTCGTACAGTGTCAAGTCTGTGCCACGAGGACACCATCAGTATAAAAAGGCAAATCACAGGGCACATTTAATAGATGATATGGTAGTAAAGGTTGGATAAGATCAACTGAGACAGAAATAAAAAAGGGAAAAAATTGTTGCTGAAACTTAAGAGATCTTATATATATGATCTGTTATACAGTCGGTTTTCTTCTTTCAATCACTATAGGCCCAATATATTGTTCCTTAGGGTTATACTAGGGTAAAACTAGTTTTGATAAACTAGTTTTGCATTTCTAAGATGATACATTTTATGTATGATTTATCCATCCATCTTCAACCGCTTGTTATTGGTGTCGTGGGGGGCTGGAGCCAATCCCACCTGACATTGGGCGTGAGGCGGGGTACACCCTGGACAGGAAGCCAGTCTATCACAGGGCACATAGAGACAAACAGAGACAGACAACCATTCACACTCACATTCACACCTACGGGCAATTTAGAGTCAGTTAACCTAATACCTGCATGTCTCTGGACTGTGGGAGGAAGCCGGAGAACCCGGAGAAAATGCACGCAGACACGGGGAGAACAAGTAAACTCCACACAGAAGGGCCCCAGCTGGGATTCGAACCTGATACATTTATGATAGATTTTAAGTATTACAAAATAAATTGGACTGATATTGATATTGGGGTGGGTGATTCATCAAATATACTCAATGTATTGCTGTTCTACATAGGATGTAGAGCATTCACCCACCAGGGCGACAAACGAGGTCCGCCTGCTGCGCCTGTGACGGCTACACGGCAGGATGCCTGTCTGCACTGGAAACCTTGCTGACCTTTTCCCTCACCCCTGATGCAAACTGTTTTGAGTTTTCTGTTTTATTTGCAGGGTTTTTTCCCATATCCCACAATGTGCTTCCCACAGGAGCGCAGTGAGGGAAGTGCTTTCTTTTATCCGATACCCACCCCCCCATACATTCATGTGATGTACACCTTTCCTACCTTTCTTTCATTTCTCCTTGGGGATGAATAGTAATCTTTAATGTAGTAAATAACTTTTTTGCGAACATCAAGTACAAATTGTCATGTTATTTTTTTAACCCTGGAAGATAAGACTCTGGCATTTCACTTCTCTCACTCTCTCCTGGCTGTCTCCCATTCTACACAAATACTGCCAACCTAAGTCTTTCCCAAAGTTAGGGTCGGGACCCAAAATGGGTTGTTGACCCATTTTTATTGGTTCACCAATCAGCAGAGTAACATAACATACTCATATTCATCTTCTCCCGCTTATCCGGGGTCAGGTTGCAGGGGCAGCAGCTACAGCAGGGGACCCTAAACTTCCCTTTCCCAGGCCTTATTAACCAGCTCTGAATGGGGTCCCCAAAGCGTTCCCAGGGCAGTGTGGAGATATAACCTCTCCACCTAGTCCTGGGTCTTCCCTGAGGCCTCCTCCCAGCTGGACGTGCCTGGATCTCCTCCCTAGGGAGGCGTCCAGGAAACACCCTTACTAGATTCCTGAACCACCTCAACTGGCTCCTTTTAACGAAAAAGGCCCTGGGGCTTTATTTTGAGTTCCTCATGAATGACTGAACTTTTCACCCTATCTCTAAAGGAGACGCCAGTCACCCTCCTGAAAACCCATTTCGGCCGTTTGTACCTCCGATCTAGTTATTTGATCCGGCCTTCATGACCATAGGTGAGGGTAGGAATAAAGATTGACCAAAAAGCTGTGCTTTACAGCTCAGCTCTCTTTCTTTCTCCGGTCAGTCTCACACTCCATTGTCCCCTCACTCACAAACAAGATCCTGAGGTATTTCTCCTCCTTCACTTGGTGTGAGGACATAACATGAACAATGCTATGATATGTAAATTCCTTTTCTGAAAAAATTCAAGAAGCCAATAAAAGCGTTTTTCTGTTATACTGGTCTATATATACAGCCCAGATACTGTATGTTAATCCCCTTTCTTTCTCCTCTCACACACCTTGACCTGAAAAAATGTGTTTATGCTCTCTGGCTAAGGTAACATTAAATGTGACTTCTGTGATTCCCTCACTCTTGATCACAATTCATGATGTATTTTTTGTAAGTTTCGGTCTTGGAAAGACACCAAATTTCTCTTTTGGGTCTCGAGCTGAAAAAGTTTCAGGAACCCCTGATCTAGACGACAGATGTTGGTGTGGAGGATGCCATCCTCTACACGCTGCAGTCCACTCCCATCTGGATAAGGGAAGCGGCACAACAAGGATTCTCTTCCTGGACTTCTCCTGTGCCTTTAACACCATCCAGCCCCCTATACTTCAGGACAAACTGGACAGGATGGGAGAGGACCCCTATCTGGTAGACAGGGTCAGAGACTACCTCACTGACAGGCCACAGTACGTCAGGCTGAAGGACACCACGTCTTACACTGTGGTCAGCAGCACTGGAGCTGTGTGACATACAGAAGTACGCCGATGACACAGCCATCGTGGGATGTATCAGGGATGACAGAGAGGAGGAGTATCGGAGTATGGTGGTGGACTTTGCTCTCTGGTGCCACACTAACTACCTCCAAGATGAAGGATCTGGTCACTGCGACTAGTCCTGCTAGAGGGAGCTGAGGGGGAGGCTGTATTCTTAAATCTACTTCATATATATTTGACTAAGAGTTTATTGGTTATCCTAAACTGTATTTTGTGTATATATATATATATATATATATATATATTTGTAAGCTGCTGGAAACTTAATTTCCTAGCGGGAGTCATCCCAAAGGATCAATAAAGAGAAGTCTAAGTCTCTAAGTTTATGACACCACCACTAGGGGGCAGTGTCTCTTTAAGTGGCAACAGGAAGCCATGAGTGAGAGCTGCAGAAGCATATTATACACCGAACAGCTATTGCAAACCTGTTTGCATCAGCAAATGTCTGTTCACATCTTATGCTATACAGAGCATTTAAGACAGATTTGTCCATCAAAGATGGTGGCAGTAAAGGCTGGCATCATTTCCATACAGCAATCTCAGTTGAGGAACTCTCTCAGGCCAAGAAAATCATCATCCTTGCAGTTCAAGAAGAGACATATGCCCAAGAGTACACCTGTGTAGGAAAAGGGAAAAATCCTCCTAAGGACAGTCCTCTGAGAACATTGCATCCCATTATTGATGTTGATGGTTTTTTTCAGCCAGGAGAGAAAAATCCTCTCATCATTCCCAGAAAGCATCATATAGCAACACTTTCGGTAGACATTACCACCAGAAAACGCAACATCAGGGACAACTGTTCACCGAAGGTGCCTTACGTGCTGCAGGACTCTGGATAGTGAGCGGAAAAAAGGCGTGTGAGCAGTGTTATTTATGGGTGTGTCACATGTCGCAAACTTCGTGGCACACCTAAAACACAGAAAATGGCAGATCTTCCTGCGGATCGCCTTTCAACTGAACCTCTGTTCACAAATGTCAGCCTTGCCGTTTTTGGCTCGATGACAGTGTCCTCACGTAGGACTCCAGGTGGCCTTGCTCAGAGTGAATGGTGGGTCATGCTCTTTACTTGTATGAGTGTAAGAGCTCTTCACATCGAGGTCATCGAGTCTCTGGATACATCAAGCTTCATTAACCTTAGGCGGAAGTGGCCGCTATCATCAACGCCAGACCTCTTATACCCATGTCCACTGATCCAGATGATCCACTCATACTTACACCGGCAACTCTACTCACTCAGAAAGTGAGTCTCCCTTCTGCACCAGTTTGTGATCAGGTCAAAGACCTCCATTAAAATCAATGGCACCGAGTCCAACATCTGGCTCAAAGCTTTTGGTATAAATGGAAGAGGCAATATCTTTTGTTACTTCAGCCACAGAGGAAGTGGCAGTCTTCCTAGCATGACCTTCAGTGTGGAAACATTGTGCTTCTCAAGGACGACCAACTAAAGAGGGGTGGCCTCTCAAGTACCCCCTAACAAAGACTGCAGAGTATGCAAGGTGGAGATCAAAGTCTCCAGGAAAGAAGGGACTAAAATGTTAATGCGGTCTATCACAGAGGTAGTTCTCCTTGTAGCCCCTGAGATCAAGCCAGAGTAAATGTCATGGACTGTTGAGTAGTGGCGGTCTAATCCCACCAGGCGGGGAGTGTTCTATTACCATAATTTAGTTAAATTGTTCTAGTAGTATGTTTATGACACCACCACTAGGGGCGGTGTCTCTTTAAGAGACACAGAAAGTGGCAAAAGGAAGCCATGAGTAAGAGCTGCGGGAGCATATTATACACAGAACAGCTATTGCACACCATCTGTTTACATCAGCAAACATCTGTTCACATCTTATGCTATACGGAGCATCGTTGGTACAGCATGTGTTATCTATGCTAAGGTACAATTACAGTTCATTATTTGTCATTACAAAAGGTTGTTTGTGAACTTCGGGGGAAAATGTCGATAAGCAATTCTCAGTTGATTTCATTATGTGATATGGCTCCCAAGCTAGTCTTCATTGATTTAATGTATAACATATGCTACGTGTACTCTCAGCAGGAGTTTAAAGTATAGTTAAAGCTACGCTATGCGTAACTAGAGTGATAGTTCAAAAACAATAAATACACAATACATATGTAAATATGAGTACGTTAAAAAGGTTTAAAAGGACTGATTTGATTCAAGATAAAAATATGTTCACAGCGTATTTACAGTAAACTTTTTGTCTGGTTGCGCTATATTGCTGTGTTCTCAGTTTCACCCTTTTCAAGTCAATAAACCTGTGGATAAACTGATGACTGTCTTCAGAGTTTTGATGAGAAGGAGGCGTTTAATTAAATGCCAAGATATAATCAGCACATACATTGAGGATGGCACAATAGGGATTTAAGAACTAATGTCAGAACATACCTCTCCCCTCACTCAATATGCAAAGAAACATAAAATAGATTTAACAATAATGGAAGTCGATGAAGAGAAGGCGTTTGATAGAATAGAATGGTCCTACTTGTTTAAGGTATTAGAGGTATGCAACCGTCCAGTTAGTTTTATAAATATGATTAGAACCTTGTATAAGTCTCCTGAAGCATATGTATATACAACCCTTGGCTCAAACAATTTTGAGACAAAAAGATATAAGAGGTATTGAGATCGGTAAGAAGCAATTTAAACTAAGCTTATTTGCGGATGATCTATTACTTTATTTCAGCAATGCAAGCATCCACCTCAGTCCCACACGTAATGAATATAATCTCAACCTTTTCAGAGATCTCAGGATATGAAATGCTTGCTAAAATGGAGCTGTTGGCCATAGATCCTTGCACAAAGGTCTTGCTGTTTGATCTTCTTCCTGGTGCCAATCTATGATACCCACAGAAATAAAAATAAAAAATTAAGTCCTATAATAAAATAAATAAATAAATAACTTGCAGAGTAGCACAATGCAAACAGTAGAGGGCTTAGCTTGACTGACTTGACTGAAAAAAGGCAGCCAAAAACACCTCCACACCCGACCTGAGCAGAGCGAGATGGGTAAAATGAAGACTGCTAGTGTATTCTGCATTGTTCAATGTTGTATTCCAATTGGTTAGATTGCAGATGTGGGTCAAAGCAGCAGTCACATTGTGGGATTTCGATCTCTGATCGTCAAAGTTCTGTGTCAGTCAGAAGGGGGGGGGGGGGGGGGGGCTCATTTCATAGTATGATCGAGACGATCAGCACCCTTGTTATTCAATTGCGTGGAGCTCTGCTAACAGGTCACAATCTGAGGCGATTGTTTCAGTGTCTGGTCTATTTTTTCCAATGAGCAGGGGGTGAATCTCATCAGATAACGCAGATAACCCAGTCCTCTTCTCCTCCAATTTTTACATTGTGACGTATCAAAACGTGCCCATGGTGTCACTTCTGTTTGATTGTTTTTGTTTCTTATGACATAGACTACTTGTTCCACACATTTGTTAGTTGTCTAAACAGAGAGCGATAGAGATGAGCATACACACACACAGACACACACACACACACACACACACACACACACACACACACACACACACACACACACACACACACACACACACACACACACACACACACTCTAGCAAAATTGCTTGTTGACCAGAGAAATGCGCTCCTGGTAGAAACAGACAGCGGCTGCTTTTCGCAGCGCTTCCACCCCAAATAAAAATCCAGTGTAAACTGGAGTTTACTAACTTCAGCAATGTAGGTTGACACAATAAATGCTGCACCTCTGTCATGCTGACCACTGTCTTTTGAGTATCTGAGGTAAGAAACCTGAAGTCCAAACAACCAAGAGCTTCCTTGATGCTTGCAGTGGCCCCAAAAAGATTAAGGCAAAGAGGAGGTGTTTCCTTGAGCCCAGGTAAGTTGTCTCAGTGTAATGTTTTTATTTCAGTTACTGAATAAAAGTTTATTCTAACATCTTTACAAAATATTAAAGCTGACTGTCTTAGTATCTTCAAATTTCAGTGTTCTGCTTGTAATCACCTCTTACTGAATATTTCGATGCAAAAGACACACATCTAGTTGTTATAAAAGAAGCAGGAACATTTTACTTTTTTTTGTAAAATATATTTCTGGTAATGTCACCTATCTTGAATTGCATGGGTTGCCAGGCAACCTCATCAGCACAGCAAGAAGCCTCAGCATGTGCAGGTGTGCTAGAAATGAGGGAACTGTGCCTTAAGGGGTCTTCATATGATAAGCTTTTTACGCTGGATTCACCGTGAGGTTGGGTGCAGAGACCCAGTAAACGGCTAAATCAACGTTAGTATTAAAACAACCGTTAGCTCGTAAACTGCCTATTCACAAACCTGGTGCGATGCTTATGAACCTCCAATCATTAGGTTTCTTCCGAGATCATGATATGACTTTGATGTAACATTAAATAGTTCGGGATACTCAGACACACAAAAAATACGTTTTTCCTTCATCTTTCGGCTTGATGTCCCTCTCTGGTTGCCTAGGAAACGTAAACATCCCACTCAACCCTTCTATCTCATTGGTTACGCTTTTGAAAGGTCAGCGGCAACGAGGTCAAAGTTCTACTGATTTGAACTTTGAGCGCAGCGACAGAGAGGCAAATCTGAGCGCTGTGTGCTGCTACCTTGGGCGCTGCCGCTACACTGGACTCTACCGCCTCTTCCATAGGAAATGAATGGAACAGCCGGCGCAGAGCGTTTTTTTTCTTCAGATTATCATGTAGAGAGGACTTTAAGTTAATTTTGGGTTAAAACACTTGACACTTGCTTTTGATGTCAAGAAATGGGCAAAACTGGATATGCCATTGGACCTGTCAAGTGGTCGCCGCCCTCCAAAGCTGATGTGAATTGGATTAGGCCCATGATACCTCCAGCAGGTTTATAATAAGTCCTGCCATTCAAGCACCAGCTGCCTCAACAACGAATTGGACAACTTCTAAGACCATTATTGGTCTCAATAATAATAACCTATTTTTCCGGACTTTCTGTTTCAATATTTCAGGGTCCAGCAAAAGAAAGGAGAAATGTTGCCCAGAGAATGCTCACCTAAATGCCCTGCAAATGTAGCTCATCTGTTACGTGGTAATATCTGATAAACACTATTATTATAGATACTTATATTCAAACATTGACTTGAATTCACCCTATCCCTGGTGGTGTGCCTGTCCATAGAATATCCTCCAGAATATTTTAAAACTAACATAATGAATTCTGTCATTGATTCAGTGTCTGTGTCTAGCCAATTTATTATTTGGCTTGTCTTCCCACTGCCAGTGAGAGCAGCGGGACAGACAGAGGAACCTTTCAACAGAAAGAAAAGGGACACATGTTATCTGGAGTAACATGCAGGGCTGTCAGCTGTGTGATCTGGTTCTGTAAATCAGCATTACAGCTCAATGATTCAGGTCATTCTTATGCATGAATGCCAAGTGCACAGGGAATTGGTAAACTCTGCCCATTTAAATAATTCCTCGCCACTCTCCTTGTACCCAAGCACTATTTCACTATTTTTCCATGTTCATGATCCCTAATTAATATTTGAAACATTCAGTAAACAGTACAATAAATCTTGATTGTCTAGTTTATGGAAAGCTGTCGAATCTTCAAATTTTACATAACCACCAAATTAACCAAGTGTGTTGCACGTCATTTCTTTTCATTCATTTGCAGATTTCTCCGTATTTTATTATAAAACTCATTGAAGCTTTTCAAGATGGTGATTTTCATGTGATTATAACATGAATAAAAGACAATTTTTCACACTAAATTATTTGTCTCTTTGGAAACCTGAGAAGCCTTTAGCTTTGGGGGGTTGCTAGACTCACCATCTGCTGAACACTACAAAGGAAAACAGAGGAGCTGGATTTGAAAATTGAGGGAAACCATATTGCGCTCACCTTTAGGAATTCCAGAAAAGCTGGTTTGGACATGCATGCCTTTTTTATAAGAGCAATGGCATTGGTGAAGTTGTTCACGTAATCACTGTATACATCCAGCACCATGGACTTGGAAAACTGTGGAAACAGAAACAAACATATTTTTTCATCAATAAGTGGCTCTAGTGCTCTGCCATGTTTGATAAGTTTGTCTTTACAACAGCATCCACAGTCATGTAATTTATTCTGACATCTTGAATGTTTGGCTAACCATCCTGTTTGCAGGGCGACCCGTAGGTAATTTCAATGCACACAGGGGAAAGAAAATGGCCATTTAAATATAGTACTTTTTTAAAAATTGGTTTGTTTACCATCCCAGTTACCACAACACCCTTCACGAGCCATTTAAGAGGTTGGGCAAAGGAATGAGTTGGTGGAGTGTGAGAGAGTGTGGGTGGGAGTCGGTGTGTCTGTTGTGGAGTAAACGTTTATTCTCTCTCCTCAATTAAACTCACACCAGGCAGCTAATAGTGACAGTTTGAGGAGTGGAGGGAATTATCAAATCACATCAAGAACACATCACAATCAAGAAATTAACCGTCTTTGCTCATACTCTGTAGGATCCTACTTCTCAGATATACAGTAACTACAAGACCCACCCAGGTACAAATACATTGCGCATGAAAAAGGGGCAGCTCAATGAGGAGATCACAGTCCCAGCACTTTCCTTTTCCATGTGTGGGATCAATTGATGATAGGTCTGGGGATATCAATGGAACAACCCTATAATGGCCAGCAGAGAAGGATAGAGTTGAATCAGCCCCTCTCAAAATGCAAATAATAAACAGACCTTATGGATGAGCACACTGCAGACACTCACAACAGAAATCTCACACTGAACACTATTATTCTAGTGCCAAAATTTGAAAACACGTATCCCATAGAGAATTGGATGCAATGGAGATAGTCATCACATACATGTTTGGGGATAACTATCCCTGTTTGCTCAACCTAAATCCTGTAGCTTATTATAACTCTAGTAGAAGAGATTGTGTTATACAGTTCGATAGAAATGCAGAGAAAAATTTGAGTTCCTTTCACCCGGAATACAAGTCTTTGATTCCATGTTAGACAGAAACAAAGAATACACACAAGGCAGCAAATAAGCCTCCAAGTTTATATTTCTATTTCACAAATATAAAGACACATACCAAAAACATGCACATTCAGGTACACTCACCGAGGCAACAAATAAGTCTCCTATTTTCTCATTGGTGTCCCACTCAGCCACACGTGACGCCAGTGCGATCTGAAACATGGAGTGGCACTGTGTGATCTCCCTCATTCTGTAAAATATAGGCCGGATCTTTCTTGGACTCAATATACGTGGATCAGCTTCCATCAGTGGCCTCTGGTATTCCTGGTGAGATCATGAAAGAAAATTGGGGGTTTTATTGTTGCTGATACATTTGTGTGTGTGGGTGGGTGCTTATGATGAATCAGCAGTCCACCTTCCTTAAGCATCTCTTCTTTTCAGCAGTATAAATAGATAACTGAGGCACAGCAGACAAACACCCTTTAAATTGAGGAAAATGACGAAATGTAGTCATGGTGCCTAGAAAACACATCAATTTAAAGGATTCAACAACACAACATTTGCCACTAGCAAACATGTTCAGAACTCAAGGTGACTTGTTATCATAAAAGCCAGAATAATAATGGCAAAAGGCAGCTCCCAGCAGAGTTACATAAAACAACATTTGAAGTATAGATTTTGTATTTAAGCCACACATGAAAGACAAAAACACTAATTCACCAAAAATAAATCTACAGTCTTAATTTTTATTAATGTTTTGCAAGTTTTATTTACAAAAATCTGTTACAGCAAATGAATCATCGAAAGAAGGAACATACACAGGCAGTACAGCAAGAATCATTGTGCAATCTGTTTTACAGAAATAACAAAAGTTACAACCCTTAATGTCTAATTGGGCTTGTGGCCTTTCATCGTTTATGCTATATGTCTGGAGACTCTACATTTGCCACTTGGCTGGACTCTAAATAGCAAGAGATATTTCAAAAGATCTAAACCTCCCAAAGTATCACACGCAATCATGTCACTTGATAACAAAGGTAGCTCATTGTATCTTCACAGTGACAGATTTTGCAGGGCATAAAGGAAGCCATTTATTGCAGCTGATTCCATTTTAGTAGGCTCCTCTTATTTCTCTGTGATGAGGAGATACAAGTATCTTTTTCCCCACTAAAAAGAGAGATTAAAGAGGAGAGGCTGCACCCATCCTGCCCAAGCCTGACAGTCTCCCACTCTTTGCATCAGCACAACGCCACAGAAATGAAGACGGCTGTTTTATCAGGATTATTTATGCTGAGACAACTCTGTAATTTGATGGATATCACCGCATCGCTTTTCAGTGAAATTCATAATAACTTAACGGTGAAAATATTTCATGTGTCAGAGAAGGACAACAGGGACTTAACAGCTCACCTGCAAGATTCTCCTGAGGGATTCCAGGTAGCTCCTCTCGCTCTGGATGATGGAGCTGAGGATATGGCGTCTGACAACCTGCGTAGACAACAGACCTGTCAGGAAATCTTGCACTAAGAGGCCATGATGGGGCTCCACTGTGCAGTATGCTTTCAGTTAAGCACGCAGAAGGTTGATGGATAACACGATAATCATGTGTTTGTAATAAGAGCAAAAAGACTCAAAGAGGAGTCATTTGAACAAGAACTCCATGGGAGTTCTGAATCATTGGATTTCCTGTAACATGAAAGAGGCTGTTCTAGCTATTATAGAACACAGATTTTCCAAATAGGTTAAAGAGAATATAGCATATAGATATGTAAAAAATACTGTACAAATGAATAATTTTAACGTGAAGGCCTAGAGCCTTATCTCAAGGCAACTGGGTAAAGAATATTTTCACATAAATGCTAGATGTTAAGTACAGTACATGTTCCTAAATATGCTTTGTGAATATTTCTTTTTGGAAAGGAAAAGAAGAGATGGATGGAAAATTGTCAGGTGCACCTGGTGGCTGGTCAGTCCCTCTGGCATGGGGCACAGCTGTGGGGGAGGATGCTTCACTTCTGACATAGCCACATCCAGGTATCCTGCATCATCCTCCTCTTCTGCACATATTCGTAAATAAAGAAAGGGAAACATATATATACACACGTTATAAAGAGAAAGAGAGAGAGAGAGAGAGTGTGTGTGTGTGTGTGTGTGTGTGTGTGTGTGTGTGTGTGTGTGTGTGTGTGTGTGTGTGTCTCACAATGACAGAGAGGGAAAAAAGAAAGGCAGCCTTCAGATCTCACTGCAGCTGGAGACACGTTGCGACACATTTAGTTTATTACCTCGAAAATAAGAAGAGATTTCTATACTCTCTGAAAAAGAGAAAGAGAGGGACAGAGCTATGAAGAAAGGAGTAAGAGGCAGAGAGGCCTTTGAAAAATAAGGGAAAAAAAGGTTCAAAACAATACTGTATCTCTGCAGGAGATCCAACATATTCTCATCTCTGCATTGGCACAAAGACATTTGACAGTATCAAAAGAAAAAAGAAATTCCCACTTCACTTATAACCATAAAGACACAGATACCAAAAGCTTCCACCGTTCCAATTAAAGACTTTGGAATGATAACAGAGGATTGGTGGAAAAGAAATATAATGCTGCAGATTTCCCTCGATCAACACCTAAAAATAGCATCACTGGCCTCTTTACCTCTTTGTGATGGCTCAGAGATTTCTTTGAGGCGTGCGTCTCGTATCTATGGTTTATGGAGCTGCTCAATGCTCCATTAATGGATGGTAATCTCTCTCTTTTGTTAGGCAAGGGTTCCTATAGCACAACCTATATTGTGCCGCATGAGTCGCTTCATCCTTCTCTTTCTCACACGCCAAAAAACTTTACCCAACCACATCGTCTGTCTTAACATTGAGGAAGCCTGTCTGCTTTATTTATTATAGTTATAAATGCTTATATTCCCCTTAAAGGGATTTGTATAAAGAAAAAGTAAAACTTTCTACTCTATCTGCCTTGAACACTACTTTGGCTTTGCTAGCTTCACACGTAAGCAACTGCCTGTAACTGAAAGGGTCAATCATAGACTGTATAAAAGAGGTGGATGTAGCCTCTGGCTCTAAAATATGAAGGCAATGCCTTAAACAGTGAGTTTACTGTCTTAATCGCTAGTCTTCTTCAGTACAGCACAATGTTCATTTTGTAATTGATCGTCCCATTTAGAGTAAAAAATACGATAAAGCAGGTATGCTTTAGGGCGCTACCACAGCTACCTGTCAACCAGGAAAGAGGCTTGGCAATCCAAGGCACTGTGAATATTTAAATGGCCATGAACGTTTTTGGGGGTGTCTTCCTCTTAGAACTTTGACCCTTTCAAAGACTGTTTTCAGGTCAAAATAGCTAATTGTAATATTTTGGTCACCTAAAAATGGCTTCAGCATTGTACTAAAAGACATTTGTTCCGGTAAGTACATTTTGTTTTAAACCTGTTTTTTCGCTATCCAAAATTAGCATTCCAATTAATAATGTTGACGCAATGCACCTTGCTAACCAAGCTAGGTAGCTAGCAGTAGCTGATAACTTAGCTCCACCCTCTCATCCAAATATGGTCCAAAAGACAACATGGTAACAGCCAAATTGCCCAACTCAAAGCATTTAAAGGGAAGTCCTCAAACGAGTGGGTGACGTCATGATGGTCCACTTCTTTTATACAGTCTATGGAGATTGTAAGGAGTTAAAACACAGACCTCATAACCAATACCTATTATGAAAATAGCATAATTTTCATCCAAGAAAGGCATTACCCAGTTGATCTTTCTTCTGTAAGAAGTTAACTTTTCGCATCACAGCTATCTTGGTCTTTTCAAGCCCATCCTTCGTTCCACTTCTCGCCGCCTTCATGAGCTGCTGAACCTGGTTGGAAGGAGCAAACAGAAACAACAAAGGAGTGTTAGAGTGCAATGAAAGTCCTATACTGTGGAGACTTGATAACCTACGATGCCCCCTCTGGAGAGAGATGGGGAGAAGTGGCGCTCAGTGGGCTCATCATGAATCTCACCATCTGCGACTCCATGTGGGTCGCTTTACAGCCTCTAATCAGAGAGTCTATCAGCATATCATCGAGAGATAATGGTAACAGAGTGAGCTCCACATCAGAGCTGCATTGCTCAGTGTGGGAGAATTCGGTTGACCACAAACTCCACCCTGAGCATCACAGAAGCCATGCAACCAGACTCCACAGACCAAGAATACACACAGGGTGGTAGTATTTTTAAATGATGTTACTTCAGGAAAGTAGGTCATTAACTGGCAGCGAGTTGCACTGGTGTTTATGAAGGTAAATACGCTGAATATTATTTAATAATTCATGTGTCCCATAAATATGTCATGTTATTAAACTAGGCAGGGAAAGAGAGTGTCTCAAAGCAAAGTCACAGTCCAAAGGAAAGCTGGGAAGGATGGTGCAGAGAGTCAGTTAAGCCTTTGAGTCAAATGAGCATAGAGCACAGCATATTTCAGCTTTGGGTGATCATCAGTCCTGTTGACGAACATCTATCCGAGGGATTTGAGCTCTGCGAAGAACTAGTGAGATCTAGCTGGGATCTCTTTCTGGTGGAAATATACCTTGATGTCATAGTTGTGCTTGCCAGACAGCCTCGTGGCCAGTTCACGTTTGGTCCTGGCACAGCGTTCCCTCAGCCGACGTACATCAGGAGAGAGCTACAGGTGTTGGAAAGGGACAGGCAAGGCATGGGGGCAGGTCACATTTAGCCACAAAAGGCAAAGAGAGGAGGAAAAAATAAGGGAGAAGAAATAGAAAATGGAAATAGAGGCAAAGTGATCAAGGCAAAACAAGCTATGCAACACCGGGAATGAATCACAAGCATAGAGAGTAGAGGCTTGGAGCACTGCTTTGGTCAAAGGGGTTATGCTGTATAACACTAATGGACAATGATGTATAGAAGGATGGGGGGAGTTGTGCAGGCAGTTTAGGGAAACAACCCTACAACCGCTTTCAGAAGCAACCTCTGCTCGAGGTTAAGCAGCAAACTGAACCAGAAGAAAACTTCAGGTACACTGGGTGAAAATTAATCGTACAAGACTAATTCAAGACTATGTTTTTGATGAGACTGTGCGAGCCAGAGAGTTGTCTGACCCTAATAGTTAAGGTTCCTCCATTAAATGTTTGAGAAGTGCGGCTGAATCCTTCCTTTTGTTCAGTGACCTGGGACAAGCATGCATTGAAAACTCTGGCAGAATTTCACGCCAAACCTGTCTTTAATTACCTGAGCAACTCGTTCCCAAAACAACCAACACTTTTTACCCCTTTGGTCTCTTGTTTCTCAAAGCATTGATTTTGCAGAAACTCCTGATTTACTTTGGATTACAAAGGAATTATATCCATACATAAACACCTTCAATATGTAAAAATATGTTAAGGTAGGTATAAATCTATATATTAATAATGATTCAACTCAGCAAGCAAAATACTTTTTTTTAATAGTACTCAAAAGTCTGCCTTTGGCTGCTAGGTGAATGCATGTTTAAGACTGGTGAAGCATAAAGAAAATGCAGAACAGTGTGAATGTGCACACAGTGCCATCATGTGGAAGACTGACACTTTGTAGCCGTGCTACACAACACTGATGAACAGCATCCTTGGCGGAGAAAAGGCAAAGAGCTCTCCGGCTTTTTAAACAGAAATGCTTCTTGTTTACTCTCATCCCACAATGAAAGTTTAAGGCCTAGACAGCCCGTTAAATATATGTTCTTTATAGTTTACTTCCAGTTCTACACATTAATAAAGACAACTGCGTTGGGAGGAGCAAGAAATGAAATATTATATATATAGTGCTAGAAACCAACCAAAAGCAAACTGGCTGCTTATGATGCATGTAAAATAAACAGAGACGATGATTTGCATGAGATAAATACACATATCAGACATGCATCCACACACTCGCTAATACTACCTTGCTCCGTGTTGGTAGTTTGGTCTCGTTATCAGACTGTTCATCATAGCTTTCAAACTCACTGGAGCTCCATGCATTGTCTGCATCCAGAGGACCACTGTTTCTCTGAACATCTTCATAGATCATATCTGCTAAACACACAAACATATTACACATCAGAAGCTCCACATTAAGAGTCATGATAGATACAAACATCCTAAAAACATACTATTATGTCACAGATACAAACCATCAGGAGAGAGGGGGTCCTCATTTGGGACATCATCATAGATCACCTCTGAAGCCTCCACTGTCTGCGGCTCAGCTTCAGCCACACATAAAGCTGGCAAAGAAAAGCAGTAGCATCAAATTCAAACACTGTTTTTAAGTAGAAAAAAAGTGCCTTATATCTTTTATCTCCTTTTCTGTTTGAGAGTTGCACCTCCTGTTGTTAGATCAGTCTTTTACATTTCTCCCACAAAAACAACACACACACAAAGACATTTACACACAGCTCCAAACTACATCGCCTGAATCCTTTTGGCACGGCAGAATAGATAAAAGACGCCAGAACTTCTTGCCTCTGGTTAGGAATTTACACAGACTTTGATATTTACATACTTATTGTATAATTTGCATTTAAAAGGTCTTTTTCCTCAGGGAGATCTGGCACATTACATGTGCGTGTTGCCACAAACACGATTGTATCCAGCTTGTTTGAGCTATTGACCCATTCTATCTACACGCTCGGCAAGATTTGTCATTAACTGCTTTCAGAGTGTTTCAGCCTAATTTAGCTCAGTGAGCTTTATTGATTTGGTTTTAAACTGTGATTTGTCTGTAACACTTTCTCCTAAGCCCTGAACAGCAACAATCACTGTTTTTAATTAATCTGATTGGAGATGTGTATTCTGTCATGGATTTTTGGGAGTCCAGTCTAAAATTGGATATAACCTTGGATACAATACAGGAGATGAACAAAGAGAAACTGTTTTTCTACAAAAGAGGATTAGTTACACAAATGTTCTTTATATATCGCTTACTTTCATACGCCTGTGCATTCAGAAAAGAGGAGAAAACAACTGAATTTGTGCTATCAGTCTGACAATCAGCATATCTGCAAAGTGACTGGGCCTCTTGGGAACATGGCTTGTTATTTCAAACATGGTAAACCAGAAGTTCCTCGCTGTGTTTTCTTACTTTTATTTAACTTTTTCTCTACAGCGGTACAATGACACTCTGATAAACTCATCCACAGGTCACAATGACACTGCAGGCAATCGCAAAAATACACTGCCATTATTAACATATCCTAGTTGTTGAAAATGTGAAAGAAAAAAACAAAGCATTTGTGATCAATGTCAACCATGACTATAATGGAGGAGTGAAGGGACATGATTGCTTTCACAAACAGGAAATAAATAATTATTCATAATGATCCATATAAAGTACAAGTGGCAACATATTTCCGGGAGTCTTTAAAGCAATTAAAATCATTATAAACTAATTTATGTTGTTTTAAGAGTTTCCTTTTTCAACTTTCCATATACTATCACATACAATTTCATCATTCAGTTAGTTTAAATATACTGTACACGTTCACAATGACAGCAGAGTCCTGTGTGAAAATACATCAGAAGAGTGGGATATAAAAAAACATTGTGCAGCATTGCAGGGCTCCTTTACATCTCTCATTTCTGAGCCACCTTCAAATAACGGCAGCACTGCTGACGGAGTCGAAATTCTAAAAGCAATTTTCCCTCATGGAAATGGTTCCCTATTGATCCTCATCCTGAATTAATTGGATTCTTGTCATGTCTGCGTAGAAATAAAATCATGCCAGAGAATATGTGTGTGTGTGTGTGTGTGTGTGTGTGTGTGTGTGTGTGTGTGTGTGTGTGTGTGTGTGTGTGTGTGTGTGTGTGTGTGTGTGTGTGTGTGTTGTGTGTGTGTTTGTGTATCTTAGTTGTTATGTGTTTGAATGGAGTGTGTTTGTGTATCTGTGCACACAGATGTGTCTATACATGTGTGTTTGACCTCTTTCACCGTAGCAATCAATGAACCATAAGATGACCAGAGGCCTGTAATATGGTGTTCTTGTTAGCTTTGATCAAGGTCAAGAGATGCAATGTGCAGTACTAACAAAATGCTGGAACACAATTTATATAGCCAGTGTCATTATGGTGTGGGCCACAGTACTGTTTACGCAACTCTGGAGGCCCAATTTAGTTTTCTAACAGATCTGTCCGCTATGTGTAATACACAGGTGGAATGAGCAAGAATCCCAAGGCAAGCTTAAATTTAATCTTTTTGGTCTAAAAATTAACCCTTGATCTACGATACAAGGTGCATCACTTCCCTGTCAATATAATTTAGTTCTCTACCTTCAGAGACGTCCCTGGAGTCAGAGCTTTCCTTGCCGATTTCTTTGCCGCGGCGTCCTGAATCAATCGGCGGCTCCACAGCTGGCGGCTCAACAGGAAGCCCCTGGAGCTCTTCTCCCACATAAGGAGCTGAGGTACTGGGCTCGGCTGTGGCTGCTGCTGAGGCCCTGGAAGGTATCCAAATATTAGCACAGTTTAAACTAACACTGAGTGCTGTGTGCCTCATTACGAGTTAATTTGGGTGAGAGGAAGTAGCAGCAGAGTGGCTGGAGGTAGGGGTCAAAATATTTCTTTGCTATCCAAGCATGGAAATGCACACTCCCTAAAGTCTGACAGAGCACATATTGCTGTTATCAAATTATTGTGATATTTTTGAGGTCACTCTTTTGGAAGTATGAACACTATTTTTCCACATGGGCACCTGTGGATTTTAACGTCCACCCAGGAAGCTGTGCTTTTTCTGCCTTTAGTTTGTCTGTTTATTTGAAGGTTAGCAGAGATATGTCAAAAACCAAACAGATTTTAGTGCAATTTGGAGGAACGTGAGGTCATGGGCCAAGGAAAAAGCTACTGTACTAGGTAGTTCATATAAACAAGTATCTTTAGCTCAAATTATGCTTCGTACACAGACACTATTCACAGAGCGGATCAAAAATTTGTCACAGTATTACTCGGCATTGCGATATAGACCATTTAAAAAAATAATCACTTCACATTTTTCCCATGACCTACTGCACTTAATTAAATGAAAACTATCCGGCACATGAAGTCCATGATTGCCTATCTGTGTATATATGGTATTTTGGTGCAGTTGTAAGGTCAGATACAGCTTAAACATTTCAATTTAATGTGAAGGACATTACCAAATAAGTAACTAGAGGACTGTTCACCCTTGGCAGAGGTTAATTTTTTTAAGTGCAAGCTCAGCAGGCCCTTTAGACATGAAATATTTCCAACTGTACATGATGTGAAAATATTAAAATATTTAGAATTACAGAGTGGATTCCTTTAATTAATTATTTGTGACAACAATTTCTGGAGGCATTGCCAGCCACAAGAAAAGTACAGGTATAAGGGAAGATAGGGTACATGAAGAAGACATTCCGTCATTTTTGGATGAAGTATGGGACTATCTTCCATCACACCTGACAACAATATCTGCCACTTTTCCCCCCATAATTTGAGTTAATAGTGACAACTTCAGCTGTATGTGGGATAAGTTGCTGTTTTACTTATTCAGAAGAACTTTTGCAAGCCCACGTGAAAAAATATAATCATATCTACTGCTTGTTACTTATGATACATTACTTGCCCCTAAGCACTGTCAAATCGTTACCTGTCATGCCTGCGGCTTACCATAATCACTGCTGGCTTTCTGAATGAAAACATGCCCTGAACAGGCTATTAAAAAATAGGGGACCTCACAGGGGAAAATCTTGTTGACATAGCTATCACATGGCCTGTGTTGATGCTGCCAGTCAGGGATTGTCCTCCCCCACATGACTGATAATTTTAGAGGATCCAGGGTATAGGAGAGTCCCATGTAAACTAATTAAATCTGTCCCTCTGCTAAACACCTCAGCAACACTAGCAATGCCAGCAGCAGCAGAAGCTACTCAGACTGATGGGTAACTTGTAGACAAACAAGACATGCCAGGAAAATAATGTGCACAAAAATACATAGATTTGGAGCTATTGAGGCCCCAGCCTGGCAGACTCTTACTTTACATTAAAATGGCCACGGAAGTAGACTGATCTGTTTTCGACATTCTTGCAAACCATTATCTTTTCTTGTATGGTACAGCTGAACTGTGTATTATGAGTCAGAGCAGTCAAGGATAAAAAACAGTATTATGTAGTTTGTGGTATCTGTGTTACCAGACACGGAATAGTGATAGGTAAGATTCACTACATGAA
This sequence comes from Echiichthys vipera, assembly GCF_963691815.1. Lineage (NCBI taxonomy): Eukaryota > Metazoa > Chordata > Actinopteri > Perciformes > Trachinidae > Echiichthys > Echiichthys vipera. The sequence continues at coordinate 12,048,162 of NC_139825.1, read as the reverse complement.
TAATGAACTACATCAATCGTGTCAATCACAGAAAACGGTTTCTACAGTTTCTCCTTACGATCTGGTACTCCAATCTGATCCAAAATTAAGGACAAAAAAAATGATATGTAAAAATAAACTTAGACTTACAAGTATAGTATTCTAAGCATTATAAAACATAAAGTTCTGGTTGTGTTTGTGCTTTGCTCTCCCTGTAATGCCCACAACATGTTTGGAAGTAGAGGTAATGCCCTGCCAACATGTCACATTAGAGCTACTGATAGTAGACATTTGGTTTTGCAGTGCAGTCAAGCTGCAAAATACTTTAAAGTATCACCCTACTGCATTCTGTGTGATGCTGGATCATTCATATCAATCTATAGAACAAAAATGATCTCAACCCACATAAAAGCAAAATAAAGAGCTATTCGTCAACAAATTTCTTACAATAAACTGATCTCTTTTCATTAAAATAGCGTGTGTGGAAAAAGAGTGGAGCCAGAACAACAGCAATATACAGCTCGACTGAAAGCATTCATGCCAGGTGTGAGTGATTCGAGCAGTGTAGCTATCGATTGAGGCATATGTTTGCGCACCCCTTCACAACTTAGCTGCGCCTATAAGCCCTAGTGAGTCATATAGCTCAAGGAAAGAAGCAGGAATCATTTTTCAATGCAAATTACATAGCCCAGGGCAAAACACAGCCTAAAGCAGAAGCTGCCTGAATGCAAATCTCCCACTTCCATCTGTTTCCATTCCCTTCAGCTACTGTTGTAAGGGCAGTACTACCTGCCGTAGCTCCACCTGTTTTGCCCCTTGGTCTCTCTTGAGCATAGCTGTTCTTTATAACTGCACAAGCATTGTGCTGACAATACTGATAGAGCTCTCTTTGCCCTCAGGTCATAAATATCCTCAATAAACATAAAACAACTGTCTACTCCTCACACTGAGCCATTCCCACAATGCACAAGTAACTGGCCAAAGTTGTTCTGTACATGACAGACTCTAATTGGATAGCACTGATGCTTAGCTTCTCATTACATTTGTATAGAAGTTGTTTTTAAGACTTTTACAGTATCACCTATGCTTTTGTTTTCAGAGCACATCCAACTGAGGCGAGTACAACAATGTGAAGCTGTCTAAAAAATTGTGTTCTGTAAGGTACATAAGATGAGTTTTTTCACAAGGGCAAAAGGTCTGCAAGGCTGCAAAAGGGCAAAAAGGTGAACTAAACAAAAAGAGTAACTTTGACAGGGAGAAAAAAAACTGTTGAAGTTATACTGTACTCTCTAATGTTAGAGAGCTCTGTGTACATAAAACTGAAGCATACATGTTGCGTTGTCATGGTATCTTTGTATTCAATCTTTTCATTGCTGAGGTTCTGCACAATGGGTTTAATGAAAACTATCTGTTTGGGGGGGGGGGGCTGAAGTCAGAAGTAAAAGGATGGCATCAAACACTGGAGCACAAATAAGACTCACAGGAGAGAAGCTGCCTTGAGCTTAATAGCTGCAACAAGCTGATGTGCTGTCAATGCAGTGTTAAGAAAAACCTATATTTCTGCAATAACAATTGCAAAGTAATTTGGCGATATTATTCTTAAACTGCTGACAAATCTGGGGGATATGCTGACAGTCTTAACACCCTGATGGTGGAATGTGCTATTGATAGCTCTTCTTTAAAAGGCAGCCTATTGACTAAACCAAAGTGGAAATGTGCACTCAGCAGAAATCTCCCTGCAAGAGAAATTGCCAAGACCTCATTGTGACTCTATTGCACACCTGCACACACAGACACACACACGCACACAGCAAAAAAATATGATGTAGCAAGCATACACACAGACGCGCTCACACCTGTGCACAAATGCAGGCCCCTCTTTTCAACACAGGAAAGCCCACAGGAATCCACTTTCCTACCAGTCCACTATCAGTAGAGGTTTCTACACATGCGTCCTACAAAACAGAAGCTCAGCCTCACCAAAATCAGGGCCCACTGCAGAGAGATGATACTGATAACATTTTAACCAAAGAGTGTTTGTAAATGGGTTTTTTTATATTTGTTTTAGCTTAGAATATTATAGTAAATCTCCTATTATTAAACAATCAAGGAAAGTATGGAAAAGTGTGTACAGTACATTAGAATTTTAGATGTCCCTGAACTACTTTACTATGGTTACCACTAGAGATGAGAAGGTATGTAAATTTCACATCAAGATTACAGTGACCAAACACATGGACTATTATTATTATCGTGGTATTTTTAAAATGTGCGACTAGCTTGACAAAAAGTACTGACTGACATGCGCCAAGTTGTATGTAGAAAACTACTAATAAAATGATCAGCCTTCTGCTCCATTTCGTTTGCATAAACATGAAAATAAAAACCTACATACGGACTGAACCACCTCAGAATGTAGTTTTTGACATCCGACCTCAATGCGTCCTGAGAATGTTTTCACCTGTAGTTAGAGCTGTCCGCTTGTGTTTGGATCACTCAGACCGCATGTTACTGCCAGGTCAGAACAGGGTCAATATGCTGACAGCACAATAAGAAGGATGTTCTGAAAAAAACAATGCTGTTCTACCTCTTTCTGTCTGCTGTCTACGTCTGAACGCTAATCAAACTGTGAAACTAGGCTGCGCTGATCAAATATATGATACTGTTTGTGTTTTGGCTCAACAAATTGTCTTGTTTTACAGCTAAACACTACTCTTAAATATGTTTCTGAAAACACTTTATTTGAGAAACGTGCAATAAAGTAACAGAATCGTGATTCATATTTGATCAGCACTGCCTAGTTTCACAGCAATCTGGAATCTAGCAGATGTCATTAGGAGCAGACAGAGAGGGCTATGGGAGCAGAAAGGAACAGAGGGTGGAGATACAGATACGTTACTTTTTCATATTTTGTCTGTCTCACTGTGCTGTCAGGATAAAGTGACAGTTTCAGCAAATGTAGAAATAAAACATTTTTTCATAGAAAGTTACCAATTTCAGCTTTAAGGCATTAAATAGCTGTCTTTCAAATGCAGAGCCTTGGTTCAAGAAAGCTAAAGTATCCTTTGGAAAAACTAATTCAAAGGCTGATGAGCTGTAGGCAACTCCATTGGGAGGGTGGCAGTCAAAAGGAAAGTTGCTTTAGAGGAATCAATAAACTATCACATTATCATTTACAGGGTTATGTTGAGGCCTTGAAGCAAACTGCCTTCTTGATTGTATGAAAGCTATTGTCTGACTGCAACAGGGAGGGACATTTCATTTATACTACTCATCCAGAACTGCCCTACTGACTACAGTTCAATTCACATTACCAATAATAATAAAGCTTTTGATTATCGATTGATAACTATTGGATTTTAATGGTTCCATATGTTGATGTAGAGACTCTCATTCCTAATTCCCACACGTTTTAGCTGTGTACAATTTCCATGCAGTTGAGTTCAGTTTTATGTACAAATGTTTCAGATATTCACCTTTTAAAGGCTCTGTACACCCACACATATGTTTTCACTTATTCTGGCTAATTAGACCTCTGGTCAGGTTGTTGTGGTGGGAATAATGTTAGATATAAGAATGATAAAAGTGTAATTTGTCCCTCCCTAACTCCTGCAGCAAAACTAAGAAGAGATGAGGGGGCTGTCACTCATACAGTCATACAAGCCCAATCAGGCCTGAGAAAAGGTCTAATCAGATAACATAATTAAAATCACCAGTTTTCCATATCTGTGCAGTACTTTTAGCTTGTGCCATCACCCAATATAAAAGAAATGTACAGAAACATGCTCTAGTTGATAATCGCACTGTAGAAAATTATTCCATGGAGCTTTTCCAAGGCACATATTTTCACGTCACATCAGGAAAAAGCACTGGTGCAATTGATAACATAAATCAAGCATTTTATCTGGGTGTTAAAATTGAAATTCCATGGTATTGCAAACGCTAGCTCAATAGAAATGTTTATGAAAACTTAATTAAATTAAGTTAGTAGTTACACACGTCATATCCAGCAACGAAAAGTGAAAATGTTTGCCATGAAAAAATTAATTATTTCTGGAAGATTACTATGCAGTTACATTCTTCAAATGTTATTATTCAAAACTTTTTTATTTACCTTCCTGTATCGGGATGGCAATAGAAATCTCTGTCTTAAAAACCGACACTGTTGCATGGCAAGATACCACTAGGATAGTATACGCAAGGCTCATAGTATGCTGTATGCATCATCATGAATTAGGCAATTCTATGATTTCCCTCTAGGATTGCATCAGAAACATTACTTTATGACATTATCCCTTGTTACTGTGGCTGTAACATGCCATTTCGCATCTCAATGTTGAGCAAATGAATGTGGCGTAACATTACATACCCACTGTGGTGTGTTTAGGTGAAGTGTAGGCATGACATTATCTCAGACATAATGATATAGCACTGATGTGATGTGATGTGATTTGGAGTTTACTTTCTCCACTGCCTTTTAGTAATTTTCCACATTCTGTAATAGGAATAAAAGGCAACTTACCTGATGTGTGACTCATCAACTGGAACATCTGTCAAAATGAGGAAAACAGCATTCATGAGACAAACTATTCCAAAGCAAAGAAAGCACTGAAACATTACAAATGCAACTTTGTCAGATTCCTAGAAAGACAGCATGAAAGACTGTGACTGTGCAGTAATTACGTATCCTCTCTTATTTCTTGTATACAGAAGAGCTTCTCAAAACTTAGAAAACTTGCTTTTGTGGACACTTCCTGTAGGTCTGAGATAGTGTGAGGTAGTCTCAATTATGATTTAGCATAGTTGTACTGTAATGTCATACCTGCTGCTAAATAAATGTCACAATTGATTTACTTTGGATCCCATCGTGTTAACTCATGTCAGCTGGTGAGGGAGGGATCCAAATATCAGCAGCTCTCAGCACTTGATTACATAACAGCAACAGACCTCCACTGTAAACTATTATCAGCGCCTAGAACTCCCCTGATCTCCACAGCCCACTTAATGGATTACTACACATAGACTTGGTAAAAAAGCTTTTTAATTAGGCATTAATCGCTTCACTTTGTCAAACAGGACTTCTCCAAGAACTAAATGTCTTTATCTGGGTGTATAATTACCAGGGCCAACGTTAGCCAGGTAGTGAATATATCATACTTACATCTACATAACTTCATCCAATTAAGAAGAAAGTTAACTCTGCTCTGTCTGCCTGAGGCAATAATTAAATCCTGTCAGATTAAAACCACATACAAGCTGAAATCAATCAAACAGCATGTAGCTATGGGAAACTGATGAGATATATTCACTGCAAAACAAACATAAACTCTCAGAGCCATCTTATCAAAGACAGCTTATTGTACAGTGACTAAGTTTGATGTTTGATGACAGCCCACATGTTGAGAGGATGGAGTATGTGGGTATTGGTTACAGTACAGCAACTTTAACCACTATCCTGTGTCTTTACAAGAACAAAATTGACATAGTGTAAAGTTAATTGAAGCCAGGTGGTGTCAGACAGTCACACCCATCAGCAGTGGTGGAAAATAACATTTACTCATGTTCTGCAGTTTTATTTATTTTCCAGTACCACTCAATATAGGCCAAAGAGAATTTCCCACCTTTATTTGTACTATTTATTTTTTCATCTTAAACTACTTTGTACTTCTACTACACTTTTTACCCCACTACATCTATTTGCCAGCTATGTTTATTTGGACTAATGCTCTTGAGACCCAGCTATTTATTTTTGTCCTCTGTAGTGCACATTTGTTTGTATTCATTCATTCATTCATCTTCAACCGCTTGTCCCTGTCGGGGTCACGGGGGGATGGAGCCGATCCCAGCTGACATCGGGCGTGAGGCAGGGTACACCCTGGACAGGACGCCAGTCTATCACGGGCACATAGAAACGAACAGAGACAGACAACCCTTCACACCTACGGGCGATTTTTGAGTCATCAATTAATATCTTTAATGCTATACGTGTGACTCCATTGAGCCAGTAGTGTGCCTTAAAGAGGACAGCCATAGCTTTCCAATGATATATCATGTGTTACCATGCAAGTTTGACTTTTCCTGTCTTTTGAAAATGGCTGCCATCCACACAAGCACATTTTATGGAAGAAAGAAAGGTAAGCATGATATTCAAATTTAAAATCTTTTTCAGTGTTATATTTTGATTGTTTTCAGTAAGTAAACATCTTAGGAGCATTTCGAGTGAGGGTCAAAACCAACATGTAGGGAAAATGAAGAATAACCTACTCAGATGTGTTCTAGGAAATAGATTGCCACATTTTATTTAATTAATTTAATGAGACAATTATTGTGAAAGAAATTCAGTCCACTTGCAAAAACAGCTCATCTTAAAATGAATAAACAACACCTGTTAATTTAATTAAATCAATTAATTCAGTGTCTTTCTCCTTTCTCTTCTAGGTTCATGCCTGTGTTGGAAGAATACAGAAGTGCAGATGATGGTATCTTAATGAGCCGTAGAGACTGGAGCCCACAGCAGTACTTCCAGCAGTACATTGACCAGAAACAAATTGAGGATCTGTCCTTCTACACCAACCAACGCATGGTACTGGATTCAGGCGGCAGCATGAACACAACGCCAGAAGAAATCAAAACCGGAATCGGTAGGAATCTCAGTGTACATGGCATGCCTTGGATATCCAAGAATTAAAATGTACTGGGCTGCTAAAACAAGAGTCCCGATCATAGCTGACTCAATGACACGTGATCATTTCTACAAGTTCAGATCTTCTCTGAAAGTGGTCAATGATCTGGATGTACCAGAAGAGGAAAAGAAAAAGGATCTCCTCAGGGAAGTCAGACCAGTTATGAAGAGAGTCCTTCAAGGTAGCCTCAACCTACCCAGGCCAACAAAGGTCTGTATTGATAAACAGATGGTTCCATTCACCGGCCGGTGTCCAGTTCGTCAGTTTGTGCCTGGGAAGCCGAATCCAACAGAATTAAAGGTGTTTGTTCTTGCAAGTCCAGGTGGCCTGGTGTTGGACTTTGAAACCTACATGGGAAAGAACACCTTCGCTCAAATCCATCAGACGGGAATAGGTGGTAATTCAGTCAGGCGCTTGACTGAAACAGTTCCCAGAGGAACACTGGTCTACTTTGACCAGTATTTCACTACCATCAGTCTTCTGGATGCTCTTCTGGAAAGGGGCTTTTCTGCTACAGGAACAATTCAGAAGAATCAAATTCCAAAAGAGTGTCACCTCACTGCTGACAAGGTCCTTATCAAAAAACCAAGAGGGTCATCAGAAATGATGGTACAGAGACCACATGAAATTGTAGTCACCTAGTGGATGGACAACAAGCCTGTTGTAATGGCATCAACCGCCCATAGGATTGAGCCCCAGGATACCTGTTCCAGAAGGTCAAAAAAAGAAAAGCAGCAAGTCCAAGTCACAACACCTGCAGTGGTTGTGGAATACAACTTTAACATGGGAGGGGCTGACATGTGCGATCGCATGCTAAACTTCTACAGAATGTCAGGCCGCACCAAGAAGTTGACTGTTCGTACCGTACTTCACTTCACTGATTTGTCCATCACCAACTCATGGCTACAATACAGAGAAGACAGACAGGCCTTGCACTGGCACCGACTTGACACCAGAGCGTGTACCTACAAAGAAGACTTCTCAGTACCTGGAGTTCAAAATCCTCTTGGATGAGGAACTGATAACCCAGGGACAGATAGGTCAACAAGATCTTTGAAATGTGTTCCTTACTACCCTAACACTTAATCTATCAAAAAAAAAAAATTGAAAGACTTTTTTTCCCCTTGGTCTCAGGAGGATATATCAAAACATGTTATCAGCTTATAAATTATGATTCATATGTAAATCATAAATAAATAATATAGAGTGTGGTCTATAACTACTCTGTAAAGTGTCCTGAGATATCTTTTATTGTGATTTGGCTCTATAAATAAAATTGAATTGAATTGAATTAATATGATTAATTGTAAAGTATGTAACATTACATACTTAGTTCCACCTCGACCAGCTTACGTTACACACTAAAATACCCCTACTGTTACAACCGCACATGTTGCATCAGTAATCATAATCCAATATTAAACGAAATGTTATATAAATAATAATATAACACTCTATAAATAAGGCAATTACATCATACAAACTTTTGATACCAGTGTTTGGCAGTATCGTATTAACAGCAAGTTGATAATGCTATTGGTGATTAAGTTAACGTTAAATTAGCTAACTTCAGGTTACTTTTTTCAATAATGTTTTGTACAAATTAATAATTGATAGCTAATTGCATACTATTTTGGCATTTTGGGTGGCTTGTTTTCCGCATTAATGTTGGAAATGTTGATATTATTTTTGCATATTTGTGTTCAGTGTAACGTTACACGCTAATTGACTTAACGTAGTTGCTAGTTTACTGTTCATTGCTGGAGGGCTGGTGTGGGGAAGGCAGTGAGCTTAATTTACTAGGAGGAATACCCTTTGATAAATCGCTGTATACTGTTTCTGCTTATCTTTGGCTGTTTAGTAAGTTACTACCTAGATTCCTACAGTCACCGAGGCTAAGCTAGCCAAGAAAGTTAGCTTAATACCAGGTGTCTCACCTGTTAGCTAAATACTGTATATGGAGGTTGAATGAATGGGGTGAGGTTTTTTTTCTTTACTTATAAAATAAAAAGTCCTGCCCAGCTGTTCTTTGGACCCTCCAACTGACCCCTTCCTAAATAAAATATATATATAGTATATATTATTGATATAGCGCTTTTGTTATTCTTTCTTAATTTCCCCTATTTGAATCTATTTCATGCTGGGTTTTTTTTTTTTTTTAAAACTATCTATTTTTAATTTTTTTATTATAGTAAGAAAAGAGAAAGAAATAAAAAGTAGAACAATAAAAATGTATGTGTCAGGGTGTTGGGTCCGGGGCACCCTGCTGGTCTGTTTGTGAACTGTTGGCCATGCCTTTGTTTGCAGACCATGTGCTTTTGTGTTTGTGGCTGTGACGCCACTCCCCCTGTTTTCCCACCACTTATTGTCCACACCTGTCCTGCCAATTAATTTGCTTGTTACCTTGTTTTCTCCTGCCCAATGATTCGCCTCTGTCTCCCTATTTAAGTTCAGCCTTCTCAGTATCCTTTGTCAGATTGTGCTTGCAAGATTGTGTGCTACACTGCCTGTATTGGATTTACTCTGCCGTTGTTCGGATTACTCTGCCCGTGTTGGAATTACTCTGCCTGTATTGGATTCACTCTGTTAGTTTTTGATTTTTTGTTTCTGTCCACTGCCGGAAAGAGGTTTGCCCTTTCTTACCTGGTTGCTCTGTGGATTGCTCTGCCTCTGTTCCCTGGATACTTGATGGACTTTGTTTATCTAAAACCTTAGTTGGATTTTGTGTCTTCGGAGCTTTGACTCTTCTAAGAACTGGACTAACTGAAAATAAAACCTCTTCATTGAATCTGCTTCACACCTGGTCTGCTTTTGGGTCAAAACCAGCTAGCCTAACAGTATGACAGATGAAGCTGTTAACTAACAATGCATTATGGAGATAAAATTAAATGTGTGCTCCTGTCGCTTGGAGGCTCATAGGGTCAAATGAGTACGCCTGTTTAATCCCATGGCAACATGTCTGCGACCAGCACACATTTCCCTATGTTTTGACCTAAATTGATGTAAGAAGAGAGAAAATTGTGGGAGATTTTTTTGAGGATATTTTTCAGTTCCTCCACACTCTAGCTGTGATGCCACGCACTCTAGGTCTGAACATTCCACCACACACACAACCATTGTAAAATCTTGAACGCCCTAAAAATTTAACAAAACCAAAACTGTGATTAAATTAAATCTGTGCTTCATATCAAAATGCCCATTCAGTCCAAAGAAGTTGCAAATCTCCTGACCCGTTTAAACTTTTAATCGGTTTCTGAGTTAAAGAATGGCGAATGGCTGTGGCCCCAAAGAGGGGTGGTTTTGTGCTTGGTCCATGACGATTTTCCATTGTTGTGTATGTGGAAATATGGCACAATTTTTTGCAATTTTCATGAAAACGGCTTGGCAAATCTTTGTCAAAAATAATAGCACACCATTCCCGATCATTCCACACAATTTCTTGCGCATGTGTTGGAAAGGCTTTCGAACTTTGAATTAAAGTTTTAGGCGGAAGAATATTTGAAAAGGACATTCAAATAGCCCAATATGTGCAAAAATAGCTTAATATTTGAAAAGAATATTAAAAAATCTCAATTTGTGCAACAGTATAACATAGAAGAATATTTGAAAAGAATATTAAAGGGGGGAAATGGAGAAAAGTTGAATAAAAGCATAAATGTGCTTAAAGGCTGAAGCTACACTGCAATGCTGGCTTAAATGTGTAAGTAGAAACTGATATAGCAGGAAGAGATAAAAGAGTGACAACGGGTTTAATAAGTATGAATGTCTATGAAAATTTGAACGATACCATAACCATATAGAAGATGTGGAATATTTTAAGGTTTAAAAATAAGCTGCCAACAGTTTTGGAGGCTTAAATGTTTCAGGTGAAGGTTGAGTAGGAACAGTTGGAAAAGTTAGAATAGGTTTAATTGTTATGCATAGCATTCAGAGGATGAATAATACTTGTAATATATTAGAAAAAGAACTTTGAATATTTGAAGTGTTGTTGATAAGCTGACACTAAACTGCATTGCTGGTGTGTATGGAGAAGCAGTTGATGGAGAAAGACATGTTGAAAAGGGTCTAATTAGTATGAACGGGATTGAACAGATGAATAATACCACTAATGTAGGAAATGTGTTACTTTTAGAATTGAATACAGATTGAGTACAAATCACTAGATAAGAGTTGAAAATGTACGTAAAAGCAGTTGAAAGTTGTGTTAAGATAAGATTTATGGAAAAGGTTTAGCATTGGAAAAAGTATAAGACACTAAATACAGTTACTTTTTGAGTAATAAAAACACTTTTTTATTGTAAAGTATGAAAGAAACCTTAATATTTGAAAATAATATTAAAGCTCAAGATCAGCTGAAATGTCCTTTAAGAGCTTAATATTTTAATATTTAAATGGTTTTGTGTCTGTTTTATTATTTCATGTAATTGATTTGGCAAAGGGAGATAGACAGGCAGACAGGCAGACAGGCAGACAGACAGACAGACAGACAGGGAGAGAGATAGATAACACTGGGAGCTGCTGGTCTTCCACATTAACATCGATGTTATCAAAACATCCGGGATCATACTTCAGTCCTTCACAATAAAATGACAGACTTTAACAGCTCCAAAATACAGGTATACTGTAAAGTTTTAAAATAATTTTTAATGTAAACCACCACCTGAGCCGCTCCGGCTGAGCGTCGCCCAAACGTTCTGACTGCTTTCACTCAAGGTCACTTTTGTTTACTAATTTGACATGTAAATGTCTATGTACAATTATGAAATTTACCTTGTAGATTCTTAAAAGTGTGTAAATAAATTCTACTTTTACTCGGTGCAGATCACCCAGTAACGGTCATCTACTCTGGTTAAATGACACGGAAGGGCTTGTGTACTAGTGGTGCCATCGGAGAACACTTTGGCTCTTGCCACCCGGAAGAACGATTTTTATTGTTGTGACGTCATGGTGAATTGTCATATAGGCTGCTGAAAAACGTATGGAATAATAATAATAATAATAAACAAAATCGCTGAACAGGATAACAATAGTTGAAAATGCTCAAAGCATTCCCACCAACTAGAAAATGCATCTCTTGCAGATAATGCGTGGAAATGCTGAGAAGCTAAATTGTAGCAGTAGTAGTACATGGTAAATGGACTTCTACTTATATAGTGCCTTTCTAGTCTTGGCTAGACTACGCAAGGTGCTTTACACTATTTATCACATTCACCCACACACTGGCTGGAGATTCAAACCGCCGGATCTACATCTACCTCTGATCTACAGCTGCCCTGGTAGAAGTAGAAGCAGTGGTATAGTAAAATGTATTAAATTAATCTAAGTCATTCATAAATAGTTAAATTCATTGGGAACTAGAATATATGTTTATATATTTACACATTTTATTCATGTAATAAATTCACTGAATAGGAAGAATACATTTTATTATATATTTACAAATACAATTTAAATTATTCATTTTTATTATACATTAACTTAATGTTAATATTAATACAATTTTAGACTGAAAATGAGTAAGTTTTAGTAAATGTAACCTTCCTTTCTCATTTTTGTGATAATTGTGACATATCTTGAAAATGGAAGGTCGAAGACACTCAAGGGTGGCACCGTTGGAAAGCCCATACATGACATACAACATATTCAAGGGATCAACTTCCATCTCTCTAGGACCTTCCGTTACCAAGATACTGCAGAAAACCTCTAACTGGAAATTCGCATGATGTATTGCAGGATATATTTTATCACTAAAATTGCATTTTTCTCACCGATAACGCATCGTAAACACCAAGTATGATATATCACTGTGTTGGTCTTGATCTCAGCTAACACAATAATTATTATATATAATTATTTAAAAAATTCCCACCGCAAGAGATGAGTGTTGACTAGTTGAGAATGGAAAGACATGAAGCACATGCTTCCTCTGAGGTAGAAAAAACACTGTGGGCTGATTGGCAGCAACGCACTGTGTGAAGGTTCATTAGTGTGTAAAAAAAAGGAGTATGTTAGATTGTGTTCAGGTTAATATAAATCCATATAAATAATTAAACATTTCAAAACTAAATAAAATAGCTAAAATCTACGTATGAACAGTAATTTCCTTTATATGAAAACATGTTTTAGACTTTACTTAATTCCTTCCTTTAAATATATATATATATATATATATATATATATATATATGTATATAATATATACTGCAACTTATAAGTTGAACACAGCTAAGTTACTTAATTACTTCACAAATGTTACGTTTAGAGGCAAGTACAGTACACTCGATATTGGTGAGTGACTTGTATTTGATATTCAGCAGTGAAATTTACTTGAAAATTTTGAGTGCACATTATTATATTATTATTAGATAGACAGACAAGTTTAAGTTATGGAAAAGTGGAGAGCTCAGACAAACGATTAAGCGTTGCCATGGTGATGAACAGCTTTGCCGCTCAATCAACACACGTTTGTTAACTGCATGCTACTGTGAGTGAAAAAAACCCTGTGAAACTTCTCATCAAAGAAGCCTCAAAAAAGCCTAAACAATATGTGGTATCAATATAATGACATCACGTGAGCACCACAAGGCATTTGTGAACGTATTGATGTATAACTTGTGAGGATAAAGTTAGAAAACATGTGCAAATCAGCGATTTCAAAAACTAGTACTATGTGCTTAAGTCCAGAAATTTTGAGGATGTTGTATGATGGTGTTTAATGGAAGAGAGGCTTGTGACTCTTGTCACTTAGAATCTCACTGAGTTAAATGTATAAGTCTTATTACTTAACAGAGCACATTGACAGAAAATAGACATGATTATCTACATTTTGACCAATAAATTGTGTAAAAGAAGTAACAATTGTGTAAATAAACTGTTTGTTTATTGTTTTGTGATTAAACACTTGTTTACGTTTTACTCTGTGTCTGTGTTTGCATTTGGGTCCCGCTCCTCTGAGTTATTCCCCGCACCGTTCATGACGAAAACGTACGTAAGAAGAATAATAAAGATTCAAATAACAAAGGGTGGAAAAGCTGAAGGCATGCTAAATGCATTTCCACCAATAAGCCCGAGCAATAATAGACTGTGTGCTTTTTAAAACCCCAAGAATTAAAAGCAGTTCTGAAGAGGTGAGCTTTGATTTGAGTTTTTAATACACTGAAGCATTTGGCTAATATCTGCTTAATGGAAATACTGTATTCACACAACAGCCAAGGCACACATTTGAAGTGCTACTTAAGGAAAGTTCTGTATTAGACCATAGGTATTGGTACATTTACTTGAGTATCTATACAGGCGAACAACTAAGATCGATTCAGCACCGTTAAAAAAACTATTACAGAATGTGTTACCTGCAGTAGAACTGCCCTCCTGTCCAGCAGGAGGCGATGTTCTGAGAGGTTGTGTGCAGTCTGTGCCTATTATTTGTGATAAACTGCCTGATGCTTCACTGTCCTCCTTTTTTGACAACTGGACAGATCTTGCAGAGTCAGAGGTCATGCATTTGCTGTTCTCCTTAAGTTTCTCCTCATCTAAGCTGTCCTCAAATGAAAACTCTTCCCCTTGCTCCTCGTCTTCATCCTCTGCATCCTCCTTTGGCGGCTGCTGTTGAGACATCACAGTAGACATAATCCCTGAAAAAAAGCCAAGATGTAAGTGTTAATACTACGTCCCGAAATTGTTGAAAAGTTAAAAGTGATACCTTTAATGAAAAGCTGATTGATACCAAATCAAAAAAGAGTTTGGTATTAAGATATGGTTACTTAAGGCTTTGAATGAGAGTAAGATAACACTAAATCTTCTATAATAATAGAGATACTGAACAATGAAGATAAGGTAAGGTTAAGAGCATTCCTTCTTCAGAGATTTGCAATGTCTCTTCTCCTGCATCTGATAATAAGCGGCACTTAATATGCATTATTATTGCTTGAACCTTAATGTGCTATTTCCTCATTACTGGCATTAATGGTGTGTTGTTCTATGTCCACCCTTCATATGATTTTATTTATTTGGATAAAGGCAAAAAAGGCAAAGGGACTGAAGGACTGGAATGTTCTCTGGTCCGTATAAGCTGCTTAACAAAAACAGAGATGCATGTAAAACACCTTTTAAGATAAAAATCAGTGTTGAACTGAAATGAACTCTTAACACTGCAATGTAATCAAAACATAAAGTTAAACTGAAATTGTCAGACTTGTGGACTTCAGTACACACACTATAGTGTAGTTATTGTTTTCTTGAAGTGCAGAAAACACCTAAAATTGAGTAACTTGTTCAAACTGTTTGATTAAATTAATAAAATAAAACAAAAGAAATGTGCACTTACAACTACTCCACATTTCAGATGCAAAGAGAGAGAAACAGAGTATAATCCTAGCACTATAAACATGACATATGGCTGATAGAGAAACTGTTTGATAAATTAAAGATTTGATGAGGCTTAGTGGCAGATTAATTAAGATATAGATACATCCACTGATGAAAACATATGCCCTAACATTACACCTCAATTAATAGTATAAGACCTCAATTATCTAAGAGGCTTATTTCATCTTGTCTTGAAAGGTATGACAGCAGGAAAAAAACAACTAAATAAATAAGAAAATCCAAACAGGCATTGACAATTTGAAGAGATTTTGGACCCATCGTACTTCCTCAACAAATAGCTGGCCATGCAACTTGTCTGCTGTAATCATGGAAGTTAGAATTGTTGATAGCATATTTTGAAAATAAAATTTCCATCACACATATGTCTGACATACTGTGTTAAAGTATTACACAAAGTGGGGATTTTCTATGACGTACAGACTCTGTTAGTGTAAGTGTACCACTCAATGAACCCAGCATCTGCTTTGCATTTTGATTAGCACTGAACTGTTTCCAGTGCTGGAACATTCTTGAGCCTGACAGGGCAGTTTGCCGGGTCCCTTTGGGAAAATGACAGCATAGAGAGGAGGCGGCTAAGCATGGGCCGGCTGTAAAACTCCTTGTCAGCACTTGTTTTTCATGCAAACAGGTTTACAAAAGCACGCACATCCAGATGATAAATACCAGGTGCCGGACAGAAAAACAAGTGAAAGACTGAAAAATAATTTGCACACTTGATAATGTGCCTATGAATTTATATTGAGTCAAGTTTATTTATACAACACGTTAAAAAACAAACTTTGACAAAGGTGATTAAAAAAAAAACAGGGTGTGGAAATGCATTTCTTCAAGATCATGATTAAAAGGAAAAAATAATAGACAACCTGTTAGACAGGTTGGAGGGAGAGTATTTATTTGTTGTATCTAATTGTTAAAGGGATACTTTACCCATTTTAATTTAGGTCCAGTGTCATGGCATTGTGGGTAGTTGTGTTCAGATGAACTGAGCATCAGAGTTCCATAGAAACAAATTACATGTTTTGTGTCATCATGATCAGACAAAATTAATCTGCATTTCGCATCATCCGGTCAGATTTCTGCAGATCCCTGGCGCTTCTGCAGAGGGTTCCACAAAGGAGAGAGGCCAAACATTGTTCACCTGAGCACAATGCCCACACTGGCATTACACCGATCTGTATAAAAATCCGCAAATTCTCTTTTTCATGAAATATGTTCTATAACTAAGGATGGATGATATGGCAAACATCTTCTATGTCTACAGTATATAGATCATTAAATATCTTGATAACAATTTTGTGATATATATATATATATATATATATATATATATATATATATATCACAAAATATTGCTTGTTTTCTGGTAATTCATTAAATAAATAGTCTAATAATAGTCTATATGAAATAACCACATGGCGTATTTTGTATACTCCTGTGTTTATTAAATACTTAACAAATAAAATGTACTCAGTATTTGAACTTTAGTGCAAAATAAACAATTTAAAGTGAAAATATAGAGAAAAATACATTTTTCCTGCTAAGCACTGACTTCAACATGCATTCACAAACATACAGAGTAAGTAGATTAAGACATTTTAGTTAAAGTGCTTTTTTATCATGAATTTAGACAACTTATAGGGTCACAATATCTTAATATAGGGTGTTATCACAATATGATTACATTAAAAGGCGACACATTATCATATTGAATTATTGTCCAGACCTAGAATGTGGAGTCTAAGAGATGCAACGTATTCTCATCAACAGGTTTGTATGAAATGTTACGAAAAGTTATGCCCAAAAATCAGTATGATATCTTGTGAATCGACCAGAAGTGGACGGTGAAACAGCAATATGAAGGGGAATGCGATGGTTACGTTTAGGGAAACAGAAGGTGTCAGCTATGTGACCGATTAAGTTTAGGCAACAAAAGGTGATGGTTTGGGTAGGCATCTAAACAACTTGGTTAGGATTAGAAAAAAGGTTGAACTTCCGGGACACAAACACCACTGCCGGGATCCAATTTCCTGTCCCCTGGGTTAAAGTCCAATGTTTTGGGACCCATTCACCACCCTGACCTACCTCCCTCATTGAAGATTAGCAGTCTTTTATGACATCCCCGGCTTTTAATACGTGGTGTACACTATGCTTGCTGACAGCTGAATCCTGAATTGCCACCATATGTGTTGAATAAGTCTTTAAATGCGTGTGAAAATAAAAGTTAGGCTATGTAAAGCAATCGCTGCTTTCTTTAGAAATAGTTTCTCTGCATGTTTATGATATGCCACTGCAGCCTTTAGACCCAGCCACCTCCTCTGGACCACAAACAATTGGCCCACCCATTGGTCGAATCAACAATGACTCTTTTGTGGAGGGAAAACTTATGCTCAGCCTCAGAAAGCATTGTTTTGACATTCGTCACTGCAGCACCGATTAGCTCACAGGTCATTTTCTCCATGGCCCGGGCAGTCTATGGTATGGCTTATATAACTTCAGCGGCAGCAAGCAGCGTCCTCTTTTAAGGAACGTTATCAAATCATTATTGAAAATTTTGGCCAATGTATTTCCACAGATGACAGCCATGCTCCATGCTGACTGAGCAACCATTCTTGATTATTCACTGAAGTGAATAGGTTTGAACAAGCGCTAGAGCACGCTGACATCTTGGGAGATATAGTTGATATTCTCAAATTATTACAATCAACAAGGCAGCTGTTACCTTGAATAAAAGTTCGGCTCAATAACACAAATACAGAACTGGAACCAAAAAGTTTTTCACTTAAAATAACCCTCCTCGGAATGAATATGACAGGTATTTAGAGCAAATTTCTTTGAGAAAGGCGTTTGGACAAGCCATCAAACATACTCTAGCTTAGAAAAATAAAGAGCCCCGGGAGTGGAGCTGTTTGAAAGCTATTCTTGAGGGGAAAATAAGATACATCACAGAATAGAGATGAAACCAACTCCTACACACCCTGTCCCTGACCTACATAGGGCTATGTAAAACTCTCCCGCTGTGTACCCAATGTGCTAATGAGTGGAGGGATGTGTGAATAGAGGAAAGTAAGGTATGTGTACAATGTCATGGATGATCCATGGTACACCAGGTGACATGAGTGTATATTCTGATTAAAAACCTCAAACATTATATGATGTCTGTTTTAAAGTTTTTAAGTGTAGCTATTACTATTCACTGGTGGGGTTTTTTCCCCTTCATGACCTTTCCAGATTGCATAATCCTTGATTACAGAATTGGATCTTGTGTGTATTTGGCATCTGATATATGTTGCCTGATTTAATATCGAATCCCTTTAAAAAATGAAATGATTTCACAGGGTTTTAAAAAGAAAGTGTTTACTAACCAGAAACTCTATTCAAAGCTTTCACTCAGGATTTTTTGACATCTGCTGGGCTGCATTTTTAGGTCTATTCCAAACGTACATCGGTATCTTTGTAAGCAAGTTTTTCCCTCCTCCATTCTCATAAAAAAATCCTGTCCACACAAGCACTGTTTAAAAAACATCACACACTTCAAATGAAAACGCAAAAACACAATTAAAGCACTGTTAAGAACATGCCAACCAACAGGCGGCAATATATCCTTAACCCTAAAGCCATAATGATAAATATAACAATAACCATGTAAGCATCCACACTGATGAATGATCACACACACATACAGTGGCGCCAAGCAGTCGCTGTGCTCTCCAGCTGTGTTGGAGCCCCACATGTCGCACGTCTTCTGCATCATTGTAGCCTGGCATCAGCAGACTAATCTCGAATGCATATTAGTCTAGGCCCTCTCTCTCATTTTCGATTCCCAAGGGGCGCAATCAACAGTGCAGAGCAAAATGCTTCTAGACGCAATTGGACAGAAACACAACCAATCAGAGCTACAAAACAGTGATGCTTTTCTCAGTGGAAACCACTTGCAATGACAGCCAAACACCACACCACCACTATGTTTCTGAAAAAAATTTCTGAGAGAAATAGGCAATACAGTAACAGAATATCGAGCCGCATTTGGTCAGCGCTGCTTAGTTTGACAGTTTAATATGAGTTTTGTGAGCCTGAAAAACCGCACTGAACGAACCTGCACACTGGATGGTGACGGAATAATCTAAAACCAGCCCCACATGAGAAAAACAGTTGTGATTGGTCCTTTCATTGTCAATTTGATTGGCTGTCAGTGTTTCTATCTATAATCAAATCACTCTGAAAGTGATCCCACAGATGTTGTTCACCACTGTACCTGTTGTGCTACATAGTTAAACTATATAGTTCATTATCATTCTTGATGTGGACGGCTCTTTAATCTCTGCTCCCTTTTGTAAAGTATTTCATTTCAAAAAAAAAAAAAAAAAAATGAAATGACAGGGTTTCAGAAGAAAAAGAAAAAAAAGAGTTATCCACTGATTAACAGAGTGCTGTGTTTTACCAACAGCAGACAAACCTCACAGCCATTGGTAAGTGGCAGTCGGGTATATCAATAGACAATGGCAGAGAGCAGCAGCTGGTGACAACTGAACAAACAGCACTGGAAAATCTAACAGAAAGTCACTAATAGCAACGCCACTTAAGGCTTTTTCTTAACGTAAAATGGCACACAAACACTCTGCAGACAATGAGAGAACAGCAGACCATTGAAAACAACAAACCGTTCCGGGCAGAGACATTTCTGCCTTTAACAGTGCTTCGTTCTCCAGCTTCCCTGAGGACTTCCTATCAGGAGATACGAATGTGACTTGGCCAATTTGGGAACCGCAAACAGCTCCTTGAGAACAGAAGGAATATATCTTTCTCTGGCTGTCAAAAGGCGTAACAATTTGAGTGGGAGGCTGTTCACAGACATTTGTGGATTTCATGAATTTATTTGAACATAATGTTGCCCTTTCAAAGATTTTTAGAATACAGAAGAAGCCAAGTCTATTGCATTTTATATTATGGATGTTATGAATATTTTAAATGTCACTTAAAATCAATTTCTGGAGACTGCGTGCCAAAAGCCATGGGAAATATCACACTACACTGTAAACAAAACATAATTAGAAGGTTATCTATGCATATTTGAGATACTTGCCCCCAGGTTTGCCATCATGTTGTCACTGTTCAGACATTCAGGGAGATATTATTCATTCAGGAGCCAGTATGGCCTTCATATGTCCTCTGCTGTAGAGCTCAGCTCCAGTAGTGTCAGTCCACAACAGCAGTGATGTGCTGATGGTGTCCCATTAGTCAAGGACACAGTGGGGGTAACCGCCACCTCCCATCTGGCATTTGAAATAGCGTTCTGGACTCATGTGTGCTGTAATGTACAAACACTGAAAAGAGATAAGAATGTCCTCCAGAATGTGTTAACTTGACAATGCTTTAGTTTATCAAGTAAAATACTTCTGAAATATCAATATGGGTCCAGATAAGACTGAACCAAGTATTTATTTGAATACTTTTTGTAAACAGGGTGAATGTTACACTCATCTCAAAAACGTGCACAGGCGCGGTATCAAAGAAACTAAGGCAAGAATCAAAAAAAAAGATTGGAAGACTATTAAAAGCTCTGTTTTGATCTAACAGAGATATTCATCAGTCATTTGTTAAATGATGCCCTATGGAAGCTGCACAATTAAAATTAGTGGGAGCTTATAGTGTTTGAATTAGCACACACGTTTTAAGCATATGACAAGTTTAGTGTGACTAATAAATCCTGTAAAACAAAGTGACTGCTGTATCTGAAGAGGCTTGACTGGGTTGTTGATTAATGCCAACGGCTCAACAATTACCTTTCTGTGTCAGTGTTGCTGGATTTCAAAACCCCACCAAAAAAAGAACAATCTCACTCAGGCTCTTCCCTTCTCCCACCATATATTTTAAACTACACTATTGTGCAGAACCAAAAGTATTTAACTCTTTATTAGGGAACCTCATCTTGTTGCATCATTGTTATGATTATCTCAAGAATCCATCACAGGCTGAAGGCTGTCACAGAAACTTGTGTAGGGGAGGATAAGTTTAATAAGTGCTGCCATCCAAACTGACAGCTGGTAGAAATGGAGAAAATAAATGAGTTACTCAAAGGACTGAAGGGACTTTTTGACTGGTGTCTTGTTAGCCTTCTCATTATTCCAATGTAAGAAAAGTGTTACCACCAACACATCTCTTCTAACTCATCGAGATAGATATCTCTGTCCTATGCACATGCTGCACTTTAAAGGGGTACCCTGGCAAAAAAGAATTGGATGTCCATTAAGTTTTGGGACTAACAAAAAAGTTGAAGTTCAAAAAGCAATGGATCCTCACTGATCAAACTAAGGGTGGCGCAGAGAAAGTGACATAAGAAAAGGGACTGGTGGATGCTGTTCTAAAAAAAGGATCAATAAGTTAGTTATCATTGTTTAAAGTACTTATCAACACAGTCAGCAGGTGGAGCAGTAGGCACTTTAAAACACTTAGTGCCACTGATTGCTAACCTGGAAACCAGAGGAATCTGCCAGACTCATGTTTCAGTTGATCCGGCAGATACGTCTGGCCCCTTTGCTATTCAGACAGATTTCAATCCAATCACAACTGTTTTTCTCATGGTGATTGGGTTTAAGATGATGGCTGACAGCATCACCGCTCAGTCTGCGGGTCCATTCAGCACAGTTAACCAACTCACAAAACTACGATCAAACTGTCCAAGCAGGCAGCACTAACCAAATATAACTCGACTGTCCATTTTATGTATTGCTTCTTTCTCACATAAAATGTTTTCAGAAATTCATTTTAGTGAACTGTTTATCTGCAAGGTTTGTGGCTGCCATTGTTTTACACTGAACAAGCACTGCTGTTTTGTTGCTGTGACTGGTTGTACGTAACCTTTTTATGGCTCTGATTCTATTCTAGGTCCAGAAGCATTTTGCTCTGCACCATTGATAATGCTCCTTGGAATTTGAAAATGTACTGTTATCGCCCAGACTGATACGCATTTGGGATTAGTCTGGTGATGTCAGACTAACTGATTGCTGCAGGTTAGCATGAAAAATCGTCATGAACTTGCCTGAGAATCATCATATTTATACGTTTTCCTCAGTTTCAAAGTTATTCAGTGATAGTTGTCTGTACATTTATGGCTATATTGCAAAATAGGCTAAAATAGTCTGAGGATGGTCCAAAATCTCAGACAAAACCCTGTCCTGATGCAACAAATAGTTAAACACTACATGCACACGCCTTTCAAACTCCAGACTTCGAGTTTTCCAACCCCAAGCTGACATGTCATCATAGTTATTTTAAGAGAATTTCAGACTTGACACAGCTCGTCCTCCAGAGCCTCAGAAGAACTGTAATAGAATTGCTTTCACAGGCATTAATTATCCCCATGACACATGAAGTCCCATTTTATGTGTCATATCCGTTGAAGACTTATTTTCTTTCTTTACATTAAAGGTTGGCTGACACACAGACCAGTTTATTAAAACCTGTCTTACTTTGTATTTTTAATAAACAGCCTCACTAACTCCTGACTGTAGGATTTCACTACCAGTGAGCTCAAATATTTTTGCACAAAGTCTCCTGTATGTTAGATTTGTTAATTGTGCATATTAGAAATAGTAAAGATTCATAGGAAAGAGTCCAAATTTAAAAGGTGAATCTATTTTCCATTCAAAGACAAAGCACTAGGATGAAGATTCGAGATGAAGAGTGCTGAGAAGATATTAGCTATCTTATCTTGCTCTTGGACAAAAGAATGGCTACAAGTACAACAACTATCAACCAGTGGCCCTCACATCTTACGTCATGAAGGTGCTGGAGAGACTGGTTTTGGTCAACCTGAGGCCGCAGGTGAGAGCCCTGCTAGACCCTCTGTAATTTGCCTACCAGCCCCACTTGGGAGTTGATGACGCTGTCATCTACCTGCTGCAACGAGCCCATTTGCACCTGGATGGTGGATGAGGTACTGTGAGAATCACATTTTTTGATTTCTCTAGTGCTTTTAACACCATCCAGCCACTGCTACTGGGGGAGAAGCTGCGGGTGATGGAAGTAGATGACACAATGATCTCCTGGATTACTGACTACCTGACAGGCAGGCCACAGTTTGTCCGTATGGGCAGTGTTCTGTCTGATGTGGTGGTTAGTGATAAAGGAGCTCCACAGGGGACTGTACTGTCTCTTTTCCTGTTCACCTTATACACCACTGACCTTCAGTACAACACTGGGTCGTGTCACCTGCAAAAGTTTTCTGACGACTCGGCTGTTGTTGGGTGTATAAGTGAGGGACAGGAGGAGGAGTACAGGGCACTGGTGGACAACTTTGTGAAGTGGACTGGACAATATCACCTGCGGCTGAACATCAGCTACACCAGAGAGATGGTGATAGATTTCAGGAAGAAGAGGATGACGGCTTTCCAACCTCTGTGCATTCCGGGAAAGGATGTGGAGGCAGTGGAGGATAACAAGTACCTGGGTGTTACCATCAACCGCTGACTGGGCTGGAGATCTAACACTGAAGCTGTTTACAAGAAGGGGATGAGCAGACTTTACTTCCTGAGGAAGCTGAGATCCTTCAACGTGTGCAGCAAGATGTTGGAGATCTTTTATCAGTCTGTGGTGGCCAGTGTAACAGACTCAACAAACTGATCAGGAAGGCTCTGACTCTGTGATTGGCTGCAAACAGGACACTCTGGAGGCTGTGGTGGAGAGGAGGACACTGAAAAAACTGTTATCCATCATGGATAATCCTCTCCACCCTCTCCAACTCACACTGGTCAGACAGCGGAGCACCTTCTCCAAAAGGCTGCTTCTGCTTCGCTGTCGTACCAATAGATTCAGGAAATCTTTCCTGCCACAATCCATCACTGTATATAATAACTCTCTCACCTCTGCCTGGCAGAGATATCTGCTCTCTCTACTGTTTTGTTGTATACATCATTATTGTTATTATTGTTATAGTATATTTTGCATATTTTGTTGTATATATTATTATTGTTTATTGTTAATAGCACACTGTGCACTGTATATATACACTATGTATATATTTGATTCTATTTATGTTATGTACAAAGTTTTTATTTGCTGACCCACTACTGCTGCTGTTACAAAATAATGTCCCAGTCTGGGATCATTAAAGTAATTCTATTCTATTCTATTCTATAACTGAGACACAACACAAGTACAGAACAACAGTAGTTATTTGAACCACACTTACTCAGATCTATAGAGTCTGATGTTAACATTCTCTGACATGCAGTTTTCTGCATTTGCAGTGACTCTGCAGTTGCCTTTGGCATCAGTCAATGTGTTTGTCTAATGTTATTGTAGAGCCTCAGGTAGCAAGGCCTGCGTTCACTTTCATCAGTGCAACAGAGCAGTGCTGCTCCTTTGATGTGCCCGTCAAATCAGATACCATCTTTGAAAATACACTCCTGAATGAAGTGCTTAGTCTTTATTTAGGGCAGGCACTTTGAACAAAATGGCTAGCAGTTGATTGGATGAACCACCTGTCAATCAAACTCTTGCCAAAGTCAGTCAGTAGAAAAGTGAAAACATCTTTTCCATCGTGAGAAGCTTTCAGTACTGTTCTTTGCTCTTCTTTCAATGAAGAAACACTCTCCAGTTCTGATACAACTGATGTTTTTTGCAGTATCTACGCTAATCTCTTCAGGTGCTGCCAATGTTGTTTTGAATCAACAGTCGGCCAGCACACACACCTAAACCATGCCCATAGCTGCGAGTAGCTCCTCACAGGTTGGTCTGGACTGCTGGTGGTTCAGACCCAGGCATTACTTGAAGCCTGACAAGATGTTTTTGTGTGATCTTTTGATATCGGTTATAGTTGAGTTTCTTTGGACTTGAGAGTCTGGTTTGGGTAACATAATGCAAATGTAAAGCCGCGTTCACACCAGACGTGAATGCCGCTGATAATTCTTGGACTATTCATGTCTTTCACGTCATTAGAATGATTTGAACTCGTCGCTGTTTGGAATATCGCGTCACTATGTCGCCTGAAAAGTTCAATATTTTCAACTTTATTCGCGTCACTTCAGATGTGGCGCTTCAGGCGCACCACTTCAGATGCGCCAGAAGCTCCATTCTCACTGCCTCTGCCTGAATCGCATGTCATCACACCATTTACATTGATTTTCAATGTAGAGTTGTCGCTTAATTCGCATCATTGGCGTCTGGTGTGAACGCAGCTTAAGAAAACATTGTGGAAAAGCCTCATGTTACAAACATCCCTTAATACATTCGATTAGTCAACTATCTGACATTCCCAAAGGGATCTAGTCAGTGTGTAATACAGCACACCTTTAAACATTTCACAGGCGTGTCACAACTATCAAATGACTGATGTACTTGCTTTGCATGTGTACTTGTGACCGTGTGAGTAGTGAGAACTTTTCATGGGTGAATGCGTGGCAAAAGGGAAAGGGTTTCCATTGATAGTGAAGTCTTTGTGGAGCTTCAGGCCATGCATGCATGGATTGTTAATGTCTGTTGAAAGTGCTGGGCTGTGACTAAGGAGAAAAAAATCTGATACAGTGAATCCATGGAGATTCTTCTGTTTTGGGGAGGGGGGGCATCCGGTAAGTGAAGAAGAAACAGAGCCCTAGCTCAAAATGCAAATTACTTGGTCAGAGGTCCCTGAGCTCCCCCCTCACCCATCTCCTCCCTGTCTCCCCTCTATTCTTATATAGAAGCAGCTTGAAATCCATCTGGGAGGGGCTATTGTAGTGCGGGAAGCAACCGTCAAACTGGAATGGTTAAGGCCTGGCCCTGGCCATGGGATCTCTTTTTATAGCCTGAGGCTGGAAGAGCTGTTCAGTGCTGCTGAAAAACAGTCGGCCAGAGGTGTGGGTCTGGGATGACCTGCCAATCTCTCACTCATCCTTCCTGGTGTCTGTCTCAGGAACTGCTGCTATCATAACAAGGCCTCACGCTCTGTAGCCCTGCCGGCTCTCTCAGGCAGGCTCAGGTTTAATCGTCCATGATGGTGTGTACTCTGCCAAAGGGCCACACGGGTATCTGCAATTCCCATCCTCTCCTCCTCCACATTGCCGTGACCTCTCGGCTGCTCCTATAGCTGTCGGACTGAGACAGAGAGGCACAAACCAGTACACCCACCCCCAACTGCACTCCATCAATGGCCCCTTTGGACAAAGCTGCTGTCTTTGCAACATGCTAACCATGCTGAGAGTGAGGAGATAGAGAGAGGCTATAGACAGAATGAAGGAAGAAAAGAGGGAAATTGTTAAAAAGGACAACAAATATATGCCTCTCACCTCCTTGTATTCAGTAGTATGTCCTCTGAGAAGCTTCAGGCACTCCCTGGTGACCCTTTAATCCTGGCAACCTCCCATAAACTCTCAGTTTTTATCACACTGCCGGGTCCAGCACAGTCATCCTAATGGTCTCCTGCGAGGGCTGCAAGTGGCAGAAAACAGATTGGAATTCTCCCGTGCTGTTTACTTTCCCACAACTTCTTCCCTGCACTGTGTGCACTAGCAGCTATAGATGAGGTAACCCTCTTTGCTCCCTCCCCTATCTCGCTACCTCCTTCTGCTTGTGTTCCTCCCTCTATCTCCCCTCTCTGTCCCTCTCTTTTTTAGATGGGTCCTTTCCCCCCACTCAGCCCCTCCAGTCTCATTCTGTCCTTCTTTCTTTGGTTTTCTCCCTCCTACCACCCTCCAGACCCCTGCTGCTGCCCAGACAGCAGCACAAAGCAGGGTGAGGGCTCTCAGAAACAACTGGCCAATGGCAGAGTGACAAAGTCAAGCATGCAGCCAATGAAAAGCCTAGAGGGCCACATTTGTACCAATCAGGAGAGTGATACATAACAAGAGGGCTGTTCAAAAGGAATTAGGGGCAGGGCTGTCTGAAAGCACTTCCTGGGACTGAAGTTCACTGTTCACACTGTGCTGTAGTCATCTGTGTGAGTTTATCATTAATGACTGAGATTTCAAAAGAAAAGGTAAACAGTTTATGAGATTCAAATGGGGTATCCAAATGAATTGGAGCAAATGTGATACTTTTGATTACATTTACAAAAGTAAAATTATACTTTAAAATAATAGTTCACCATATTAGTATTTTGCATAAAAAATATAAACTCTGATAGCTCTATGAAAGTTTTTTTGTCAGCATTTAAGCATGAGCAGCATTAGTTTTTGGTTTCTGTTTAACCTTTATTCAATCAGGAAATGTCTTGAGGGACATCATACACACAAACACACACACACACACACACACACACAGACACACACACACACACACACACACACACACACACACACACACACACACACACACACACACACACACAATTATATCCTTGTGTTCAGGAAATAATCCATGAAAACATTGAGTACATAGAATAAAAGTATCAAAGGGTAGCCTCTGAAACTTAAGAATATGAAATATGCTGAAAAAAGCAGAACAAACTTAATGTCATCATATTTTTGATGACTGTGTAAAATGTGTGTGTTTGTGTGTAGTTTTATCGGTCTGTAAATGGGCACCCTGGTATCCAAGTTAACTTAAATTCCAAGTTTTAGTGATGCAACAAACAGAGTTTTAGAGCAAAAACCGAGGCAAATTATCCCCCACTTCCTAAAAGATGCTATGGTTTGAAAAATGTCTGTTCAACAATCCTTTTAGTTTGGATTTGCTTTATTACTTTGGGCCATAAACTGGCCAAAGTGCTAATTTAATCATTTGATTGTTTCTCATCGGGTCACTTATTTACTTACACAGCAGCCATGATCACCTGTTTCAAATTTAACTTTATTATGCCCGAGGGAAATTTGTCTTGCAGCCAAAGAAGACACTGAACAAAGACTTGAAGATAAAACATAATAAGTTTATGAAGTATATTAAAAAAATATGTAAAGACATGCTAAAAAAAACAACACTCACATCAAACAATGTACATCAGGGACAACAGAACATAGAACCTGAAGAACAGTTTGTGGTCAGGCTAATGTTACATATGACATTTACAATGACAAAGCCAGTGTTGTGGTATGATCAGGTTTTAGTATAAGAGTTTCTCAAACTTTCATTCATGATCTCAGTATCCTTTAGAACTGTAGATTATGTTTAGCTTAAGTTAGTTTATTGTATTTATTAATTTGTTAATAAATGTTTGTGTTTACAATATGTCTGTTAATTTAATATTACATAAAGATGAATGTGCCAGCCTCTTATAAGAAAATAACTTTTAAATCCTTCAACTAACTAAACTATTACATTATTGGTGTTTAACCCCTAATTAATAGTTTAGTATTTTTCATACTTATATGTTAGTTATCACTCCGTCTGTGACGGTGGTTCCCTGGAGGAACTCTAGTTTAACTAGAGTCATTTTTATTATTATCTTTGAGAAATTTTTAGTGATAACTATTGTTAATTGATTAATGATAAGTTTATCGAGAATTTTCAGTCTCATAATCTGATTGTGAATCAAGGCTCTACAGAACTAATCTGTAACGACTCTGCGAGCAGCTTGTCTGCTATTTTAGTCCCTCACTGACTACACCAGTGTTTCTATTTCTGCCTCTAATCACATTTACAGCACTGCTGGCTCATGCAGACTGTGACGTACAATTACCACAAGATAACATGTCATGTCAAGATGGTCAGGTGCCTTAATAAAATCTGAAGTCCTCAACACAGCTCAGTTGTTCAAACGCATGCTTCTTCATTTGTCTGCAGACTAACAGCAAGGGAACAATCACACAATGTCACTCTTTTCCAGAAGATTTATTAAAACACATTGAACAAATACACAGAATACAAATAAAAAGATGACAATTCACTTTTTCATTCAATTGCTATACAGCACAAATATCAGAACCATAACACTGCTTGGAGCTCATTGTCTGTAAATGCTAGATACATTACCACCTCCCCAAAGTGAACCGTCATAACGCTTCACATGCTGTGCATTCACTGCAACAAAGGTGCCTTTTATCAGGGTCTTTTGATAGCTTTTGAAGCCATGTTAATAAGCATGTACATACATTGTTAACATATTTATAATATTAGACTGAAGCCTTTTTTTTCTAACAGACATTACATTCATACTGACTTCAGTTTGATTGCATTTCATTGGAGTATTGTGTTGTTAAATCGTCTCATGGTCATCACTCCAGAGGGAAAAGGACATGATTTTGATTAACGAGCACATACGGTGCACTCTGCAGTTCTATGGCAACACCATCCAGCAGACATTCATCTTTTTTTTCAGTTAGATACATAAATCTGTATGCGATGGACTTATCTCTGAAAAATCTTTCAAGTATTTACATGTTTCTGAGGTTCTATCTGTCAAGCAACCTAATACATATCATGGTCAAGTAATCGATGGCATGAAAGAAAACACAATGAACAAAACTGCACTGCTCAACACTAACAAAGAATCGGGCAACAACTGATATGATGCACTTCAAGGTTCATTTCATGGTGTTTTAAAAATCAGCCCGATAATGTGTTGAAAACTGAATTTTAGTTCCAAGTTAAAGTATGTTAAGAGAAAGTGATGGGAGAGGGGGTTGCAGTAACACTAAGTAAGTGAAAAGTGGTCAGTAGAGAGCACCTTAGGACGACCATGTGAAGTTGCAAAAAGAGAGTAAGAAAATACACTCACCAACTCTGTACATCACTACTGTACCTCTTCAGTTTAGATTGGTCTAATCATCATCGTCATCCCAACAAAGTCAAATACGTGCTGTCAATGGCTTTAATAATACAAACAGGTTATGCCACTGGTCTTTGGAAAAAGAAAAAAAATAGATACATATGTCAATAACAATTTGCACTTTGAGTCCAAACATTCGAGCAATACCTTCATAGAAGAGGAAATATAGTAAGCTTGAATTTATAAAATATTATTTTACTTAGTGGACTGCCACTTTAGCACATAACAGTAGGAGATGAAATGGACAAGATATGTAGCTATATCATGCAATACGCAAAACACCTGCACTCTTAAAAGAGCGCAAACATAATTGAGGAGACTGGAAGTGAAGAAGACATTATCTAGAGAGTAATGTTGTGCAACATTGGTCCTAATAGTCCTGCAAATGTAGGTTTAGACTGTTGCACTACCAGAAACAGAACTGTATCAAAGAAAAACTCATACTGGGTCATCTTCTTTAATGGCACCAAGTGACCAAATAGATCATGTTTTACCTCAACATAAAGAGAAGCAAACAAAAGCTCATTTAGTGACAAATACTAGACTTAAAGTGACACTGCGCCGTAAGCACATATGTTCTTATTCAGTTCTCACAATGAAAGGGAACTGGGTTGTCCCTGGGATGTTCCCAAGAGGCGCATGGGGCACTCTCCATTCAGGACTCATTTCTCAGTTAGTCCTGTTATTAAAGCCCTGTATATAGATGAGACCAGATGTGTTCCTGTTTATAGTGCAGTCCCACAGGTCATGTCCCCAGGGTTAAGCTCTACAGCCACTACTAACATTCAAATATAATAAGAATCACAAATATTGTAACATACACAGAAATATTCAGTCTTTTCTGAAATGCATTAAAATCATTTTACTCCGCTCCTCTGCAGCCTTTTCTCCTCCGCTCGATCTTCATGTACGATGTCAAGGCAGGCTTCTGATTTCATCTGTGTATGTTTGTATGTATGTATACATTTTTTCCCCTATGATTAGACCTATGTGAGGTAAAATAAACAGCAGTCTCTGAGTATATACAGTACAAGAAGCCAACCCATCACAGGTTACTGGTACTGCAGTCAAGTATATCTGCAGATCATTTCTCAAAATTACCAGTGGGTGGCAGTCTTTAGAGGATTCAGACAGACTGTGTCCGGCTACTGCATACATGATAATAGTTTTTGATGCTTTCAAATCAATACTTAATCCACTGGTTACTACATGAATGACAAAACACATATTCCTTTAAAGTAACAATATTGGCCCTCAGAAAAACATCCAACTATGACTGAAGGCATTCCTTAACTCCTCTCCTCGATAAGTTCCAGTGGGGCACAGTCACAGTGTACAGTGAATAGGCAGATGGGTAAAAGCAACAGGGCACACGCAGAAAGAAAATAAGTCGTGGCTGGCGCGAACAAAATACACATTCCAAGATCAGAATGAGTCCAAATCTAGAGCATCAGTGACTCAGTTATGCCAACTTTGCTTGAGTTTCACCCGAATGCTGAAAATAAAAATACTTTTTCAGAAAAAGCTGCTTCATTTTCCCCTCCTAATCCTCAGCTTCCAGCAAAGGTTAACAAAAGCAAATATCTACTGAAATATTTCTGTAGGATCCTTGAAAGACAAAAGTGCAATTGTTAAGATAGATTCATCTGCATTAATCAAAAAGTTAATCACCTTAGAGACTTTGTATTTGGGGTCAGGGCGGAGTAGAAGAAAGAGGAGGATGTGGCAGAAGAGATGGCGGCTGTCATCCATACAGATTCCATCCCTGGGAGTTTCTGACCTCAAGTCAGTTTTACAGAGCAGGCCTAGTCCTCAATACAGATGACATCACTAGGTTTGCCTGACTTGAGGTCAGGCGTAGCCACGTCTCTCAAGGAGTCAAGTGACTTCTTGTCCAGATGACTTGTAGGGGGTGGAGGACCATTAGAGGACACTAAAGAGGAAGAGATTGTATATTTTAGTGCTTCATTTAACCTCAATAAAAATCTATATTTTACTTTTCTTAGCATATTATAGTGAGAATTATGACATATGAAATGTTTTGATTCAGCACAGTAACTTCAAAATGTTATTAAATAACAAAACTGAAAGTGAGCATACCCAAAATGTCTGCAAACCCTCATTGTGTATGCAACTAAGGTAAGTAAGATAGGTCAAAGTTGAATAAGGGCGTCGGTCTGTCAGCTGTGATAGATAGGACAGTTTGGAAGAGAAAACAAAGGAATTGAAATTATTACTCAAATAAGTTTGGCTCACTTGGGGATTTGTTTAAAACATGTATGATCGTCTGAATGCTCGTGCCCTATCTGACGTCTTTGTGAGTTTGATACTGATATGATAATGACAACTGGTGAATAAAATCTAATCATTACAAATAGAAATGATGAAAATAAGATCTAACAATTACACTTTAATTTCAATGCACCTTAAATCAATTTAGTAACAATCCAAAAAAGAAATGTCTTCTTAATGTTACACTATGTCAATACTAACTTTTAAAAATGTTTGCTTTTGGTTGCTGCAACTGAAAAGATGGTTGCCATTTTAAGCCACCTTACATTTTGATTAATAATAAATACTAAGGAGTAATATGTCAGCTTAATAATTAAAATGTGACATAAAAGTCCCCAAAATTTAAAAATTTTATTTTTGTTTTTCCTGTTCTTTTTTTAATTCATTATTATTCAATATCACTAATACAACAAATATGAATAAATAGGGACAGACAACAGTAACATGTGAACTAAATGTGAAATATTATTTTTATATGTTACAAAGTGGTTGCAGCTAATGTCAACCAAAGGCCAGGAATTGGTTCTCAATTTCTCAAAATGGTTGCCAATTATATCAGTCTATTGACAGTTTAATAAAGTTAGCAAATAGTATAAGTTAAACGAACAACCTCAGTTCCACCTGTTCTACATCACCTATGATACAACATCCTACTTTAAATGTTGATACTTACTGCTGACGTAGGGTCCCAGGGGCATTTGACTGTAGTTGACCATGGGCTGTCCACCTGGGCCTCTGAATCCTCCACCAAAGCTGCTGCTATACATCTGGGAGCAGCCAAAGCCGCCCTGACTGAAAGGCTGAGAAACAAACATTAATTGCATGTTTCAACTTCACAAGTCCTTTATAGGATCACAAGACGAGCGCTGCTGATCTGTAATCACAGTGACGAGGCAGGTATTCATTCTTTTATTAAACATTTAGCAGATTTGAGTCGTGTGAAAGAACTTTTCTTCTAGGAAAGTAAGCAAATAAAAAAGACAAAGGAGAGCAAGTAAGATTGCTGACTGTTTCCCTGGTTACGACAAGTGTTGGCATAGCAACACCCCCAAAAAAACACAGTCAGAGTGCATGACCAATCGTGTTGCTTGGCTGACATGGTCTCTTGTATAACAGAACAAAACACACACGTTCAGCTGTGGTGAACAGGTGCAGAAGAGATGAAAGTAATGAGACAATACAGCCTTTGTTAAATCCTGTGGGACTTAACCGTGGAGCTCAGTAGTGAAAGTAAACAACGTAAGGGAGACAGAAGACTTTTTTTTCTTCAATACAACTGAGGAAACTCTTCCGTGGGGAATAGGGAGTTGGGAGTCTCCACAGGTGTTCAAAGGAATAATGTGGTTGTTGAGTCGTGACTACAGAATATTTCAAAGTGCTGAGTCCGTATCTTTTTATTTCTTTGTTTCTAAAATTCACTCAGCCCTGCCGCACATTTTACTGAGTCTTGTTTCCTCTCCAGAATCCACTGCATAGTAAGGCCAGCCAGGTCCCAACCATTATAGACTAATTTCTGCTCTAACACACCTGATTCTAACGATTATCATACCCTTCACAAGCTTCAGCTGCGTGATAATGAGCAGATCATTAATATCCAGTTTAATGGATTAGGGAGAAACCTGAAACATGCAGGACAGTAGTTGTCCAGAAAAAGGGTCGGAGGCCAGCTCATGCAGTATATCTGCTCCCGCTCTCTCACCACTCATCGCCAGATTGTTGTTTCTACCTCAATGGTATACACATTCCCCCTCAAATTCAATACCACAGACTCCTAGTATTTGTTTCTTCGTGTTTTAACCAAGCCCCCACCACAGCGACTTCCTGGTTGATCCAATCAGGAAGTGCCAAAAACTGCAGTTTGAACAATAGAGCAGTTTCTCACTGACCCCCTTGTTAAACAGGCTGACTTTCACAGCATAATTAAACCTATTTAGGACAAATCTCGATGACAACACTGAGAGAGGTGATTTTTTTTGTACCAGACTATTTTTTATTTTATTTGAGGTTAAAGATTATGAATATTTGTGGGCGTGGTCTCTTTAGTGAGCTCGCCACTCGCCCTCACTTCTCCTCGGAGGTACACGTCAGCCAGACGGATGTATCTCCCTCCCCCGAACTTCACATCAATGCCCTTTTTTGGTAAGAGGAAATAAGGCAGAGTCAAAGTCTGACAAGATGGCGGCTCCCGTAGGCGAATATGATTGGATCCATTTTTTATACAGTCTATGGTTTTAATCAGTTTTGATTTGATCCATGACGCGAGTTTACCAAAAAAGACAGGCTTATCTCGTGTTAGTCTGACTCATCTTATGTTAATTGATTTGGTCCCATGAAGTAAATTAAACATAGTTCGAACTCAGTTACTACGGCAACTTATGCTGTCAAATTTGCTTTATGGAATCGAATAAACTGAAAATTTGTCAAAATTACCAAAATAAATAATTATTTGGTAAACTTGCTTTATGTAACAGGTTTACCATTCCCCTCCCTGTCAGCTACACCACCTCTCCACACCTTCCTTCATTTTCTGCCCAAGCCAGCTTCATCTCATCCAATCCATTTCACCCTGCGGATCTCTCAGGCCCAAGTGCGCTTGGGTCCAAGTCGTGTTCATAACAAGAGAGTGCCCCCTCAGTGTAGGCGGGATGCTCAGCTAATCGGCATTGCAATGCTGCAGACTAGTCATTCTTAGCAAGACAACAATGAAAACAAATCTCCATCTTCTAGTGCTAAAATCTTAAAACAAACGGATTCAGATAGCTCTTCTCTTTTTATTCAAGAAATCAAACAGAAGACGGGGTTGTATTTGATTTTTATTTTGCTACCGAAGAGTCAATTTTTTATGTTAAGAGAGTTTTCTAAAGCCACCCTGACCTTCATGACCACCGTGTCCCAGCTCACCTGCTGTGGTGGAGGCTCACTCCCTCGGCTGGTGAGGCGGCTCAGGATGCTTCTCTCAGACATCTGCAGACGGGCCGACACTGGTGGTATCCTGGACAGCATGTTGGGCAGTCGTGTCACATCCGCTTTCATGTCACTCAGGAGTTCCTCCAGCTGGTTCAGCACTGTAGGAGCGTTAAAACACACACACATCATATCAGAAAAAAAGATGGTTTACTCATGTTAACACTCATTTAATTACTGTATATGTGGTATAATTTAGTGAAGAAAAGATAAAAAAGAGAAACTGCAGGGCAACTGCATGAAATTAAATTAATTTCGAATTACATTCACAGAGAGCGTAAATAACCTTAAATCATTGATAAAAGCAAATTAAGTGTGTGATCCAGGGTCTGACATTAACAACTCCGAAGAACTAAATGCCAAAAAATCTTTGTCTGATAGATAAATCAGTAAGCGTCACAGACACAAACATTTTTAACACCTCCGTTACACCTCCGTCGTTGGTCTTGGCCTATTTCCAAACTCTCATCCTGCTAATCACAGTAAGCATGCTGTGATGGTGAGTCAAATTAACACAAAATGAAGCCACTGTGTCAAACAGTATCTTTACTGGCTGCCTGTTGAGATGCTCCATACATAGCAGTGGTGTGGATACATCTTTTTGCACAGCCGACTATCTGGATGGATGGACAAAAACTGTTTCTAATTCAAATAATGTAATATGGAATTTAAGTATCTGCATCTTCAAACAAGAAAGAGTGAGGTAGGTCAACTGCCTTAGTATAAAAAAAGGAATGTAATTATGAAATACTCATAAGTGTACAGGTTATTTTGCATGAGAAAATGGTTGAAAAGAAAAAATACGACTTCAATGGTTCAGTTACAAAAAAACTTAACAACATGACATCTTTGCAGTTTAGTTACAGGAATTACAGTACTGCCCTTCCTGTCCTTCATCAGCCATCATGAACAGCATAAGCAGGGAGTGCAGCAAAGAAAAACCCAGACAGAGCAGAGCAGCCAAAATGAATATAATGACAGGAGGAGCTGGGGTGGAGGTGGGTTGCGAAAGTGCCAGCAGAGGAAGCAGGAAGGAGGGTCGAGCAATGGCAGTTTAAATAGTGGACACGCAGAGTCAGCTGAGCCATCAGCTATGCTGTTAGAGCTTGACGCCAGGGCCTGCCAGAACTAACGCTACGCTTAAATTTGTTTTGCAAATTTACCAAAATTTTTGAAACTGAAAAAAAACAGACATTATCATCATCCTTGAATGGATGCTGTGTGACAAATGCTTCTGTCAGGAAAAGCAAACAAATCTAATTTAAGAAATAGTGATTTTTTTCATTAATTCTTCATTAAAATTACTTTAGTCTACATGTCTAATTTAAAAATTAGACATTAGACAAACATTAAAAATGTGTCCTTGCCTCTCTAATGGATGTTTCATGCACTAATTGTTTCTAATTAGTATTTATATCAGTAATGTTGCCCTGTAAATGTCATTTGTGCAGGATTATTTCCATAGTTCTCCAGCCTTTGGCAGGTGAGACAGGAATTCTGACAATTATGACTGTTGCTATTTCTGAAACTGGACCACAGACCTTTGTGCAGCACAGCGTTGGCAGGCTTGTTCCCAGCCAGGGACTCTTTGGACAGGTGCTGGTGGGACTCTGCCAGACATTCCACCTCAGCAAAGCGAGTGTTGAGAGCCATGGCTGGGTGACTGGGGTCCTGGGTCATATTCAGGTAAGCTGCCCGCCTCAACTGCTCCTCAATAACCAGAGCCTGCTCCAACAACTACAGAGGGAGGGAGGGCGTAAGAAGCACAGATGTGACAGTGTTTCAATTTGCATTCAGACACAACAAATCCTTTAATCCTTGAAGTTTTTCAGCCTTCAATAGTTATTTTTAATTATAAAGACTCAGGATTGCCTTAAAGCGGCGAGCCAGGAACTTGTTCTTCATCTCTAGGTAGTTGCCCTTATGCATCTCGGTCTTGAAGGGTTCATTCAGAATAGCATAACGTGGGTCATTCTGAATGTCTTGCCAACGAGCATAGCCATGTCTGAGATGGTTTTCCGGTCAAGGAAAACAAATGAAGAGCATAAAATTGTTAAAAAATAAATAAATAATAAAGTTTGTGGAAAGCGTGGTTTTACATCTCTCCTCACAGTTTATAAATATCAGTCTTTAGTTTGCAGCTCCTCCAGTCATAAGTAATTACATTACTTTGCCAGATGCTGAGATTCTCCCTCCTACATGTAGGAAAGGATACGTTACGATGCCAGCTAAAAGCCAGTAGTCATGGCGACGGTGCCAGATGTCATGCATCTTTCCAGAAGACAGCGCAGCTCGCTCTTCAGTTTGCCAGAGGGTGTGCAACTCTGACAGCAAAAGTATAAAGACAAACAGGTTTTACAAATATTCAAGATGTTTAAGGCACATAAAGAGAAGTAAAAACGCATTAACAACAAAACAAAAGCTGTTTCATTGTGGCACCTGAAATAAACAACCTGTCATGAGACACTGGGGCACTAATTGTATTAAAGAAAGAAGGGTGATAAATACCCAAACACAACATGCAGATGTGAGTGAGTTCCACAGTGTCCAAAGATTTAAATGGATTGGACAGTGTACAAGCATAAACAACCAGCAGGAAATATGAGATTTAAAATGAAAATAAAAAATCCACTAATGCTGAATTAGGGAGTGACTTTGTGAGCCCTTGACATTCAAACCAATTTCATTCAAATGTGGGGCTTCCAGCAGTGAGACAGAAAATACCAATTTCACAGTAAAGTGCCATCCTACTTCTCCTGCAGAGTCACTGCTTTTTTACATCATATTTTAACTCTATGTTCGTGTTTTTGCCCTTATTTTAGATTACTGACAAATGCATCCTGTCAAACACAATACAACAGATCAGATTTTGTTTCTGAATAATAATAATAATAATAATAATAATAATAATAATAATAATAACAATAATAATAAAATGCATGATTATTAATGCATAATAATAATGCATTTTGTGTCATTTTGACAACTTATTGTCAAAATGACACAAAAGATATTATCCCAATATTCATCTTAATCTTTAATATATATATATAATATATATATTAAAACTCTTAAAATGGCACTAAAACACACTGGAACCACTTTACTTACATTTTGTTAAGAAACAAATATTCATACACATGTTTTTTGGTGAAAAACAAACAATCAAACCATCTTAAATAAGGTAATTATAAATCATAGGGTCCCCCTGATTGAAATTAAAAAAAGTCATAGTATATTATGTCATAAGAAATCGCAGCGATCAGGAAATTCACAGAAATGTTGTTGCATTTCTACATGCATACAGCCTAATAAATGATCAATCTAGTATTTGTTGTTGTGGTGGTTGATAAATTCATACATAGCGATGTAAACTGTACATGCAACAAACACTTTCACTTTCTCCTTCTTCTTATAATAAGCTACAACAAGAGGATTTTCTGGAAAATAAAATAAATTCTATTTGATTTTAACTGTTTGTGTGCTGTGGCCAAATTAATGTTTAATGTTACAGTTAGAGGCAAAAATTAAACTGTAGCCAGTTTGCCTGTCAGGTCACTCCTGAGGATATTTAGTAAACACATGATTATCATGATAATGTAAACTCCCCACAGCCAACTTATTGTGAGTGTTTGTTATTGCTATCCGTAAAAAAATGGTTTATTGTCCCATCTCTAGCCTGTTAACTGGATTCATAATATGAAACATTCCCGCTCATCAGTAAAAAAAACTATGTTCATTAATATTGTCTTTTGAGTACAGATTACTTACTTAAAACAATAATAGTTTCAACAGCTCCGTCTCAGACTTTCCTCAGTTATACAGTATGTTGCTGCAAGTGGTCCTCTGTGGTCAAAGTCCGGTACATTTAGGATCAAAACAAAGACTTCTTACCTGTAAAACCGCCATCAGCGATATTAAACATGAACTTGGCTTTGTATCCATTTTTGTCCTCCTTCCTGCTCTCATCCATTTCATCCAAAGTGTCTTTGTCTCCATTCAGTCGGCCCTCTAATGCATCTTCACTCTTCATATCATCTGCAACAGCTACATAAAAGAAAGATCTATATAATGGACTACCACTAAATATCCATTTGCATTAAAAAGCATTAGTACTGTATCTGTTTAATCCAAGGATTCATAGCATGTATACCTTGCTTATTTTCCTTGTCGTCAGTTTTTGCCAGAGGAGAATCGGTATCTCCTTTTTCTGAGGATTTATCTGTTTCTTTGCAGGGCTCCACTGTGGATAACAAAACAAAGACTCAATTAAACAAAGTAAAACCTTGCAGAATCAATCAAATTCCCAGCACATCATGCACCACTCACTTTTAGGTGATGTTTGACTGGATGATAGCTCTGACTGTTTCAAAGCAGAGTCTTTTGGGTTGGCAGATGGCTCGGTCTTTGCAGAGGGCAACTCAGTTCTGTCCCTTTCATCTCCTGTTTTCTCCTCTGAGCTGGCCTTGCTCTCTTCACTGTCGATTGCCTTCTCAGGTACAGATGCTAGCTCCGCGCTGGAAGTCTGCCGGGGGGAAAACAAGACAAGGGGACACAAGGAGTAAGGGGAAAGTTGGTAGAGGGCAGAGAAACAAGTCAGAAGGTGTCTTGAGTTTGACAGAAGCTTCTTCTAAAGATGATATGATGAGTGTGTTAAAAGTGTGATAAACCACGAGAAGATGGACAAGGCAATAATGGGAACAGAATGACAGTGATGGATAGTGGAAGAAAATACGGACTCACTTCCTCCTCTGACAATTTCTTACTATCTTGCTCTGTGGTGTCCTTGTCTTCAGCGGTACCCAAGACAGACTCAGTCTTCTCTATAGTCCAAAAACAACAACAACAACTCAAAGGCTCAAAAACTTATTTCGAAACACAAACTTCACCTTACAATCAGACAAAAATAAACAAAGATCAGTGCAGACACATTGTTCTGACCAGGAGGGATGGGAGTGCCGGGCTGTGTAGCGACAGGGCTGGCTGGCACAGGGGTGTTGGGGTCAGAAGATAAACTCTCAGTCAGTTTCTTCAGCTCCATGCCAATGGGAATCAAATCTGGAGAACTCAGCTTTCCATTGATATGCTCAAACTCTTGCACCTAAAAAAAAGAGATTGGTTCAACTGTAATAAAATGAAAATAGGATGACTTTCTTTCCTCAAATAAGGGAAGAGGAAGAGTAAATGTGTCATACTGAACCAGTAGGTTTGTTTTAAAGTGGGCATATTCTTCTCACTTTCAGGTTCATACTTGTATTTTGGGTTTCTACTAGAACATGTTTACATGGTTTAAAACTATTCTTACCTTTTTGGCACTTTCACAATTTTTTTATGTGATCTTAAAATGCTCCTAATAAGTGTATTGCACACTAAAATGTAAAAGAAATCCACCAGGTGTTGAATCTCAAAAATATTAAATTCTCATATATTTCCGATAAAAGTCTGCCCTATCATTTTATTCACACCAAATAAAATTATTTGCTTTGCTTCCTGCCTGTCATCTGTCGTTCCATTTCACTTGCACTGCTCATGCTGCCTTCAAGTGCAATGGGAAGTCCAAAGTTTCGGACCTCTAATGAGGCAAAGTGCATTGGAGTATCTTTCAAAGTGGAACCTCCGACAGGCGAACTCGGGGTAGGTTGATCTCCCCCTTGACTTCTCTCAGAGTTCAGGCAGGGGGAAAAGGGTGGGACTTTAGAGAGAAGAAGGCAAAAAGGTAAGAATTGCTTTAATGTTCAAGACACATAATTTTTTCTCACTACTGTCTGTCTGAATACACCGGTTTTGTCCCTTTGTCTGAAACGCTGTTTTAGCTCTTGACTCTTTTAGCCCCCCTCCAGAATAGAAGCCCAGTCTGCTCTGGTTGGTCTTCCAGTGTCATTGCAACCCAGGAATACCTGTAATGGCATCACAACAATACTGAAGTCCTGCCCGGCCCGTTTAAAGACTGTTTCTGAATACTGGCTGTGTGCTTTTCTCTGTGGATTTTGTGTTTTGATACTTTCACAGTATTTATATAGGACCTCGACCTGCTTTATCATTTTAAAAATAAGACATGAAAATCTTAGTTTTAACAATATGGGACCTTTGTGTTCGTCTGTATTCGGTTGCACCAACTCTTCTTAAGTTCACACTTAGCCTAGTTATAATGTAATTATATTATCATATTACAGGGACAAAAAAAACATCAATTAAAACCATTAATCTCATACTAATAGCTGAAGGGACGTATTGTGCCAGATTTAACTAACAATCATCTAATTTCCATCTGCTGTCCCTGAGCAGGTAATTAGACACAAACACTAGAATCACTATGCCAAGTATACAAATGGCCTAAGTTATCAGTTGAAAATATAATTAATACGTTTTCTTGTTTTTTTACTTTGTACAGATTTATACATCACTAAATCAAAACAAATAACAAATAACAAATAACCTCGTCCTTGTATTGAGATAAGTTATTAAACACAACCAGTAGCTAAATGATGGTAAAGCTAACATTGGCTTACTAAAGTATAACCTGTTTAGAGCGATACGGTCACATGGTCCACAAATCAGACCTGACTTTTAATAATGATGGAAACTGTGAAAACTTTGAACAACATTTAAAAAAAACAAAAAAAACACAACATATCTTAAATATTATGCCAACTAAATTAGATTAACTTAGCAGGATTAGCAGGTAGGTTTGATTCATTGTTTAGGCCACTAAAACTATAGTCTGGGAATTAAGCTTAAGCTTGTGATGCTACAGTGACTTTTTACATAGTTGACTGCTTTTGACTGGACCATGCTAAAGATCTTTCCTAGCAACAAATTTACACATTACTAAAGTCATATATATATATATATAGGATGACTATATGTATAAACGCCTTATATACAGTATATGACTAAAGTCTTTACTACTTACAGTAAGATATTTAATTTATTTATAAGTTTTTACAGTGAAACTAGTTAGAAGTTACTAAAAACACTCAAAGCACTTCACATATAAACTTACAAAGCTCAAGAGCTCCAAACTCCAGAAACCATTTGTCAGTCTGTTTCTTTACCCAGGTGTATACATGTGCAAACAAAGCTAACAAAACATCAGAGTCTGTGGTTTGTATGGTGTAAAGCAGCGGGAGATACCCAAAGAATATGTTTTCCACTTGCCTGCATTTGCCTCTGTCTCTGCCTGAACAGTTTGACCTAGTTCTCCTCTAATCTCATGGTGCTTCAGCAGAAGACTTGGTATTCTGTGTTAAAGGTGTCTTTGATTGAACAGCCAGTACCTTTTTCCTGACAAGGGACATGACTCCGATCCTGGTGAGAACGTGCTGACGAGAAAGTCCCTCACGTGGGACTCCATCAGCAAAGGTCTCTGCCCCGTCTGCACCCGGCTCACAGAGATGTCTCATGAACAGAGACACATAGGCCCTGATGACGAGAAAAATAAAACACTTTACAGGGCATGTGGTAAGAGTGATTCCTCTGACGTTACCAGCACTGGCACCATATTTTAAACTTACATATTTTAACACTAGTTGGAAAAGAACTTGTACGATTAGTAGCAGATTTTTAAATGATATCAAAGTACACATCACGTTGTAATTCATGTTTTCTCTTTTTTTTTTGGTTTTATATATGTGTTGCAGTGTATTTGTTTCATGGTTGATTTATAAAGGTGTCAAAACACCACTAGTAGCAGAGACACTAGTACTAGCACTAAGTATTAGTAGCTGCAATAGTAGGAAAAGTAAGTGCAGTAGCGATGGCATGAGATGTATTAAGGCAAATGTAAAAATACTAGTACTAGTAGTCATAATAATAGAAAGATATTAGCAGGTGTTAGGAGTGGTGGTAGTAGTTATAGTACAGTTAACACTGGTGACAGCAGTCATATAACAAGGTGACCAGATTTTTTAAATGTAAACTGGGGAGATTTCCAGCTAAGCAAAATCCATATATCATTAAAATATCCAATGTTATTATCTATGAAATTTTAAAAAAAAAAGACAATTCCGGTTTCATGTATTTTGACCACAATAACTGTTGTAGACTGTAACTGTAAAAGAAACACTGCGATTGAGACGTCAGCTTGTAGGCTCTTATAAAGTATTATTTCACTCTGCGATCTGTTTTTAACACACAGTTAAAACATTGGGACATTTGCAGGGACAGCTCCAGCTGGAAACAGGCCACCAAAAAATTGAGACTGTCCCCAGAAAAACTGGGCCGCCTGGTCACCTAAAAAAAGTAATAGAACAATAATAGTAATAATAACATTAATAACAGCAGTATGAGTAACCCCTGAAAGCAGTTAAAGGCATAAATCCAGCTGTAGTAGTAATGGCAGCAGCACCACCAGTACCGCTACTTGTATTAGAAATATGGTAATCACACGAGCAACAGCAGCAGTGATAGTTGTATTTGAGTGCAGGTGCTTTACTTTAGAAACATAACTTACAGCTACTTGCTTTCTCAATATCTATTCATGCAATGTTTGGCTCCTTTGAGTTTTAAAATAAAGTAACCCTGAAATTGGAAAGACCAACCTTTGCAAACTTAATATGAGCGTTTTGGAGCTTTGCCCTGGGCTAACTAATTAAATGTGAGGAGTGCATTAAACAACTCAGAGCTACATCTCAACTTTGACGGCGGGCAGCCCTTGACTAAAAATTGTGTGAAAAGAGAATTTCAGTATAAACACATAATACTACTACTTGGTGTATCACAATTTACGTATATTAGGGCCTTACGTGTACCTGAACTCACGCTCACTCTTCCCTCTCAGGTCACGAACCAGCCAATGAGAGTTGAAAGCATCCTGAGGAGGCATGCCCCAGCGCATGATGGCATTGAGGAAGGCTTTCCTCTGACGGGCGTTGAACCCCAGGACCTTGAAATAAGAAGAAATAACATTTAGACAATTTAACAGAGATTTAGAAAATGATGTAAACATATCTGAAAGAGGAAGATGTGAGATAAATGAAAAGAGGCAGTTACAGTACAGTAGATTATGATGCTTGATGTTAGTTTTATATCGTAAAAGTGATCTGTTATTGATCCTAATTCTGTCCTTGCTTGCCCAAAGGAGTGTTGAGAAAGGGCACAGGATCTGCTGCAGGGCTGTGATGCTTGCTGACACATTGGGTTTAAAGGTACACTCTCTGTGTTTGTTTGTTGCCAAATGGGTGCCAATTATCCCCAAATAAAATTTCCGCTTACTTAGCAATGTTGACAGAATCAAGCAGCCAGAAATGTTACTGCGGACAGGGTTTATACCTCCACTTTAAGATGGATATGATATCCTGTGAAGACCTGTGATTCATACCTCAATACTGCCCCCAACTCGTGCCAGTAAGGGTGGCAGAGGTTTGTCTTTCTCATTCTTCATCTGTCGACGAGACTGTCTGCGTCCACCTACAAAAAATAATTGTTATAAAGACCTCTGTAGTGTCTTACCATAGGCACAGTTTGTGTGAAGAAGTATTTCTACTGAGTGTGTTGTATTGTTGAGTCACATCTGAAGAGCTTGATAGTTGTGTGAAAGTGATGATTATTTTCTTTCCTGCCTACCTTCAGGCCTCTCCTCGAAATCTTCGTCCTCGTCCTCGGACCCCACAGAGTACTCCGACTGATTGTCTGAAAGATCATCCTGCCACTCTGAGCCA
Organism: Echiichthys vipera; assembly: GCF_963691815.1. Lineage (NCBI taxonomy): Eukaryota > Metazoa > Chordata > Actinopteri > Perciformes > Trachinidae > Echiichthys > Echiichthys vipera. The sequence goes on along the minus strand of NC_139825.1, from coordinate 12,003,524 downwards.
CACATCAAAGAGAAACAGTACATTGCATTCGCTTCTGTTGGTGGCCACCTGGGGGCGCCATGGCACTGCAGATTACTACAGACCACTACAGCTTGGCATGCACATGTTGTATCACTTCTGTCCTCTGGAAGTGAGTTGAGAGTTGACTACTCTGCCAGACAATCACTTTAAACTCAGAGTGTACTCTGAGCTTTGATGGGCTTTGAAATCTTTCATGCTCTCATCGTCAACTGCTGTTGAACTCCAGCAATCAGGACATTCAAGCCTCTTAAAAGTACAGCTAAAGGACATAAGTCACTGCAACAGACTAGAAAATGTTGAGCTATGAAAGAGAAGTGCTTCAAAACCCACTGTGAAGAATATACATGCATGAGATATGAGAGAGTTTTAGGCCAGTATAACTCGCTCTGTGGCAGGTTTAATGGAGGTCAACAGCTCTTGTTGAGACTTACAACCTAAGAGGATTTAATAAACAAGGAGATTGATTTCTGTGCTGTTCTTGCCCGATGCATCCAAATTATTCCGTGTTAAGATAATGTCACCTTGTTAACTCACTAATGAAGCCACACGTGAAGCGAGTCCAGGCAGCAGTTTAAGTAGCACTTTTTTGTTACTGAATTTCCTGCCTGGGTTGTTAGTTTTTAATAAATCAGTCGATCACAACATCAGAATTACCTTATTTGTCAAATGTCCCATGAACACAGGGATTAAAAGGCAAGTTAAAAAGTTAAAGGAAGATAAATTATATACTTCTAAACATGTATATATATAGAATGATGACACTAATGTGACATAATGCTGCCTATACTGTAATACTGTTTTGGCCTTAGAAATAATAAATATGCTGCATATTGCTACGTTTGCTTAATTTGCAAAGTCCTGGTCTGTAGTGGGGAGGTTTTACTGGCGTTACAGTGTTTGAGTGGGTGAGGGGATAATGCATAGAGGGCGGTCAGTGGATGATGGAAGGAACTAGGATGGGTTGTTGGGGACGGTAATGGCCTTAGGGGGGAAAAAAACGAACAAGAGAGGTTGACCTGCACTTAAGCCAGCAGAGAGGGTATTTCACTAGTTTGGACATTATAATATTGTATACAATATTAGCATAAATTAATAACAGAAACACATCTACTACCAGCAGTTTTCTCATAACGTGACTTAGATGACCACATGACTCCATCAACAATCGCGTCCAATCACTATGTATTAGCTACAGCGTTGTCTTTATTATGGCTGCCGACTGATGCTACAGATTTGAGCGACATCTTCAAACTGTCAGTGCAAATGTCCAACTCTAAAATCCATGAACTAACTTAGAAAAGCTACTCAGAACAAAGCTTTGTAGCATTCAAGCTCAGCTCGGATAAATATCTTAAGCAGAGCAAATAAAGTGTTAATCTGATTAAGGATGTGTGTTTTAATAACATCTCCCAGAAAGTCATTCAGTAATACACCTTGCAGCAGCTAAGTTCCTTGAAAATCATCTGTAGAAGACTAGAAACAGATCCATACAATGAACCCAAAAAGGGGCCACCTGTCCATGAGCCAGCTGATAAGCCAATGGCTAAAAAGCTTCTTCTGTATCCTGTTTGCACTGGTGTATTTCTGCTCAAATTTCAATTTTCCAAATCCTGCCATGTGGCTGTTGCTTCCAAAATGCAGTTTGAATTCCATGTGATAATATAAAAGGATAACACTTAAGAAATGAGTGTTGGTAAAAAAAACAAAAAACTTGCGTGAGTCCTAATGGACAGGCACCATGCGTCTGTCAACAGGGCCTACCTTGGTCCTCCTGGGTCGTGTCGTTGTAGTTGACCTGCTTCCGGATGCGTTTGCCTTTGCCAAGGTTGCGGGCCAAATCCTCCTGCTGCTGCTCGTAGTGGTGGCGAAGAAGCTTTTCCCAGTAGTCTGGATCCACATTCTCCTCCTGCTTGATGATCTCCCGCTCCACCTCCTCCTGCACACAGACACAGACAAAGGGCAAATGCTGAGATATACTCTGATGTTTCAGAGTAAATATGGAGTGTAACAATTCACCTACCTATAGCGTTCAGGATTGATAACAATTTATTTCTCTCTGATTTCTTATCTGAGTATCTTCCAAACCGTCCCTTTAGGTTGTCTAGCTCTGGCTTGCTGAATGTACGGAAAATAGAAAAGTTTGGTGGGCATCTTTCTGTTGCTATGCACCAATGGTCTGGACTTCCACCACAAATAAGACAAGGAACTTCTGTATATAGTTTTAGAAAACAGCTCAAAACTTATTTTTATGGGGTCGCCCAGGGGGCTCAGCAGTAGAGCAGGCGTATACAGAGGCTAAAAGTCCTTGTTGCAGGGGCCTGGGTTCAACTTGCGGGCTTTGCTGCATGTCATCCCCTCTCCCCCAACTGAAACAATTCCTTGTATGCCTTTGTGTTGCACTGCCTTGCACCTTATGCGTCAATATTTCATTGTATAATTAAGTAACAAGGAGCCAAGTTAAAAGGCTCAGGTTCCTGGTGGACAAGTTGAAAATTAAAAGAACACTGTGAGTCCTTTTCATTGTAGCAGTTATTTCATTACATTCAGCTTTATGCGCAACTTGAGTACCTCAATGCCCTACAAACATTTAGCAACCCTTTTTTAAAACCTTTTTAAAGGTTGGCCACATTTTTTTTTGTCCAGTGTTACCTTTTACAATGCCCTGGACTTCAAAAGTCAGCAAAAATGTCACCTCACCCCTCATCCTGTGTGCATGTGCGCCCTCCTGCTCTTTTTTTATTTGTGTGACCCAACTCAGGCTGAACACCCTGTTCTATTCTCACCTCTCCGTCTTCTTCTTTCACCACATACTGAGCCACCTTGAAGGAGCTCAGGTACTCGTTCATGTTCTGAATCTCTGTGTCTTCAGTGGCGTCCTGGCTGCGGTCCAGCAGTTTCGAGATAGCGTCATCATCATAGTGAATCACATTGCCCTCCTCCCCCTCTTTGTTGTCACCTGTTGACGAGAAGCTCTTAGCTGATGATAGGAGCAGAAAAAAGAATATGTTTGTCCATGGGTTAAAGCTTTGAACTATGAAAACAAGGAATTGACCTAAAAAGAGAACTTTTGAGAATTAGACAACCCACAATTATATGAACTATGAATTATATGAAACGCAGCAAGAGGAAACACCTATTCTGCATATGAAAGTGAGTAAATGGACATTTATTGAAAACATAAGAAATAACTAAACTATCAGTCAGCCAATATTATCACAGGCATATCGGCGTACATGTTTTCCAATATGAAAACCTTTTTCATGGAACCTATAATACAGAGAATGATGCTCAGGGTGATTTAGAAATGGTGTCATATAGCTATTTATTTTTATTTAATGATCAGCAATTGACTGATACTGAACAAACAGTGCTATTTAATTTATTTTAATTTATTTATTTTTTATTGTCAACAATTGACTGATACTGAACATGATGTTTATTAAGCTATTTATTTTATTTTTATTCGTTCTTTATTTTCTCAGCACTCATTTCTTGAGTTGGTATAATGTATGTATAACATATAATAATGTAAAATATTCCTTAGTTAAGTTATCTGTATGAGAAAACACCCTTCTGAGCTGATATCACAGGGTCATATCGGTGCAAAACAGTCCACAGAGAAAGAAATCTATTGTCATTCCAGCTCAAAATTGAATATATCGGTCGCAATATCAGTAATCTGTGAATGTTTCCCCTCTAAAATCGATATTGGTATCAGTCTCAAAACTCTCATGACCAAGGTTTCATTTGTTTGTTAACATCAAACAAAAATGATGTTTAATGATAATATAGCATTTTGAAGCTCAAATGCAGGTGCAAAAACAACAACAGTGTGAAGGCTTGTCGACACACCAGAATCTATACTGTATACGCTTAGCTACAGTAGAGGAGCATTTGGTGGAAAGACATACCCATGGTTCTTGCTGCCTCTATTTCGTCTTTGAAAAGCTCCTCTGTACCAAACTTGAGGATATCGTCAAGCTCTTGTTTGGACATGGAGCCAGTTTTGGAGCCCAGGCCGGGCCGCACCACCAGGTGGGTCAGCATCATCTTCCTCTTTGCCACCTGAGTGATTCGCTCCTCCACTGAGCCTCGCGTCACAAAACGATAGATCATCACCTTCCTATTTTGGCCGATACGATGGGCTCTGCTAAAAGCCTGGGAGAATGGAAAGATATGACAAAACGAGAGGGACAGTTTCAGGGGATGACATAGAAGTGAACAGCTGAATTTAACAGCGTAAAGGAAGATAATTAAAACATTCTCACAAGACAGATTACAGCAAACATCTGCTGGTTAAATGCTACAACACAACCATGCAAGTGCCCATATGAAATCAGTCTGAAATCAGTACTTGGATGTCATTGTGAGGATTCCAGTCAGAGTCGTAGATGATGACGGTGTCTGCACTTGCAAGGTTGATGCCGAGACCTCCGGCTCGTGTTGAAAGCAAGAAGCAGAACTGCTGAGCGCCCGGTGCTGTGACAAAAAAAAACAAAGCAGAGAGTCGGTTTGTGTGTGAGAGCGAGCGAAAGCCATGCAGAGGGGAACATGCATTAACACAAACTCACCATTGAAGCGGTCAATAGCCTCCTGTCTGAGGCCTCCAGTAATTCCTCCATCAATACGTTCATATTTATAACCCTCGAACTCCAGAAAATCCTCAAGCAGATCCAACATCTTTGTCATCTGTAGAAAAACATGGTATTACAAGTTCATGTAGCTGGGATCAAACTAGAGGACAATGTCAAACCAAAGAAAAGTCTGCACTTTTACTCAAAATGATCTTTGATTAGATGGAATATCAACCGACTTGGCAGCTAGCACTCGCAATGGAATGGCTAAAATATGGATGGCTGGATTTTCAGCAAAGACACAATATGTATTTGATTATTACCTGAGAGAAAATGAGAACTCTGTGTCCTTCATCTTTGAGTTTTTTCAGCATTTTCTGAAGCAGCGTCAGTTTTCCTGAGGACTTCACCAGTAGGTTGCCATCATACGAGCCGTTGGGTAATACAGGAGCTTCCTGCAGAGGCAAAAATCAAATCCAAGCATCAACTGGAGGAATACTTGGTAAGTATAGTTAGTGGTTTTAAACCACAGTATTTTTGAATAAGGCAAGGTTGTTATCTTGTGTCAAACAGCCTTGTCTCATCTCTTCTCAGGCTCTCTTTCCATGGATTTCATTAGACAGGATTTTGCACTCAGCATTGAGATCAAATATTTAACTTTGCTTAAAAATTGCTGCCTCACCACAGCAGCGACTGGGAACAGGTAGGGATGGTTGCAGCACTTCTTCAGGTCCATCATAATGTTGAGCAAGGACACTTGGTTCCCTCCACCTTTAGAGTTCAGAGCCTCGAAATTTCGTGTCAGAATAAACTTGTAATATTTCCTGCAGGTCAGAGGGCACAAATCAGAAAAAGAATAAAACAATAGTCAATCACTTTTGGAGACAGAAAACCTCTATAAAAATGCATGCAATATTCTAACCATGATGTGGAGATTACAAGATAGTGTCATTTGAACGTTTTTTGAAAGCATTTAAGACTTTAAGCTTTCACAACATGCAAAATTAAAATATATTATGTACCAAAATGCCAGCCGCATCTACTGACAGTATACGTATGTAAGCATGTCCAAATCGAGCCTACTATATAATAATGTACTTTATCTATTGCATATGTCACTTTCGGGTTTTCCTCTTTATAATTTACATTACAATTTGCTCCAAGTTTAAGAAACTGATGAACAATGACAATTATTGTTTCATAACCTGCTTTATATCCACTCTGTAATATTAAAAATCAATTGTATATAGGAGTAAATGGACTGTTTATGTGTTATCAGATGGAACAGACAACAGCAATACACAGTCAACTACTTCTTCAACTTTTTCTTCTTTTGATCCCAGTGCTTACTTCTGCATGGGGCTGAGCTCCACTCTGACAATCAATTCTGTCTTTGCAGGCATGTTCTTGAAGACATCTGCTTTCAGCCTTCTGAGCATATGAGGGCCGAGCAGGTCGTGGAGCTTCTTGATCTGGTCCTCCTTAGAGATATCCGCAAACTCCTCCAGGAAACCTTCAAGGTTACTGCACAAATCAAACAAAGGAGAAACATGAAGTAATGAAATTAAGCTAGAGTAAAAAAAAAAAAAGACAACCTCTTGCTCCTTAAGTTTTGTTGTCAACATTTTTGTTTATATGTAATTCAACATGCACATTCAAGCAACACATGATCTGTCTATCCTTCAATCTAAGCGGAAATCACTTTGGTACACCAGCTCACAGATACTGGCATGATGGTGAATGATAGAGAGACTGAGAGGATAAAAAGGATGATAAAGATTAATAGAGGAGAAGAAGGACTTACTTGAAGCGCTCTGGGGTGAGGAAGTTAAGCAAGTGGAACAGCTCTTCCAAGTTGTTCTGAAGAGGAGTCCCAGTGAGCAGCAGCTTGTAGTAGATCTTATACCCGTTGAGGATTCTGAAAAACTGGACAGGACACATTGTAAGAGATATGGCACACATGCCTCATATAAAAATGTGATGACACATGTAAAACTTCCTGAATGTATAACTCAAATTTTGCCTTCAAATTCACCTGTTAAACATTTAAACAACATGCACAAACATTTCCTACTCATATCTGTCTGTGTTCCTGCTCCTTTTCTGTTTTCTGGTGTGAACATGGTAATATGCATACTTGTTTCTGGAACAGGCTGCAATCAAGTGCCAGAAATACTGTTTTACCTTTGATTGGTTGTTCTTCAGTCTGTGGGCCTCGTCTACCACAAGGCAGGCCCACGTAATGGAGCCCAGAATGGCTTGATCTATAGTGATCAGCTCATAGGATGTCAGCAGCACGTGGAACTTGATGGGAGTGTCTTTCTGCAAGGGGCCAAAATATATGTAGTTTTGACCACTTTTGACCACTTTTGGGGATCAAATGGTGGAGAAAAATTATTTAATCTCACATTTACTGTACTGTTTAGTATGTCATTCTTTGAAAACAACTGCTTATAATACTTTATGCTTATATTAAGCTACATGAAGCAGTAAAACTGTAGTATTTTTTCTGTAACCTAAAATTCAGATAGGATGTTAAAGGGATAGTTCAGTGGAGCTGTATGACGTGCTTATCCATAGTCAGTGTATTACCGGTATAAGCGTACGCCATATTTAGAATATTTTCACCACTTTACCTTGCCATCAGACACCCCTGTTTAGGGTTACACGGGGGGAGATGAAACCGTTCTACATTCTCGTTAAAAACTGTCATTTTAACACATAACACAGCCTCAGTCAGTTACTTAGTTTGTGTTATTGTGTGACCTTGATGTATTAAAAGGTTAGGAACCAACTAAACTAACATACAACGGCTTCCACCTGTGTAAGCCCAAACAGGAATGTTTGATCGTAAGGTAAAGTGGTGAAAACATTCTAAATATAGTGTACACTTAAACTGATATTGTGGCTAAAATACATGAGCTGCTGTGCCTATCCACATCAGTACATTCCTTAGCTTCCTTGCGGTACTCCTGCCTGCTTCTCCAAACTGGGGGCTTGTAGACAGCCATCTACTGCAGTTTACACACTGACTATGTACCTCATAAAACCCCACTTCAAAAAATTTAAACGATCAATATAATCACCCAAACTAATGCAAGGTATAAAAAGAAGAATTTAACCTGCATGTGGTTGGTGTGTTGGGAATAGCTGCATGAGCATGAGGTACCTTCATGCGAAACACCTTGCGTCCTGTTTTCACCGCGCTGTCTTCAAAGGTGAACTCGTTCTCCCTGATGATCGCCCGGCTGTCTTTGTCTCCGGTGTAAGTCACCACATAGAAATCAGGAGCCCACATCTCAAATTCCCTCTCCCAGTTGATGATAGTGGAGAGAGGTGCGCTCACCAAGAAGGGCCCCTTAGAGTGACCCTAAGAGAGACGGGGAGGAAAGACATGACTATAAGCAATTCTCATATCACTGGAGGAAGACACACAAAAGGGTTTATCATTTACTTTTTCTCATTGTCTAATATGTTTTACACTAAGTCTATGTCACTATTTGTATTGTAAGAACTGGTATATTTTACATTGAACCAAATGGTTATATATGCTTTGTTTATATGGGCATAATAAAGCAGACAGTCTTTCTCCCTCACCTCCTTATAAAGCGAGTAGAGAAACACTATTGTCTGCACCGTCTTTCCGAGGCCCATCTCATCAGCCAGGATGGTGTCTGTGCCCTGTGCCCAGGAGAACCTCAACCAGTTCAGGCCCTCCAATTGGTATGGATGCAGTGTTCCCCCGGTGGCGTTAATATACCACGGCTGGTGCTCAAACTTGATGGTTGGCTGGTGATACAAGAATACAGTAGTACCATTTGTCCCAGTTAAAATATGAATTATACATATACAGCATAAGAATAAAAATACATCACCTGTATAGTGCAAAATCATGATGATTAGTGGTATTTATTCTGCTGCTGTAGCCTTCCTCCAAACATTTCAGAAAAAATAATATACCATAAAAAAAACAATATATATATATATATACATATATATATATATATATATATATATATATATATATATATATATAGCGCAGGATGGATAAATATATAATTTAATGTTATGTCAGGTAATGTTTATTTAAGCATGATTATTTGCATGAAAAATGAAGGTTTGCTATGAATTTAAAGAATTTGTTATTGATTTATAATGTTGTGGTTGTTAAAAGGATGGTAATTATTTAATCTCTTCTTGATTGATGGTTAATTCAATGGTATGAGCTGTGTTTATGTGGCTATAGTGTGTATAAAGTTTGTTTGAAAGAATGTGTGTGGACCCCAGGAAGAATAACAAAAATCACAATAATCATAATAACCAATGCTAATGGGGATCATAATAAACAAAAGCAGAAAGAAAGCCTATAACTATTCTTATATTTCCAGAAACTCATTGGAATTTTGTGACCAGAGTGCATCCAAAGATCCAAACTTACATCTATGATGGGAGCATCAGGAATAACTTCCCTCTTTGGATGGTCCTCTTTGAGTTTCTTCCCTTTCCTGACCACCAGGGGGCGTTGGTCCTCCCCTAGTATTTGCTCCCTGGCAAATAATTGCAGCAACATGATGAGCCAAACAGCTCCAAAGGGGGCATCACAGATAGAGAGCAGGGCCGAGTGGAAACAGCAGCATATGCTAGGTGTTTATTTTTGAGTGCCGAGGGCTTATTCTTATCACCTTCATCCCAATGCTATTAAGAACTGCTATGGCTGAAATGACCTGTTAATGCTGTTAACCAACCTGTGGTCCCAGTAAGAAGCTTTATGACCGTCGTATTCTGGGACGTCAAACTCATCCACCTCCCAGGTGCACTGGTCGTAGGGCAGGTCTCTCCACTTGATCAGGTAATGCACATCACCATCCTTATCAAAACTGCAGGGAAGAAAAAAAGGAATCAGGGCTTTTAGAGGTTTGTTGTATAAATGGCCTTTCTAGGCCTCAGACCACTCAAGGGGCTTTTACACTACTTACCACTATCACCAGGTAACACACAAACACTCATACACTGATGGCAGAGGCTGCCTTGGAATGAGCCTGGTATTGAACCGCTGACTGTCCGATTAGTGGACGACCTCATGTACACCAGTCAATAAGAGATCTTTGTAAACATTTTTTAAAGGGACGCGAAGCATATCAAACAAAAAATAAATAAAAGTCAATCAATGTCATTGCAGTTGCAAAGGGATGACACTTTTCAAATGCATGGGGCTTTTCACACAGATATTTCACAACACAATCAGGACTGAATGAAGTAATGCCAGAATGCTGGCTTTTTCGGTCATTCACAGAGGCCAAGTAAAGGCCTCAGTATCTCAACCCCAGTATCTCCCATATTCTGAAATATGCTGTACTGTGAAGAATAATCTCCATCTATAATGTGACTTTACAGAGCACATAAAAGCAAGATGACACCAGGCATTAATCAAACTGAGCAAACACCTGAATTCCTAAAATTGAAACAGCACATGAGCCCTGATGTATGAAGGAAGAATGTGTGTAACTGTGAGCAGCCACCTGTGGTTTACTATCCGGTGAATGACCATCCACTCTGGTTTAATGCCATAGCGGTAGAAGCGCTCCTCCATCACAGCGTACTGGGGATCTTTGCTCTTCCTCTTCTCGCTGTTGAGCTCCTCCTCTCCGGAGCCGTAGTCGTACGGCGGAGGTTCGTCCATGTCGTTCTTACGCTGGTAGTTCCGATACATAACAGTGTGGTACAGTTCCAACTGCACAACCACAGACAGAACAAAAACAATTCTGTTCAGCAGCACCTTTGTCATTGGGCTTTTCTTCCAAGACTGCATCATGTCATCTATCCACAGTACTGAGGCTAATTTGATTAACTACTTCAACTTCCAGAATGGATTTAATGAAAGGAGGATGGATACAAAATAAATTAAGAAAGGTGCCTTGTCTCACAAGAAAGGAATGACGACTTTTCCAGGGGCCAAATCTAAATACAAGCAATTGTTCAGACATCACTAAATTAAATGTCAGCTAAGTCTGAGTGCTCTGAATTGCTCAGTAATTGCAGATTGGATGGTTTGACGTGTGAAACAATATGCACTTATGTTTCTTAAAGACTGACAGCTTAATAGCTAGAGAAGCATGCATTATCGCTTTATATTAAACTGCAAAAGATAGACCAGTGAAAAACTCTCCTGGCTCGTTTGTTTGTGTGTGTGTGTGTGTGTGTGTGTGTGTGTGTGTGTGTGTGTGTGTGTGTGTGTGTGTGTGTGTGTGTGTGTGTGTGTGTGTGTGTGTGTGTGTGTGTTCTGCTTTTAGCAAAGAGGACACATACGGTAGTTCCCATGGCTAAAGAGAGCAGAATGTTAATTTGAGTTGGACCTACTTCTGGTATCTCACCTGCAGCTCGCTGACCCAGGAGCAGTGCCAGTACGAAAGGCCAGCCCACTTTACGAAGAACTCCCTCTCTGGGTGGCCTTTGAGTGGAGGCTTGGTCAGTGGATCAGTTGGCTTTCCGTCAGGGCCTGGAGGCGGTTCAGCTGGCAACGGGGGTTCTCCCCATGTCCAGTGCAGAATCTTTTGGACCTTACCTTTGAGGGGAGGGCACTAAGTAAAAAAAGAAGAGGTGCTGTGATAAATGCAGTTAACTATACCATATATCTGAGCAATAATGTACAAAAGATCTTGGTGAAAACAAGCAAGATTTCAGAGAAGGTGAAGTACGTAATTGGGGTCATTGCAAGAGCTGCTCAAACAGGTTGAGAAGACTCATCAGTAAATTAAGCCTTCCTCTCCCAAAACAACCTTCAGAGTCCGAGTTTACGTTTGTATACAGAGTAAGTAAGACATAAATAAGCTTATGGGATAGCTCAAACTGCTCGCTCGAAATTACTGTACAAACCATCAAAAGCTTTACCTTTCTGTTAATTATTAATTCTAATGTTATATTTTACTAATCATACTTAATATCTCATAATTTATTTACCAACAACACACATAATTCAAAATCAAAATGATGTAAATGTAATTTCACCTCAACAAGACATGTATAAAGCAGACAGAAAATCACAAGCACAAGAGAATGTCACAGTATAACTACCTACTGCTGTTGCCATAGGCACCAGTATAAAATATATACTATAATTTAACTACTGTCACTCTTTTTACAATGTTTTTCTCACATGGTGCTAAATAACATGTATCTATATTTCATGTTAGATATATATTAAAGAATGAAATTCAGTATGTGTTTTTGTGTCGTGCATATTACTAACTAGACCACACATTCATACAAATACAAAAATAGAAAAACAGCCAAAATCATTATTCACCATCATATCTTTATACTAACACTGGCTACAACAAAATTTAGAAATCACTGACAGAAACATTTACTATGCTGTGTTAAAGAAATAGAATAAATACTTATTAACACACACTATTTATTTTTATTATGTAATAATAATAATAATATTATTATTAATAATAATAATAATAATAATAATAATAATAATATACTGAATGTAGTGTGCAGTTAGTAGGAGTATCTAAATGGGATGCTGCTGCTCCGAAAACACACAAAATGTTAAAAATAAAAATAAAAATAAATTAAATTAAATTAAATAAAGGTGAGTTTAGAAAATGAAGCTACACATGATCTATTCTAGCTATATTTTATATACTTTAAAATCACAGAATAAAGTTGGGCTGCACACAACTTATATATATATAACTACGCTTCTCTCCCTCACCAATTCAATCACCTGCTCTCTTCTGTTCTTCTCCTCTCTCCTCTCAGTGGGGCACCATGTACTTCAGTGGTTAGCCCCATTACCTCACAACAGGAAGGTCCTAGATTTGAGCCTGGGGGGATGATGAAGCCTGAAGCTCAAGGAGGTGTTCCAGCACCCTGAGTCTCGCCACATGGGTTCCCTGTGTTCGGCCTTGTTCACTTCACCGGCAATCAACCCCCTTTTCTTCCCTCTCCTCCATCCTGACCATCCTCACAACCCTCACCCTATCTTTTCCCTATTCCAAATTAGTGTGGCCTTGTTAGTGAGCACATAAACAGCATTAGAGCGTATTTGGACTGAAATAAGAGCTCACCATGCAGCGTGGACACAACCACTCCCCGTTGGGTATCTCAGGGAGTGGCGGGTTGAGGCAGTGGATGTGGTAGGATGATGGGCAGGTGTCACAGCACAACAGCTCTCCTCCATCTTTACACACTCTGCAGAACTCCATGTGGTCATCCTCTTCCTCCCCTGCTGGCTCCTCCTCTTCCTCCTCATCATCTTTGGCCTCCCACTGGATACCCTCTTTCTCCTAAGGGACACATGTGGTGAAGGTTGTAGTAGAGCATTAAGTAATGCTAAATCAAATTCACCCACCTTGTTTGGGACAAGGACACATTAAGGTATATAATATTTACAGATTATTTTCGATGTGTTTTTATTTTATAGAGACAACAATATTAACATATTTGCTTCACTGTGTTTTGTCTTAAATTAGTTATTCTATATTTTGCACAATACATTTGACTTTCACATATACACTAGTCTGGCTTACTGGGTGTCCAGTGCTGAGATAAAACCTGACAACTGGCATGTCTCTCACTTCCCCCTCCGCTATCTCCACTATCTTTTTTGCAAGGGCACTGTTGCTAGCACCGTTGTTGTTAAATTAATCACAATCGTCTCGGGCTTAGCACCGCCCAAGACGATTGTGATTCATTTAAAGAAATATAAATAATCCAGATCATTTTTCCTGTCTATCCCTGAAAGCCAGACCAAACTCCAGCACTGACACACAGCTAAACTACATATGCACTGATAACAGCCAATGATGAAAAAGAACAAGACGGGAATTTTATTCCAGCAATATAATGATGAGTGGGTCCCGAAGAGTAACAAGATAAATCCAAGACTTTTGTTTCTAATTTTTGCCTTTTTATCGTAAAAAAAAAAGAAAAGAAAAGAAAAGAAAAGAAAAAGGAGCCTACTTTGACCTCCTCATGCCTCTAAAAATTACACAAATGAAAGAATCTGAGAAAAGTAAAGTCACGACTCTAACAGTAGATATATGCAATCATTTATGCAGGGTTGTAGTTTGACATTACTTAAGGGGCCACAAGATCAAAAGAAAAAGGTTGAGAATCACTGCTGAAGATAACAGCTAAAACTAAAGTCTCATTCAGTCTATAAGTCACTCACAAATATCCCACTGCACATGAGCCATTTCAACAGAATATTCAGAGTATTACCATAAATTCAAACATGTACTGATCGGAAGAAAACTGACTCAGTATACAGTGGAAGATGTCTTAGTGCCATGACAGTCTAGAGCCAAGCTTGTCAAAACTGGGGTAACAACGTGTCTTGTCACTGGATGTATGAAATATGACGTTTAAGAATCTCAAATACTTAAGTTATAGAGCTGTGACAGCTTCATTCAAGCCCAGTTGATGCAGTTGGCACATAACCAAATGGGCCCAGGGGCACAAGGGGTCCTGAATCACAAAATGCATCAAAAAAAAAAAAAAAAAAAAAATCTTAAAGAGACCTAAAGTTAATACAATGAATACAATGATGAATGTAAAAATAGATGCAAAACTACCGCATGGAAAGCAAAATGACTAAAAGTGGACTCTGAGTTTGAGTCTGAGGGGGCCTCTGAGCCCAGGGGCCCATTGTCTCATAATCCATCCCTGCATATAACACATATAGCTTCTACCAACTTCATTCACCTGATGTAATGCTCCCCCTCCCAAAAAGAAATTCTCACAGATGATCACATTAGCAGGCTGTTAGCATAATACATAAAAATACAACACAAATATATCTACACTGTGTCAGTTAGTCAACTAATGAGTCGTTTTGTTCTCAGTCGACTGAGATTTATTAAGGTGATTAGTCATTTTTTCTGCCTTTTTTCATGCTGAATGACTTATTTTCAAGAAACTTATGAGCTCATATCTGGTAAATACAAGTCTAAAGTGACGCTTTCCCATAATTCTTTGTGGAGAAGCTCAGGTTTACAGATCTGCTAATTAAATCAACTAACAGATTAGTCGACAAAATCGTTTTGAGTTTCCGTCCACTATGAATTTCTTTAGTTAAGGACAGCCCTATGTGAAACTCACACAGTGTGGACAGCTCCATTTGCCCTCGGGGGCCTTCTCCAGCTCAGGGTCCAGACAGACCAGGTGGTACGCTCGGGGACAGGTGTCACACAGGATGATCTCTCCACCCTGCTGGCAAACCTCACAGTAGTCCTGGTGGTCTGTCTCATAACCATCCCCATCTTCCTCTGGAGCAGATAAAGGAAGAGTGATTCCCACAGACAGAAATTCACTTGCATGCAGCTGTTATCGACAGCATAAGATCTAAACTATATAAATATAAATGTGAATGAGACTCTAAGGCAGTGAGGGCAACCCCTGCTGAGAATCTGCCTTCAGAAAACATTCCCAAAACAAATAAAGCTTGAAAAAATGAATTTTTATTTCCTTGTTAACCATAATTAAACAGTCGGGTTCTGAGGGATTTGAATGGGATTTTGTAGGGAAAGATAAACACACACACACACACACACACACACACACACACACACACACACACACACACACACACACACACACAGAGAGCACCGTGTGTACACACATTAAACATACTTTTCCTTTTTTTCCGCCCACGTCGGGCCTTTTTCTTGGTGGCGGCCCCCGAGGTATCAGAAAGCACAGAGGCACTGTGGATGCTGATGTCATCAAAGTCCGACTCCTCCAGGAAGTCCTCCTCACTCTGGAAAATAATTAAAATAGACCAACTTTCGAAGTAAGCGTAGTAAACAGTCTGATCACTTTGATACCATTGAAAATATAGAGTAGTGGAGAAGCTTGAGGATGAGTGAGCAGAGGAAAATGGTTCTGGAAAAAACAACACATACCGAAGATGCTTTCTTCTTCTTCCCACTTTGGCCCGACTTTGATTTGGTCTTTTTCGGCTTGGGTTTCTTCTTCAACTCCTTCACAGACTTGCTTCTCTTTCTAACACCTGGTCCTGAAACACACAGACGCGTTAACCGAGTGCTGTTCTCGCTGTTATTTCTATAAATATGTGTCCAGTCACGGTTCACCAGGCCTTACCCTTTCCCTCTTTGGTTTTGGCTTTTTTGATTGGCCCCAGCTGAGAGCTCGGCTGGCTGCTGCTGACAGACGTCGGCTGTGCCACGGTAACCGTTTCCACGGCAGCAGCCACAGCAGCAGCCACAGCAGTGGCAGATGCGCCTTTGAACGGGTTGTTGGCGCTGAACTCTCGCCACTTGGCCCCTAACACTGTCATCATCTTTGACATGGGAATCTTCGGATTCTTCTTGGCAATGAGAGGCCTGAGTGAAACCAGGGGGAGAGGAGACAACAATGGGAGCTTTATTATGTCACACTTCATTCATGTTCATGTAATTTATACTTCCCTCAGCACTGGAGGGAACAGAGTCCTGATTTGCTGACATCCCACTGCCCCTTTAGTTTTGTTTTCCCTGCTTTGCTGTGTATGTGTCATGTTCGTGATTTGTCAGGCAACAGCTTGAGGTTTGGCGCGTTGGCCTCTGAAAGATAGTAGGTCACAGCACCGAGTCACAGCACCGAGTCCCAGAACCTCACGGCTGTCACAGGCATCCAGTAAGCAGCTGACTACTCACAGGGGGCCATGCAGGAGCTCATGCTCCACTTTGTCGGAGCAGAGGCTTAGCCGAGCCAGACAGCCCCAGGTGAGACAGACTCTTTATACCAACAGCCGAGCTTTCTTGCACAAACAAAAAGAGCAGTGTTTGCTCGGCACGCCACAGTCTGCTTTCACTGTGGAGTTTTTGTTGGAAGTGTCAGTGAGGCTTTCTGACAATCCACAGAAACAGGTGCAGGACAATGAAGTTAAAGGTGAAGTCTGCGATTATTTTAATAATCCAATAAACTTTATGTCAGTGAATATCTCCTCATGGTCAGCTAGCTCCCTGTTCTGTGTGTGCGCTGAAAATAAATTTGGTGTTCATTAGGAGTGAACCGGAATAGACGACTATTTGATCCAAGAAGCCTGATAGGAAAGTCGAATCATTGCAGTCGTGGAAAATGTGGTTATGAAACAAAATATCATTCCAATTAGACTATATGGGTTTGCTGAGAATCGAGAATTGTTTAGTTTCTAGTTTAGCTTAATGTAACTACCTTAGTTTGGGAATAATTTGATCAAAGGACTAACATGAGAATGCAGCATGAGCAGATATTTTTTGGATTTATGAATGATCCCCTGTCAAAATCAGCAGGGAGAGGAGCTTAGAAGCCCCCTTTCGTGATTAAATCAGGGCAACGGAAAGCAAGTGGGCTAACTATGGCTACGCTCACACTGCAGTTCGAATGTGACCTGAATCCGATTTTTTTGCTCATATGTGACCCATATCTGATTTGCTTTTGACAGTGTGAACAGCATATTGAATCTGATATTTTCGCATTAAAAGTAAGCCACTTTTAAATGTGGTACTGAATCGGATACGTATCGAATTTTATTGAATGTGGCCGCAATCTGCATTTAATGCGGCTTTGACGTCATTCTGACCTACTGCACTGTTTTGTAAATGAATGACAGATAAAGGGCCACAGGCGGGGAGTCAAGAACAGAATCAAACGAACAATATCGAAACAGGACAGCAGTGAGGCAGGCTGCCAGTGGAGGGATAGTGAAGTTAAGTTAATAGTGAAGTCACCACACATTGTTTTGAGCATTAACCCTGAATACCGTTGCCATGTTCGCTTCCGTAAACACCGTTGTGGTGTGATGTCATCAATGATCAACTAAGCATGCAGGTCACTTCAGGAGCATGAGCTGTTCACACAGCAATCTGCCACATTTAAAGACGTAATGTAAACAGACAAACAAAAAATCGGATTTGAGCCAAAAATTGTGCATTGCAGTGTGAACATAGCATACGAGGTAAGTACCGATCCGCGACTTTAGTGTACCGTTACACTCTCTCTATAGATTTCCTTCAGCACTTCGTTTGGACAGCTCCTCACCTACATACTCAACTCCTACACACAACAAACAGCTACTGTAACAGCCAAAATACATGGGGAATGGACGTGCATTGACGTAGACGGAGCGCAGCAGGGTTTTTTACCAGCTACACAGACTCTGTCGGTACCCTGTGGATGCTGCCAGCTTCACTGTGTGCCAGTAAGTGTTAATATAGTTGGTTCTGTAGTTTTTGCATAATTCTATGTAGTTTTTACCTGTTGGATGGCTGTGGAGCTGCTCATGGAGAAAGAAAAGTAGACAAAGTTACAAAAGAAATTGAGCCAAGCTCTGCTGCAGGCACCTCACTGCAGCCATGTTGCGGTGCATACGCAGCCCATGTAGTTTGTCTGTAAGTGATCACATCATATATCTCAACCAACAATGTTGTTGTTTTTGCTATTTTTCTACATAAACCCTAAACAGAGGGGGCAATTAGACAGACAAACTCGTGGTGCCAGGTGAGTCTCAGCTCATATGTCTGTGTGGAAAAAAAAGGAAACCAATGCTGCAAATCAGAAGAAAAAAAAACATGATTTGACGAAGTTTACGAAGTGAACGATAGGCAAGATGTAAATTCTTAGTCGGGGACACCCCTGGTGTTCATACACAGGCCTGCCTCTGTAAATGGCAAACAAACAACACTTTTCTGTTCATGCTTGTACACATGACAAGGGAAAGGCCATGGACATATGAAGAAGAAGGCAGTGGGAGTGAGAGGGACAGTAAATGTGTCACATAACGTTCTGAAGGAGATCTGACGGGAGCAGTGTCATTGTTTGATTTACATTCATTTAGCCGACGCTTTTTATCCAAAGCGATAAACAATATTCAACCATGAAGACACCACACAAAAATATCAACAATCTTTCTCCAGAATCACAGAATTCACCTTAACACATGAAGATAATCTAGATGCAAAATATGATGCTTACCTGAGGAACTGGCTGAAAGCCTTGTAGTTAGTGATGGTTTTATAGTCGTCCTCAGTGAAGCCATACTGAACGTCTTCCAGACCCCACTCCTGCATCAACTGGCCAGATGATTTGGGTTCCTATGGAAATACAGATGGGAGGCATCCAAACTAATATATTAAATAAGGATTAATAAATGTTAATTGTTGATGACCCATACCAATTTCAAGAATGACAATCCTAAAAAAGAAAAACATTGACTATTTTAGGCATAAAGTTTCAAAGGATTTTCTACATTGTTGGACTGCACGACTTCTTTGGAAGGTAGGGAAACACTACTTTTTAAAAGGCTACCTCCAGTCAAACATATGTTTTTCTTTGAAGGGAGAAAGTTTCTATTTAACCTACCACATTGGTTTGGGTTTCCTCTTTACATATACATTCAGCATTGAAACCACCACAATTTATTATGTTGTTTCTGTCTTACTTTCAAAAAAATATGGTTTGAATTCTTTTAAATCTTGTGTGGTCTGACTCACTGAGCCTGGGCTGTGACAATGTCTCCTGATGTGGAAACTCAAAGCTTCCGATGCACATGCGCTGAGAATGGATTTTGAAGTGAAACAGGCGGCATGTTGTGTCTGGCAGATAAACTTTGAACATTTGCATTTTCATAGATTCTGGATTTTTTAATGCAGGGGACGGAGCAGATGCCCTTTTAACCACATCAGATGCATATTATTATTCCAAGCAGAGTATTTTTAGAGCAGCCGCCCAATGTAAGGGGCTAAAGGACCTGCGGCCACAGCCGCGGCCGCAGGTTCAACGCCAACCTTGCTGCATGCCCCCCCCCCCCCCCCCCATGTTTGTTGTTATGCTTTTATGTTCTTTTGACTTTATTGGAATCTGTTTCTTTGTAACTATGTTTTTAAATGTGGTGTACAAATAAAAAAAAATATTATTATTAATATTAATTTTGAACTATTTTTTGTTCTGTAAAATGTCCCTGTTTTACGTGAAAAGCATAACTTTGATATGCTGGATAAGCATAACAAGTTGTTATTATTTGATTATCAAATCAATATAAATTAAGTTTGACTCTTAAATTATGACATTTGTATTACTGTACTGAAAGACTTACTTTCATGTTCCCATCATCATCGTCCTCGTCATCATCTTCCTCATCTCTTTTCTTCTTCCTGGGCTTCTTCTCTTTCTTCTCCTTCGGTTTCTTCTTCTTCTTTTTGGTTGGGCCGTACACGCTGCTCTCACTTTCAGAGCCTCTTTCTGGACGCTCCCTTTCCTCCTCCACCTCTGAGATCTCCTCCAGGTCGCTGTCAACTCTTGGCTGGATTCCTCCCTGAGACACATGAGGACACAAACATTATGCAGACGTGTAAATAAATGTGCATTATTGTTTTATTCAACAGCAGGATGTGAGAATATGTCAGGTTCAGTTTGCTGATCTCACTCATTCTTCAGCAGATAAAGATGTGTGTAACTTACATCTTCAAAAAACTACAAATACACTTATGCTGAATGAAATTGCACCAATGCAATCTTCACATGTCTTTGATATAGTCAAGAGCTCCTGCCAAACAGCTATTTTTATAAACATAAACAGGTAGAATCTGACTTTGAATGTTGCTTTATCTGTCTACCTCAAGAAGTGACTGAGTGGAGCTAGCATCAAAGCCAAATTCTTGGATCTTAAAGTATTTTTTGAAGTGGGGTTGTATGAAGTACACATCCACAGTCAGTGTGTTACCTACAGTAGATAGCAGTCGGCATGTCCTCAGTTTGGAGGAGCAGGCAGGAGGGCGGGCACAGAAGCTAAGAAATGTGGACGAGGGCAGCTGCTAAACGCATTTTAGCCACCTAAAAAAAACAATATCAGTTTAAGTGTATGCTATATTTGTATGTATGTATGTATGTATGTTTCACTGCTTTAACTTCCTTTTTTGATGTATTAAGAGAGCTGGATACAGAGTTTGAGGCGGAGCCCCGTTCATTCTTATGAAAGCTGCTCAGTGGCACATGAAGCCAATAGTCTCAAAATACCTGGATGATCCGCACTACTTCTGCACTGTTGGGCCCATACAGCAGGTGCACCAGAGACTACTTTGTTCCGATTTAGCACTCTGCTAACTTGAATGGGGATTTAATGATTTTATCGGGTGGCTTTTCTAGACTTTCGAAATGTTATCGGGCTGAATGGATCAAATTCTGAAATTAACAGGAGTTATTTCACAGGGGTTGGGATGTACAGTAAGTCAGTAGGAAAAGGCATTTTGCAACATGCAAGGCAATCTAAAGCGGTTTTCTATGCTCTCATCAAAGCCACCAGACTCCAGTGACAAAAACATTTTACCTCGCAGAACACTGCGACTTTGGTGTTATAAAGAGTTAGACACTAACAAATCAAACAAACTATCCGATTGAGGCAGTGGTCTACACTTTTTTTTTAAAAGTGGGGTTGCCTCATACAACCCCACTTTTAAAAAAAACAACCTTCAAAAGGTATCCTCTGAAACAGAATTGCAAATGAAGTGATAAAAATTTGGATAATTAAAATTTAAAATACGAAACTCAATGATAGGGCGAATAAGCATGCCATTCATTTTACCAGGGTTAGGGATTAGAGCTCCCACAGAGGCCACCCACGCTTAAAACATATGCTGTCAGACTGCTATAAAGCACTCTGGATAAAAGCTTCCTCTTGATGGCATTTGCATAAATTAAATTACATCACTCCAAAGTGTCACTGCTTTACTAATATTATAATTCCTCTGCCTGTGATGAAATGTATAAATTAATACATTATAAGTCAACAGTTGGCAGTGAGATGTTTGGGAGTCAAGTCAGAAGCATGTTCACTTTTTACACATGACTGAAGAACAAAGTAAATCAACAAACAGAACACCTCCGACGGTGCAGCCAATCACTGCTCTAGAGCGGATTTGTGGACTGAGCAGCATCCTGCCTGTTGTTAATATGAGACATCTGGAAAGCTATATGGATTTAACAGTTAACAGGTGTTGTTTGTGTGATCAAGAGTGTTGCATATGAACAAATTCACTTGTGTGCTCTCATGATTGGGTAAGAAGGAGGGGGAGGGAAAAGTATCTGGTGTTTCTCTCAGTATGCAGCTCTCGCCTAATTATTACTGTGCTTGTGTGTATTATATGTTTGTATGTATGTGTACATTTGTAAATCTTCCATTAATCTCAAGTATAGCTTTCATGGGGGGTTTGTGTGTTTGAAAGTGTCAGTGTTTGGTCATCTTTTTAAATGTCGTACTTTTTTGTGTGTGTTTCTTTCCCCATTTTGTGTGTCAGTGTTTGTGTGTCAGTATTGTGTGTACAATATGTAGGTTTCTGTGTGTGTGCACATGCTTAGAAGTGAATTAGTGCACAGCAGCTTCATGCTCTGCCCGCTGCCTGTTGCTCAGCAGGCCTGTATGGATCCATGAAGAGACTTACAGGCGTTTTGCTCTGCAGCGCAGTGGAAAGCCTCACGTTGCCGCAGCGCCCGCCAACCCTACCAGCAGCCTGGCTGTGTTGCCATGGTGACCAAATTTGAGCAGTGTCTGGCTCTCTCGTTCTCTCTCTCTCTCCCTCTCCTTCCTCCTAGTTTTCTCTCTCTTTCTTATAGCTCACCCCCCCTGCACACCTTCCTTTTCTCTCACTTTCTCTTTTTCACATCTCGCAGCCCCCCGCCATATTTTCTCTCTCACTCCCTCCCTTTACAGCACCCCCTTTCTCTCTCACTCTCTCTCTCACTCTTTCTTTCTATCCTGACCCCCCCGAGCACACACTCGTACTCTATCACAGTGGCAGCCAATGGAACAGCGCCATCCAATCAGACACGTTTGCATAACGAGCTTGTTATGCAGAAGCCTGTGGTTGCCGAGCTGGTGCTCCTGCACCCGTCTAGACAAATCTCATTTATGCATAAAGAGAGAGAGAGAAAAAGAGAGAGAGTAAATTGGAGATATTGGATGGGGGATGGGAGTGGGGGAGGAGATGGAGATGGAGGGAAAAAGCAAAGAAGCAGAACCACTGTTGAGAGCAACTGTAAAGACAAGATGGAACTGTGCACAAACCTCACTGTGGCCCAGAGTTCAGTGTTACACACACATCATTGGATCTAAGAGGACACTGGCAGCAACAAAGACGGTGTCTCTTCTTTTAGAGGGGGGAAAAGCAGATAAGCGCTGATAGCGTAATAAAATTAGATGCTTCCTCATAATGGCTCTGCCTCGGGGAGATTGCAGAGGATGCACGCAGAAAATGAGCGAAGACATGGATATTCAATAAAATCTAGTTCAACAAGAGAAAATACTACTGTAAAAACACTTTATGGTTCCAAAACAACCTCTTCTTTTTTTCCCAGCTCTCTGTTGACTCACAATCCTTGAGAGATAACTGAACTTATAAAAAGAAGACAGAGGCTCATCTTAAAACCGACTGTGTTTCAGCAAAAATATGAACGCTACTTGCAGCTCACTCACAGCTTCATGGATGTTTTATGGAGCCATTGCAGCCTCTTTTTTTTCCAATAAAATGAACTGCCTTCTACAAACTTTAGTAGATTTCTTTTTGTAAAAGGGAGACAGGAAAACCCTTCATAGTTCCTTTGTTTCTCTGCAGATGAGAGAAAGAAAGCAAGTACGTTTCTTCCGGGCTACTGTTCCTCCTGTCAGTAGCTCTGACCTGAGACTGGGATGTGCCACTGACAGTCTCTGACCCCAATTGACTTTTGGAACCTGTCTGACCCTTTGGGGATTGATTGGAAGTGAATTACAGCAGCAGCAGCTTCTCAGTGGGAGGACAAGAAAGAAAGAATGAAAGAAAGAAAGAAAGAGAGAGATTGGCGGTTCCTGTGACACAAAGGCAGTAACCAAAGCAGCGGCATCACGATCAAGGCAAAGTGAGGTGATGCATATGAGAGGTGTGAGAGGAGAGGGAAGAAGGAGGTAAATAGAGAACAGTCTGTGTGTGTGTGTGGGGGGGGGGGGTGTGAGAGAGAGAAGGAGGAGAGTGTCAGAGGGAGCCCCCCCCCCCCCCATTAGCTCAGTGAGACCCAGAGCTCAGTGTTTACCACAAGCAGCCAAAGGGCCGGGTGACAGCCAAGCTCCTCGCAGCACTGCTGGCATCTCCAGCCGAGGGGAGCAAAGGGGAACATCCTGGCTATGTCACTGACACTGTTAAAGCCATCGCCAACACAGACGGGAAACGCACTGGGAGTACAGTGAATTCCTGTAATCATTGAATAAAAAATTGTAAATTTCCAGGAAAAGTAAATGTAGAAGAGCCTTTTACAACAACGTCAGAGCTGACTTCATGAGACGCTGCTCTTGTTCGTGAAATAAAGTTATGGTAATAGTGGACAACTGAGTAATGTCAAAGGTGTTTCCCATAGTGATAAATCTACTGTCAGTTATCTCCCAGCGGCAGTTCTCTTAGATAATTGTTTTGGTTTTATTGTGTTACACTGAATTCTGTGACTCCTCCTATTCTGTGACTGATTAGGAATTGTTGTCGCGGCAAGGTCAGTTTCACCCTGGGGTTAGAGCTTAACAGTTAGGAGTTGCATAGATCACGATAAAGCAAGGGGAAACACTTATCAATGAGAAATAGACTTGTTGTCTCGTGTTTCGTGTAACACCTGCCTAAGATCTTTGCTATCATCGACCCTTTTTTCCAGCTGTAGCAGGGAACTGTACTGTAACAAAAAACAAAACAAAGTGCACTGTAAGCCATTTGCACATGACCAAAGGGTAGACATATAAAGTTATCAACAACCTAACAGGGAACACATTGAATGAAGAATTTAGCAGCCAACAAACCAGATGTTTCCCTCAAGATCAACTTTTAGAAGCCAGTCGATACCAGAACAGAGCTAGAAGAAAGGTGAGTATTAAATTAAGATCTTTCCAGTGGACAGAAACACAGCTCCCAATGACTCCTGAATTGGTTAGCTAACACACACTCACCGCAGTATGTCAGATTAATGCGGCTTTAAAGCAAGAGCATGTCACATTTGAAGTATCACTCCTCTTACAAATAAAAATAAAAACAACACACCCTTGCTCAATTCACCAAATCAGGGTTTTGTGTATGCAAGGATATTTATATAACCTACTGCTGTATAAAGGACGTTATTGAATCAGTTCACTACTGTTCTGGCCCATTCAGACACAACACAACAGCAGTACCACTGCGCTCTGAAACACATTTTTTCCCATAACCCATTATTTCCAACAGCTGGCGTCACGCCAGCTGTGTCAAGTGCCCAGTGAGCTCATGCTGCACAGAATACCTGTGTGGCCAATAGAAATGAGGCAGCCAGCCAGGCATGGAAGGCAAAATGAAAAGAAAACTAATATTGTGTGTGGATGAATTCCCCACTTTCATGGACCCACAGCCTCTTCTTTTTTGCTGCTCTCTTTCCTCGTCTGAATAGCAGGCCAAGAAGCATCTTCATTGCTGACAATCATAATTATGTAGTAATTGCTGGAAATTTAAAAAAAAAAACTCCTTGTTTTGCTCTGCAACAACCGACTGGTCAGTGCAGATCAAATGACCTGAAAAGGCGCTTTATTTTCATTCATTGCGTACCTGTAATTATCACTTTTGTCACCAGCGGCCACTGTGGCAAACGTCACATAGGCTTTAAAAGCTTTGGGATTAGCCTATCTTAGTGATTAGTGATCTCACCATAACAAATCTGCTTAAATTAAGTGACTCACTAGCGTTAATGCTGAAAGCATTGCAAACCTCTGACCAGTTGTCCAAATGTTGGAGCTCTGTTGCAGCTCTGACTGCTGCTGCTAGCTTGGCACAATCCCTATAATTCTGACCCATCAGCACCAGCTCCACAGACACAAATCCACACTATAAACCGGCCCTCGGTGCCCATAGCTTACACTGGCAGTGACAGTGACACTGCTGCCAACCTCCTCTAAGCCTGAGACAGTCCACTGCCTCTCATTTAGATTATAGAGGCGGCCCAGCAGCCAAAGAATACACCTTTTATACAATTGCAGAGACATCAGAAGAGGGGCGTTTTGAGAAATAGAGCACGCAGGGGGCAGCTTGAGTCACAAAGCTGTCGTATCTGAGGTCATGACAGAGTGTGAATTACGTCTTACCTCCTTTTTCCTCTTCTTAACTTTGGGCATTTTCCCCTCTTTCATCTTTTTGGGCTTCTTCTTTTGTTGTTTAAGGGAGTCGTCAGAGAAGAAGCTGCCGAGGGCTGTGAGGGGAACAGTGTTGCGCTCACCTTCGTCATCCTCATCTGGACACACAAAAACAAAAACATGATCTGATTAGGAACACAATGTATTCTGTACACATGGATGGATATGGAGACAATGGCCCCCTGGGCACAGACATGCAAAAGCCCCCACCCCCTTTATAGGAGCAAGAAACAGACTTTGTGATGCTTTCACCTCTTTTTTGTTTGTTTTGCACCCCTCTGTAGTTATTAAGCATGTTTGTGGTCATTTTGTGGTATTTTCTGTCTCTTTGTTGTCATTTTGTTGTATATTTTTGTGCCTTTGTGGTTGTTTTGTGTCTCTTTGCAGTCATTTCATGCTCATTTTGCGTCTCTTCATAGGTGTTATGTGTCTCATTGAGTGACATTTTGCAGGTGAGGCCCCTGACACTTTTGACTTCACAGCTCGTGTCCGGTAGTCATGTTCGATAACCCATCCATGACTTACATTGAGATCTTTAGATGATATGTTTGAAAATGAGGCTGATGCTGGGGAGTTTGACGAATCTACAGAAAATTCAGCTTGTAATAAGCCTGAATAATTACATTGATAAAATGCAGGCTCGTACACTGTCATGCTGAAATAACTAATCAAAATTGATGAATAACAATAAAATTGGTAACAATTTTGGTAATTAATTGTTTTAGTCATTTATCAAAGAAAAATAGCAAACATTTACTGGTTCCAGCATGAACAAATGTGAGGATGTACGTAGTTTCTCAGTCTGATATCATTGTAAATTGTATATTTTGGGGTTTTGGACAGTTGGTTAGACAAAACAAGTGATGTGAAGGCATCACCTCGGCTTTGTGAAACTGTGATTGGCATTTTTCACAACTGTCTAACATTTAATAGACAAATCAAGTTATATCTATAATGAATTATTAGCTGCAGGCCTAGTATGCTGTGAAATACATCAAAGTGAAAAGTCTGTTAGCCTGTTTTTGATTAATCATCACCAGGCTCAGTTGGCAAAATAAGCCTCAGAATCAGACATCATTGAGTGTGGATCAACTTTACCTGTCAACATGCAAATAGATGGAGTGCCTGCCCTGCCGCTAAATGGGAACTCCCTGGAGAACCACTGAGGTATACTGAGCATATCTTCTGCCTTTAATGCTTGCTGGGACTAAAGCGACCCACTGCTGGTTGTCAGCTGCACTGTCTCAAAGCTGCTGTGTACAAACGCGCTGACTGCTGAGCGCAGCAGACTTCAGTGATACCATAGTGGGTCACAAAGGCGTAAGGATGGAAGAGAGATGGCCCCAAACAATACATCACTATAAAGAGACACAGAGAAATGCACGCAGGATGCAAACGCCCCCTAAAGGTCGATCTGATCTTGTCTTTTGGTCTTTTTCAGTCTACCTATCTGCGTGTCTCCCTCGCTCGCTGCGTCTCATGCAGACAGACTGGAGGGCATGAAATATGCAGCACATGTATCAGAGTCAATCCGCCAACACTACTGTAGCCCTGCAGTCTACCACTCCCCTGGGTAGCTGGAGAGAGAAGTTGGGGAGGAGGGATTCCTGACACACAAACCTCACTAACCACTTATCCTCTATTTAGCAAAGCAAGCAGGAGGCACCTCACACACACATACACGCATATAGAACACACCACTGATTTTGAGCTATAATCAGTGGCTCATAGTGTTTCCTTTGACCACAAGATGAAGAGTGTCACCCCTTCTTTAGTGCTAATTGGGGCTAATTTGTGTTTTATGTGCCCAATATTCTATCTATACGATCCATCTATCCTTTTATCTGAGCTTTGCCTCCTGTTCTTTCTTTCTGTATCACACACAGCTCCTCCACATGCTCCTCTCTCCTTTATGTGTCTCTTTCTAAATAAAGCCTTGAGTTTATGTATTCAGTATCTCAAACACTGAGCTCTTTTATGTCTCAGATGTATGCAGTCGCCTTCCAGGCAAGCCTTGCATCTCACTCAGGCGCACAGATGACGCCATTGCTCAGATGCAGATGGAGATGGCCCTGGATTACAGAAAGCACACAGTCTGTCACTCTGCAACTCTTTTCATTCAATGACTGTGACTGACAGTTTGACCATACATCACTTATTAGATACCAGATGATGCTGCACTGTGTGTCCCTTGCTCTGTACAATAAATCACTCAAACTTGACAGTGGTGATGGGGTGTTACTGATTATAAAAGTTCAATTATATTTAGCAAACCAGAAGAATACTAGGGATGGCATCATGGGTCTGTTGATCGTTCAGTCCACCCCAACTACCAGATAGATTGCTATGAAATTTTGCAGACATCCGTAGTTCCCAGAACTTTAATTACTTTGGTGACTGTCTGACTTTCCCTGCCGTTTTTTTTATTTAATTGACCCAAAAAACTGGTTTATGATTTGTGATCATTTGTGTATTATAATCATTCAGTCACTTGTTTGGGGGCACAGACTATATAAAGAAGGACAACGAGGCTCCAGTTCCTCCCACCGTACAAAGGTGAAACCAAAATATTGTGTATTGCTGCCATACTGTAATTTTGGAGCCAGAGTCTGCGCAGTATGGGTCAGGTGATAGAGACATGTTATCGGAGTTCGTCCTGAGTTGATCACAGCTGCTTATGTTTCATCCCTGTTTTTATAGTATCAAGTAACAAATTCAAAACAAACTTAAAAAATGAACACTCAAACAAATGTCAGCATAATCAGGACTAGCTTAAATGACAGAAAGCATATTTATGAAAAATTATGTGACATGTCTTTGACTTTTCATTTTTGTCAATTTACCATCCAATAACATGGAGGTGATGGGATTTATGACCGATGCTGCAGCCAGCTTTAGAGAAGCTGTCAAGCCGTCAATGGTTTGGCAGGTTCAGCCAATCAGCACCTTTGTCTTGGTTTGACTACAACACCTGTATGTGTCAGCTGCCAGTTTTCGTGTAGTATGCAGTGAAACTGGCCGAGAGAGAAAACCATGAGATGTAATTTATATCAGAAATTGTTTTCATTTATAAGCCCTACATGCACGTGTACATTCAGAAACATAACCTCACATTTCTGCCTGCTGTTAATAATACAAACTAGTGCAGATAACATCCCAGCGCCCCTGCATTCTTGCTGATGCACCACAGTGGTCACATACTCCCAACTAACTACAGTTACAGTCCAAACTATTAAGTCTTCATTACATGATCAAATACCCGTAAAACCATCCTCAGCAGTATATTGCGACCCTGTTCTGACCTGGCAGTAACATCAAAAACCACATTGGGAGGTGGTTCAGGCCACATGTGTCCACCTTCTCATAGAAGTAAGAACAGGTATGTGACTCTGTCAACATTAAGGATCCTACTCAACTGCCTCCCTCTGCCAGAGAGGAAGTACATCCTCATTCACGGGCTGTGTCCACAACATCTAAGCATGTAGCTCTTTGTATTTTGGCTGGTTTTGTATTCATTTATTTTTTGAGATTATTTTTTGGGCAGTTTCTCAAGCCTTTCATTAGATAGGACAGACAGGAAATGGGGATATGCAGCAAAGGGCCGCAGGTCGGAACCGACCCTGTGGTCGCTGCCTCGAGGAACTTCAGCCTCTTTACATGGGATGACTGCTCTAACCGCTGTGCCACTGGCCACCCCTTTTTTGTATATTTAAACATTATTACTTTGAAAGTATTTCTCATGTCACAGAAACCACTGAGAGTGACTTGTATGTTATGGATGTTATTATCAGACTGTTGGTGATGTGTCCGTTTTTTTCCTTATTCAGCTGCTTCGGAATGGATAAACACATTTATTTCCCATAAATTCTTCACATTTTTTAATTATTATTATTATTACGCTTTTATTGTGAAGCAGCGAAATTAGGAAATGGGATTCTGCAGTAATTTAACATGACTGAAAACTAGAGCAGCCAGCGAACTGAACACAGACACAGACACAGACTTTTAAAAGTGGACTTCTTTCTGCTTTGCTGCACAAATCACAGCAGGTTAACATCGTTATTTATATGTTCATTAAATATCACAGTAATTCGCAACATATTACGCAAAAACACCGCCGTTTACGAGAGAGAAAAGTTGGAAGTAGGAAAGTTCTCTTTCCTGAGTCATCTCACTATTCTGTAATAATGATTTATGATAGAGTAACAGCTGAAATTCACACACAACACAACAAAAACGTTTTTTCACTTAAATATGTAGGTTATCTTTATCCTTAACGGAAATCAGAGTGGGATAAGTGTAATCAGATCACAAGTGGTTACTGAAGACTCCTGTGGAGATGCATGCTGCTGCCAGGTGAGAACAGACTGACAGAGTTGTCCACTTGTGATCGGTTCAACCAGATCGGGTGTCCCTACCAAATGGAAACTGGGCCTGTGTTTAGTGCTCATAAGCAAATATTAACATGCTTGCACGCTTAACTAAGAAAGAGAACAACTGCTAAACATCAGTATGTTAGCATTTGTTTAAACACCCCTGTGCATGAAGCCAAGCCTCAAAACTGCTACAGACTTAAAAATCAAACAAAAAAATTGAACACATACAAATAGTCTCTCAGTAATGCCCCTCATTTAAAGGCAGGTGTAGAGGAAATGCAGTTGATTAAAAAAAGATGTCTTTGTTTAACAACTGTGTTGCCTTGTAATTTAATCTAAGCCTGCCTACATTAAATGACCTGTACAGTCCCCAGAGGGAAAGCCTCAGGGGAATGATAATCTTTCAGCTCGGTGAGCGGACCAGGCTGTGCCAGGTGTTGGAAGGGTTGGCGGGGGAGGTCACTCAGTCATGTGGCACAGAGAGGTCTGGCATCAGATTCTTTTAAAAAGGGGACCAAAGCTCCACTTGGCAGGGGAGCCTTCTGTAAAGTGTGAACAGATGCAAAGACACAGTTCTGACCTTCCTGCAAGGGCTTGGCCACCGGACTGACCCATTAGAAGGGAGATTCATGAGCAACTCCCAAGTGACGATGCTAGAGTTTACGGGAAAGCAAATTAGCCATTTCTGTGCTGGCCCCCTTGTGGTAATGCCCACGTAATGTTGCCCAGCACTGCTTGACATGAAGGAGGAAAAACAGAGCCATAGCTTTTCCTCTCTTCATTGATCAAGTGTTTCATGACGTCTGCAGACAAAGACATCCATAGACTATTATTAGAAAATGTAATCATCAAAGTGATGGAAGGAAAAAGACTAAATAGCACCATTACCACATATCTATCATAGGGAATATATGCACAAGATCAGAATGTGTGCAATATAGAGCCAATATAAAAACAGACTGGAATGCTGCACCGATCATCTGCAAACACACATTAAAAAGAAAAAAAAACATCTCTTATGCACAGGCTCCGTGCACGCGCAGCAGGAAAAATGGTGTCAACTTTCACAGTGAGGGATCCAAAAATAGACCCCTTTCCAGTTGGGGATAACATTAGTCGGCACACAAAAGCCCATGATAATCTTTCAATTTTAGGATAGAACAAAACAATTAAAACAGAAAACACAATGGAACAATCTGTGACAGTGTGTGCACCCGGAGTGAAACAAAGGGAATTAGGACACTTTGTGTGCCACAACAAATAAAGCTGTAATAGGGTTGCTTTTATGGGTCTGAAGTAGGACGTGCTTCTACATTGTGGCGTTTTAATTGCCCGGAAGCATCGTGGCATATTGAGGCTGGGAAAAAAAATATGACCCGAATTCCTGACCTTGTCTGTCACTTTGATGCCTGTTGATGTAAACTGTCTGAAGACTGCTTCCTGTATCAGCAGCATAACAATCAATCTACAACACTTTGTCCGTGGAATGATAAAAAAAAGATGACATTAACCTCTGTGATTGTAAAAATCAATCATACACTAGAATCGCGTCATTAAGACATAATAAATGTAAATGTTTGGTTTTCAGTACATTTGCCCTTCAGTGTGTCATCACGGGATTACGCTGCTAAAGAGTCCCTTTGATATGTTTACAGCCAACATGAAATACAAAATTATATCGAGGCAGACATGAATCCATTTCAACTGACACATGAAAATGTCGTGATTTTTCAAACTGGATTATCTTCACTCACCTGCCATAATCAACTCCACCTTTCCTCCCATATACATGATTAACCAACTACAGGGTTATTGGGGACACGCATCAGCGCTTGTGTTCTCCCTCAGGCTATGGCTGGCAGTCATAGATGATGCTTCAACTGCTCAACACTCCTCTCTGTCTTTCCGCTTCTTTCTCTCTCTCTCTCTCTCTCTCTCTCTGTTTGTCTTTTTCTCTCCATACTGCACACCATCCAATGCAACCCTGATGGTATTTATCTGTTTCATGAAAAACATTGTGTGTATACTGCATAGGAAAAAAGGTTTTATAAAAAAATAGAGAGCCTCATAATTATGTGCAGATAATACAAACTATACTTTCTTGAGGCAGGGGTACAAAATACACCAGCATCTGAGGCTCAAGACCTTTATTAATAAGCACAAAATGCACCATGGCAACCATGTTGGTGACAAATATGCATTAGTGTTCATGCTTGTATCTTTTCAGTAGTTACTTTGTCTCAATCCAGTACCTTCATTTAGACCAAAAACTCTGCTGTTATGTAATTTTGTGTGGCTGGAAACAACATTGCAAAGACCTTTTACACTTTTAACTTTCCTTTTATACTCAATCTATCATTTCAACCATGTAACTTTTCTAAATTGTGGTATGAAAGGAAAGAAGAGGGCAGAGCAGCATCTTTTGAGTCTTGCCCTTGGCATCAAACTATCATCATCTGATAATCAGAGCGAGTTGCATGAAACAAAGAAAATATGAATCTATTGCCCGTACTGGCCAAACTTACACTGTGGCATAAAGATGCCTGGTTCATCTGCCCTGTCGAATGAACTCCATCACTTCAGCCTCTGACACACTGGACCAGTAAAACACATCCATAACAATTTAGGTCTGACTGTAGATTTTGATGAAAACGGGTTCTGGCTGCACATGACCGACACCCCTGGTAGCAGTTTAAACATGTCAAAGTCATGGCAGCTCTACCCTTTATCTAATCACCAGAGGAGCCGTTTTTATGATGCAGCAGTCACG
The DNA here is from genome assembly GCF_963691815.1 of Echiichthys vipera. Taxonomy (NCBI): domain Eukaryota; kingdom Metazoa; phylum Chordata; class Actinopteri; order Perciformes; family Trachinidae; genus Echiichthys; species Echiichthys vipera. The sequence goes on along the minus strand of NC_139825.1, from coordinate 11,970,632 downwards.
TATAAAATCATATACTATTAAAGGTCCTATACTGTAAAAAGTGAGATTTCCTTGTCTTTTTTTATTACAAAGCCGGTGGAGGTGATATATAAATACTGTGAAATTATCAAATTGTTCAATCCAGAGAAATGCACAAAGCCAGTATTCATAAACTGGGACTTCAAACGAGCCGTCAGGACTTCATACGCTTACGATGTCACAACTATACTATATATAGAAAGATACTTTACAGCGCTGCTATAGTTATTTCCTGGCTGCAATGACAGCACAGAGACAACGAAAGCGCAGATGCAGAAGACTGGCCAATCAGGATGGCCTTTTTCAAGAGGGAGGGACTAAAACGGAGCCTTTCAGACAAGGTGAAACAAGTATTTTCAGATAGATAATATGAACAGAATTATGTGTTTTGAACATTAAAGAATGTAAACCTATTCCAGTAGAAACTCAAAATAAAAGTATGAAACTGAAAATGAGCAGAATAGGGAACCTTTCAGAAAACGTAATTTTAGTCAACTTAACACTATTACTGGTAAAAGTAATCAGGTGCTTTAACTCTTTTGCCACACAATTTTAGGATAGAGAACCATTGCGTTGCATGGACACCTGCCATAAGCCAAAAGGAAACTAAATAACCACAATTTGGCAAGTATCTTCTGGTGGACAGGTCATTCATTCGGAAACCGGGATTAGTTTTAAACATTTAATTTCATTTTTAAGGAGTGCAAATGTCATGTAGTCGAGGCTATAACACAACAATTGGTTCATTGTCACAGTGCTTGACAAATGTATTCTACAGCCACAAGAAATATTGCACAAACACGGCTTGTGTGAGAACTGAATGCGCTGCGTGTCAGGAATGTGGGTTACAGTTAATTTCAGTTAATGCACGACCCAGAGCTGAAGGGATGCTGGTGACCTAACCATGGCCATCAACAGTGCACATGATCAAGGCAAAGCACCAAAAAGGCACCGAAGACACCAAAAGCACACTTGAGCACTGTTTACTGTAGCCTACACGTGGCTTTCACATCTCTGCGGCCATGCAGTGCTAAGAAAAACATTTAAAGTTAGAGCAGCCTCCAGATCCCAAACATAAGCGCATCATCTATAAAACGAACAAGGATGCTGTCACCGTAGTCCATTTCTACTTAAAAGCATAAGCACACATCCACTGAGGAAACATCACAGCATACACGGACACAGTAGCCGAATACATTATCATGGGTTTCTAAAACAGCTCTCTGGACCAAACTTGTGTTTGGACTCGAGCTAAAAAGCCATCCACTTCTTGTACACGCATGCAGCTCGTGAAAGAAAAAACAGCCCACAGAAGCCATGCAGCAGGGTTTTCATCATGCCCCCCAAAACACGCTGGATGTTAGGACAGCCTGGAGGCACCTCCAAAAATCCGTTCCCACCTTAAAGACACTAGGTCGTGCAAAAAAATAATAGCATGACTCTGCTGCTTATTGCACCCCACCCCTTCTCCTTTCTGGTCTCAGGAACGCAGGACAAGCCCTTTTCCCCGCATTCAAGGCGTAGCGGCGCAAAATAATCTGAAGGACACCCCGCCTCCCCCCTTTCCCTCACCTGGCATATCGTCTTCAAAATCCATGTCGTCTTGTCCCTCGTCTTCATTACTCAGCGACCCCGGCATCTTTATCTCATAGCCCCCCAAAACCTTTTAGGATGAGAATACTGAAAGTTAACCCTCCAGACGCCGCAGCCCAGTCTCTTTCTTCAACCCAAAAAAAAAGAAATGTATTCGCAGCTGAATTAAAAAAATGTTTTTTTTATTTTTTTTTTTGCAGGGAATCTGAGTCTCTCTCGCCCTCTCTCCACGAGTTAAAAAAATAAATTTACATTATTTTTTCCACTGATCTCTATCCAGGTCTTGCAGTCTGAAAAATAAGAAAGACAAAAATGGAACACACATGCCCAGATTGTGACGTCTGGTCTGTTGCCATGACGATGCATCCCATAATTTCACCCACAACTAGTTAGTCACGCTATCGTAGTTACCACTTCAACTAGTAGTGTGGAAAAAACACCGTGAGGCAACGCCGTGCGCCTCTAATAGGCGGATACACTGTCGCGCCTGTCGCCTGCTCATTCCACTTTGGAGGTCCGGCGAATTGAGACAAACTTCTGCTGCTTCAGTGTTCACTCATAACCTTTACTCTAAATATGAAGCCAGGCGGTAGGGAAAAAACTGCTTATGCCAATTAATATATTCTGATCAAATGTACGCTTTTAATTAACGCCTAATATGTAAAAAAAACAAATAAAAAAAAAAAACACTTGAAATCTGTTTCATTTCGCAAACTTCCATAAAAAAATAACAAACAAGTGTACCCTGATGGCTGCATGCTGTGAGAGGAGTCCTGACTGCCAGTGGTGTCACTGTTGTCAAGGTTACCACAGCTGCAACACAGGATGCCCCGCAGAGACTTCACTACAAATACATATCAAAGTACACACATCAAGAGCTGGAGTGTCCCGAGCGCACAGCTGCAGTGGAGTTTTGTTTTAGTGTTTCCATTGTGTTTAATTTGAGCCTATTATAACCAGTTTGTTTAATTTCACCCTTTTTTCTTGCTTCCACTTAGATTACTGTCAATAGAGCCATAAGTCAAGTAAAGGTGCCAAAGGAAAAATAAATAGCTAATTTATTGTGAAATGTTTTTGGTTTTTTTAAATTGTGCATCTAAATATTTTTATGATTATGACAACAGCATATGGTGTGGTATGTGCATATGTAATTATGCTGTGTGGAGGCACAGAGAACAAAGTGAAAGCATATTTAAAAAAAATTAAAATCACAACACAATGCCTCTCTTTTGACTTTTTATTTAAAGTGGTATGAAGTTAATCTTCATCCTCTTCCTCCTCTTCATCCTGGTTGATCTGGAAGTAGCGCAGCTCATAGCTCTCCTTGGTGTTGGCCACAACCCGCAGCCAGTCCCTGAGGTTGTTCTTTTTCAGGTACTTCTTGGTAAGATACTTCAAGTACCTGCAAGACATTAGGGGGAAGGGGATCAGAATGATATATTAGTCAAAAGTAGGTCATATTTATAAATTATTCCTAATTACGTCACCCAGTTTGCAGGTGTGCAGACTATAAAGACAACTTGTGACAGTTGAGACAAGTCTTATATAACCTGTAATATTATGCATTTACTCATAATGCATTAAAACCCTAATGCCATTAAAGGGTAAAGCAAGTTCTTTGTTTTGTACTTTTGGATTATTTACTGTCCCAACATGACATATAGCCAATTTCAAATAATAAAAGCAGTTTCTAAATGAAAGTATACACAGATTAAGGCAGTGTTCTTCCACTTTCTTCAGTCTGTGCATCATATGAATAGGATCTGATGGCAGCTCCATCTTTTACTGACGTTTCAAACAGTTACAGTTAGGATATATGAATAGAAAAATCTCCCAGAGTTTCCAGTCATAACATCAAGTGCTCCATTAAAGAACGAGAAAGTGTTAAGAGTCCCCCTCTGGTGGTGGCGTTCCTCGCTAAGACAGAAGGTTTAAAGTCTTCATGCAGTACTCATGTATTTGTTTACACATTTTTTAAAGCAAATTAATCAGGTATATTAATAAAGTTAACATTTTTAGTATGTTCATTTTAGTGACCACTTGACTCCTCTTTGTATATTTTTTAATCTACTCAGTACATTGTAGTGTTGTCAAAAATAATCGATATTAAAAATGAGTATCAAACAGCGGAGCTAAGCCGCTAACATCATCAACAACAACTGATTCCAGCGTTTAACCTCCTCCATGGAATCATTTAATGTCCACAGAAATGACAACACAATTAAACAAATGAGAATTTGCGAAGATTTGTCATATTTATCTTATTTTCACTACGTCAGACAACTTTATAGAAGTGTTGTTATTGATGTTTGTTTTTTCTAATCTTTATTTGAAAAAATGATGCCTTCATTTTTGTAATCTTCTCACCCTGGTATTGAAAATGGTATTGAGTATTTTCACAGGTATCTGTAACGCCTTTGCAATTACAGTATTGTGACAACTCTGGTACAGTGTACTGTAAAGTAGAAGAGAATTGAGATAGGTTTTAGGCACAGTCTGTGGGGCAAAGACAGAAGTTCATTCAAGTCCTGTTTTTGGACTGAATGGATTTTTTTTGTGGTTGCATAACTTCTCTTTCGAAAAAGAAAAGAAAAAAGTCCCAGTAAATCTATGATAATAAAAAATAAAGTGCATTTAGCCGTTTTGGTTTCAGGGTATTGTGCATGCTGGCTCACTGTTGCAGCTCACTGGGACATCTGAGTAGACCTTTTCAGTTGCTAAGCAACGGCTTGGGTCCTAGTCAACTTCCTGATGATGTCATTCAAGGAAAATATGAAAGAAGAGTCATAAGTCACTGGTGCCAAACTGGTAGTATTCTACATTGTATTTGATTGTAATAAAGTGTATTTGTTATTAATACCCCTCCTCAAAACTGTTAATTAAATATTATTCAGGCGGGCTACTGTTAGTCAGTCATATTGATAAGGTACGTCAGACCTGCCCCATTTGTATGCATAACGAAGTAGCAGCTATCTTGGACCAAACAGGTGCTTGAGCGGAACTATATGCAGCTGCCGCAACACAGCTGCGATCTGTTTCAAGACCAATAAGGATACAAAAATGTGCGCATTTAAAAACATCATTTAGCGTCACACAATGTGTTTTATTATGTGGAAACATTTTTCAGCCAAAGGTTAAACAGCAGATGTAATGGCTGTGATGGATTAACGTCAATTAAAGTGGCACCAGAGAAGATTTCTAATGACCATTTCTTCTTTCACATTTTCCTCACTGCAACACGAAGTAAACTGGGACACGTTTTCCAACTGTCAAACTGGAGATATAACAGAGGCATTGTCAATGACATTAGCAACGCCTGTGGTTTTTCTATGACGACAATTCAAAATGTCTACTATGAAAAACGCAGGTATGTTTGAGTATTTCCTGATGAAAACATTTTTGGATGCCACAAACTAAATTCCACCTCCATTGTATTGGGCAGCAAATATCTCAAGATACTATGAAAAACAACCAAAACTAACTTCATGGCTGAACACCACTATGAAGTTCGGGACAGCCAACAAATCCTACTTAAAATGCACAATTTTACATTATTTAGTTTCCTGTATATTACACACAGTATAGCATGTCTTTTATGTTGCAATTTTTGTTTTGTTTTTTTATAACATTTAGTTTTGCTTCACGTTTGCACTATTTAGAACTCATTTATTGTATATATTACTTATCCTTTTTTCTTTTTTTTAACCTTTGTATTTACGGCACTGTGGGTCGGAGAGACCCGTATCTTTGATTTCTCTGTCTGGCACATATTGCAGTTGACTTGAAATTATCTTGTGATTTGGTTGAAGTGACTTTAAATCTCCCATTTCCAAAGGATTAAAAGAATGCGTAGTAACAAAGACAGGAACCTTTAAGATAAGCGTATTTTCTCCTTTATGTCATCTAATTTTAAAGTTAAATAAAAATACAACACTGATGTATTCTTCCTGGGTTTGCGCTCATTGTTGAGCATATCCAGCTGTTAATTATTAGAGTTTAGGGAACTAAGTAAAGCATTGTACTGCTGTTTACAGGGGCAGCATAAAGTATTTTTATCCACCTAATCAAAAAGGCACATAAATTTCAGTTTAAATGTACGCTATACTTAGAATATTTTCACCTTTTTACCTTGCTGTTAGACAGGCTTTCCTCCCTCTCATTCAGCTGTTCAGTCTTTCTCTGCAATACCTCTTCTGTGTACTCCGGCTCATAAAAAGGATCCTCTCAGCTCCACAGAGAATGGCATTTCGCCATTGCTGTTATAATCAACAATTTTGATTTTCTGGTATTTGTGTATTTTATTAACCATGGAAAGTCAGAATATGCGTAGGAATACGTTGAGAAAATGTAGTGCCAAAAGAAAAGAGCTGTCTGACAGCAATGTCAAGAGGTGAAAGTATTCTAAATACAGCGTACACTTGATCTGAGGTGGTACTAAAGTACATTTTGTAGTAACTGCTGCCTCCCGTCCACAGCAGATTCTGTGTTGGTACTCCCGTAAGGCAATACACCGATTATGGATACGTACCTCATACAACTCCACTTCAGAAAAGCCAAACTACACCCTTTAATCAGTTTGAGATGACCGGGTTCTACCATCTTCATCATATTTGTCGTCAGTTGACAATGTCAAAGTCCGTTTTTTAAAAACCTACATTTATGCTCTGCTTTTAACTTGAGTGAACACTCTGAACAAACGATGAAAATATATTTATATTTTGTCTAATATATATTAAAAAATAAACATTCACTACATTTTCCAATGGGATTTATGCGTTCTCTCTTCACCAAAAGATAACTACACAGTGTGGGTAATTTGACACTTTGCTGAGCAGAATCACTTGTACAGTGACATGCAAAAACACATTTCAGTCACTGGACATGACGAGACTGATAAGAGCTGCATTGTATTTTGTACCTCTTTGAGAAGGGAACTTCAGAGTTGACTGCAATTTTACTCTTGCTCCTCTCAATGGACACCACACCGCCGCCGAGGCTTCCAGCTTTGCCGTTCACCTTGATGCGCTCCTGCAGGTACTGCTCCTGTTAAGTACAGCGGGCACAGCATGTCACACAATGATTCTGATATCATGATTTCAAATTTGTATAACAAAGAAAAAGTTTGATGTACGGTTAAAAAGGCTACAAGTACTGACATGTGACACATTGTGGTCGACATATTGTTAGTTTCCATTGAAACCACACTGTCTTTATTCTGAACTGACTGCAAACCATCATATGCAATGCCTTGGGATTGATCCCGCTGATATGACAGAAGCGTTTGACACCCAGGGGTCGTGTTTGACAGCTGCTGCACATTGTTTAACACGCAAGAGGTCTCATGTCTGTCTGAACTGGTCTACTCACAAAGTTGGCAGCATCCATGATGCCATCCTCCACAGGGTGAGTGCAGTCCAGCGTGAACTTCAGGATCTGCTTCTTCTTCTTCCCACCCTGCTTCCTGACCACCTGCTTTTTCTGCGCACAGGAATTGCGAGTTACTCAAACCACAACATTAAAACAGCTAAAAGTACACATTGAACTTAATTGATCAGTTGTCACATATAATTGTTAGTACTATGCAGTGAATTTTGACTTCTACTTTTCAACCCATCCTAAAGGAGCAGTGGGCAGCTGAAAAAAAGCGCCTGGGGAGCAACTAAGAGTTCAGTGTCACTGAAACATGTAGACAGGAGGAGCTGTGGATTGACCTGCAACCTTGTGGTTTAAAGCACAACGTTCACACATAGTAGCTTGATCGATGATTAATCTGCAATTTTTATGGCTGTTTGTTGAAAAACGAAATATTAAAAACACACTGAAAAGGATTGTAAGGGTATGTACATTACAAAAAAAAGGGTAGGACCCGAAAAGCATTTTGCTTCCTCCTAACTTCCTTTCGGACAACACAGTATTTATTTAATTTGTATATACTGTTGTTCACAGTTAACTTCATTCGAATTTTTTTTTATTCTTTTGTATGTTGTTCGAAATAAATTAAAAAATGAAATGAAATACACATAAAACGCACTCATATCAAACAACTTTATTAACAGCTGTTAATAAAGTATCAAGTGACTGGCCATCATGTTTCAACACTGTCTGACACACTTTAAAAAGTAAAAACCTCTGACTTCTCTATAACCCGTAAAACTTCACCACCCATGTTTCAGTTAGCCACCGTTAGCATCATCGTTCAGTTAGCACCAACGTGGTTTTTAGCCGACACAGCGAGCAAAGCTAAAATAAAGATGCTAAAACACGCGTGGCTCCTATATTACTGTACACTTATTACACACACATCTGCAAATGTGAAAGACAAGTTAAAATACATCGTATATATGCAGTATATTTGGTCATTTTACTACTCACAATCGGGGCCATGGCTGACACTTTCGGCAAAAAGGAAGGAGCGAAGTCTGCGCAGGAACTATAATACCCGGCCGCACAATCGATCGCATCGGTTTATCTGGGATTGATGAAGAAGCCTGTGGATCTATATTAGTGCACTACTAATAATACCTCTACTTGTTTTTAATCGCATTTACTGCTGCCGAACCAGTAACTTACCTTGATTTGTATATTTAGTCTTAATTTTATTTTTAAAATTTCTAATTTTTTTATTTTTTATTTTTTATTTTTTATTTTTTATTTTTTATTTATCAAAGAAAAATGCATCAAAAAATGCATACATCATATTCAAGATAGTACAAGTTATACACATTATAAACAACCGAGCGAATTACATCTATTAAAGATAAAGAAAATCAAAATAAATAAAATACTAGACAAGGCTAAATAATAATTAATAAAAACTAAATTAAATACTAAAATAAAATAATACAGTAGGTCAGTCAGGAAATAATGTTCATAAATGTTCATAATTTCGATGCAGGGCTTTTACAATTTTACAAGACTTTACATATTTTTTGTATAGTTTCATCTCATTTATAAATCTATCAAAAATCGTTTCGAGTCGTTTTTAAGAAACAGCATTTGTCATTAGGTACTTTGCCAGAATAACAAGATTATTGTTACCAAATTCTACTTGTTTGTTAGATGTAACGTTTTTGCTTTAATAAGTAGAAATAATACAACTATAATAGCAAAGCATGTATCGAGCTGATTATGTACTACACTACATTTCAGAGGGAAAAATTTAGCTTTTGTAAATGTAACAGTTAAATTTATTTGACACTTTTTGCATTTGAAAAAACATGCCAGAACTTTTAACTTCAAAGCAATACAAGTAAACCATACTCAATTCCTCTTTCAATACCACAGTGAAAAAAAAATCCATGGCATACAAAATATTCTAAATAAATTATAATTATCAAAATTTGAATAAATAACCTGCATAACATGCTGGTGCAGAAAAAGTCACTAAATCATACAGTTGATTTTCTTCCCCATAGTTGGATATGCTTTTTCTTATTGTCCGATTTTTAAAATATTGAAGTATTGACACTTTTGACAACCTTAATACAAAGTATCTAAACAGTACCTATTTACAGCATTAAAATGTGATAAACATAATAATATAATACTTCATAATAATATAACACTGTGAAAGGAGCCTTTTTGATACTATACAGTTAGTTTGCTGATAATATTGAGATGTCAAAAAAGCATTGTAAAACAGTTTAATTAAATATAATTTCACTACAACATTAAACATTTTGACATTTTTGCTTTTGAATTACAAATGAATATCACATTTATATTTCTTTAATATATTTAGTAATTATTTTTGCTTTTATGCAACATAAAAGTTGCTTACAAAGTGCTAAGAAGGCATTAAAAATACTGCTTTATGTGACAAATTAAAAGTATTCCTCTTTAAGTGTTGCAGAAGATTATATTATATGCAGTGTTTTAATTTCTACCTCTTTCCCTCCAGTCACTCTGCTTTGGAGTCCAAGACATAACAACAGTGTGACATTACAAATAGGACGGCTGTATTTTTAATCTCTATGGCACAGCAATATTAAATGTCCCTTTTGCACTCTGGCAACACTTGGGAGCTGGCATGAGGTGTGTGTGCGGCCAGCTGCCTGGCGGAGGGACCCCATCGGCCTACTATTGAAGAGTTTCTGCATTGCCGGCATTCCTGCTGGTGGTAGCTGATAGCACCACTGAAAGGTAAGACAGTGGCTCTCTGTGCTTTCTGTGGACTAGCCTACTGCATTCAAAGTAGGATTTTTTAGCTGGATATAATGTTGGTGTCTTTGATGTTATCTATTTATCATATTTGGATCATGTGTTGTCACTGAAGTTATTACACATCTGACAAGGTAAGAGACAAAGAAAATAAGCTTGTTTATTCTAATTCACATCTGACTCTCTTGATCAAAGTGTTGTATGTCACAATCGGCTTAGTTCTTATAATAACTGAAATATCTGGACCATAACACATGCTAAGGCGTTTTTTTTGTTCAGTGATGTGATGATGTGGCTTTATAAAACTTGTCATCAAGTGTCGTGCTACTCTCTCAGTGTGTCATTCTTCACATACATACTTTGTGTTTGCAGATGGCAGGAGGTATCTTTACCAACTTGGATAACCTTTGTAATGTGGACTGTACTAATGTCCACCCCCTCGTGTGTCACCTGTGCCATGAGCAGTACCAGTCCCCGTGTTTGTTGGACTGCTACCACATCTTTTGTGCCCGCTGCCTGCGAGGCCGGACCAATGACAGCCGTCTCAGCTGCCCCCTCTGTGGGTAAGAGATAGCACTGTGAGGTTGATCTTGACCAATTTAGGCTGCATATAGGTTATCTTTTCTTTTCTTTTTTAAAGCAATGGAAAGCAACATATGTTCCCTTTCTCCACACTCAGATTGCATTATAAACTGACAGTCTGCTCTGAAATTAAAAAATATTAGGTTTAAATTAAGTGTCTGAACTAGAAGTGGAGGTTGAACACTGTGTTTTGGTATCTGTGTTATAGGATATCTGAGCCTGGCATATCAAACTAAAAATATGGTGATGCTGAGTAACGAGCAGGTGATCTCAAACTGCTCAAACATGATTAAGTGGTTTAAAATGATTGTAAAATATTATTTAACTCTGAAAAGACATTTTTCCAACAGGCCCCAGTTTTGGGCAGCGTTGCTCCAAGGGATTGGTTCTGCAAAACTTAAATAGTGTATTGGTTTGGTTCATGCAGGAGATTTTAGGAGAATCTAATTGGTTTCAGAGAGCATCAAGTCTCTGTTTTGGCTTTAGGTTGCTGCTCAGTGACCCGTTGCTGGCCTGGTCTGGGTAGGGCAGGCCTGAGCGGCTGGAGCAGCTGCATTCATCCGACTCTCTGATTCAGTCCTTGGCCCCTGCACTCAACGGTGCAAGTTCCTCTAAGACCAGTCACGCAGCAAACAAAGCATACTGGTATTTGGCACCGGTGCCAACAGCTTAGGGCAATCAAAAACCGTCACATGATACCAATCCATTTCATTCCCTATTAAGGAATGACTCATGTTTACCAGTCACCTTGAGGTCTGCAGTATTAACTTTACCCCCATCAAAACACATAGAGACGTATAAAAAAAGGTGTCAGATACAACTTGACCCAGATTTTTTTTATTCCTCTTGTGCGTATTAATGCAAAGAATCAAACAGAGTGATGATGAGTTTTTATGCCACTGTATAATTCTCAACTGCTTGTGCCATGCCCCTTGGATACAGTTCCATTGAGTCACTGATTGACTTACCGTTATTTCCCAGCTGGAAATTGGATTGCAGTGTAGGCACAAAATTTAACATGCACAATAACAAAAAACACAATCAATGAGCACCCAGAGACATCGCCTGCGCATAACAGATACCCACAGTAAACAGCATTAGACTGCAGAGCTTATAAAATACAAAGTTTCAATATGAGAAACTAGACACACTGAGAACTGCTTTAAAAAACTGAATCATCCCTGATGAGCAGCTCCTGGGTTCTGATATATCCATCTCCTCTTAAAATAGTGTTTCTACTGAGTGTCTATGTTTTAATTCGTAATCACCCAGATTCTTTTGGACACTTTGCTATGAGCTAACTATTGTGAATTAAGTGTGATTATAGAATTGACTATAGACAAACTATGGCTGGACCTGAGGCGGCGTTCACATTTATCTGCATTATAGTTATGAACCTGTGTTGAGGTAGATACTGCGCACTATACTCTGTATACATCAGTTATACCAACAGCAGTGCTTTTTTTCAGAAGATACTGACAGAGGAATATATATATTTAAAAAAAAACATGCAATCATTGGTTTTCTATGGAAATAACCCTGTGGGCACAGAGCCCCCTGGGCTCTGCTGCTGGCTGCAGGGACCCGCTGCCTGGCAGATACTATTTCCACCAGCAGCAGCAGTCTGCTAACAGCTGCTCACTCAAGAACCATGTAATCTAGGAATTCACCACTCTGCTATTAGTAGAACACAATAGATCCCCGTTGCTATGAAAACTAGATAAAACATCTACAGCAGACAGGGGCGAGGGACATCAGCGTCACTGCAACTGAATCAAAATAAGGCAACAACATTGACACAGGATTAAATCAAACAGACCTGTGTAAATGTTGTTAATGTGACAAACTGGCCACTGCGTCTGCCAGTGTGGTCATGTTCTACCTGAGATTACTGAGATAATTTTGTTAATTAAAAGCTGTTAATTAGACACTGATGACCATTTCATGCTGCAAATGCTGGTCTATGATCTTTTCACCTTAAAGTTTTGGTGTAACATCTTGGTCACAAGCAGCATCTATGATGATGATACAATAGAGCAATTGAAATTTTGAAAAAGATCACATTAATGCCATGTTCTTAAAGTTGCTCTACCTGAAATACAAAAAAAAGTGGAATGATGAGATTTTTTCATGCACATATCACAACAAACAACAGATAAACTCAGATTACATCACACACAGAGAGAGAATGAGTCGATTCTCTGCTCAAGAAGCTTCTACTCCACTATATCTTTACATAGAGAATACTTGTTTGCTGCCATATTAATGTTCTTAATATTGAGAACGGTCCCTTTAAGAAATTAAATGTTAAATTTTGATGTGGGGAGGCAGGTAGTGTGGTGGTTAGCACTGTTGCCTCACAGCAAGAGGGTTCCTGGTTTAAATCCTCTTTCTTCTGTGTGGAGTTTACATGTTCTCCCAGTGTCTGTGTGGGTTTTCTCAGGTTTCCTCCCACAGTCCAAAGACGTGCAGGTCTAAGGTTAAATGATTACTCTAAATTGCCCGTAGGTGTGAATGGTTGTCTGTCTGTTTGTCTCTGTGCCCTGCGATAGACTGGCGTCCTGTCCAGGGTGTACCCAGCCTTATGCCTGATGTCAGCTGGGATCAGCTCCAGCCCCCCAAGACCCCGTTAGGGACAGGCGGTTGGAGATGGATGGAAATTTTGATGTTTTTATCACATTTGCTAATCTAAAACTCATCTATAAATGCCTGAATAACATTGTGGTTCCTTCGGGCTCAGTAACATGTAGAGCACAACAGAAATTGTAAGGTTTGAACAAACAGCCTTTATTTGTTTGCAAGTTCCTTACCCACAGAACTTAAACTGGATCCTGACTGGCATCACATTTAACTCAAACAGAAACGGTTTCATGGTCATCGATGATCTAGTGCTTTATTGTATTATTTTCTCTTGTGTTATGTCTGTATTTTCTTGTTAAGTTCAAAGTCTAGTGTTTTAATGTACTATTGTAAGCATGTATTGTTGAGGCTGTGTTTTGTATTTTCTTTAATGCATTTGTGTAATTTAAAGACCCATCTAGGGGCGGGCATTGCAAAGTAGGCTATAAATACTTCGGTGTGTGGCATTGGTTTATGCTACATAATCATCACACATAACATTAATCAGTCAAAAGAAAATGAGCTAGCAACTATTTTGATTAACAAGTAATTATTTAGGTAAAGGAGTCAGAATATCCGGTTTTAACCTCTCAGATGTGAAGATTTGCTTCTTCTCTTTTAAAAAAACTAAACTACCAATTTAGATACTTGTGTGTGTCACACAGCGAGAGATAAAAATCCAAATTCAAATCAGAGATAACAGAGCGCCATCTCCTGGGAGGCACAAGAATGCAATAAACAGTGAGATAAAGGAATTATCTTTGACAACAGCTGCGTCCAAGTGCTTTAAAAAATCATCATACATTTAGACAACTTCGAATTCCTTTCACTAATTATTATACTGATGGAAACAAGCATTCACCCAATGTTAACCTTACAAAGGTATGAAAATGGAAGAAAATATGGAGCGATATGTAATTACACTATTGTTTTTGTCAAGACTATTACCATTTGGCAATTTAGTCCTTTCAAGGTGGTGCTGTTCAGTTCATTGTTCCTCTTGGTATCCCTCAGTCTTCATGTCAATCAGGCCGAGGTCTTCGTCCTGTTCAAACGTGCGCGTGTACTTCTCAATAGTCATCTCAGGATCTGGCTCTGGTGCGTACATGTTCTGCAAATAGCTGTTCCCCGTCGGGTCGTCCAGGATGATGTGGACGTCCATTTCTCCAGCTATAATCTTGTCTATCTTCTCCCCAAACACCTTAAGCTTGTGCGCCCGCTCTGTGGTGCTGCTTTCCCCACAGGTGAAGGGGTTTTTGCAGACGATCAGATCTTTGATGTCCTTCAGCAGACCCTCCAGCGTGGTGAACTTCCCTCCCACCGCCGCCATCCACAGCTCAAACTCTAACTCGGGGATGAAGATGCCGCATGTCTCGGACTTGAGGACGTCCCAGGTCATGTCTGAAGGGTCTGTGATGTGCAGGGTGATCTTGGTGCCCATCTCCTCCGTAGCTCCGCCTGATTTCACCTCATTGGTGTGATGGCTACACCTGTCGCAGTTATGTCGCAGTTAGTGGCCATAATGATGACCTCCTTGAAGTGAGGGATCTGGACCAGCTTTATGTTGGTTGAGGCCGGCGCGTTGCATTCAGGGCAGTTAGTGTTGAAGGTCAAAACCTCATCTCTCATGGCCTCTATGTTGTTGGCGTCAGGCCTCTTATCCAAGTCACCAACACCATCATCAGCCCTCAGCCCCAGTTGGACATCCTGCTGCATCGTCCACTTGAACCTGGACACAGTGAGAGCCACATCTTTTTGGGGGGCGATTGGGTTCTCCAAAAAACTGTTTCCAGATGGATCTACAATCACCAGAGTGAATTCCCTTTCAGCCTCTTTTAACTTCCTCAGCCTCTGAATGAAATCATCTATTTTCTCAGCCACCCCAGGATGAGTCGCTCGCCTGACAAGTTGGTCTTGTTCCAAACCAGCAGCTGCTCAGTCCAAGAGGCCCTCAATGGTGGAAAGTGCGCCTCTCTGGGTGAAGGGAGGGATTTCAAAATCCAGCTCAGGGATCCTGGTGGTCGCACTGTCTGATTTTACAACCTCCCTGTTCAAGTCCTTCTTTGTTTTGACCCTGAGAGTGTAACAAACGCCTTGGTCCTGAATCCGGCCCGCGGACAGGATCTGATCAGTGTTTGACAAGTTGCAGTGATCGCAGCTGAAGGAGCTCACGAGGACTTCTTTGAAGAAAGGTGTTTTGGTCAGAAGTATGCGCGTCATGCAGTTCTTGTGGCAGTTCATGCACATACTTTCGATCTCAGTGGGATGACAGTCTTCGCTGTCGGCACCTATATCCTTGAACAGGCTTTCACCTCGTACACAATCCTCCAAAATAGCAGACATTTTTTTTCAGCGTCGAATATGTTTCCCACGGTGAACACAACTGTTTATTTTCACTCCGGCTCCTCGTTGTCGTTATCTAGCTTGTCTTCCCGTAACTTTCTTGATCCCAGAGCAGAGCAGTCAAGCCTCGCACACGCGCTGGACTCGCTGTTTACAGCCTCTTCCGCATCCTCTTCTTTGGGTTTAACTGAAAGACTAACACACCACCGTCAAAGGTGTGTGTGCGCCATCTACAGTACAAGAGGCGAAGTAGGGCGCGATAATATTTTTTTATACAGCCCTGTGTTACACACTACATTATGGGATATTGTTTTCCTAGGATGGCAAAGGCATGACCCGCCCTACTTTGCCTCTGATTGGCTAGGACGCGTTGCCTTTCGTTGGTTTGATTGGTTAAAATTAGACATGAGGAGCTGGGATTGGTTAGAGTAAGGACAAGAATATCAGGGTAAGCCAATCAGAGACAGAGTAGGGCGGGTCATGCCTTTGCCATCCTAGGAAAACAATATCCCATAATGTAGTGTGTAACACAGGGCTGTATAAAAAAACATTTTTATACAGCCTATGGTGCAACATCTTGCCTTCATTACAATATTTCAAATATAACAATAATAATAATAATAATAATAATAATTCCAGAATCGAACATTAGATTAAAACAATACAATACAAAGAAGTATATAAAAAGAAATACAATTAAAAAGAAAAGAAGCAAAGAAAGCGAGAGAGAGAGAGAGAGAGAGTTAATGTACACATCCGTAGACCGCTGCATCCCTAATAATTATACATCATATTATATCATATTTTTCTTTTTCTATCTTTACTGAGAAGTAACTGTTGTAAGGGATCCCAACTTAACAAATGAAGAGTATTAAAACAATCAAATTAACAATTAGGCTGATACCCGATATCAATACTGATGTTTTTTGGTAGTTGTTTATTTTGATTTTGATGTTTTTTTATTCCACCTTCACTTAAAATCTTAGTTTTTTCAGATCTAACTATTTAAATATTCCTGCATCCATCAACTTGAAAAATAATGCAGGTGTCAGATATCATGATTTTCTCACACTGTCTGCATGTATGCCATGGCCACAGTTACCCATCCATACTGAAAGGGAATAGCTCCCTCCCGCCAGAGGACCGTCTGCTGAAGTTTCTGGTCGACAACAATGCGGACGTTGAGGAGACAGTGCAGTGTGCCAACTGCGACCAGGAAAGTAACGAAAAGGTAAAAAATGACGGACAGACCCACATCGATTCACATTAATGAAGGTGAAGGTAAAAGAATAAATGGGCATTACAGACATCTGAAATAAATGTTTACTTTTGTTATGGGCAAGCTCAACCTGGAGGTTTTGGTGACTTAGAATAACAAAGAAAGAGAAAAAAGGACTTCAAGTCCTAGAAATCCTGTTTAATCATTAGTGCAGAGAGCACATGATTCATGTTTTGTTGTTTGTCTAAGGATATGAAAGAAAAACGAAAGTTCAAACAAGGATGAACCCATCTCTTTGTGGACAGAACACAGCCTTATTATTGCTGTAGGGGACAGTTTGTATTGGACTCTTAAATCTTTTCACAGACGTACAGTGTACGTAGCTGACACTCATTTCGCGTTTCAATTTTGTAATTTAGGATGATAAAGCCACTATGTTTAAAGTTGAATATTTTGTGATCATATCATCTTTCAAATTGTGACACCAAGTTTTTGTTTGGAAAGAAATGAGACAATCCTGGTAAACATTGGTGTCGTTATTCATTCATCTCAGTGTTCTCATGTCTTTTTGAGACCACTGGGAGGATGCCAAAGTCATAATTAAAATGTCACACATAGTAGCTTTAAGACAGGTCTATTTTTCATCAGACATAGTCTTGTGTAACTTTAAACAATATGAGCATCGCTCTTTTCTTTTTTTCCCCCACACAGGACGCAGGGGGGATGTACTACTGTAACACTTGTAGCCAGCCACTATGCAGCCCCTGCAGGGAGTTGACCCACAAAGCCAGAATGTTTTCCCACCATGAGATTGTATCCCTGGCCAAACGCTCCAGAGCCAAACACAGGAAGTGCTGTGAGTGCCACCTGTAATTTACTCCAGAAGAATAATAGGCAGCAAGGCTTTATAACATTGGACTAGAAGCATGTTGCTCATGAGAAGTGCAGAAGTGCTCTGCCTAAATTTCCAAACTAGTACAAAAGGCACAATGCTAACACTTGATGGTAGACGTCAGTGAACTTGTGTTTGTGTTCTGAAACCTCTTGTTTTTGTTTTGCACAAACCTGCTCATTGGAAAAACGGAATAGTTTAACTCTCACACTCCTGTGGACTGAGGTTGAAAGGTGTCTTTGTCTCCACAGCTCTCCACAAGGAGCCGTACATCCTGTTTTCAAAAGAGAATAAGTCGATGCTTTGCATCAAGTGCTTCAGAGACATGCAAGTGTGAGTTAAGCCCAATTTATGATATAATGCCTGAAGTTCTTTTCTTCTCTTCTCCACATTAAACATGGTGTTGTTTGTTTACCACAGGGAGAGTCGGACTCACTGCATTGATATTGAAACAGCTTACGTGCAGGGGTGTGAGATGTTGGACCAGGCTGTGCTGGTGAGAGAATCCTATCAGTTGTCATCTACACATTTGGGATTATGAACAATTCAAGCACTCTGTGGTGCAGGTGTACTCAGAATTTGTGTTGCTCATTACAATACAGTTTGAATGTATAAAAATTTAAATAAGGAGTATTGTTAAGCAATTTCTTCACTCTTGCCTTGATCTCAACTGCACACCTGCAAAGTTTCATGACTGTTTCTTGCATGGTTGCAACGTTATTGTGGTGACAAAGTCTGTCCACTGACAGACAGACATACAAACAAACAAACCACAGTGTAGTTTACAGTAGCCTTTGTGACCTTTCACTGACAGTGAACCTCCTCCTCCTCCATCTACAGGTGGTGAAGGAGCTGCAGACTTCAGCTCGAGAGGCGATCCTTCTTCTAAGAGCAATGATAGGAGAAGTGTGTCTGAATGTGGAGGAAGAAGAGAGTGCAATCTGTACTCTGTTCAACAGCTTGCAGGTTAGATAATGATCCTGGTGTGATCGGTTTTATCAACTGTTGTTTTAGCCCCTAATCATTCGTTTCGTGTCATGCTGACATGAAACGACACGTCTCTTTAAATAGACGTTTTTTTACAGCAGACGTTTTGGTTTGTCATAGTAGGGAACTGTACATACTGGGACACTTATTGGAACTGAGCCGTTGTTAACAAAATTGGTTTCACCTTTGTTTGTCCTACTGTGACAGGTCAAAACTTCTGCTGTTAAAGAGGTGTATGTACAATGTTTTGATTCTAGTTGGTTCTTCATCATGTCAAACTTTAAAAATGGTCCCCACAAACATACAGTGCATGCAGAAAGTATTCAGACCCTTTCCTTTCCTCCATTTATAATAATAATACTACTACTAATAATAATAATAATAATGATAATAATAATAATAATAATTGTATTTATTTAGCACCGTTAAAACAAAAGTTTACAAAGTGCTTTGACAGACAAAGCAAAAGCACATACAAATCCATGCACATGTCACTCACTGTATATTGTATAAAATGAGCTTGTTGGTTTATAGAGTAAATTAAAATGTAAATTACAGAAAAACGAATCGAAGGAACTGTTTAATTCATCTTTCTGAAACACATCTAGTCATCTACAAATTCATTTTTGTGTTGAAAACAAAAATAAGTTTTAAATACTCTGAAATTAGCATCAGTCTCCAGCTGACACCACTAACACTGCTTGGCCATCGGAGGTCTCTGTTCACCTAAGTGTATTTTCTTTGCTGAACATTCAAAAAGAGCAGACACTACACTGTGGACTTAGTACCTATTTTTCTTTCCACAATCTTGAAAATCCATTAGGTATCCGAGAGCTTTAGGCCATTTTTACAGCAGTGTAACGAATAAAAGGGTGTGTTTTCTCTGTTCTCATCTGACAGGAAAAACTAGCAGAGAGGAAGAAGATTCTGCTGAAAGCTGCTCAGAGGTAATAATGAAATATATAAATATACACAATACAGGTCTTATATGAAAATGCTCTTTGGTTGCCTCTAAACTTTTGTCACAATATTTCCTTTCATTTAATGCTATTCTCCTGCTGTCACCGGGTCACCTGATAGTTTTTCCATTGTATCCTGCTGCATTGTACTCTGTGATGAATAGCAGCACCCTCCGGAATAATCTCTCTCCTCACCAAACCCGTTTGGGTGATTTTCATTTCAACAAAGCATGGTATTGAATTAAAAATACATCAGTAGGATTACAGATTAAAAGCCAATGGTGGCAGCTTGTGCCTGGATCCAATCAATGGAAATGTACTGAAAATGATTGGTATACAAATACACAGTATTTACACTATAGACTTTCTCAAGTCCATTATATCAGCAATCTGTTTTCCTCCGCTTAAAACAGAGCACCTTTAGCATCTACAATCTGAACCTATGATAAATGAGCAACTTTTGTCTGTTTCAGCAGCCCTTAATGTGCTTTGTTCAACACAGTTTATTGTCCTGAAAGTGGGATCCTAACTTTTCTTTTCCATTTTTGGCAGCCTGCCATGATGTTACTTACTCTAGAGCTGCTTGCTTGTGCAGAAACAGGACTACAAAGTTATACAAATTAAATAATTGACATTACAAAAAAAAAACAGGATAATGACATTCTCTTGAACCATTAATTTAGCATTAACTCACAAATTCCTAGCCACTAAAATAATTAAAAATCTTACAACATCCACACCACGATCATTAAAGTTTGATTTAATGTCATCCAATGTTTGCAATTAATCAGTCTCTAAAATGTAGTTATTGCACATCAGTCAAATTTTTATGTAAGATGACTAATAACTGAAATATATGGTTTATAAAACTGTGTATTCCATGTGTACGTATGTATGATTGAATGTGAACAATTTTAATGAGTGATCAAGTGAGTGAGTGAGTGTATCGGGTTGCACTCTTCAAGGATCTTTAATGAGATTTTTTGTGTCCTCCATCTCTCTCTCTGTCTCTCTATTGCCTGGAAGCCGTCCAGTGACTGGGTTCCCGGAAGGGTGTTAAAGGCTATTTATGTCAGGCTTTGTGTGTGCGGCCCTGCGTCCGTGTATATGTGTGTGTGTGTGTGTGTGTGTGTGTGTGTGTGTGTGTGTGTGTGTGTGTGTGTGTGTGTGTGTGTGTGTGTGTGCGTGTGCGTGTGCGTGTGCGTGTGCGTGTGCGTGTGTGTGTGTATATTGGTGTGTGTGTGTCTGTGTGTCTGTGTGTGTGTGTTTGTTACGGATAGAGAAGAAAGATAGATTAGCTTCTGGAAATATGGACTAGGTTGTTTGTGGTTGCACGTCCTGAGCTGAATCCTCTGAGTATTTCAGCAGGTGTGTGTGTGTGTGTGTGTGTGTGTGTGTGTGTGTGTGTGTGTGTGTGTGTGTGTGTGTGTGTGTGTGTGTGTGTGTGTGTGTGTGTGTGTGTGTGTGTGCGTGTGTGTGTGCGCGTGCGCGTGTATGTGTGTGTGTGTGTGTGTGTGTGTGTGTGTGTGTGTGTGTTTGCAGTCAACACGAGGAGAAGGAGAAAGCACTGAAGGAGCAGCTCTCACACCTTACTGCCCTCCTACCAACTCTCCAGGTAAAGTAAGATAGATCACAGGATAAATCTTAGGGGTTGTGGGTTGATTAAATAGAGTGGGAAAGAAGACTTAACAAAGTTGTAATGTTTTTGGGTGTTTATTTAAAACTTAACTTTGCTTTTTGAAGTTCCCATAATGGTCTAACCTTCTAGGGCCTTGAACAGTTATTTATACACTCTTAACACATCTGAAACAGGGCATGGAGACCAAACTAGACACTGTTTATTTGTAAGGAGTCACAACCTCAAAATGCTGCTCTGATCTAATCTGTAACAGTGCATTGTATTTCATAAGATTACCATGTTGTTGTTTTTTCATGAAAAATGTTAATCTGAAGGTAAATAAGAAGAAAATAACTCTAGCTGCAGTGAAATTTAGGCTGGGAGATAATCTTTTACCTCGATATAGATCATTTTTTGACGATATATATCACGGTATCGTATATTTTCTAGCAATTCGATAAAGAAAGAGTCTGTATGAAATAACCACATGGTAAAGCCTATTTTTATATACTCCTGGGTGAATTGACTATTTGACAAATTGTTTATTTTTGTAGGGACAGTGCACAATTAAAAGTGATTGCACTAGACTCAGCTAGCAGCTTGTTTACACCAGTTGTCCAAATGTAAAGTACTAGTAGAGTATTTTGCTCATTTCATTAAGAACTTTAGTGCAAAATGAACATAATGTGCAAGGATCAGAACGTAAAGTGTCGTACAAGGGATGTTATATATCTTCCTTCTTTTATCGCCTTCTTCCATGGAAAAAGATCAAGAGAGTATAACCTGAAAAGTGTACTTAAATGTAGTTTCTTTGCACCACTACCTGTGGTTCTGTACTTTTATGAATGGGCTATGAGTGCAGTTCATTTAGGGAGGAATTTAATACCATTTCATCTCAAGTTCAGTCTGTTTGTGTCTTATATTTCTTGAAGCTTGCTTGAAATCTAACCTTTAATCTCTAATGTCTTTAGGTGCACCTCGTCACATGTTCTGCCTTCCTCAGCTCAGCCAACAAGTTTGAGTTTTTGGACATGGGCTACGTGAGTACAGCCACCTAAACTGTCAACTGTGTTTTTTCATTTTCTTCTTGCATTTCATGAGAATTTTATGAAATGTGAATAGGAGGTTGCAGCGCTACATAAGTCATAAGTGTGTGTGTGTTTGTGTGTGTGAGTGTGTGTGTGTGTGTGTGTGTGTGTGGGGGGGGGGGGTATGTGATTCAAAAAAGTGGACAATGGATGACACTTTATCAGTGTTTCTAAAAAAAAAACCTGTCCATTTTATATACATTACAAAGAGCTTAAAGTTTATTCTGAAGATGTTTTCTTGGCAAGAGACGAGCTTTAAACAGCCGGACTGAACTGGTCTTTAAACAGAGGCTGTCCGTTATGTCTCATCGAGGTGAAACAGGTCACTGAATCACGACCGGGTGTTCTTGCTTACACAGCAACTCATGGAGAGGCTGAAGAGGATTGTGAAGCTCCCTCATCGACTGAGACCAGTGCAGAGCAGCAAAGTGAGTAGGAACTGCCTTCACGCAAAGATGAAAAAGGTTACTTTCAGAATGTAATCCGCTGCACTCTTCTGATTAGTTGTTTCACTTGTTCCAGATGCAGTTTCACCTCTTTCTCCTCTTTGGCTCTAAAGCCCAGAAACAATTTATTTCTTTCAAGAAAGTTAAGTTCAGTGCCTTCGAACAGAAGCTTTAGTCATTCATTCATTTATCAGGAACAAGATGCATTAGTTAACATCAATATGACATCAAAGTGCTTGATCCAGCCAAAATATTGATTTTAATCTGCAGTCAAAAGCAGAAAAAACAACATCAAAGCACAGAAAGGAGAAAACGGGGCTTATTTTGAAATCAATATTAGTTCCATTCGGGGGTTTTTCAGTTACAAAACCAATTTTGCTTGAAACTAATGATGTAAGTTTTACCAGGTACCTGGTGCATTATTAAAAATATTCCTGTTTACATTGGCCCCAAAGTACTTTTTATTTCATATAAACACACTACAGAAGTCAACACAAAAAATACAACATATAAGCACACATGACAGTCAAGCTTAACCTCTCAAACTGCTTCAATACGTTTTGCTTGTAAAGTAAGCCTAATTAATAAATCAATACGAAATGATACAGAGTGTAAAAGTTAATTCTTCACCTTGAGAAAAAAAATGAGAACTGTTTGAAAATATACTCTTTAAAGTCAAGCTCCTCAGAAACTAGAGCTTCAGGATAAAACTTTCAAGTAGCCCCTAAGTAAAGAGTTCTCGTGGGCTGTGCTTTTTCTCCACACAATTCACTGTTGCTGCCACTGAAGTTGCACCAAAAATGTAGTTTTATGAATATTTCATTACCTGAGAACTTACAGAATAAGATAAATTAGTATTTATCACTACAAAACTAGGAGGGCACTTTGGGACCACAGACCTTAGCCAAGACATGTCCTATCTCACAATGTCCATAAAGTGTGAACTTTTCAATTCAGGAACTCATTTTTCCAATTATTCCAATTATGTTAATGAATGAGAATAACGATTTATTTATCAGCCCCATGGATTCAGATCCACTGCAAAAGTCTTCTTTAGCTAATGCCTTACCCTTCTACCAAGGTTCAAGAAAAGCTGGCCAGTAGTTTTTCCATAGTCCTGCTGACAAACAAACAAACAAACAAACAAATAAACAAACAAACAAACAGGGCAAAAACATGACTTCCTTGACAGAAGTCACAATAGTAAAGCAGATACAGGTGGCCATGAAATTGAAGTACAAACCAACAAAAACAGACAGTTAATCAGTTAATAAGTTGACCTCCACAAGCCTCCAGAAAAGCTTCAACTCTCTATTAAAATATATATCTGTATTTGATTTTTCATGTCTAAAACTGTGCTCCAACATGTCCCTTCAATAGACTGTGAATGCCACGCAACATATGACATGCATCATATCATTTTCATACTCATCGAAACATTCTGCAGCCCCTCAAGTTTCTTTTATTTTATTTGTCACCTGTACACAAAACAAAGACTGTATAAAATATGGATGTAGTCTCTGTGTCGTCACCAAAGAGTCAAAATTGGGCTCAAAGTGGGCCTGACTGACTCTGTCTAACTCTTGGCCAATCCAAAAATGGACAAGAGGTGGATGGAGCTGAGTCGGGCTGAATGTAGCCTACAGTCTCCTGTGATGACACCCACCTGTCACTTAAAGCTGCACGCCCTTAATTATGCATTACTTTAAGTCTTAATATAATTTAAGCGAGTGTCATGATTGGGGAAAATAGCTATAGAGACCAAAAAAGTTTTGTACCAGGCTGTAAATGTGTTTATTTCTGTTGTAAAGTTGGTTATTTTAACATGGAGGTCTATGGGGATTGACTCGCTTTTGGAGCCAACCTCAAGGAAATGCAGTTTTTGGCACTTTGGCGGAGATTGCCGCTTGACAAGGAAATTGTCACAGATGGTGTCAGAATACCTCAAACTAACACTGTACTTGTATTAAGATATGATTTGGTCTTACAAAATACTTGACCTACATTGGAATCAAGTGCAGTTGTTTCAGTGGAAGGGACATGTAGTATTATTAACACACCCATGTTTCCTAGTAGTATTTTTCAATATAGTATTATGGTTTATGTTTCATGTTTATGGATTATTCTTAATGTTTATAGTATAGTGGTTGCAATATATTGCGGAGTTGACTGCAGGAGTGGGCTTTTTTTCGGTTTTTCATAGGAACAATAAAGAATAATATGGCAGAAATATGTGCATACATTTAAACTCTTTTTCAATTTATACAGGACCAAGTGACTTTATCTCTATCTTCCATTAGATCAACACAGACTACAGAAGTGAGTTTGCCCACTGTCTGGAGCCCTTGTTGCTGCTGGGTCAGCGCTGCCCTCCTTCTATTGCCGGAGCTATAAGTGTTGCAGCCAGGTGAGATCATTTACCTGCTGCCAAATATAATTTGAATGCAATCACAGAATAATCCCTTTACTCTAAGGTTTACAATGTGCTTTCGCTGCCTGGTTATTATTATGGCATCTTTTGGATTCTTCCAAGAAAGCAAAATGTCTGGGCAGAAAATTTAAAACTTGTGAAGAATCCAGACTCATAATCCCCAAATGGTTTGCACGTACAGATGGTAGGCATCGATGACTGTAGTGAGAGGAAAGGAGGCGCCGTACTGAGTTCCGCTATGGCAGTTATTCTGTCTATCTGTAAGCTCTGTACACTGATATGTTTACGTAACTCACCTTGTTGAATGAAGGGTGGGAAGGAGGCAGGTGGTCCTGCATTAGAAAGTTCTGTTTTTGTGGTGGGCCAGGCCACAACCAGCAGATAACATGATAAGGTGGATGAGTGTGGTGCTACGTGCGTCGTCAGAGGTCCTGGATGGAGATGTTTTCATTTGGATATTTTGTTTTACTGAAACATCCAGTGTGACGTTGAATTAAGTAGCTAAAAACTCAAAAATCAGCAGTGCATCATAGTCTTTTAACTTCATAGATTCCCTTGGGAATTACATTAAATCACCAGGAAACACAACCTTTATTTAAACCCTCATTACTACTACTCACAACAACGAAGACTTGTGTCCTTTTTCCTGTGCTCCACGTCCCTTCATATCCCGTACACACACTCCTCTGACAAATTTTTTTTCCACATCAGTGTCCCCCCAACTGTTCACAGGTCCCACCCACTAATGCCAACATACTGACAACTCTTCTTTCCAACTTGCTTAGCGCCCTGCCAGTGCAACATGCAAAGTGGGCAGGGATTGGTGGCCTGCATGCCGGCTGGCACTATTTTTATCGTGATTTCACAGAACTCTCCAGGTTTCATCTGGAAGTTGGCATGCAGGAGCAGTCGGGTCGCTTTGTTCCAGGCCGCTGATGTCACACAGAGTCTTTAATTGGCGTCAGTGATGGGAGGACAGAGGCTGGATGTGCAGATGATGACATGTGTGTGGTGGAGAGAGAGAGAGAGAGAGAGAGAGAGAGTGAGAGAGAGAGAGAGAGAGAGAGAGAGAGAGAGAGAGAGTGAGAGAGAGAGAGAGAGAGAGAAAGAGAGAGAGAGAGGCGTACATGTTTTAGACAGGTCCTCTGTTGCATCAGCACTGGGCAAGAAGGAAGGAGTAAGAGCCTACCAGACCCCAGGTAAATTTAAATGTATATTATTATTTTCAAGATGTCTCTTGTATAGAGTGTGCCTTAACTTACAGCGTGAAACCCCAATAAATTCAAATTTTGCAGTTGAGTGTCTTGAATATTTATGGTGATTGTAGTATATTCAAGTAAATGTGTTTTATGGTGTTATAATTGTCTATGTAGGGTCAGAGTCCTACCTCAGCTCTCTACTCTCTTTAGCCAATGTCAGGTGAAGCCATTGACACTGTAATATAACACAAAGGGCTTCACGATTTTTTTTAAGTCCAGTACATACTTTAGCTCACAGCTTTTCCTCCCCGCATGGTTGTTCATAAAGCCGCCCACATGGTGAAACCTGTTCCTTAGTGCGACTGAATGTGTTGTTGTGTCTGATACATCTTCAGTTGCTGTCTGAAAGCTCCTTCCTCCACTTGTAAGACGCTAGTGCAGGATACAAACCGGGTAGGGATTGGTAAACTTCCAGCTGGCACGCCCTGTTTGTGTGATAATTTCACAGAACAGACGTGAAGTTGCACAGCCATGTTATCTCATGGAAGTGATGCTGCTGCTTTAGTTCTGGCAATGTCTTTAATTGGCTGTGTTGGGATGCTCTGAGGACAACATTTGTATGGCAGTGTGAGCGAATGTTTTCACGTCTAGGCTGTTATAAAATGGCCAGTGTGATGCTCCTACAGATAAAGGAATGTTTAGATGTTTGGATATGCGGTGTCTATGTGAAGGTGATGGAGAAGAGATGTGTTAAGTGCATGGATATATTATGTGGTTACTTTTTTACTTTTTTTTTTGGCAGTTTTCAAGCCTTTTTATTATTTAGGGCAGACAGGAAATGAGATGAGAGAGAGAGGGGTGGATGCAGCAAATGACCGCAATTGCCTCAAGGACCTTCAGCCTATTTAAATGGGCCAACTGCTCTATCCAGTCAGCCACCAGCCACCCCATTATGTGGTTACTTTTAAACATAAACATATTTAAAAATTGATTCAGCAGAACATTAGGAGTTCTAGCTTTGTCCAACAAGTTGTATTCATACAAAAAAAGTCCTTGAAAGATAGATAATGGAGAAAGCGGAAGGGGCACTTTATCCCCACACTGTCCTATAAGCCAAATGAAGGTGAAAGTAAAGCAGAAAATATGTCTATTTAGATAAGATAGTATATATCCACACAAAGTTGTACATACATTTTAGTAGAATACAATATAAAAGTATTTGGTAGGTTGCATCCAGTAAGCACACAATTCCCAGCTGATTGTAACGATGAGGAGAGGTGGTAGAAAATAACTGGGTAAAAAGAAAATAGATTTAAATTCTAAAAATTCATTCCCCCCCACCTCAGGCACCAGTCCCCTCTCTCCATGTCTTGTCATTCCCCGTCTCTCAGCGAGATGCCCCTGGGCTTGGTGTGCGGACGAAGGCCCACTTGTCACCGCAATATCTGCACCAAGGTCCTCCTGGCTGAAGGGAGGGAAACACCCTTCACCGAGCACTGCCGCAACTATGAGAACGCCTACAGGGTGAGTATTGTGTGTGTGTGTGAGACCAATGATGACATTTCTGATAATTACCTGCCTGCTTTTACACAGAACAGCATTGAAACAAGACTTAAAGGAGTCTACAGTCGGCACTGTGCAGCACTGTGGTGCTGTAATTAGGCACAGTGGGACTTTGAGCTAAATGCTTACATGCTTAACAGGTATGATGTTTACTATGTGCTACCTAACTAAGCCTTTAAACACATTTAGGAGTTTTTTAAATCAATATAGATTTAATAGAACAGAGGGGATATCTTTTTTTAATATATAAATTGACAAGAAATAATGTGTTTAAGATGGTTTTCTGTTTGTATTAGCTTATAAATCCACTGTATTTGGATACACGTTGGTTAAAACTGCTGCAGCAACTTCTCTTTCTGAATGAGGAGCAATCTCTGATCCTCAAAGTAAAACAATGATAAGACAGCAGCATGACCTCCTCTGGAAACTCAGCCTGTCAAGTAGGCAACAAGGTTTTCATCCTCAGATGCACTTCACCTGGCATCTGTACACCCATCAGATCTCTGCTGCTTTAAAGACGTTGAAGCACCTCTCAAGTGTCATGTCATATGTAGTGTGTGTGTGTGTGTGTGTGTGTGTGTGTGTGTGCGTGCGTGCGTGCGTGCGTGGGTGCGTGCATGCGTGCGTGCGTGCGTGCGTGTGTGTGTGTTTATATAGTCTCTCCAGACAGAGATTCAGAATCTGAAAGACCAGGTCCAGGAGCTGCACAGAGATCTGACCAAACACCACTCCATCATCAACACAGATAAAATGGGAGAGATCATGGACAGATCGCTGCACATAGACAGCCAGATCACATCCCAGCATGCCACTGTGGAAACTATGAGAGTCATGTTTGAAGAGGTGCGTCAAGCGATACCTTGATGATGACCTTTAGTTTGTTCCTTCCTCTGCCAGGCCGTTCTGACAAAGGAAAAGTTCCTGTGTGTCAGTACCTCTAGCTGCACACTAACAAGCTAGCTTTCACTCATTGTTGTAAATGTGCTTGGAATGCAAACAGAGACAAAAGAAAAGAAGCAAATGTAAAGGTATCCCATGAGTCAAGTTACTACAGCGCATGTGATATTTGATTTCATTGACTTTCCACATTCTCCCCTCAGATCTGGGATGAGACTTTTCAGCGGGTCACTAATGAGCAGGAGATCTATGAAGGTTTGTTCTCAAAAATTAAATACATTCAATGTTTTTATATCTTTAATGGTCTTGTGTTAATTGAATTATCTCTGTTTACCGACTGCAGCTCAGCTTCATGACCTAATGCAGCTGAAACAGGAGAACTCTTACCTAACCACAATCACCAGACAGATTAGCCCGTACATTCTGTCCATCGCCAAAGTCAAAGAGAGACTCGAGCCCAGGTGTTGTATTCAGAGGATACATTACCTCCATATTGTCCATCTGCTTGCATATTGGTTGACTGATGGCAGTGATTGGAAAGAAATTGAAGATTGTGTTGCCTCCAAAGCAGCTTTGATATATGAAGTACCACTCCACCAGTGTATATATATATATATATATATATATATATATATATATATATCCTGGCTGCAGTGATGGTCGCAGTGAGTGCAGATACAAAAGGCCCCCGAAACACTGACCAATCAGAGCAGACTGGGCTTTTTCAGGAGGGGGTCTTAAAGAGACAGGCGCTAAAGCGTAGCGTTTTAGACAGAGTGAATGCAGGTATATTCAGACAGACAGTATGAGAAAAAGTTTCTTGAATATTAAAGCATGAAAACATGTTCTGGTAGAAACCAAATATACAAGTATGAACCTAAAATTTGCATCATATGGGATCTTTAAAGCTATTTTTTCCTGACTAAAGTGGAGTTAAACATTCAAGGACAAGGGTTAGTAAATAAATGTATTGTCAAGAAATCCCACGAAAAACAGCAGTTATTCTAACAAGTATTCTATATGTATCTTTATTCCTCTGAGCCACACTGTTGCACTGGCTGGCGTGTTCCTTCATTACCGTGAACACACACTGTACTTTATCTCAATTCCACAAACACAGTCCAACTGCAGTAAATACTCACTAGAGCTGCAAATTTGAACTCCTGTTTGCATAATGCTTGCTGAAAACTACAGCCACCAGCTCTTTTAGGAAATTAGTCTTCTTTTAAAATGAAACTGTAAATTTGTTTGCAGTTTTAAGAACATGTTCAGTATCAAATGGACTTTGGTAGGAAAGTAAAAAGTATAGAGTGACAGACGTACACATTGTTGGTTTTGTTCTTTCTGTGGGATTTGTTGACAATAACAAAAATACAGAATAACACCAGCTATTTCCCTTAACAGCACTGACAACTAAAGGAAATGGTCAAATTTCAAGATGTCTTTTCTAGGTTTCAGGAGCCTAAAGAGCACCATGATGACCGCACAGAAACAATGCTGAAAATCTATGAAGACAGCACAACCGATAAAGACAGTCAAGACAGGTACCTACACACACACACACACACACACACATATATATATATATATTTATATATATATATAAAGATTTGTTTTAAGTAGAATCTCTCATCTATAGAAACAAGTAAATTGAAGAGACAAACATGGCATTAAAATACTTTCAAAACTTTCCATGATGATTTAAGGACGACACTCTGTTGTTTGTGTTTGGTTATGTCTCCAGTCTCAACAGATTTCCTCTGCCTGGGTTATGATAAAGGGCTTGAGTTGTGCAGTATGGAGGGAACCACTTTATGATAGATTTTATCCGCAGAACTAAGGGAGAGGAGACAAGAAATAGTTTGTTTCATTATTTATGTTCTTTAGTGATGGGTCTTGTTTCACCTCTCCATCATATATTTGCAGATCTACAAATCTTTATGGGCTGCATATTCCTACAAGAATGACACAAAAATAATGAATACCTTAAATCATGTTACATTAAAGGGGAATTTTGGTAATTTTCAACCTGGACCCTATTTCCCTATGTATTTGTGTCTAAGTAACCAAAGAGACCGACATTGTTTGAAATTGGTCCAATATTGAGCGAGAGCCCTTAGAGCCGCAAACCAGGCTGCAATGTAATCAAACTGGGCAACTTTAACTATTTATATAGTTATTTCCCCATCAAATGAAGTCAAAGAAGTTCAAACAATAACTATAGTGTAGTGGTTAGCACTGTCGCCTCACAGCAAGAACGTTCCAGGTTCGCATCACGACCTGGGCCTTTCTGTGTGGAGTTTGCATGTTCTCCCCGTGTCTGCGTGGGTTTTCTCCGGGTTCTCCGGTTTCCTCCCACAATCCAAAGACGTGCATGTGTTAGGTTAATTGATGACTCTAAAATTGCCCATAGGTGTGAATGGTTGTCTGTCTATGTTCGTCTCTATGTGCCCTGCGATAGACTGACGTCCTATCCAGGGTGTATCACGCCCAGCACCCCCCGCGACCCCGACCCCGGGATAAGCGGCTGAAGATGAATGAAATGAATGAATGATATATATAAAACTCTGAAAAAACATAGAAACCAGAGATTACAACATAGACACAGGAAGAGTGACTTCAGTCTCTGCTCAGGACGCCATTACTCGACTATATCTTTATGTAGCTAATATTTGTTTGCTGCTATATTACTTCAATCTTAATGTTGAGTAAAGCTCCTTTAACTAACAGACAAATGTTTAGTCGTAGTAGGCAATATAGTCTAACCACAGTCTTCAAGATAGTAACATGTATTAAATATGTGCTGTTCATATACTGGATTTCAGAGGAAAGCACCTCATTTTTTTTTTTTTGACAGTGATAAACAGACGTGTGTCACCGACCAAGACAGACACAAGAACAACCAACCACTGATGCTCGAGTCGGGGGAGAGCTCTGTCAAGATCAATCGTCAAGGCCGGTTGAGGGTTCCCATGGAGACATTGGTCCACAATGAGATGCCTTTATAAACACCATGTAATTTGATTTCTGCACCCCTCTCTCCCCTCCCTGCATCTGTACAATTCAACCATAACAAGTACAGGACGGTGTGTGGTGTCTTCTGCTGTCCAGATACTAAACGTAACATTTTCACAGCAATGTGAAGCTGTCAACAGCTCAGAGGGGAAGCCTTGGACTCACACTAACTGGAGTCAAGGACTCACTGCTGTCAGAGCCGGACGTGGACAGCCTTCTTGTTCAAACTGGACAAAGATAAAAACGCCAAGAAGAGCTGCATTGGTGTTATTTAATTTTCCGGATTAATGAGAAAACACAGTGAATTATAACTTATTTTCCTGCCTTCTGTTGCTTGTTTGTGCTTTGGCTGTATGTAAGTGGGCTGAGAGTGTGAATTAACACTTTTTTTCTTGCTACAACATCTGTGGAATTGCTTTTTGCAGTTTTTATTATTTGCATAGAACTTTTTTTTTTTCTTTTGGAAGCCGGGGGCTGATGATGGATGACTGCCCAGGTCCGATTCCCCAGAAGATTGTTGAAGCAGTGTGACAGCACAAATGGAACACAGCAAATGCAATGATGTGTGTGTGTCATTATGGGTGTCAATGTAGGTCATTCCTACAAAATGAGGCAGTAATTTCCAGGATGGTGTCTGCAGTGGGTTTTTTTTCCCCCTGCATCATATATATGCAAAAAGTGAAAAAGCTGAAATTACAGGGGTGTGTGAATGTAACTGGCCTTGCCTTAACCTCAATCTCAATCTCACACCCAGCCAACCAAGGCTCTGTCGACTGTAGGAAATATATTCCTCTTGGTTTGCCTCTTGACTCCATCTCATGTCAGTGTCAGCAGCATGTTTTAAGGCGTTGCCCTGCAGGATAACAGCAGGTACTTCTCCTTTTCTCCTACGTCCCCTCTCTTCCTTTTTTCCCTCCTATATTCTTCATAATTAATCATGTTGTTATTTTAAACAGATACCAACATACAAGTGACAAGAAGTGGAACATAAAGTTGTTTACCCTTCTGCTGCACAGGCAGGGAGATCTAGAGGCGCTGCCATGTATCACCAGCATAATTTGAATTTGAAATGATTTCAGGAGATAGTGTTACTGACCTTAAAAGCTTTTTTTGAAGGACTCTTTTGGCCAAGAAAAACAACATCTTTCAGAAGCACAGAGCTTAGTACAACGGAGTGATTCAAGGTCAAACCTCCCCACCTGCTAGCAGCACAGAGACGGGAACGTCCTGATTCTCAGCGCAGGTAAGGACGATAATGAGGAGCTAGACTGATGGCTCCAGCGCTCAGAAAGGAGAAGGTTATTTACATTTACACAGCCAGAGCGAAAGTGGGTTTGTTCAGAATCGCCGCTTCACAGGAAATATTGGGGTCATTCTGGCTTTAAGGAACTCTGCAGAGGAGCCAGAGGTGCAGATTCATTAAAAATACATTTGTGACAGCAGAGTAACAAATGGATTTGCCTCTGCTCTGGTCCTGTACTCCCTCCCCGTGGTCATTCATCATCTGCACTCATTGAACTACCAGGTCCTTGTTCACTGTTCATTACTCTCACGCTCTCCCTCAGTCTCTGCTGGGTTCCCTCATCTACTTTTTGAGCGGAGGGAACAAACCCCAAAGGTTATTTCACTCCAAGAAAAAAAGAGTTATTGTTCAGAGGCATTCATGGCATATTTAGAGGTAAAGTTCATAGATGTTTCTCTCTCTCTCCCTCTCTCTCTTTTTTATTTTTTTAACACTTAAGACATTCATTTTACTGTTGGTGCCAGCGTAGACACTTAGTGGATATGATATATAAGGAAGAACTATGCTTCCGAGGCTTCATTTTTTTAAACTCATCTAATATCTTCATCCCACAATTGAGAAAAAAAACATTAAAGAGAAAAGAGAAAAGATAAAAATGCAAGTTTAATGATCTCCTTGGAAGAAGTGGGTCACTGACAGAAAGAAAGAGTATGACATTAAGAAGAATACAATTAGAGCAAATAGAGCAGATTGAGGATAAAACCCACAAACGGTTATATAATGAGGGTGAGGATATAGATTTAAGGTTCTTAATTATGCACTTTGCACAAAATAGCAGTTGTTAGGGGCATATAGAACTGAAATTGGCTCCAAAGATTTCACTGACTGAAGGCTAAACAAAGAGTTATGGAGTGTGTCTTTCAAATACGATGAGGGCATAGAGGTACGTACACACAGACAACACACAAGGAGGATTAACAAGTGAAGCAGATACATTAAACCAAAATTCAAAGAAAAACACAGATTTCCTATTTTCTTACAGGTTTGTACTGAAGGCCTCTCAGCTGAAACTAAGCTCATATATGGCAGGTTAATGTGATCATAACCCACCACTGGTCCCATGTTAGTTTTAAAGGAATAGTTTGAAATTTTGCTTATTTCATGCTGAGAGGTAGAGGAAAAGATTGATACCGCTTCTGTGTCTTCATGGTAAAAATAAGGCTGGGGGCGGGTGGAAAGTCTCAAAACTCCAATTAAAAAAACAAAACTGGATTCAACTGGAAGCTGTAAATGTTTGAATGATATTCACAAATGTTTTTCATTTATTTGTAAATATGTTTTCACAAATATTGTATTTGTTTGGAATGCGTTTCTATATTTGTAGACGTTGTATTCGCAAATTGTTATTGTGAGTTTACAAATCTTTATTGTGTTTGTGGAAAGTATTTTATATTTAAACACAGATTGTAGATCTGTTCATACAAATAATATTGAGACAAATATGTCCCCATACTGCAGACAGTTTGCGTAGCTTAGCATAAAGACTGTAAACAGCTAGCCTGGCTCTGAAGCTCAATAATGAACATGTTATATTTTGATTATTCAGTTTATAAGATATTCTCTTTGATTTGTGATGATGCTTTTTACATTTTTCTTGTCAATATTTTCTTTTCATACTATTTATTTTACACTTGTTGCCCTGAATACATGCTGAATATTTTAGTGTTTTAAAGAGTCTAGACCTACCCAGAATCATCACTGCATTTAGGTTACAAACATAACCTCACGCGTGATATTTTCCTAACAGCGTAATTTGTTTAAGTTTGCAACACGAGTTCCCCGGTGTGTCACAGTTTGATGCAAAGCGCTACCCCAAATTGCCAAGATGTTACAAATTGTTGGGATGAGAACGGGCTGACCTTTTTTTTTATCAATGCTCTTTCATATATATAAATATATGTTTAGGCTAAATAATACATACAAACCAACAATACAAAAGCAAAAAGCAGAAAAGCAAGAAGAGTCTGATAAGCTCTGAAAATGTTTTGTGTAACAGATTAAACTGCTTATTTAAGTCTGGCTTTTCAGAACAAGTCCAGCCTTTTTTCGTCCCTTTCATGAGACGACAGGCATAGCTACAGGGTCAACGTTGTTTTATTTCATTTCCAACATAGAAAACCAACCACTCCCCTGCCTATTCAGGGTTTTGCTGACCTCCTTCTCTGCTGGCTGCTGTTGATCGGGCGGTAATTGGAATCAGTTTTGATGGCGTTATCGGCGGTGACAGATGCATGAAGCAGCGGTGTGAAAAGGTCAAGGGTTGAGAGAGTCCTCCCAGGGGACTTGAGATGCTTGACACATAAAAAATGTAATTCCTGAATCAATTTCAGATGTTAACACTGGTTTAATCTCTGAGGTTTTAAAAAAATATATAGTTTACTGTCAGGGACTGAGCAGCTCCAGGCAGCAATTGGAGGTTTAATTAGATGCTTTAGATAAGGAGAGTATCACTCGATCACTTTATTTACTGAGATCTTCAAATCCAGGCCAGGGATTATTTACTCTGGTGTACCTAAACTCAATTAGAGACATGTAAGTCAAAGCATGTCAGTATTCTTTCTCACTCACTGCCCCCTCACGCTGTATAATTAACCCAGGAGTCATCGCCAAGGATTTTCCTTTGACCCCGCCAGCTCCGAGGGTCATATTTTTATTCAAGTCCTCTTGGCCTATATCTGGAAGTATGTCAAGGAGAAAACGTGCCATTTGCATTTCCTTTCATATTTGTTTATTTTTAAAAGACTGAAATATGCAGATAGCTAGATGCAGAAAGATATTTTAGAAGTCCGGGTCAGTCTGAAAGTGTAGTTTACAACTAAGTTCTTGTTTCCTGAGAATCAAGAAAAAAGGATTGGTGGGAGAGAACAAAGAAAAAATGTCTACGTAATACTGGATTTTCTATGTTACAATTATAAAGGAGCAAAAAAATTTATTTTCACAGAAATAGAGTTTCTCATGAACAAACAACACAGATTCGTTTTAAAATTCCTTTGACCCATTTGATTAAAAAAAAAATACAGGTCATTTCAAGATGCTCAAATAAGACAATTCTTATTGTGTGGGAAGACTGCAGTCCGGACGCACACGAACTCATCCTTTCAAAACACTATTGCAATAACAGAGCTGACGAATTGAGTTCCTTTTATTGCATCGACCAACAATGGCAGCGAGCGAGCTTGTCCTTGACTCGGAGGAATCACCAATGTGAGCCTGAGGACATGTCGAACCTGCACGCATGCAAGACTCAGGAGAAGCAGCTCCTTATTAATCAACAGCTTGTTGGGCTGCTGGACCCCCCCCCCCCCCCCCCCGCTTGACCTCCTCCTTTCTTCTCCCTCTCCACCTTCAGATCCTCCATCCTCCTCTTCTTTTCAGCATGAAATAAACCATCAACACAGGTTATGTTAATTAAGATCTCTCCCTTGACAAAAGGAAAGAAAGCACAACAGGATTCAGTTCATTAAAAAGATAACGCACGGATTATTATGAATATTATGAACAGATAATTATGTTGCCTTGCTTTGGACCAATTTGACCAAATGAATTAAACATCTTGTAGGCGTTGGAATAATCCAACTTCGATTTCAATTTTGAGGAATTTAGGTTGGCAAACTACAGCAACATGTTGTGTTTGGATCTGGTCCGTGTCTTAATTCTGTCAGTTGTATAGACAGTTATGGCCTACATCCCTATTGACCAACCTACAGTACAGTATGTGGCAATGAATACATCAGTGTAAACTGACTGAATTCTTCTTTCCTTGGTTTGGAGTTTAGCTGTTAATTTGAGAAGAACTCATGAGAAAGTTAGCATACATCTTTGTTTCTAATTAGGGCCCAAGCGACAACAGCGAGGGACCTAATGTTTTTGTAATGATTATTCTTCCCTATTATTAGGGCCCAAGCACCGAAGTCATCGCAGAGGGACCTATTGTATCCCTAATGGCCATTTTTCACCAAATTTCACATACATGACTAGAGTCCTGGTCTGGACCCACCTACATCTCAATTTTTTTTCTCCGTGTCTCCGTGGCATGGTGCCCAAGTATGGCCGTTCACCTTCACACAGGAATTTGTTATAATTTCAGCATACATTCAATGCCAATCCAATCTGCACCAAATTTGTCATGCATGACAAGAGTCCTGTCCTGACCACACCTACACCTTAACTCGTCCTAGAAATTTAAGACGATCAACTTTAAAATTGGTTAGTACCATCTTTAGATGTGTGACCAAATGAAACTCTGCGTTTGCCTTTTAATTGCGCCAAAGTTGGCCCTATCACCAAACAAGAGAAAGTTGTTTAAACCTGACTATAGACCGTAGTCCAATTTTCACCAAATTTCACATACATGACAAGAGTCCCGGCCTGAACACACCTACATCTCAATATTGACTCAGAATTATAGAGCCACCTATTGGTAAACACTAAATTACAGCCCCAGGATTAACATGAAATTCTGAAAACCAATAGGTATATAAAACTCATTAAGACGCCATGGCATGGTGCCCAAGTTTGGTCTTTCGACTTCAAACAGGAAGTAGCTGTAATTTGAACATATATGGTCCAATCTTGACTATTATTATTATTATTATTATTATTATTATTATTATTATTATTAGGGCCAAAGCACCAACGGCATCAGCAAAGGACCTATTGTATCCTTAGTGATTATTATTATTATTATTATTATTATTATTATTATTATTATTATTACCATTATTACCATTATTATTATTATTATTATTATTATTATTATTATTAATATTATTTTACCAAATGAATTGCCTTTTTGAGGTCCTCAACATATCTGAAAAGTCCCCAAAATTTGCTAACTTTTCAAGTCTGGTGTAAATTTAGGTATTTTAAGGGTCTCATGCATGGGCGTGGCAAAATGCCTCCGTTGCACTCATAGTCAGAGCGCCCTCTATTAGTGACAGGAAATATGCGGCTTTTTGAAGGTGTCATACTTTAACAAGCTCCTCCTAGAGATTGAATGCCATCACCACTGGCCTGTACCATCTAAACACCTTAGTGATCAAAGTTACCCCATATCATTTCGTTTTCCTGGAGGGTGTGGCTGGGGCTGGGGCTGGGGCTGTGGCGTGGCAACAACACATCAGAACACATAAGTTAGCTATAACTTCAACGTGGTCTCATGGGAGGGCATATAAATAGCACGCCACTTTTCATGACTTGCATGACTTTTCGCGTGCATGTCTACGCATATTAAGCTTTTTTCGCGTGTCATTTAACGCCCGTAGTTCCCCAGGGTTAGGGTTAGGGTTAGGGTCAGGGTTAGGGTTAGGGTTAGGGTAAGGGTTAGGGTTAGGGTTAGGGCATTTCACGCCCGTTATTTCAGCCATCCTTCACATGAAATATTGATTTAAAAACAACCCTCTGACAGAAAGCTCCACCACTTCGTATTTCTCCGGAAAGTAGCGGAGAAATACGAACACGTGGGTTTTCCCTCAATGACATTTGTGCGTGAAATGACAACGCCATCTCTGCACTATACAAGTCAATTGAGACTACATGGCGTGAAATGACACGCAAAAATCATGACATGCGTTGCAATTATACGCGAGATGGCTTAAGAGAAATAGCGTGTCATTCACACGCCTTTTGGTGAGACCAGGCTGATAACTTAAGCAATAGTTGTCCAATCTGCCCAAAACATCTCATGGATGACAAGAGCCCTGCCCTGAACAAACCTAGATGACAACATTGAGTCACAGTGAGAGCGCCCCCTACTGGCACACCTTAAATTACAGCCCCTCCTCCAGGATGGACGTACTTTTATGAAAATCGGTAGTTATATATAACATACATACTTTAACGAACTCCTCCTAGAGATTTAACCTGACTGGCTTCAAAACAGGCCAGTATCATCTAAATACCTTAGTGATCAAAGTTACCTCATATCGTTTCATTTTTCTGGAGCATGCGATCGTGGCATGGTGGCAAATATTGGCATCACATTATAAAACAGGTAGTTGCTGTAAATATAGCGTACATTGTCCAATCTTTACCAAATTTCTGAGGCATGGCAAGAACCATAGACATATAAAAAAGAATGGACAGTGTTGTGAATTCCCTGCTAGGAGGAGTACAGGTCACAGCAAACTGCAACAACATACAACTTTCCATGCAGTGTTTTGATACAACTTTCCGTGCTTAGCTAGTTGAGTTAATCTTCCAACGATCGTCAGCGCTCTTCTTTATTCCTTTGTACAACAGTGTGCGTTGGTGATGATGTAAGTTAATGATGAGTGGATAGTTTATATTTCGTTTGGAATTTGTATATTATTAATATTAACAGGGCAATAAGCTCGGGTTGCTTTGTTAGCTTACCATGTAGCCTTTCTTACTGAACCCCATGAAACATGGGCGGCATGACATGTAACTTAATTTCCATACATTTAATTTTCTTCTGTGGATTCTGTGCAGTGTAGCTGTCATTCATTGAGGCTGCTATCATATAGATGCTAGCGTGTCAAATTGACTGGACCGGTAGCCAACGGGGCTGTCTCAGTTTAGCTTGGTCACATGACCTGCCTTTTGCACCAAGCCATGGTGTTGTTTAATGATCCTACACTGAAACCTGTTGGTGATTTGCAGTATGACACGTTATTCATGTCTATTGTAATACATGTTATTCTATTATTAATGCCACTGTATAGTAGGTAATTATTACTAATATTTATTGTTCTTGTTTATGGTTCTTGTCCTCTGCAGACATCACAAACCACACACACACACAACCATACTACAGTGTCCTGTTCATTTGGATAAAAGTCAATAAATTCATCTAAAGTGGAGAAGTTGCATCTTCTCTGACCAGAGGATTAGGCCAGTATATACACAGCCAGCATATCATCACCGAGGCTGTTCCCTTACAAGTGGTCCTTCGAGCCGGATTGTGTGTATAACTGCGCCATGGCAATTTATGGCAACCATACAGATGAACAACATCCAGTTGTGCGCCGCACAAGCCGGTCTCATCAACTCCCCAGGTATCTACATGACTTTGTCATTGATAACCCTGGCTATCTGAATAGACGGGATACAACACACCAAGTGATAGATGCCCACCAGGAAGAGCCTCAAGACCATACTGTGTTCACTGTGACAGAAGATTTTAGGCTGGAAGGGATGGAACCCCGCATGAAAAACATAACTAGGCAGATGAAACAGCTACAGTCAGCCATGGACAGTGTTAAAGGTGAAGCTCACCCTCTGCAGCATCCATCCAACTTATCATATC
Source organism: Echiichthys vipera (assembly GCF_963691815.1). NCBI lineage: Eukaryota > Metazoa > Chordata > Actinopteri > Perciformes > Trachinidae > Echiichthys > Echiichthys vipera. Next base: position 11,930,433 of record NC_139825.1, on the reverse strand, counting down.
CTCTCCGGAGCTTGAGCCTTCCTCATATTGATCACACTGGAGTGACAGGGCCTAGAGTATCCCCCCTCATGGATAATCGGATGAGTTGGAGATCAGCTGATGGAGGATATTGTCAGCTCTTAGACAACCGTGAGCCTTGCTCACCTACAGCACAGCCCATACAGCGTGGAGTTCTCAGCTCAACAACTCAGGCTGCCAGTGCTCTGCAGCCATCCGTCCAGGTAGCAGCACAACTGCTGGACCTCAGTGAGTCTACTTATCATTTGGCTACCCCTACTGGACCAGCTTCAGAGCTTTCACAGCTGCTTGCAGGTCAGTCGGCTCACCACACCCCAGTTGCCCAGCGAATATATTTACCTTCTCTGCCCGTCCAGCATGCACATCAGCATGTCCCACCGGGGCACCAACCAGCTCAACAGGCACCACCAACAGTGTTTCTGCCAGCCCAGCCTGCACCTCAGCAGAGTTATCCTCATTATGTCCAGTATCAGACCACTCCTCAACCTGGACCACCGCTAGGATTTCAACCTGCTTCATCCAACCAACAAGGGATAAGACCAAACTCTCGTGCTATCGCTTCTTATCAGCCACCTACTGATCTAGGAGCAACCTATTCAATTCCACATACTAAATATCCCCTTGTAGCTCAACCACAGCTATACCAGTCTGGATCTCAGTCAGCTGTACAATACCCACAGCTTACACCCATGGTCGCTCCACCTATATCACCAGGATGCATCTCTCCCTACAACAATCCTGCAACTCTCACCATGACATAAATGGCTATTGCGGCCTCATATGGTATTCCAAAGCCCAAACTGCCTCTTTTTAGTTCATGCTGAAAAGGGGACTGGATAGTTTACTTGGTCCACATCGACACTTAATTGAAGATTATAAATACCAAGAATTACTTGATCACCTCAAACTGCCTAGTGCCTACCAAATGGCAAAGGGATACATCCATGACGCCACACCATACACCAGTGCAATGAATGCTCTGCAGCAACAATATGGGCAGCCAAGACAGTTGGTTCAGGGAGAATTACAGACCATATTGAACTGTCCTTCAGTGAAACCTGGTGATGCAAAGGCTTTCGAAGATTTCTCCTCAGCTGTAAACACACTGGTGGGGATGTTAAGTCACATGGACGGTCCCGCTCAGTCTGAGCTACGGTGCGGCTCCCACGTAGACAACCTCCTTAGTAAATTGCCTGGTAACTACAGGGATAGCTTTGCTGAATTCTGTATTAAAAGTGCCATCATCTGCAGCGGGAGCAACCAGACATACACATTACCTGACCTCGCTGAATGGCTGGATATGAAGGTTCAGGTGATCCAGGTGTCCCGACGTGCTGCAGAAACCAACCCAGCCAGTCGTATCAAACAGAGAGAGCATAATGTTGGCAAATCACAGTGGGTCAAACCAGCCTCTGTTTACTTCAGCAGGGACTCCATAACAGTCAAAAATCAACAGATCTCTCCATAGTGAAAGCAAACGTACCTACAGCCGGGCTCAAAGAAAGATCAGCCTACAGGTAAAGGGAGGGAGCGCGTTAAGCCTTATTGTCCATATTGCACGACCACCCAGGACCATTACCTCAATAGCTGTCCTGAGTTCGAAAGAATTACTACTCAGGAGAAAGCCGTCTGGATTAAAGATAAAGGAAAATGTTGGAGATGTGGGCATGGCCACTCACCAGAGAGTTGCACCCTAAAGAAACGCTCCACATGAAACAAACAACACCTGCTGATACACTACGAAGTCCTGGCCCAAGACCCACAGCTAAACATTCTCACTGTCAGTACCCCAACTAATGCAGTGTATCTAGATCATCTCAGCCACTCAGGGCGCGTCATGTTAAAGGTGGTACCAGTGCTGCTCCGATATGGCAAGAGAATACTTAACACACATGTGGTGTTAGAGCATACTGTGATCTTGGCTGCTGCGGCCAAACACCTTGGGTTATGCGGAGAAGTGGAGTCACTTAAACTGAAGATTATCAGACAGGATGTAATGAAGCTCCAGGGAATAGCAGTGTCATTTGAGTTGTCCGCTAAGAGCGTACTCACACTGTCCTTCCAGACCGCGACCCGGACTTTAGGGTACTTGTCCCCCCTCCCTCTCCCCCCCGCGCCCCAGCCCCGTTTGTTCTCAGAGCCTACTCACACTGTCCTTTTGGCCGCGGCCAAAACCGTTTTTTCAGCTAAAGCCTAGTACCTTTAAGCAGTGTGAGTGCACCCGCTCCGTGCACAACTGCGGCCAGCGGGCCGTCCACGGCCCGCTTGAAAGAGGTGGGCTTTAGCGGAGCCGTTTGCACATGTACGAGCACGAGCGTACGCACGTGTACGAGCACGAGCACGAGCCCTACGGCAGTAGCGTTATGTCCGCCTGTTCGGACATGTAAATAGAAGGACGGACCATGCGCGGACATTTAACAACAACAACAATGGCGGTGAAAGGTTCATGTTGGTGTGATGCGGAGGTGGAGTGTTTACTGCAGGTTTGGTCGATGAAAATATTCAAAAACAGTCGACAAGACGCACAAAAACTCCGAGGTCTATGGAAAGATTTGTAAACAAAGCCACACACACGCGATCAATGCGTGTGACGTGTTACGGCGTGATGACGTATGGACAGCAAGAAGCATTGGCCGGCCCTGGCAGTGTGAGTACAAACGGGGCTGGGGCGCGGGGGGAGAGGGAGGGGGGACAAGTACCCTAAAGTCCGGGTCGTGGTCCGGGAGGACAGTGTGAGTACGCTCTCACACTGCCAGGGCCGTCAATGCTTCTTGCTGTCCATACGCCATCACGCCGTAACACGTCACACGCATTGATCGCGTGTGTGTGGCTTTGTTTACAAATCTTTCCACAGACCTCAGAGATTTTGTGCGTCTTGTCGACTGTTTTTGAATATTTCCATCCGACCAAATCTGCAGTAAACACTCCACCTCCGCCTCCCTTTCTCCGCCATTGGTGTTGTTGTTAAATGTCCGCGCATGGTCCGTCCTTCTATTTACATGTCCGAACAGGCGGACATAACGCTACTGCCGTAGGGCTCGTGCTCGTGCTCGTACACGTGCGCACGCTCGTGCTCGTACATGTGCAAACGGCTCCGCTAAAGTCCACCTCTTTCAAGCGGGCCGTGGGCGGCCCGCTGGCCGCAGTTGTGTGCAGAGCGGGTGCACTCACACTGCTTAAAGGTACTAGGCTTTAGCCACTAGTTTTGCTGAATCCTGGTACATCCGGCACCACTTAGTACATCATAATGAAAAGGCAAGGGTGGTATTTAACTGCTCCTTTTGTTACCAGGGAACTGCTCTGAATGATGACCTGCTACCAGGCCCCTCTCTCGGGCCGTCGCTACTGGGGGTTCTGCTCAGGTTTTGAGAACATGTGGTCGCTATCAGCGGAGACATACGGGCTATGTTCCATTTGCCATTTGCAGTCCGTGTTGCGCCATATATGCTGTGCAGCGTCACGTTCGTGATCACCAGAGCAGTAATGAGGACCTGCTGGATACAGTAATCACCTCGTTCTATATGTCTGAAATCATTCCACTCACCACAACAAGCAAAGGATATTCTGGACAGGCTGAGAGCCCTCCTAGCTAACGGTGGATTTGAGATCAGTCGGTGGGCATCCAACAGGACAGAGGTAATCTCTCACCACCTAACTGAGGCGGGATCAACGACATCTAAGCTGTGGCTAACCACTGAAGAAGCTGACCTGAGGGAGTCCACTCTCGGCCTAGATTGGCATTGCATGACGGACACACTGGGCTATAAATGCCAGCCTGTATCACCCCAACAGCCCACTATAAGGAATGTGTACAGGGTGCTTGCCTCGCAATACGACCCGCTTGGATACATAATCCCCTTCACTACCAGGGCCAAAGTCTTGGTTCAGGCTTTGTGGGCTACAGAAAGATGGTGGGACGAGCCTATTGCAGACAAGCTACTTCCAGTGTGGCAGGCATGGGAAGGTGAACTCCCTCAGTTGCAGAACATAGTCTTACCTCGGTGTTATGTAACAGCAACCGCTGTCACCGATTCATCAGTGAGGCAGATTCACATTTTTTGTGATTCCTCCGAGAAGGCGTACGGAACGGTCGCCTACCTGCGAGTGGAGGATCCAAAGGGATGCATCACTGTGTCATTTATAATGGCCAGGTTGCATGGTGACACATCTCTACTACCAGCAGCGATGAGACCAATCCTACTAAATATGAGACATGCACCGAACTACTGCAGGCTACATATCAGTTCCTTGACGGGGCGGCTGCTCCAGATATGTCTGCTGCTGATTGTATTAAGATGGAGACTACTCTGCTGAGAAGGATACATCCGATAGTGTCCCTGAAGAACTAAAGGCACTCAAACAGGGCAAACCAGCCCGTCTAGGCAGCCGTTTAAGTGCTCTTAGCCCTGAATACGATCAAGTATTAGGCCTCATTCGAGTTGGTGGTCTACTACGCAAAGCAGAGAGCCTGCTAGAAGACAGCCTTCACCCTGTTGTTATCAGCCCGATCATCTGATCACACAGCTCTTAGTGAAGGATTACGACAACCGTCTGCACCACGCTTGCCCTGAGAGAATCTTTGCAGAGATACAGAGAAATTACTGGGTCCTAAGTGGTCGACAGGTAATCAAGAAACACTAGAAATACTGTGCAGAGTGCTGTTTGTGGTGGAGCACCCCTGTGGCACCAATGATGGCCGACCTCCCTGCTGCGCAGCTCTGGATCAACAACCCCCATTCTGGTCCACTGGGGTCGACTGGGCCCTATACAGTGAAAATCGGAAGAAGGCATGAGAAATGGTGGGGCATTATATTTAAATGCCTTACCTCAAGATGTGTCCACCTTGATCTTTTGCCACACATGGACACAGACTCGTTCTTACTGGCCTTGCGTCAATTTATTTCAAGACGAGGCAAGCCGTATGAGATCTTATGCAACTGAGGCACCAACTTCCAAGGTGGAAAGCGAGAGCTCAAAGAATCGATGGAAGGTCTTCACCCATCATGGAAGCAACAGTTGGCTGACCAAAGCATCACATTCAAATTCAATCCTTCTCTTTCACCCCATTTCTGTGGGAGAGGGAGGTAAGGTCAGTTAAAGCCTCTCCCAAGTTGTGCTGCGGGACCCAGTTGTATAAGAGGAGGTGTTGTTGACCGTCCTTGTGGAAGTAGAGGGTATCCTTAACCCAAAGTCCCTTGGGTACTCCTCTTCTGACGTGGCTGACCCAGATCCTGTAAGGCCTAACTTGCTGCTGATGGGGCGGCATGACGCATCGCTTCCCCCACGGCTCCTGTGACTTTCTAGGCCGCCGCCGTTGGAGGCATAGCCAGGTCCTGGCAGACCGGTTCACGAGCCAATTTACCCGCCAGTACCTTCCCGACCTTCAGCTCCGCCACAAGTGGAGGATCCCTACTGTTGGTCTTGCTGCAGACCAAGTAGTCATGGTAGTGGATCCCCAGTGTCCTAGGGTGCTCTGGCCCATAAGAAAGGTCACCAAAGTTCATCCAAGCGAAGATGGGACAGTTCGTTTAGCGGATGTCAACATCAAGGGTACAGTTTACACTCGTCCGGTTACCAAGCTGGTACCTCTCCCTAAGATGCCAGAGGATAACGTGGATATCAGGGACTCTTAACCACAGCAGAGACTTGCACTTCTTCTACACATTCATGAGTACAGGTCACAAACTGCTCCATGCAGATACTGATGGACTGTTTGCGCATGCACAGTGTTTTTGAAACAACTTTCCATGCAGTTTTTTGATACAACTTTCCATGCAGTTAACTAGTTGAGTTAATCTTCCAACGATCATCCGCGCTCTTCTTTATTCCTGTACAACAGTGTGCGTCGGTGATGATGCAAGTTAATGATGAGTGTATCGTTTATATTTCGTATGGAATTTGTATATTATTAATATTAACGGGGTAATAAGCTTGGGTTGCTTTTGTAGGGACCTCAGTCTGAAGGTTTTCCTTTGTGAACATGCATTCCTGATTCCCTTCTTGGCCAGCTGCTAAGCTTCACAGGAGGGGAGTGTGAGATAAGACATTTTTAAATCCCTTTCTATGTGAGATGAGGAAGTTTTACAACCTCACCCCCTACTAGGGTAATTAAAACCCAGCACTCCAAGACCCCCTCCCCTTTTAATTCAACTGGACATGTGACCGGAAGTTGAACTAAGGGTCGGTCTTTCCCCCAGGAGACAGAGTGACATCCAGTGGTAGGACGTGGTTAGGACAAGGAACAGACTTACACAAGAAACAGAGTTGTGACTCCTGTTAAAAAGTTGGAAAAACAGTTAAAGTTCGCTGTTTCATCGCAACTGGCTGTTCAAAGACATTCTTTTAAATATGTGACTGCGTATGCTTTATTTGTATCTTGTTTGTGATTATGTTTATGTTGTTTCAAAAGTGCAAAGTCTCTGTTTAATTCCGGAATATTCTGTGTTTTAATAATGCTTCCCTTCACACAGTAAGGTTATCTGTTAACTGCCTGTCTAAAGATTTGGGTTAAATTGGATATGAGAAAGATTAATTACGGAAAATCACCCAGAGATAGTTTAATCTTCCCTGTTAGAATGCTGGAATATAAAGCAGCTAATTCACTCCGAACCAGAGGGTTGAGTCAGCCCAAGACCCTCTTCCTGCGCCATCCGGGGGATAAAGGGTCACTGAGAGAGGTGTCCCATGCTCTTACTCTCTTTCTTCTCACCTCTCTATTCAGCACTTTCTTCCACTGTTTTTTCTTTTGTTTCCTTTGTTCAACTTTGTTGCTCAAGAGTTTGCAAGAAACGTTACTTTATATTTTGTTTTCTTACTAAAGTATTTTTGTTTATTAATCATTTTTATCGCGCAACTTTATAAGTCGATACGTTTTTATCTTTTTTTAAGTATAGTAAAATCCCTCGGGCTGACTTTGCATTTTATCCGGCCGGCAAAGTGCATTGAATTCTGCGCAACACCAGCTCAACAGAATCGGTCAGAACTTCTTTCTGACAACCAACAAGAGCCAGAGCCAGAGCCAAGCCACCTGAAGGGCCGGAATCCAAGCCGGTACGTGAAGCAGAAAAGCCCGGCTGATCCAACTGCCGTTGACCCAGTCCACAGCGAGCCACAGGTCCGTCAAACACCGGGACTCTGACCTACGGAACCTGCATCTGTACTGTGAGGCGCCAAGGCGACTGTAGTATCAATGGCAAAGTAAGGCTGGCCTTTTACTACAAGTTCTGGTTAAGACGTTGGTGATAATTAGGTTCTGATCCGCGTTCTGTTGATAGGCTAATTAGAGCCAGTTTAAGTCCGCCAGTAATATTATAAACCAGCCCCTTAGGTCTGAATCACTCTGGTCTTGAACTTTTTATATCCACATTTAACACTTTGTTACTCATCTATTCAGTATTGCACTATTCTGTATTATCCTTGCTAGTTAACCAAATAAATGTTTATAACTTTACGTCATTGTGAGAGTCTTCCCTTCTGTGCAGAAACGTACGGTCACGTGACGACCGTGTGGACCAGGCCAATGAACTGAACCTATTTTTCAATAGGTTTGATATTGCAGCCCATCCCCCACATGACACTGCTGCTGGTTGCCTTTCAACTACTCCCCCTAGTCCTCCTTACAGACCCCTTGACTACCCCTCACCGACTCATTTCACACCTACCTATTCCACCCCTCCCCCCTGCTCTCCATCATGTCCTCCACAACCGGACGACCTCGGCCCTCCTCCAACGGTCACCTCTACAGTGTCCTTCTGGATGGCTCTACTCTGTACTCCATCCATCCATCTTCAACCACTTGTCCCTATCGGGGTTGCAGGGTCGCAGGGTCGCGGGGTCGTGGGGTCACGGGGCCGATCCCAGCTGACATCGGGCATAAGGCGAGGTACACCCTGGACAGGAGGTCCGTCTATCACAGGGCACATAGAGACAAACAGAGACAGACAACCATTCACACTCACACGGCGCACCTCAAGGCAGCTCGTGGAACAGCACATTCCCTCCGTGCTTGTTGTCAGGACCTTGATGGTCAGGCACGTGAGGGTACGCGGCAGCCAGACCTTAAGACAGGTTGAGTCCTCCACTGTCCAGCTGTTTTCACAGCACTACTCGGCCTCCACACTGGTCCTGCAGGCCGGGACCAATGATTTAAAGAACTCCCAGTCCGAGGTCCTCAAGCAGGACTTCAGGTCCATGGTGAACCGCCTGCTAGACATGGAGAAGTGACTGATTATTTTCGGCCCGCTTCCCCCGCCTTGTTTTTGTGACGCCTCTGCCAGTTGCACCTGTGGCTTAAAGGATACTGCCCAGTGTTGGGATCAGGATGCAGAGTCACAGTTTAATACACCTCTCTGCGCTCCCTCACGGTCATCTAAATTAATTAAATCAAAAATGTACTGAAGAGGAGCTATACAGCAAAACTTGATACAAATCAACACAAAATCTATGATAATGTAACAAAATCAGAAAATAAAATGTGGACTATAACCCTCAGTAGTAACGTGTTCATTACCTTCTTTAATGACAAAATTATAACTATTAGAGACAAAATCAACTCACTTGGCACCAATTTTTCTTCAAACCCAGGAACCTTAGAAACAACTGTACGACCTGATATATTCTTGGACTGCTTTTCTTCAGTTGACCTTAACAAATTAAACTCTACTATTTCAGCATCAAAACCTTCTACTTGTCCCCTAGACTCTATTCCAACTAGGTTACTTAAAGAAGTGTTACCTTTAGTCAGCACTCCTGTATTAGATATGATTAACATGTCTTTATCAGCAGGTTATGTACCACAGTCTTTTAAAGTAGCTGTAATTAAACCTCTTCTTAAAAAGCCCAGTCATGATCCAGAGGTACTAGCCAACTATAGACCTATATCTAACCTTCCTTTTCTCTCTAAGATCCTCGAGAAATTAGTCGCCAATCAGCTGTGTGACTTTTTACATAATAATGAGTTATTTGAGGACTTCCAGTCAGAATTTAGAGTGAATCATAGCACTGAGACAGCACTGGTAAAAATTACTAACGACCTTCTAATAGCTTCAGACAAAGGACTTGACTCTGTACTTGTTTTACTAGATCTTAGTGCTGCCTTCGACATTATTGACCATCACATCCTTTTACAGGGACTGGAGGATCTAATTGGGATTAAAGGAACCGCATTAAGCTGGTTTAAGTCATATTTATCAGATAGATCTCAGTTTATACATGTTAATGACAAATCCTCCATGCACACTAAAGTTAGTCACGGAGACCCACAGGGTTCTGTCCTTGGACCAATTCTATTCACCCTATGTATGCTTCCCTTAAGATATATTATAAGGAAGCACTCCATAAATGTTTATTGTTATGCTGATGATACACAATTATATTTGTCAATCAAACCAGAAGGAACCTAACAGTTAGCTAAATTTCAAATGTGCATTAAGGAAATAAAAAAGCTGGATGACCTGCAATTTTCTGATGTTAAACTCAGATAAAACTGAAGTAATTGTACTTGGCCATGAAGGCCTCCGAAACTCAATAGCTAAAGATATTGTTACTCTGGATGATGTTGTGTTGTCCTCCAGCACCACAGTAAGGAATCTGGGTGTTATTTTTGATCAGGATATGTCGTTTCATTCTCACATAAAACCAACTACAAGGAATGCATATTTTCACCTGCGTAATATTGCAAAAATTAGGAACATTGTGTCTCAGAAAGATGCAGAAAAACTAGTCCATGCATTTGTTACTTCTAGGCTGGACTACTGCAACTCCTTATTATTAGGCTGCTCCAATACGTATGTTAAGAGTCTCCAGTTGGTCTAAAATGCTGCAGCTCGTGTGCTAACTAAAACAAATCGAAGAGAACATATTTCTCCTGTATTACCTTCTTTGCACTGGCTACCTGTAAAATCTAGAATAGAATTTAAAATCCTTTTCCTTACCTATAAAGCTCTTATTGGTCAGGCTCCGTCGTATCTTAAAGAGCTCATAGTACCGTATAACCCGACTAGATCGCTGCGCTCTGAGAATGCAGGGCTACTTGTCGTTCCTAGAATCTCCAAAAGTAGAATGGGAGGCAGGGCCTTTAGATACCAACGCTTTCTCCTGTTGAACTGACTCCCAAGTGTTATTCAGGAGGCAGACACTGTCCCAATATTTAAGAGTATGCTTAGGCTTAAGAGCGCTTAGCTATGTTATCTGTAAGCTGATTTTGTTATGTTTAATGATGCTGCTATAGGCGTAGGCTACTGGGGGATAATCCTGTTGCTGATACTCTAAGTTTATATCCTGTCTGTATCATTCATGTCTCATCAATGAATGTAACTAATTCAACTCCACGTTTGCCACCATAATCATTATCATTGTCATGTTCTGTCACTCTAGCTGTGCCTGTTTCTTGCTGTTCTGCTGTATTAACTGCCATAACTTGAAAGTCATATTCACATTGCTTTAGCTATTATTATAGTCACTGTTACTTTGTGGTTGCTTGAATCTCTGGAAGTGTGTCTGTCTGTCTGTCTGTTTGTCTGTCTTTGTGTCTGTCTTTGTCTCTCTCTGTACATCTGTCCTCCTTTTCTCTTTTTTCTTCCTCCCCAACCGGTCAAAACAGATGGCCGTCCTTCATAGAGCTGGGTCTGTCCGACGTTACTGCCTGTTATAGGGAAGGTTTTAGTTGCCACCGTACTCTATGGGGGAATTGTTGGGTCTATGTAAATCATAAATAAGTCATAGAGTGCGGTCTATACCAACTCTGTAAAGTGTCCTGAGATAACTTTTGTCATGATTTGGCACTATAAATAAAATTTAATTAAATTAAATTCAATTGAAGATGGCTGCAATGCAGGGGGAGGCCCCATTGTGTCCTAGATTGTGGATTACCCGATGGGCAGACCACAGTATGTACGCCTACAGAAACGTGTGTCTGACAGGGTGGTCAGCAACACTGGGGCCTCACAGGGGACTGTCATCTCTCCCTTCCTCTTCACCCTCTCCACCTCAGACTTTCAGAAAGTCCTGCCACATTCAGAAATTTTCTGATGACTGCAATAGTTGGCTGAATTGGAAAGGGGGATGAAAATGCAAACAGGACTGTTGTGGGCAATTTTATAACTTGGAGTGAGCTGAATCATCTGCAGCTCAACCTGCCTAAAACAAAGGAGCTTGTAGTGGATCTGAGGAGGGTGAAAACACCTGTGACCCCTGTCTCCATCCAGGGGGTCCCTGTGGACACTGTTGAGGAGTATAAGTACCTGGGGGTGTACTTTAATAATAAGTTGAACTAGTCTAGAAACGCAGACTCTGTCTACAAAAAGGGCCAAAGTCGACTCTTCTTCCTGAGGAGGCTGAGGTCCTTTGACATCTGGCGGACGATGCTGAGGATGTTCTATGAGTCTGTTGTGGCCAGTGGGATCAGACACCAACAGACTGAACAAACTGATTGCATGGGGGAGGAGCTGGACACCCTGACGACTGTGGCAGAGAGGAGGATGCTGTCAAGGCTCTGGTCTATCCTGGACAATGTCTCCCACCCTCTCTATGACACACTTGTCCAGCAGAGGAGCACATTCAGCAGAAGACTCCTCACACCTAGATTCACCACATAGCGTCACAGGAAATGTTTCCTGCCTGTGGTCGTTAAACTATACAACATATCCCTCTGAGAGTCTGTCACCCCCTCTGTAATTCAGATTTCCCCCTGGCATTATTAAAGTATTTCTGATTCTGCCTTGCTTTGCAAAAAAGTTTCCATAGATCGCCTGCAGCACCATGCCCTTCGTGCAGTGTTTGACAGTCGCTGAGACATGTGGCCGCATTGGCTGGAGTCTGGTCGATTACCCCGAGTTGCACCAGGGGCCCGTTTCACAAAGCAGGTTTAGTGAAAACTCTGAGTCTGTTAACCCTGAAATGAGGGAAACTCTGAGTTTTCCGTTTCACAAAGGGAGGTAACTCAAACCAGAGACAGAGGGGTAACTCTAGCCTGTTTCACAAAGAGAGGTAACTTAACCTCTCTGTCAGTTACCATGGTAACATGCTCTCTGAAACTAACCTGGTCGGGACCAGGTTAGTTTTAGAAAACCTTGAGTTTCTCTCTGTCTCCGCCCTCTTTCAGCCACACACGGTGTTTGATTTCCTCATTCATTCAGTCAGCGGGCGAGTTTTGGCGTAGTATAGTTCCGTCTGTTTTTTCAGAAATTCACTGCAAAAATCAGACATTAGAAGTTATATTAGGTGGCAACTATTTCACTACCATGGCATGTCCTTTTGATTCGATTCGATCCCGTGGATGAAGGTGCAGCATTACTGCACAGAGAATTAAATATTCGTCGGGAGATGATTATCAAACTATTGATTATAGATGTTCTTGCATTTCCAGGCAATTCTCTTTTTGAGCGGTACCGTTTCATATCACAGCAGATATTATGTGTTGCGCTGCGTTTTTTTGCAAAAGGGAGTTTTTTTATACAACGTATAAAAATCAGTCAGTAGGCCTACATTAGAAGTTATATTAGGTGGTGACTATTTCCACTACCATGACATGTCCTTTTGATAACGATCCTGTGGATGAAGGTGCAGCATTACTGCGCAGAGAATTAAATATTCGTCGGGAGATGATTATCAGACCGCGCATAGACGTCCTTAATATACTGCAGCCATAATTACAAAATGAATGAAATGGATCTTTTGAGCAAGTTGAATGTATTTGACTCAGCGTTTCCTAAATTAATCCCAGCTTTTCTTGCAATTCATAGGTTCAAAAGTGTGTGCTTATAATCGGGTTACCGGTATATAAACTACTCCTATATAGCCTTCTGATCCAGAATGTCACCTATAATGCGAGGGGGTGCATTTCACGGCAGGGGCTGAATATGGCACAACACCGTTTCATGTCACAGTCCATCATTTACATTCACAGCCTTATCCGTTCATACATATCCAACATTAACAACCAAAGTCATGCTCTCACATCCCTGCAGATATTGTGTGTTGCGCTGCGTTTTTTTGCAAATGGGAGTTTTTTATACAACATATAAAACAGCCACAGCCACTACGTTTAAACTTACGCACTGACCCGCGCAGTAATGTTCTCCCACGCCGTCTCCCTCTCTTTTGCTGCTGCAGCGGTGTAAACCTGCTCAAACTCTCCGTATGAGCGCATTAATATTTACAGTTCCAGTTGTAGCGTAGCGCTCCGCTTCCCCGTTGCTATGGTGACTCGTCGAATCAGGGCTCCATTGATGCTGTCTTTTTTTACTTGGGGTGCACGCGCTTAACTCCAGGTCAAACTACTCTGAGTTGATCAACCTAACGCAAATCTGCTGTTCTGGAACCGAAAACTCAGAGTTTCCTATCTCAGAGTAGATCAACTCAGAGTTCAGGGTTAGACTCAGAGTTTGTTGAACCTGCTTTGTGAAACGGACCCCAGGTGTGAAGGCCCGTTCATCACTGCTTGCAGCTTTAATTAGGGCCCGAGCACTGACAAAGTCATCGTCGAGGGACCTATTGTATTCCTAGTGATTATTATTATGGCCCGAGCATCAACAAAGTCATCGTCGAGGGACCTATTGTATCCCTAGTGATTATTATTATGGCCCGAGCACCAACAAAGTCGTCGTCGAGGGACCTATTGTATCCCTCGTGATTATTATTATTATTATCATTATTATTATTATTATTAGGACCCGAGCGCTGACAGCGTCAGCGGGGGAACTAATGAATTTGTAAGGATTATTATTATTATTATCATTATTATTATTATTAATTTACCAAATTAATTGCCTTTTAGAGGGCCTCAACTTTGTTAAAAATTCCCCAAACTTTGCAAACTGGTCAAGTCTCGTGTAAATGTAGTTATTTAATGGGTCAGTAGCGCCCCCAAGAAAGTTGCGAACATTGACCCACTCGATGAGGTTTCACCTAGTGTTACGAAAATCGGTAGGCTCATGGAGAGTGAAGAGACTCAAGAAGCCATATCCTAAACCCAACAGGAAGCCAGCCATTTTGAGTCAAACATGCAAATTTAGTCCATCATCAAAATTGGCCTGTACCAACTAAAGACCCTTGGGATGAAAGTTACCTCATATCATTCCATTTTTTAAAAGCGTGTTCCCATGGCATGGTGGCGAATATTGGCATTTTTCCATTAAACAGGAAGTAGCTAATAACTTCAGCACAAATTGTCCAATCTGCTCCGAACCTTTAATGGATGATGAGGGTCTGGCCCTGAACAGAACCACATCTCAATATTCACTCTTAGTCAGAGCGCCCCCTATTGGTGACAGGAAATATGTGGCTTTTTGAAGGTGTCATACTTTAACAAACCCCGCCTACAGATTGAATCCCATCGCCTTCAAAATCGGCCTGTACCATCTCAAGACATTAGTGATCAAAGTTACCTCATATCGTTTAGTTCTTCTGGACGGTGTGGCCGCGGCGTTGCGGTAAACATTGGCGTAACATCAGAACACAGAAAGTAGCTATAACTTGAGCAATAATTGTCCAATCTGCCCCAAATATCTCATGCATGACAAGAACCCCACCCTGAACAAACCACACCTCCAGACGTACAAAAAAAGCCTTCTTGGAGCGAAATCCTAAATTCAACAGGAATTGGTCATTTTGGATTTTATGGCCATTTTCCGACATTTGCATGGGTCATACTTTAACGAACTCCTAGAGATTTAACCCGATCGGCTTCAAAATCGGCCTGAACCGTCAAAAGACCTTAGGGTTTTAAGTTACCTGATAAGGTTTCAGTTTTCTGGAGAGTGTGGCCGTAGTGTGGTGGTGAACATTGGCGTCATATCAGAAAATAGAAAGTAGCTATTACTTGAGCATAAATTGTCCAGTCATGCATGACAAGAGCCTCACCCTGAACAAACCTACATAACAATATTGACTAATAGTGAGAGCGCCATCTATTGGCAACAGCCTAATGTGACAAACCTCATCTGATTCACATCAAATTTTCAATGTTGGCCCTTCATTTGATGTGAACACAGGAAGTTTGGGCAGATTATGAAACAGGAAGTAGCTGTAACTTTAGCATACATTGTCCAATCTTCACCGAATTTCTGAAGCATGACAAGAACCCCAGTCTGAACACACCGACATCTCAATAGTAACTCACAGCCACAGCGCCACCTTTTGGCAACAGGAAATCAGCCTAATATGATAAACGCCATCGGATTTACATCAAGTTTTCAATGTGTGTTCTTCGTTTTATGTACAGCAAGGCAAAGCATGTTTGGTAGGTGCTCTCTAGTGCCACACCGTGCCACAGCGTTACTAACGCTGTTATTTTTTCAGTAAGGGGGTAATCTAACTAATTACTGTTTCCACGTAACAGCGCTGTTACCATTACTGAACGTTAAATGCGGTGCATTACTATGAATTGATTGAATCAAGTGCGTAATCCAAACGCAACCCTGGCTCAATGCTCCACACACAAACTACTAGCGAGGAGACCCATTGGGTTAACAACCAGATAAGCGATTGGCTAAGGCAGAGTCACGTTTCATGTTAGCCAATCAGAGCCAGTGTTTTTACACACAAGCCAAATATCTTGGAGCTATAGTTTAATCTTTAAAAGCACTCCATGTTGTTATACTGTTTACTTTTTTAATGAAGAAAATACTTGTAATACAGTAGCCTATGTCTTCCAGACTATTTGTTTCAGGTTGTGAGAGTTTGATTTATTTAATTTGCTACAGTTACTGTACACACACTATATATTGTTTAACTGTTTACTTTTGAAGAAAATACTTAAAGAATGTCTACCAGACCAGTCGTCTGAGATTAGGAGTTTGATTTATTTAATTAAGACTACAGCGTTAAATGCACTTTTTCAGTTTAAATGTTGACTTTTGTTCTGAACAAAATTCTTGGAAGTATAGGTTGTTTACTTGAACAGTTGTCTTAGGTTGTGAGAGTTTGATTTAATTTGCTATAGAGTTGAACATACTATATTGTTTACTTATACTGTTTACATTTGTTACAAAGATAATCCTTGAAGTGCAGGATAAACCTCTTAATATTGAAGGTTATGTACAAGTACCTGCCTGTTCTACTGATTTCAACTCTCTTGTGAAAACTGCTCAGAAAAATCCAAATTCTTTGACACATAGCAACTTTTTTACAGTAACGCAAATAGTTACTTACCCTGGTAACTCGTTACTTTTATTATTGAGTAATTCAGTTACTAACTCAGTTACTTTTTGGAACAAGTAGTGAGTAACTAACTAATTACTTTTTTAAAGTAACGTTACCAACACTGATCGCTGCTTGCACCAAATGAATTGCCTCAATGAAGGGCCTCAAAAAACTCCCCAAAACTTGCAAACTTGTAAAGTCTCATGTAATTGTAGGTATTTTATGGGTCTCATGCACGAGCGTGGCAAAATGCCTCCGTTACGCCCCCTAGAGATATAAACTGATTGACTTCAAAACCGGCTTGTACAATTGCAAGACCTGTTTGATCATAGGTACCTCATATCGTTTAATTTTTCTGGAACGTATGGCCTAGGCGTGGTGGCAAATATTGGTGTCACGTTATAAAACAGGTTTGTTTCTCTAACCTGAGCATACATTGTCCTATCTTCACTAAATTTCTAATTGTTGATGAGAATCTGTCCGTGAACAGAACCACATCTCAATATTCACTTGTAGTCAGAGCGCCCACTATTGGTGAATATGCGGCTTTTTGATGGTGTCATACTTTAACAAACTCCACATAGAGATAGAATCACATAAACTTCAAAATTGGCCTGTACGTCTAAAGACTTTAGTGACTTTAGCGTCCCGTTATGAAACAGGAAGTTGCTGTAACTTTAGCATACATTGTCCAATCTTTATTAGATTTCTGAGGCATGACAAGACCCCCAGCCTGAACACACCAACATCTCAATATTAACTCACAGCAACAGTGCCACTGTTGGCAACAGGAAGTAAGCCTAACATCACAAACTTCATACGATTTACATCAAATTTTCAATGTGTGTTCTTCGTTTGGTATACAACAAGGCAAAGAATGTTGGTAGGTGCTTTCTAGTGCCACATTGTGGATACAGGAAGTGGGGCAAAAGTTTCCATCGATTGCTTGCAGACCAATGCCCTTCGTGCAGTGTTCCACGTTAGCTGAGACACGCGACAGCATTGACCGAGCAATTTCCCTGACATTGGACCCATTCATCGCTGCAGCTTGCAGCTTTAATTATTATTATTTTGTTAAATTATTTGCCTTTTTGAGGGCCTTAACATATCTAAAAAGTCCCCAAAATTTGCAAACTTGTCAAGTCCGGTGTAAATTTAGGTATTCTATGGGTCTCATGTTTGGACATGGCAAAGCGCCCCCTAGAAATTTGCTAAAATTGAGCCCCTCGATGAGGTTTCACTTAGAGTTATGAAAATCAGTAGGCTCATAAAGAGTGAGGAGACTCACAAAAATGCCTCAAGAAGCCATATCCTAAACCCAACAGGAAGTTAGTCATTTTGAATTGAATATGCAAATTGAGTCCATATTTGGCTTTTTGAAGGTTCTGTACTTCAACGAACTCGTCCTGGAGATTTAACCCAATCAACATCAAAATCAGCCTGACCTGACTACCTATCTTGTAACCTAACCGTTTTTCAATGAAACAGGAAGTAGCTAATAACTTAAGCATAAATTGTCCAATCTGCTCCAAACTTCTGATGGTTCAGAGTCCGGCCCTGAGCAGAACCACATCTCCATCTTCACTCATAGTAAGAGCGCCCTCTATTGGCGACAGGAAATCTGATGGTGTCATATACTTTAACAACCTCCTCCGAGAAATCCAACCCGATGGGATTTAAAATCTGCCCGTTCGAACTAAAGACCTCCTTCTGGAGGATGTGGCCTTTGCATATAGGTTAACATTACGTTCACATCAGAAAAAAGAAAGTAGCCATAGCTTGAGCAATTAGTATCCAATCTGCGCATCGAAAGAGTGCCCCCTACTCGCACAGCCCCTCCTCCAGGATAGACGTACTTTTATGAAACTTTTAGAGGTATATAACACCTCCAGATGTACAAAAAAAGCCTCTTGGAGTGAAATCCTAAATTCAACAGGAAGTCAGCCATTTTAGATATTATGGTCATTTTCCTACATTTGCAGGTGTCATACTTTAACGAACTCCTCCAAGAGATTTAACCTGATTGACTTCAAAACCAGCCTGTGTCATCTCAAAACCTTTGTGATCAAAGTTACCTCATAACACAAATTGATTTCATTTTGCTGGAGCTTGTGGTCGTGGGGTGGCGGCGAATATTGGCATCACATTATAAAACAAGAAGTTGCTGTAACCTACATACATTGTCCAATCTGCTTCAAACATCTGATGGTTGATGAGAGTCTGGTCCTGAACAGAACCACATCTCAATATTCACTTATACTCAGAGCTTTATTGGTGACACAAAATATGTGGCTTTTTGATGGTGTCATACTTTAATTAACTCCTCTGAGAGATTGAATCCCATCACCTTCAAAATCAGCCGGTACCATCTAAAGACCTTAGTGATTAAAGTTACCTCATAAGGTTTTGGTTTTCTGGAGAATGTGGCCATGGCGTGGCGGTCAACATTGGCGTCACATCAGAAAACAGAAAGTAGCAATAACTTTACCATAAATTGTCCGATCTGTCCCAATTATGTAATGCATGCAAGAGCCCCGCCCTGAACCAACAGGAAATCAGCCTAATATGACAAACTTCATCCGATTCACATCAAATTTTTAATTTGTGTACAGCAAGGCAAAGCAAGTTTGATAGGCACTCTCTAGTGCCACACAGTGGACGCAGGAAGTGGGGCAAAAGTTTCCATAGATTGCCTGCATACCCACGCCCTTCGTACAGAGTTTAACATTAGCTGAGACAAATACCCACACCGGCTGGAGTCCAGCCACTTCCTCACCGCGGCGTGACACTTAGATTAGTTTGTTTATTCCAAAATATGTTGCTGCTTCGACAGAACAGCTGATTCATACAGTTATTTACAGTAATGGTCGACCGATATGGGTTTTTCAACAGCCGATGGCCGATATATTGTGCCAATGTTGTTGGTTTTTAGGTTTTTTTTCATTTGATAAAATAAAATTTCATAATAATAAAAAATAAGACATAAAAATACTAAGCTTAAATGAATGTTTATTCAACACTCTTACTGTCTGCATTGTCTATGTTTCGTCTGTGTTAAGTTGTAGGTAGTTTTGAAAATGCGACGAACAACAAATGGCTACCTGCTGACAGTTTTGTCAAAATATTTCTGTTGCTTTGACAAACGCAACACCGTCACTTCTTTCAGTTGTCAGACAGGACAACACAAATGTCAAAATATTTCTGTTGCTTTGACAAACGCAACACCGTCACTTCTTTCAGTTGTCAGACAGGACAACACATTGGAGACTTCATCAGATCAGAAACAAGAGACACCTTTAACGTATCTGACACGGGGAGAGCGGAGGTAATCGCACGCACAGGTCCGGTCCTCACAAACCTCTCCAAAGGCTCCATTCTCCCTCGTGTCCTTTTATTGAAGTTTCACATGCATAATCATAAGTACATGAATAATAATTACTTTCTTACGTACAGATACTATTTTCCACACAAGAATGTCTACAAGGTCACAGTTGCTTTGCTCCCACAGTTCTCTTCTAGGGAGGGAACACGTTATCAAAACTTTCCCCAGATGTAGGAAATATAATTGGTTTAGACCTGCAGGCACATACTTTGCAACAAACACTCTAAAAGAACACTTAGTATTATATGCATGAAAAGAACATTTCTGATAATATTTTATACATTTCTTTAACATTTCCCTCCTGTTTATCAGAATTGTTATTATTCATTCTCATATCAGACACATACCATTCTCTTGGCAGAGCTTTCAGTACAGTCGTCAGGTTCGAAAATAACATTTCTTTACACTCGGAGGTAATCAGTTTAGACAATGTATTTTATGTCAGCCAGTGCACACTCCTCACAGCCATCACAGTATAAGTGTGTGTCTGCTGTGGTGGATCCTTCGTTATGTACATGTGCAGTTATCAGGGCCAGGCTCTCGGCCGTGGTTCTGCTTATCATCTTGGACATCAGGGATTGTAGACAAGGCACAATGCACGTGATGAATACACAGCATAGGAGGAGAATCACAGTTATGGGTGTCAGAAACTTCAGCAGAATCTCACACCAGGCCCCTCCAGTAAGCCATGCCCTTCCCTGCCAATGAGGTTACGATAATAATCACCTCTAGGATGTCGTATGCAGAGTGTGCATGGCTCAACAATAGGTGTCCATATGTTATGATTACGGAACAAGTGTTTGCATGTCGTCAATGATTTATTGAGAACCTGAAGTGACCAAGTACCTTCTGCTGTGAGAATGATGTAATCATTACAGTATATCAAAGTCTTACCATGACCCTACTCGCTGTCTTGATAACATTTTCCTACGTAATCTGAGATTTACAGACCTCGTCATACCAGTACTGTTACGGAGAAGAAATTAATCATCACAGTCATCAATCACAGTTTTTACCATTGGAACCATTTCTTCATCCTTCGGGTCTTGAGGTGTTGTCCACATCCACGGGGCGAAGGCAGCAAAGATCTTTAGTGCGTCCATCGTTGCACCTGCAGTCCAGGAGGCCAGCCATCTTTCATGGTATTTTGACATGGTTTCACACTTATGCTCTCGTTCCACTAACCTGAGAGGATCGTTGATTTCTTCACTGACGTTGAGACGAATGGACCTAGGCGTTTCCAAACCCCTTTGTAGTCAGACTTCCCCTACTCAGCGGTTGGAACGAGATCACTAAGTGTCCTCACTTTGCAATGTGAGAGATGTATCCAGCTGGACCTCTCAGCGATCTTCACAGCAGTGGGCGTGGAGAGAATAACTTGGAATGGCCCCTCCCACCTTGGACTGGACCAGCACTTCCGCTTTATCACTTTCACGAACACGTGGTCACCAGGCGTCACAGTTTTGTCCTCCTGGGGGCATATAGGAAAATCAGGCAGATTATTGGTTTCTTTACATTTTCTATGGCTCAGCGCCTGTCTCATATAGTCTGCCAATGTCTTCTCAGAGTCAGGCTCGTCTTTTATTTTTAAATGTCAGTCAGGTAAATAATATGGTCTACCATACAGTGTTTCAAAAGGAGTCAATTTACATCCGCCTGTAGGCATAATGTGTAAACTTAGTTGTACTAAATCAACACATTCAGGCCATGGTCTTCCAGTTTCGTTCATGCATTTGGTTAGCTTATTTTTAATTGTGCCATTGAACCTCTCAACAAGTCCAGCTGAGGCCGGGTGATAAGCACTATGGTATTTTAAGTCTATTTTTAGGTTTTTTCCTATTTTATTTATTGTGTCGTTTACAAAATGTGAGCCATTATCTGATCGTATTCTTTTTGGTATCCCAAAGGTTGGGACAATTCTTTTACATATAGCTTTTGCTACTGTGATTGCATCAGGGTTAGCACATGGAAACATTTCTACCCATTTGGAAAAGGCATCTATTATAACTAAACAGTATTCTACACCTTTGCTTTTGTTTAGTTTAATGAAATCCATATGTATTTCTTCAAAAGGATATTCTGGTTTTGGAAATGCACCTCGTTTTGGACGTTGTTGTCCTTGCGAGTTATGTTTAATGCATGTTAAACATTGATTACAAAAATTTTTTGAATATGTATTAAACCCATAAGTAGTAGTAGCTGTTCACTAAGTCTATCATCCCCCCGTTTGAGGCATGGCAACGCCCATGGCTCATTATTGAAGCCCATTTGAACAGCAATCGAGGTAACCAGGGTTTACCATCGGGTCCAATATAAATATCATTTATTTTTGTAGCTCCTTTTTTCTGCCACATTGATTTCTCCATTTGTGGTGCTTGTACCGTCGTTCCTGCCAGCATTTGTTTTATGTTACAAAATGCTTTTTCTGCCGTTTCTGTCCAAATTATTTTTTCTGTTAGTGCCATAGGTGTAGAGTAAATGAGATCAAGCAGAGGTCTTGTTACTTCTGCGTAATCCATTACCCACGCTCGGCAGTAGTTGCAAAGTCCTAAAAAGGACATCATGTGTCTTTTTGTTATTGGTCTTGGTGCAGACAAAATGGCTGTTTTTCTTTCTTGATTTACTGTTTTGCCATTTTGGGTCAACGTGTGACCTAGGTATTTTACTTCTTCTTTCCACAATTGTAATTTACTTTTACTTACTTTGTTGCCAGTTTTAGCAAGAAATTTGAGTAAAGCTAACGTGTCTTCTTTACAATCCTCTTTTGTTGTGGAGTTAATTATGATATCATCTACATATGAGAGGATTTGGCTCCCTCTAGGGGGGTTGAAGTCTGCTAGACAATTGGCAATTGCTTCAGCGAAAATTGTGGGACTTTCGCAATAGCCTTGTGCTAGTCTTGTGAATGTATATCGTTTATTCTTAAACGTAAATGCGAACCAATGTTGGCTATCTTTATGTATTGGAATCGACCAGAACGCATTGCTTAAGTCTATGACCGAGAAAAACCAGGCTGAGATCACCATGAAACTTCCCCCGTTCTTTACTGACGTTAACCCCCTGCTGCCCTCAAATTTTACTAACACCGTTGGGGTGTATTTAAACATCCAGAAAACGATCAGAATCAAAGTTTGTATGTCAGGTTTTCTGCGTGTATTTGATGATTACCTAAATAGCATTTTAAATTAAACCCAAATCCCCAAACATTATACATCCAGAATACCTTTAGACCCAGTTTGATTCCTGTTGAATGACATCAGCTGACAGGAAGTTAACGAGGACCAAGGCTGTTGTCTAGATTGATCTTAAATTTGATCGAGGGATATGTTTGTATATTAAGTATATAAAAATGTCAAAATATTTGTAAGTACTATTTTGTATTATTTATAATACATGTCCCCATAAAATTAAGCTTGTTTTTTATAATTTTATGTTTTTCTCTAAAGTTAACTTTTGATGAATTAAGGAGAAATCTACAGCCACAAACGGACAAAGTGAAGTCAAATTAAATGTTTTCTTAAACTAAAAAGCAACTTGTTCATTTATTTATTATTTGTTTGGCAGCTTTTGTCCTCCGTACTGTGTGTCTGTGCACTGCTTTAATGGTATTTCTATCTATTTATTTATCTATTAGTTATCTGCAGGTAGTCCTGCAGGCACCTATGTCACATAAAAAGGTAATAAGTTTACCGTTCACATACAAAATGACCTCTTGTTTTATACTATGCATAAAGAGCAGGTCATCCTGATAGTTTAATAGCACTCCCCCTGTCCCTGACTTTTTCGCTCTATCTGAAACCTCCTCTACCCCTTTTTGGTAGTAAATCAACTCTTCCTGTCCTGAAAGAATGTACTTTACATAATCCCTGCACTACGACCTTTGGCTTTGCAGCAGCTCCTTTTTCTTCACTTTTCTCATCCCTATGTCTCTCCTGTCTTCCCGTCACTGGCCCTGTCTCTTCATCCTCCGTCATATAAACCAGCACCTCTTTTGCTTTAGCTTTCTCTACACTTACAAGTATCTGTCTTTTACTTTTTATTTTAATTGCATCTTACTACAACATGAAATGTTTTATTCAATTGCATCACGTTACTGAGTGATCCAGGACTCAGGGAAATTTCTCAAGGACCACAGATAATTCCCACTGTGTCAAGCTTCTACAAAGAACGTATTGTTCCTTGCGGACACAGTCTGGGGGTTCTATCCCAGGAATAAATCTGCGTTTTAGATCCCTAGTCCCTTCACCTAATGTCCTTAATGCAATTTAATCTATTACAGCAAGCAAATAGGCTTTCTGTTTACACCGTTAGGTTTCGGGCCCAAATACTGCCGAACAGACCAAATTCCTTTTCATACAACAATTATTCACGCACACACATACACTCTTTGCAGATCTGCAATCAGACACACTTTTAAAGACGTCTTTCTGTGGAGCCGTAATGCTCCCTAGTCTCTCTAAATCTCTGACCTTTTCGTGATGAAAGTCTCCCCTCCACTGGCTCGGATCTCGTCTGCTGCGTCAAAAGGATGGATGAGGGGTTTTTTCGTCTGGCCACGTTGAAAAGTGGTCTTTGTCCAGCGGCAGGTTTTTCCGCCAGACTTTGCTGTGCACAGTCTTTGCAGACGTCCCGTCAGTCACCCTTTTTTCTGCAGTGTTGAGATCCGGCTCGAAGGACCAAAAATGTCAAAATATTTCTGTTGCTTTGACAAACGCAACACCGTCACTTCTTTCAGTTGTCAGACAGGACAACACAAATGTCAAAATATTTCTGTTGCTTTGACAAACGCAACACCGTCACTTCTTTCAGTTGTCAGACAGGACAACACATTGGAGACTTCATCAGATCAGAAACAAGAGACACCTTTAACGTATCTGACACGGGGAGAGCGGAGGTAATCGCACGCACAGGTCCGGTCCTCACAAACCTCTCCAAAGGCTCCATTCTCCCTCGTGTCCTTTTATTGAAGTTTCACATGCATAATCATAAGTACATGAATAATAATTACTTTCTTACGTACAGATACTATTTTCCACACAAGAATGTCTACAAGGTCACAGTTGCTTTGCTCCCACAGTTCTCTTCTAGGGAGGGAACACGTTATCAAAACTTTCCCCAGATGTAGGAAATATAATTGGTTTAGACCTGCAGGCACATACTTTGCAACAAACACTCTAAAAGAACACTTAGTATTATATGCATGAAAAGAACATTTCTGATAATATTTTATACATTTCTTTAACAAGTTTTCGCTAATCTGACTTGTGAGCGCCAATATTCTCAAAATGGCATTATCTGTCTGAAAGATTTATTGATCTATCACCACAATTTAGCAGGCTAACATTATGCAGGTCCACTGTGTAGCATGGTGCTAATTATACGGAATCTTCTTGGAAGAAAACCCAAGGAAATTTCAACTGATGGTTATTAATTTACTATGGCAAACATCCCCATAATACATTTTATATTGGACTTTTTCCCGTTTTTCATGCTAAGTTGACAAAGACTATCTAAGTTGTGCAAGCAATAAATTAGGCTATCATTTTGATACAACATTAGGACATATATCAGAACATTTTTGTGAAACTGACTGAAATTCTGCACCCATAAATTAAAGCATGAATTAACTGCGGTCTCAATGTGTGATTTTTATTCCAGGGTGTAGTTTTGTAATTATGTAGTGTAGGTGCAACTGGCACCCAAAGATGATTGTTCATTTCTGGATTAACGTGAACTTTCAGTTTTATTATGAGAAGGCCTCGGCCTGCTCAGGCCAAAGGGACGACTAGGCCCAAAGCCTGGCTGCCTTTGTCTCTGAGGGCATGGCGGAAACAAAGGCCTGCCCTGAAACCTTCCCCCACAACAGGTCACAC
Source organism: Echiichthys vipera (assembly GCF_963691815.1). Classification (NCBI taxonomy): domain Eukaryota; kingdom Metazoa; phylum Chordata; class Actinopteri; order Perciformes; family Trachinidae; genus Echiichthys; species Echiichthys vipera. The sequence goes on along the minus strand of NC_139825.1, from coordinate 11,905,020 downwards.
CCAGGTGTGAATCCTTCAAGGGACCCCAAACTGTTCATTGGCTGACTTGACCTCTGGGGATGACATCACCAGGGCCTATATAAAGTGTAGCACACAACCTGAACTTCCTCTTTCTCCCGGATCTCTCTCTCCCGGATCACTCAACTCACACCTTCTCCGCAGGGGTCCAAGCCCCCACCTCTCCTCTATGTCTCTCTCTCACACACACACACACACACACACACACACACACACACACACACACACACACACACACACACACACACACACACACACACACACACACACACACACACACACACACACACACACACACACACACACACACACACACACACAATACCTACAGTAGTTTAATTTTTTGGCAAACTCCTCCTTCCTCCTTTTACCTAGTCAAAATTTTAACGTTTAAACTAAGAATTACATTAATATGCATCTACTATTATGAATTATTACTATAATTTGATTTAATCATTAATGTTTAACAGCCTTGCTGAGAATGAGCGCAAACTTGTTGCAATCAGTTAGGTATTTTTTTTATAAAGCTTGTTGTGTTGACATTGTTTTCTCACTGCAACATGGAGGCTTCAGTGTGTGAGATATTTACTGCTCATATTTACACATGTCAAATGTTTGGGCTGTACTTTGCAGATGGTGTGATACAGGGGAATGTTAGTATGCATTTTAAGCATGAATGTAGATTGCTGGTTTTGCTACAACCATAAAATCATTTCCATTGATGCTTTCTTAAGAGGACCATGAGGCACTACATACACAAACAAATGACACAGCTCTTACCTCAAGGACTCACAGCTCTACTGCCTACACTTTTGAGAATAATAGCCCATTCAAGCTAACCACAGTAACTGCCTTGCAGTAATGAAAGCCATGAGGGACAAATTGAATTTCCCCTTGCGGGATTAATGAAGTAATTATTCTTCTTACTTCTTCACAGTAAAATATGATATTTTAGCAATTCTCACAGGATAAGTAATTTTGTTTAATTTAGTACCCTTCTGAATTGCCTGTTCATACAGCGGTTCTGGTGTAATCATGTAGCTCTGTAAATCAAGAACTCCAGAAAGGTTTAGTGAGAAGACGATGAAGGAGAAGCTGCTACAATTATCATTTATACACAAAGAGACACAAAACAACCTCATAGATACACAAATCCACCACAGAGACAGAAAGTGACCACAAAGACACAAAACAACCTCATAGACACACAAATCAACCACAGAGAGACACAAAGTGACCACAGAGAGTTACAAAACAACCTCATAGTGAAACAAATCAACCACAGAGAGACACAAAGTGACCACAGAGAGACACAAAACAACCTCATAGAGACACTAATCAACCACAGAGACACACAAAGTGACCACAAAGATACACAAAACAACCTCATAGACACAAATCAACCACAGAGAAACACAAGGTGACCACAAAATGACACAAAACAACCTTATAGAGACACAAATCAACCACAGAGGGACACAAAGTGACCACAACGAGACAAAAAACAACCTCATAGACACAAATAAATCATAGAGAGACACAAAGTGACCACGGAGAGACACAAAACAACCTCATTGAGGAAAAAATCAACCACACAGAGACACAAGGTGACCACAGAGAGACACAAAACAACCTTATAGAGACACACATCAACCACAGAGAGACACAAAGTGACCACAAAGAGACACAAAACAACGTTAGAGATACAAATCAACCACAGAGAGACACAAAGTGACCACAGAGAGACACAAAACAACCTCATTGAGAAACAAATCAACCACAGAGAGACACAAGGTGACCACAGAGACACAAAACAACCTTATACAGACACAAATCAACCACAGAGAGACACAAGGTGACCACAAAGAGACACAAAACAACCTCATAGAGACACAAATCAACCACAGAGAGACACAAAGTGACCACAGAGAGACACAAAACAACCTCATTGAGAAACAAATCAACCACAGAGAGACACAAGGTGACCACAGAGACACAAAACAACCTTATAGAGACACAAATCAACCACAGAGAGACACAAGGTGACCACAAAGAGACACAAAACAACCTTATAGAGACACAAATCAACCACAGATAGACACAAAGTGACCACAAAGAGACACAAAACAACCTCATAGAGACACAAATCAACCACAGAGAGACACAAATCAACCACAGAGAGACACAAAGTGACCACAGAGAGACACAAAACAACCTCATTGAGAAACAAATCAACCACAGAGAGACACAAGGTGACCACAGAGAGACACAAAACAACCTCATTGAGAAACAAATCAACCACAGAGAGACACAAGGTGACCACAGAGAGACACAAAACAACCTTATAGAGACACAAATCAACCACAGAGGGACACAAAGTGACCACAACGAGACAAAAAACAACCTCATAGACACAAATAAATCATAGAGAGACACAAAGTGACCACGGAGAGACACAAAACAACCTCATTGAGGAAAAAATCAACCACACAGAGACACAAGGTGACCACAGAGAGACACAAAACAACCTTATAGAGACACACATCAACCACAGAGAGACACAAAGTGACCACAAAGAGACACAAAACAACCTTGGAGATACAAATCAACCACAGAGAGACACAAAGTGACCACAGAGAGACACAAAACAACCTCATTGAGAAACAAATCAACCACAGAGAGACACAAGGTGACCACAGAGACACAAAACAACCTTATACAGACACAAATCAACCACAGAGAGACACAAAGTGACCACAAAGAGACACAAAACAACCTCATAGAGACACAAATCAACCACAGAGAGACACAAAGTGACCACAGAGAGACACAAAACAACCTCATTGAGAAACAAATCAACCACAGAGAGACACAAAGTGACCACAGAGAGACACAAAACAACCTCATTGAGAAACAAATCAGCCACAGAGAGACACAAGGTGACCACAGAGACACAAAACAACCTTATAGAGACACAAATCAACCACAGAGAGACACAAGGTGACCACAAAGAGACACAAAACAACCTTATAGAGACACAAATATACCACAGATAGACACAAAGTGACCACAAAGAGACACAAAACAACCTCATAGAGACACAAATCAACCACAGAGAGACACAAATCAACCACAGAGAGACACAAAGTGACCACAGAGAGACACAAAACAACCTCATTGAGAAACAAATCAACCACAGAGAGACACAAGGTGACCACAGAGAGACACAAAACAACCTTATAGAGACACAAATCAACCACAGAGAGACACAAAGTGACCACAAAGAGACACAAAACTACCTTATACAGACACAAATCAACCACAGAGAGACACAAAGTGACCACAAAGAGACACAAAACAACCTTAGAGACACAAATCAACCACAGAGAGACACAAGGTGACCACAAAGAGACACAAAAAACCTTATAGAGAAACCAATCAACCACAGAGAGACACAAGGTGACCACAAAGAGACACAAAACAACCTTATAGAGACACAGATCAACCACAGAGAGACACAAAGTGACCACAAAGAGACACAAAACAACCTTATAGAGACACAAATCAACCACAGATAGAGACAAAGTGACCACAAAGAGACACAAAACAACCTCATAGAGACACAAATCAATCACAGAGAGACACAAAGTGACCACAGACAGACACAAAACAACCTCATTGAGAAACAAATCAACCACAGAGCGACACAAGGTGACCATAAAGAGACACAAAACAACCTCATAGAGATTCAAATCAACCACAGAGAGACACAAAAATCAAACACAGACAGACACAAAGTGACCACAAAGATACACAAAACAACCTCATAGACACAAATCAACCACAGAGAGACACAAGGTGACCACAAAGAGACACAAAACAACCTTATAGAGACACAAATCAACCACAGAGGGACACAAAGTGACCACAAAGAGACACAAAACAACCTCATTGAGAAACAAATCAACCACAGAGAGACACAAGGTGACCATAGAGAGACACAAAACAACCTTATAGGGACACAAATCAACCACAGAGAGACACAATGTGATCACAAAGAGACACAAAACAACCTTAGAGATACAAATCAACCACAGAGAGACACAAAGTGACCACAGAGAGACACAAAACAACCTCATTGAGAAACAAATCAACCACAGAGAGACACAAAGTGACCACAAAGAGACACAAAACAACCTTATAGAGACACAAATCAACCACAGATAGAAACAAAGTGACCACAAAGAGACACAAAACAACCTCATAGAGACACAAATCAACCACAGAGAGACACAAGGTGACCACAGAGAGACACAAAACAACCTCATTGAGAAACAAATCAACCACAGAGAGACACAAGGTGACCACAGAGAGACACAAAACAACCTTATAGAGACACAAATCAACCACAGAGAGACACAAGGTGACCATAGAGAGACACAAAACAACCTTATAGAGACACAAATCAACCACAGAGAGACACAAAGTGACCACAAAGAGACACAAAACTACCTTATAGAGACACAAATCAACCACAGAGAGACAAAATGTGACCACAAAGAGACACAAAACAACCTTATAAGACACAAATCAACCACAGAGAGACACAAGGTGACCACAAAGAGACACAAAACTACCTTATAGAGACACAAATCAACCACAGAGAGACACAAAATGACCACAGAGAGACACAAAACAACCTCACTGAGATACAAATCAACCACAGAGAGACACAAGGTGACCACAAAGAGACACAAAACAACCTCATAGAGATTCAAATCAACCACAGAGAGACACACAAATCAACCACAGATAGACACAAAGTGACCACAAAGAGACACAAAACAACCTCATAGAGACACAAATCAACCACAGAGAGACACAAAACAACCTCATTGAGAAACAAATCAACCACAGTGAGACACAAGGTGACCATAAAGAGACACAAAACAACCTCATAGAGATTCAAATCAACCACAGACAGACACAAATTGACCACAATGATACACAAAACAACCTCATAGACACAAATCAACCACAGAGAGACACAAGGTGACCACAAAGAGACACAAAACAACCTTATAGAGACACAAATCAACCACAGAGAGACACAAGGTGGCCACAAAGAGACACAAAACAACCTCATAGACACAAACCAATCATAGAGAGACACAAAGTGACCACAGAGAGACACAAAACAACCTCATTGAGAAACAAATCAACCACAGAGAGACACAAGGTGACCACAGAGAGACACAAAACAACCTTATAGGGACACAAATCAACCACAGAGAGACACAAAGTGATCACAAAGAGACACAAAACAACCTTAGAGATACAAATCAACCACAGAGAGATACAAAGTGACCACAGAGAGACACAAAACAACCTCATTGAGAAACAAATCAACCACAGAGAGACACAAGGTGACCACAGAGACACAAAACAACATTATAGAGACACAAATCAACCACAGAGAGACACAACATGACCACAAAGAGACACAAAACAACCTTATAGAGACACAAATCAACCACAGATAGACACGAAGTGACCACAAAGAGACACAAAACAACCTCATAGAGACACAAATCAACCACAGAGAGACACAAACTGACCACAGAGAGACACAAAACAACCTCATTGAGAAACAAATCAACCACAGAGAGACACAAGGTGACCATAAAGAGACACAAAACAACCTTATAGAGACACAAATCAACCACAGAGAGACACAAAATGACCACAGAGAGACACAAAACAACCTCACTGAGATACAAATCAACCACAGAGAGACACAAGGTGACCACAAAGAGACACAAAACAACCTCATAGAGATTCAAATCAACCACAGAGAGACACACAAATCAACCACAGATAGACACAAAGTGACCACAAAGAGACACAAAACAACCTCATAGAGACACAAATCAACCACAGAGAGACACAAAACAACCTCATTGAGAAACAAATCAACCACAGAGAGACACAAGGTGACCATAAAGAGACACAAAACAACCTCATAGAGATTCAAATCAACCACAGACAGACACAAATTGACCACAAAGATACACAAAACAACCTCATAGACACAAATCAACCACAGAGAGACACAAGGTGACCACAAAGAGACACAAAACAACCTTATAGAGACACAAATCAACCACAGAGAGACACAAGGTGGCCACAAAGAGACACAAAACAACCTCATAGACACAAACCAATCATAGAGAGACACAAAGTGACCACAGAGAGACACAAAACAACCTCATTGAGAAACAAATCAACCACAGAGAGACACAAGGTGACCACAGAGAGACACAAAACAACCTTATAGGGACACAAATCAACCACAGAGAGACACAAAGTGATCACAAAGAGACACAAAACAACCTTAGAGATACAAATCAACCACAGAGAGATACAAAGTGACCACAGAGAGACACAAAACAACCTCATTGAGAAACAAATCAACCACAGAGAGACACAAGGTGACCACAGAGACACAAAACAACATTATAGAGACACAAATCAACCACAGAGAGACACAACATGACCACAAAGAGACACAAAACAACCTTATAGAGACACAAATCAACCACAGATAGACACGAAGTGACCACAAAGAGACACAAAACAACCTCATAGAGACACAAATCAACCACAGAGAGACACAAACTGACCACAGAGAGACACAAAACAACCTCATTGAGAAACAAATCAACCACAGAGAGACACAAGGTGACCATAAAGAGACACAAAACAACCTTATAGAGACACAAATCAACCACAGAGAGACACAAAATGACCACAAAGAGACACAAAACTACCTTATAGTGACACAAATCAACCACAGAGAGACACAAAGTGACCACAAAGAGACACAAAACAACCTTATAGAGACACAAATCAACCACAGAGAGACACAAAGTGACCACAAAGAGACACAAAACAACCTTATAGAGACACAAATCAACCACAGATAGACACAAAGTGACCACAAAGAGACACAAAACAACCTCATAGAGACACAAATCAACCACAGAGAGACACAAAGTGACCACAGAGAGACACAAAACTACCTTATAGAGACACGAATCAACCACAGAGAGACACAAAGTGACCACAAAGAGACACAAAACAACCTTAGAGACACAAATCAACCACAGAGAGACACAAGGTGACCACAAAGAGACACAAAAAACCTTATAGAGAAACAAATCAACCACAGAGAGACACAAGGTGACCACAAAGAGATACAAAACAACCTTATAGAGACACAGATCAACCACAGAGAGACACAAAGTGACCACAAAGAGATACAAAACAACCTTATAGAGACACAAATCAACCACAGATAGACACAAAGTGACCACAAAGAGACACAAAACAACCTCATAGAGACACAAATCAACCACAGAGAGACACAAGGTGACCACAAAGAGACACAAAACAACCTCATAGAGATTCAAATCAACCACAGAGAGACACACAAATCAACCACAGATAGACACAAAGTGACCACAAAGAGACACAAAACAACCTCATAGAGACACAAATCAACCACAGAGAGACACAAAACAACCTCATTGAGAAACAAATCAACCACAGAGAGACACAAGGTGACCATAAAGAGACACAAAACAACCTGATAGAGATTCAAATCAACCACAGACAGACATAAATTGACCACAAAGATACACAAAACAACCTCATAGACACAAATCAACCACAGAGAGACACAAGGTGACCACAAAGAGACACAAAACAACCTTATAGAGGCACAAATCAACCACAGAGAGACACAAGGTGGCCACAAAGAGACACAAAACAACCTCATAGACACAAACCAATCATAGAGAGACACAAAGTGACCACAGAGAGACACAAAACAACCTCATTGAGAAACAAATCAACCACAGAGAGACACAAGGTGACCACAGAGAGACACAAAACAACCTTATAGGGACACAAATCAACCACAGAGAGACACAAAGTGATCACAAAGAGACACAAAACAACCTTAGAGATACAAATCAACCACAGAGAGATACAAAGTGACCACAGAGAGACACAAAACAACCTCATTGAGAAACAAATCAACCACAGAGAGACACAAGGTGACCACAGAGACACAAAACAACATTATAGAGACACAAATCAACCACAGAGACACACAACATGACCACAAAGATACACAAAACAACCTTATAGAGACACAAATCAACCACAGATAGACACAAAGTGACCACAAAGAGACACAAAACAACCTCATAGAGACACAAATCAACCACAGAGAGACACAAAGTGACCACAGAGAGACACAAAACAACCTCATTGAGAAACAAATCAACCACAGAGAGACACAAGGTGACCATAAAGAGACACAAAACAACCTTATAGAGACACAAATCAACCACAGAGAGACACAAAATGACCACAAAGAGACACAAAACTACCTTATAGTGACACAAATCAACCACAGAGAGACACAAAGTGACCACAAAGAGACACAAAACAACCTTATAGAGACACAAATCAACCACAGAGAGACACAAAGTGACCACAAAGAGACACAAAACAACCTTATAGAGACACAAATCAACCACAGATAGACACAAAGTGACCACAAAGAGACACAAAACAACCTCATAGAGACACAAATCAACCACAGAGGGACACAAAGTGACCACAGAGAGACACAAAACTACCTTATAGAGACACGAATCAACCACAGAGAGACACAAAGTGACCACAAAGAGACACAAAACAACCTTAGAGACACAAATCAACCACAGAGAGACACAAGGTGACCACAAAGAGACACAAAAAACCTTATAGAGAAACAAATCAACCACAGAGAGACACAAGGTGACCACAAAGAGATACAAAACAACCTTATAGAGACACAGATCAACCACAGAGAGACACAAAGTAACCACAAAGAGATACAAAACAACCTTATAGAGACACAAATCAACCACAGATAGACACAAAGTGACCACAAAGAGACACAAAACAACCTCATAGAGACACAAATCAACCACAGAGAGACACAAAGTGACCACAGAGAGACACAAAACAACCTCATTGAGAAACAAATCAACCACAGAAAGACACAAGGTGACCATAAAGGGACACAAAACAACCTCATTGAGAAACAAATCAACCACAGAGAGACACAAGGTGACCACAGAGAGACACAAAACAACCTTATAGAGACACAAATCAACCACAGAGAGACACAAGGTGACCATAAAGAGACACAAAACAACCTTATAGAGACACAAATCAACCACAGAGAGACACAAAGTGACCACAAAGAGACACAAAACTACCTTATAGAGACACAAATCAACCACAGAGAGACACAAAGTGACCACAAAGAGACACAAAACAACCTTATAAGACACAAATCAACCACAGAGAGACACAAGGTGACCACAAAGAGACACAAAACTACCTTATAGAGACACAAATCAACCACAGAGAGACACAAAATGACCACAGAGAGACACAAAACAACCTCACTGAGATACAAATCAACCACAGAGAGACACAAGGTGACCACAAAGAGACACAAAACAACCTCATAGAGATTCAAATCAACCACAGAGAGACACACAAATCAACCACAGATAGACACAAAGTGACCACAAAGAGACACAAAACAACCTCATAGAGACACAAATCAACCACAGAGAGACACAAAACAACCTCATTGAGAAACAAATCAACCACAGAGAGACACAAGGTGACCACAGAGAGACACAAAACAACCTTATAGAGACACAAATCAACCACAGAGAGACACAAGGTGACCATAAAGAGACACAAAACAACCTTATAGAGACACAAATCAACCACAGAGAGACACAAAGTGACCACAAAGACACACAAAACTACCTTATAGAGACACAAATCAACCACAGAGAGACACAAAGTGACCACAAAGAGACACAAAACAACCTTATAAGACACAAATCAACCACAGAGAGACACAAGGTGACCACAAAGAGACACAAAACTACCTTATAGAGACACAAATCAACCACAGAGAGACACAAAATGACCACAGAGAGACACAAAACAACCTCACTGAGATACAAATCAACCACAGAGAGACACAAGGTGACCACAAAGAGACACAAAACAACCTCATAGAGATTCAAATCAACCACAGAGAGATACAAAGTGACCACAGAGAGACACAAAACAACCTCATTGAGAAACAAATCAACCACAGAGAGACACAAGGTGACCACAGAGACACAAAACAACATTATAGAGACACAAATCAACCACAGAGAGACACAACATGACCACAAAGAGACACAAAACAACCTTATAGAGACACAAATCAACCACAGATAGACACGAAGTGACCACAAAGAGACACAAAACAACCTCATAGAGACACAAATCAACCACAGAGACAGAAAGTGACCACAAAGACACAAAACAACCTCATAGACACACAAATCAACCACAGAGAGACACAAGGTGACCTCATAGAGACACAAATCCACCACAGAGACAGAAAGTGACCACAAAGACACAAAACAACCTCATAGACACACAAATCAACCACAGAGAGACACAAGGTGACCACAAAGAGACACAAAACTACCTTATAGAGACACAAATCAACCACAGAGAGACACAAAATGACCACAGAGAGACACAAAACAACCTCACTGAGATACAAATCAACCACAGAGAGACACAAGGTGACCACAAAGAGACACAAAACAACCTCATAGAGATTCAAATCAACCACAGAGAGATACAAAGTGACCACAGAGAGACACAAAACAACCTCATTGAGAAACAAATCAACCACAGAGAGACACAAGGTGACCATAAAGAGACACAAAACAACCTTATAGAGACACAAATCAACCACAGAGAGACACAAAGTGACCACAAAGAGACACAAAACAACATTATAGAGACACAAATCAACCACAGAGAGACACAACATGACCACAAAGAGACACAAAACAACCTTATAGAGACACAAATCAACCACAGATAGACACGAAGTGACCACAAAGAGACACAAAACAACCTCATAGAGACACAAATCAACCACAGAGAGACACAAAGTGACCACAGAGAGACACAAAACAACCTCATTGAGAAACAAATCAACCACAGAGAGACACAAGGTGACCAAAAAGAGACACAAAACAACCTTATAGAGACACAAATCAACCACAGAGAGACACAAAGTGACCACAAAGAGACACAAAACTACCTTATAGTGACACAAATCAACCACAGAGAGACACAAAGTGACCACAAAGAGACACAAAACAACCTTATAGAGACACAAATCAACCACAGAGAGACACAAAGTGACCACAAAGAGACACAAAACAACCTTATAGAGACACAAATCAATCACAGATAGACACAAAGTGACCACAAAGAGACACAAAACAACCTCATAGAGACACAAATCAACCACAGAGAGACACAAAGTGACCACAGAGAGACACAAAACAACCTCATTGAGAAACAAATCAACCACAGAGAGACACAAGGTGACCATAAAGAGACACAAAACAACCTTATAGAGACACAAATCAACCACAGAGAGACACAAAGTGACCACAGAGAGACACAAAACTACCTCATAGAGACACAAATCAACCACAGAGAGACACAAAGTGACCACAAAGAGACACAAAACAACCTTAGAGACACAAATCAACCACAGAGAGACACAAGGTGACCACAAAGAGACACAAAACAACCTTATAGAGACACAAATCAACCACAGAGGGACACAAAGTGACCACAAAGAGACACAAAACAACCTCATTGAGAAACAAATCAACCACAGAGAGACACAAGGTGACCATAGAGAGACACAAAACAACCTTATAGGGACACAAATCAACCACAGAGAGACACAATGTGATCACAAAGAGACACAAAACAACCTTAGAGATACAAATCAACCACAGAGAGACACAAAGTGACCACAGAGAGACACAAAACAACCTCATTGAGAAACAAATCAACCACAGAGAGACACAAAGTGACCACAAAGAGACAAAAAACAACCTTATAGAGACACAAATCAACCACAGATAGAAACAAGGTGACCACAGAGAGACACAAAACAACCTCATTGAGAAACAAATCAACCACAGAGAGACACAAGGTGACCACAAAGAGACACAAAACTACCTTATAGAGACACAAATCAACCACAGAGAGACACAAAGTGACCACAAAGAGACACAAAACAACCTTATAAGACACAAATCAACCACAGAGAGACACAAGGTGACCACAAAAAGACACAAAACTACCTTATAGAGACACAAATCAACCACAGAGAGACACAAAATGACCACAAAGAGACACAAAACTACCTTATAGAGACACAAATCAACCACAGATAGACACAAGGTGACCACAAAGAGACACAAAACAACCTCATAGAGATTCAAATCAACCACAGAGAGACACACAAATCAACCACAGATAGACACAAAGTGACCACAAAGAGACACAAAACAACCTCATAGAGACACAAATCAACCACAGAGAGACACAAAACAACCTCATTGAGAAACAAATCAACCACAGAGAGACACAAGGTGACCACAGAGAGACACAAAACAACCTTATAGAGACACAAATCAACCACAGAGAGACACAAGGTGACCATAAAGAGACACAAAACAACCTTATAGAGACACAAATCAACCACAGAGAGACACAAAGTGACCACAAAGAGACACAAAACTACCTTATAGAGACACAAATCAACCACAGAGAGACACAAAGTGACCACAAAGAGACACAAAACAACCTTATAAGACACAAATCAACCACAGAGAGACACAAGGTGACCACAAAGAGACACAAAACTACCTTATAGAGACACAAATCAACCACAGAGAGACACAAAATGACCACAGAGAGACACAAAACAACCTCACTGAGATACAAATCAACCACAGAGAGACACAAGGTGACCACAAAGAGACACAAAACAACCTCATAGAGATTCAAATCAACCACAGAGAGATACAAAGTGACCACAGAGAGACACAAAACAACCTCATTGAGAAACAAATCAACCACAGAGAGACACAAGGTGACCACAGAGACACAAAACAACATTATAGAGACACAAATCAACCACAGAGAGACACAACATGACCACAAAGAGACACAAAACAACCTTATAGAGACACAAATCAACCACAGATAGACACGAAGTGACCACAAAGAGACACAAAACAACCTCATAGAGACACAAATCAACCACAGTGACAGAAAGTGACCACAAAGACACAAAACAACCTCATAGACACACAAATCAACCACAGAGAGACACAAGGTGACCTCATAGAGACACAAATCCACCACAGAGACAGAAAGTGACCACAAAGACACAAAACAACCTCATAGACACACAAATCAACCACAGAGAGACACAAGGTGACCACAAAGAGACACAAAACTACCTTATAGAGACACAAATCAACCACAGAGAGACACAAAATGACCACAGACAGACACAAAACAACCTCACTGAGATACAAATCAACCACAGAGAGACACAAGGTGACCACAAAGAGACACAAAACAACCTCATAGAGATTCAAATCAACCACAGAGAGATACAAAGTGACCACAGAGAGACACAAAACAACCTCATTGAGAAACAAATCAACCACAGAGAGACACAAGGTGACCACAGAGACACAAAACAACATTATAGAGACACAAATCAACCACAGAGAGACACAACATGACCACAAAGAGACACAAAACAACCTTATAGAGACACAAATCAACCACAGATAGACACGAAGTGACCACAAAGAGACACAAAACAACCTCATAGAGACACAAATCAACCACAGAGAGACACAAAGTGACCACAGAGAGACACAAAACAACCTCATTGAGAAACAAATCAACCACAGAGAGACACAAGGTGACCATAAAGAGACACAAAACAACCTTATAGAGACACAAATCAACCACAGAGAGACACAAAGTGACCACAAAGAGACACAAAACTACCTTATAGTGACACAAATCAACCACAGAGAGACACAAAGTGACCACAAAGAGACACAAAACAACCTTATAGAGACACAAATCAACCACAGAGAGACACAAAGTGACCACAAAGAGACACAAAACAACCTTATAGAGACACAAATCAACCACAGATAGACACAAAGTGACCACAAAGAGACACAAAACAACCTCATAGAGACACAAATCAACCACAGAGAGACACAAAGTGACCACAGAGAGACACAAAACAACCTCATTGAGAAACAAATCAACCACAGAGAGACACAAGGTGACCATAAAGAGACACAAAACAACCTTATAGAGACACAAATCAACCACAGAGAGACACAAAGTGACCACAAAGAGACACAAAACTACCTCATAGAGACACAAATCAACCACAGAGAGACACAAAGTGACCACAAAGAGACACAAAACAACCTTAGAGACACAAATCAACCACAGAGAGACACAAGGTGACCACAAAGAGACACAAAACAACCTTATAGAGACACAAATCAACCACAGAGGGACACAAAGTGACCACAAAGAGACACAAAACAACCTCATTGAGAAACAAATCAACCACAGAGAGATACAAGGTGACCATAGAGAGACACAAAACAACCTTATAGGGACACAAATCAACCACAGAGAGACACAATGTGATCACAAAGAGACACAAAACAACCTTAGAGATACAAATCAACCACAGAGAGACACAAAGTGACCACAGAGAGACACAAAACAACCTCATTGAGAAACAAATCAACCACAGAGAGACACAAAGTGACCACAAAGACACACAAAACAACCTTATAGAGACACAAATCAACCACAGATAGAAACAAAGTGACCACAAAGAGACACAAAACAACCTCATAGAGACACAAATCAACCACAGAGAGACACAAGGTGACCACAGAGAGACACAAAACAACCTCATTGAGAAACAAATCAACCACAGAGAGACACAAGGTGACCACAAAGAGACACAAAACAACCTTATAGAGACACAAATCAACCACAGAGAGACACAAGGTGACCATAAAGAGACACAAAACAACCTTATAGAGACACAAATCAACCACAGAGAGACACAAAGTGACCACAAAGAGACACAAAACTACCTTATAGAGACACAAATCAACCACAGAGAGACACAAAGTGACCACAAAGAGACACAAAACAACCTTATAAGACACAAATCAACCACAGAGAGACACAAGGTGACCACAAAGAGACACAAAACTACCTTATAGAGACACAAATCAACCACAGAGAGACACAAGGTGACCACAAAGAGACACAAAACAACCTCATAGAGATTCAAATCAACCACAGAGAGACACACAAATCAACCACAGATAGACACAAAGTGACCACAAAGAGACACAAAACAACCTCATAGAGACACAAATCAACCACAGAGAGACACAAAACAACCTCATTGAGAAACAAATCAACCACAGAGAGACACAAGGTGACCATAAAGAGACACATAACAACCTCATAGAGATTCAAATCAACCACAGACAGACACAAATTGACCACAAAGATACACAAAACAACCTCATAGACACAAATCAACCACAGAGAGACACAAGGTGACCACAAAGAGACACAAAACAACCTTATAGAGACACAAATCAACCACAGAGAGACACAAAGTGGCCACAAAGAGACACAAAGCAACCTCATTGACACAAACCAATCATAGAGAGACACAAAGTGACCACAGAGAGACACAAAACAACCTCATTGAGAAACAAATCAACCACAGAGAGACACAAGGTGACCACAGAGAGACACAAAACAACCTTATAGGGACACAAATCAACCACAGAGAGACACAAAGTGATCACAAAGAGACACAAAACAACCTTAGAGATACAAATCAACCACAGAGAGATACAAAGTGACCACAGAGAGACACAAAACAACCTCATTGAGAAACAAATCAACCACAGAGAGACACAAGGTGACCATAAAGAGACACAAAACAACCTCATAGAGACACAAATCAACCACAGAGAGACACAACATGACCACAGAGACACAAAACAACATTATAGAGACACAAATCAACCACAGAGAGACACAACATGACCACAAAGAGACACAAAACAACCTTATAGAGACACAAATCAACCACAGATAGACACGAAGTGACCACAAAGAGACACAAAACAACCTCATAGAGACACAAATCAACCACAGAGAGACACAAAGTGACCAGAGAGACACAAAACAACCTCATTGAGAAACAAATCAACCACAGAGAGACACAAGGTGACCATAAAGAGACACAAAACAACCTTATAGAGACACAAATCAACCACAGAGAGACACAAAGTGACCACAAAGAGACACAAAACTACCTTATAGTGACACAAATCAACCACAGAGAGACACAAAGTGACCACAAAGAGACACAAAACAACCTTATAGAGACACAAATCAACCACAGAGAGACACAAAGTGACCACAAAGAGACACAAAACAACCTTATAGAGACACAAATCAACCACAGATAGACACAAAGTGACCACAAAGAGACACAAAACAACCTCATAGAGACACAAATCAACCACAGAGAGACACAAAGTTACCACAGAGAGACACAAAACAACCTCATTGAGAAACAAATCAACCACAGAGAGACACAAGGTGACCATAAAGAGACACAAAACAACCTTATAGAGACACAAATCAACCACAGAGAGACACAAAGTGACCACAAAGAGACACAAAACTAGCTCATAGAGACACAAATCAACCACAGAGAGACACAAAGTGACCACAAAGAGACACAAAACAACCTTAGAGACACAAATCAACCACAGAGAGACACAAGGTGACCACAAAGAGACACAAAAAACCTTATAGAGACACAAATCAACCACAGAGAGACACAAGGTGACCACAAAGAGACACAGAACAACCTTTTAGAGACACAAATCAACCACAGAGAGACACAAAGTGACTGCAAAGAGACACAAAACTACCTCACTGAGATACAAATCAACCACAGATTCACAAGGTGACCACAAAGAGACACAAAACAACCTCATAGAGATTCAAATCAACCACAGAGAGACACACAAATCAATCACAGATAGACACAAAGTGACCATAAAGAGACACAAAACAACCTTATAGAGACTCTCCGTGGTCACTTTGTGTCTCTCTGTGGTTGATTTGTTTCTCAATGAGGTTGTTTTGTGTCTCTCTGTGGTTGATTTGTTTCTCAATGAGGTTGTTTTGTGTCTCTCTGTGGTCACTTTGTGTCTCTCTGTGGTTGATTTGTGTCTCTATGAGGTTTTTTTGTGTCTCTCTGTGGTCACTATGTGTCTCTCTGTGGTTGATTTGTGTCTCTCTGAGGTTGTTTTGTGTCTTTGTGGTCACTTTGTGTCTCTGTGGTGGATTGTGTGTGTGTGTGTGTGTGTGTGTGTGTGTGTGTGTGTGTGTGTGTGTGTGTGTGTGTGTGTGTGTGTGTGTGTGTGTGTGTAAATGTGTAATGTGTAAAACTCGCAGTGCAGACCGTGATATGAAGACACCACCCCCACTGAGGAGGAACTATGAAGAACTCAGCTCAAATGTTTTGCTAATTCGCAACAATGTCATAGCTTGAGCTAACCGTTTTCATGTCAACTCACCTGCAGCACTAGTTGACGCCTGGTTGTTTCTGAATGAATCCTTGATTTTTGACCATTTTGATGCACTCTACTCCAGCATCTGCTTCTTCTTCATTCTGGCCTTTTCAGCCCCTCCTTTCTCCTTTCTCTTCTTGCCCTCCATCAGGTGTAACTGAGCAAATCAAACACGCAAATCCGATTCCTTTTTGACTGTAAGAAAATCCACTACTTCAACCTTGCCTGCTCTCTCTCTGTCTGACAGCGACTCATTCATCCCCATTCGTTCATTGAATAAACGCGGAGCGATCATTGGAGCGATACGTGGTTCCCATTTCCCTGTCGGCTTTGCTCCGACCATTCTACATTCATTTATGAACAAAAAAACAAGTTCAATCGATAGCCATTTTATATTTGGGGTCATGAAAGTTATGTAACGTCTGAATAAAAATAATTCGATCAAGATAGGAGGTTAAACAAAAATCAGTAGGCTGGATTAATGAGAGTGAGTGTGACACTGTAGCAACCATGAGTGAGATGTAAAGACTTAACAAGTGTTATATAAAGTGGTTGGATATCCAAGCTCCATATCTGCAGTTTATAGAAATATCTGAGATTATGACAAGAATGTGCCTCCGCAGAGTTTTAACTCAATGGGCAAATCTTCCATTTGGCAAATGGCCATTTCGCCCAATAATCCATCCATGAACCCTACTGACTGTTGTGATATTTTAGTTTCGTATCATAGCATCATCATTAAGTCAAAATTGTTACATGTCTAATAATTTAGTTTATGACCATCAGCCTCAGCGCACATGGGAAACGATGGAGACACCTGGAGAGGCGTGATTGGGAGGAATGGCCTCCCTGATCTAAATCAGAGCGGTAGTTTGTTATTAGACTTTATTGCTTGCCACGGATTGTCTATAACTAACACCATGTTCGAACATAAGGCTTCTCATAAGTGTACTGGGTACCAAAACACCCAACGCCAAAGGTCGATGATTGATTTTGTGATCGTATCATCTGATCTGAGGCCGTATGTTTTGGACACTCGAGTGGAGAGAGGGGTAGAGCTGTCAACTGATCACCATCTGGTGATGAGTTGGGTCAGAGGATGGGGGAAGATTCTGGACAGACCGGGAAAACCCAAATAGGTAGTACCGGTTAACTGGAAACATCTGGAGGACGCCCCTGTCCAAAAGATCTTCAACTCAGACCTCTGGAAGAGCTTTTCTTGCATCCCTGTGGAGGTTGGGGGCATTGAACCGGAGTGGGCAATGTCCAAAGCTTCCATTGCTGAAGCTGTGGAGATAAGCTGTGGCCTCAAGGTCTTAGGTGCCTCATGGGGCGGTAAACCTTGAACACCATGGTGGACACCGGTGGTCGGGGAAGCTTTCCGACTGAAGAGGGAGGCCTTCTGGGATATGTTATGCCAGAAGACTCTGGAGGCAGTTGCAAGGAACCGCCAGGCCCGAAGGGCTGCAGCCTCTGCCGTGTCAGAGACAAAGCAGCGGGTGTGGTGGGAGTTGGGAGAAGTCATGGAGAAGGACTTTCGGGCAGCACCATGGTTCTTCTGGAAGACCATTCAACACCTCAGGAGGGCGGAACGGGGATCCTTCCAAGCTGTTTACAGAGGATCATTGTCAATATCTCTGGCGGAAGTCACTGAGGTAGTCAAACAACTCCACAGTGGCAACGCCCCAGGGGTTGATGAGATTCATCCAGAAATGCTGAAAGCTTTTTGTTGGGAGGGGCTGTCTTGGTTGACATGTCTCTTCAACATTGCATGTAAGTCTGGGACAGTGCCAAGTGGCAGACCAGGGTGGTGGTTCAAAAAGGGGGACCAGAGAGTGTGTGCCAATTGCAAGGGTATCGCACTACTCAGCCTCCCTGGTTAAGTTTACTCCAAGGTGCTGAGAAGGAGGGTTCGTCCTATAGTCAAACCTCAGATTGAAGAGGAACAATGCGGATTCCGTCCTGGACGTTGAACAACGGACCGGCTCTTCATTCTCGCAAGGATCCTGGAGAGGGCCTGGGAGTATGCCAATCCAGTTTACATGTGCTTTGTGGATCTTGAGAAGGCCTGGGGAGATACTGTGGGTGGTGCTGCGGGAGTATGGGGTAAGGGGGTCACTTCTGTGGGCCATCCAATCTCTGTACACTCAAAGCGAGAGCTTTGTCCAGATCGTCGGCAGTAAGTCGGATTCGTTCCCGGTTGGAGTTGGCCTCTGCCAGGGATGCTTTGTCACCAATCCTGTTTGTGATTTTCATGGACAGGATATCGAGGCGTAGTCGCGGTGGGGAGGGGTTGCAGTTCGGCTGGGGAGCTCGTCTCTGCTTTTTGCAGATGACGTGGTCCTGATTGCATCGTCGGTCTGTGACCTTCAGCACTCACTGGATCGGTCCGCAGCCGAGTGAAAGGGTTGGGATGAGGATCAGCACTTCTAAATCTGAGGCCATGGCTCTCAGCAGGAAACCGGTGGATTGCTTACTCCGGGTAGAGAATGAGTCCTTAACCAAAATGTAAAGGAGTGAGGGGACGATGATGTGTGAGCTTGCAGTCACTTTACTGCACCGTTGTGACGAAAAGAGAGCTGAGCTGGAAGGCAAAGCTCACGAACTACCGGTCAATCTTCGTTCCTACCCTCACCTATGGTCATGAAAGTTGGGGCATGACCGAAAGAACGAGGTCGCGGGTACAAGCGGGCGAAATGGGTTTTCTCAGGAGGGTGGCTGGAGTCTCCCTTAGAGATAGGCTGAGAAGTTCAGCCATCCGTGAGGAATTCCGGGTGGAGTCACTGCTCCTTTGCGTTGAAAGGAGCCAGTTGAGGCGGTTCAGGTGCCTCCCTAGGGAGGTGTTCCAGGCACGTCCAGCTGGGAGGAGGCCTCGGGGAAGACCCAGGACTAGGTGTAGAAATAATATCTCCACACTGGCCTTGAAACGCCTCGGGATCCCCCAGTTAGAGCTGGTTAATGTGGCCCAGTAAAGGGAAGTTTGGGGTCCCCTGCTAGAGCTGCTGCCCCTGCGACCCGATCCCGGATAAGCGGCTGGAGATGAGTGAGTGAGCCTCAGGTCTACTTTGTATTTATTAGCAAACTTTGAGCATGAATATGTTAAAATAAGATGGTGAATTTGGAAAATAGTATACCTGTTGTCTGTTCTGTTGCTGTGCTAAAAATGCTGTGTATCATATCTTCAATTAAAGGGTTAATCTTCAACATAGATTGATAATTGATTTAACATTAATACAAATTACTGCTTGTATCAAAATGATCTATCAGTCACTCTGAGACATTTTCATGTTATTTTTCTCAACTGACAATAAAAATAAAAATGGCAATATAAACAACTATAATTCTTAACAAACTATAAATCTTGTAGTATTTTCTATCTTGTTTTCTCTCAGATAATATATTTGAAAGGCACGCTACATTCCTGATCATTCATAGTGAACCACAGGAGGGACGCTGTGGTTTCTTTCTGCAGCAGGAGGGGGGAAGATGGAGGGGTGAGGATGGTGTGGGAGTCACATGGGAGGCGGTCAGGCTGCTGTCACATGGTTCGTGTTTGCCGGCTGATCTGAAGAAAGGAGGAGTTTTGAGGGAGAAGTTTGTGTAAGAAGAAACAATCCGCGCAGCTTTTCATGAAGCTCCTCTCAACAAGTTGAAACAGTGAAACGGATCAAATCAAACAACTTGTTATGGAAATCCCTGCCATAAATCTAAAGGTGAGTTTGCAGGATTTTACTTGATTCAGAGTTGCAGGTGTGGTAGCTTAGTGTTGTATAAAGACTGTTTGCTAAATGATGTGATGATGTCAACTTGTTGGTAAATCCTCTGTGTGGCAACTACATGCTTCTGGTTGACACACACATCACAGAAAACTAGTGACATACATCTTTACTGGAGTTGTTAAATAGTCGAAAAATGAAACCACTAAAATGTGTTAAAAGTGCATTTAAGATCATAGATACACCGCTATAGCAGGCCTGTGGAGAGAGGAAAATACATTATTGGATGTTAGAAACGCAAACAGTGATGAATCTGCTCATTAAATCAGATATCAACAAGCTATATTTTTTGTACAGTTTGAACAAATACCAAACAACAACTGATGCTGATTATGTGAATTTGAAATACAATTGTTTTACAATTTTGAATTAATCATCACATGGAACAAATAAAACTGATATCCTGTCAGGCATTTCTGATTCCTCCACTTTACAAATCAGAGGCAGTTACTGTTCTGTGAAGAACATATGTAAATGAACTGATGCTCACATGTCCTGTCCCTTTTAAAGGGGAAACACATTTCACTGAATGATGCTTTTTTGCTATTTTTAAAGGCTAAAAATCAGTTTGAAAAACTCTTAAAGTTTTCTGATTTCTTCATAATTTGAGTTAATAAAAACCGTGCCAGTACTCTGTGGAGCCATGAAATCAGTTATCCTGATTCAGCTTCACACTTCATGGCAGATACAAACGGATCATATGTTTTACATTTAGTTCTGCAGTTTCTGGCTCCGTTTGTCAGCTAACACAACTAGCATCTGATGAATGATCATTTTCAGTATCAATTAAACGGCCAATATTCTTATTTATTTATTTAACCTTTATTACACCACACAAACATATAACAATTAAATTAAACTTTTAAGATTTTAAAACATAATTCAACATTCAAAACATCTACAGCCAGATGTGACGGCTTCCAAGTCTTTTAACATCAAATTAATTTTCAAATATTGAATTGATTTAAGATAAAGTGAAGTATGTTAAAGCAGACCCCTTTACAGTGATATACACCAGAGCAAAACAAGAAATTCTCATTCACTCACTTTTACTAAATGACTGATTGATTGACTGTAACAAATTGTAATTTTCTGTGGACTGACTGCAGACTGAAGCGTCCTAGACCACAGGAAAAGTATTAAATATGTATTTCTTTCTAACACTTGTCTTTTATCATAGGCCATAGTACTGGTGCACTGGCTGCTGACAGTATGGTGAGTGTGAGCACAGGTTTTTTTTCCACAAACTTGAGGAATTTCTCTCCTCTTCTGGCACAAACACACACACACACACACACACACACACACACACACACACACACACACACACACTGATTCAGGCCTACTCTTTCACCTCCACGTTTCATATTTGTGTATTCTTGATATGTGACTGACTGTTGTGTTTGCTCCAGGGGATGCATGGCGTGGCTGCCCTCCTCTTTTGCTTGGGGGAACTTTGGTGTTTTAGCAGTTGGGGTCTGGGCCATTGCACAGAGGGACTCCATAGATGCCGTGCTCATGGTGAGTGTTTTCTTCTTGATTCCTTCACGTAGGCTGCAAACTTAACATACAGGAGTCTAACTATAGGCACAGTAATGCGTATCCATGCTAATTTGTCTGCGAAATCTAGGCCGATATGTGAGCGCCCCTTTGAGAAAGAAAGACTTCCCTTAACTCAGCAGAGAGCACAGTGATCGAGGCGTTCATGGTGTGTCACTTTACAGCACCAAGAGATCACACAACACATCGCATATCACACAGATGTTTAATGCATGTCTAATGCAAGTTTCACAATCATAAATACTTATTTTAAAGGGACAGTTCACCCCCCAAAAAACAAACAAAAAAATGTATTTATCCTCTTACCTGTAGGGGTATTTATGAATTTAGGTTTTTTTTGTTTTCCAGTGTTTGATATCAACCATAGAGATGTATTCCTTCTCTCAAATATAATGATACTAGAGGGGACTCAGCATGTGGTGCTCAAAGCGCTGACCTACATTTGAAAAGCAATGTCTTTTTCCAGAAATGATGAACCAGATATTCAAGATAATCAAAATCAAAATATAAATGCAACACTTTTGTTTTTGCTCCAATTTTTCACGAGCTGAAAGATCTTTTCTTTGTACACAAAAGGCCTATTTCTCTCAGATTCTGTTAGCGAGGTGTGGCATATCAAGATGCCGATTAGACAGCATGATTATTGCAAATGTGTGCCTTAGGCTGGTCACAAAAAAAGCTTGAAACTCTCAAATGTGCAGTTTTACACACAGCACGATGCCACGGATGTACAAGTTCTGAGAGAGCGTACAATTGGCATGCTGACTGCAATTCTCAATTCTCTACTATAAGCCATCTCCCAAGTCGTCATGAGAGCGATAACATTAGATCCTCAGTAACAAACTAATATCCAACCAGAATTTTGTTTCTGACGTTCAGTCATCTGCGCTATTTAAGTGCTTGGATATGTTTCCATCAGGACTGAATTTATGAGTAAATGAAACAGGGTGTCTGGTTCTGTAAGAGGGAGGAGACACCGAGAAACTCAGGGTTTGTTACCACGGTAACAGAGTTTAAGTTGGCTTTTTTTCTGGAACAATGCAGATTGTCTCTTTTCTCAGGGTTAACAAACTGAGAGTCTTCACTAATCCTGTTTTCTGAAACAGGGCCCAGGACTGTTAATATCTTGAGTAACATTTCATGATCATTGGAAACAGACATTGAGGTTTAGCCTTGAGCACCACGAGTGATGTCTAGTTCGATTATATTCACACAATCATTCATTCACACCAATCTAGATTGATAAATAACACTAAAGATAAAAGGAAAAACTTTTATTACTGATATGGGGGTGAACTGTCCCATTTTAAGCCAAAAAATTACTCAATTACTCTACCCTAACTCTGAACTACGATTCATGTTTCCATGGTAACACTCATAGACACCTGCTTACCAGTGAGCCCCAAATTCAAGATTCAAGATCCCTTTTATTGTCCCAAATTTGGACTGCGCCTCCACCCAGGCTGTATCCATAAAATACATTTTACATACATAAAACACAAGAGTAAGACAGGGAACAAGAAACATCTGAGAACATAATAATAAAACACACACTGATGCTAAAATAGATTTTAAAAATAATGCTTGGTCTGTTTCCATCTAGATTCCATCCTCATTAATATAAATATATTTTTATTTAAGCGAATAAATCTATTTAATCGACAAAAAAGAGGAAACCCCATAATTTGTGGGTTCTGAAACGAGTAATGAGAAGGAAAATAGTCTTTAGTGAGTGCAGTAACCTGTGACTGTGCAGCAGTGAGGACACTGTGAGTATCAGCACTTCTGCAGGTGTGCATTGAGATCATATGCTATTGGAAGGTTTTATGTCTTCAAGTTGTCTGTCCAACTGACCTATTTCTTTGAATCTTAGGAACCACTGAAGGGATGTCCACTTTTGTAGGTCAAAGTTCACTGTGTCCTCACAAAACACATTTTTGTCCATAGCTCGAGAATTCCTTTGCTAATTATGACAACATTTCACACAGATGTCTCACAGAATAAAACGAAGTGATTTTTATTCAAAAGGGGTTTCAGTTCATGAGTCAACGCCAGAGACATATGGTTGGATACTGAATTGGTATCCATGTTTTGCCCAAAAATACATTAATTTTATTAGATTTCTTTAAAGTCTTGATTGATTGATTGATGTGTTTTATTTTTAGAGAGAGGGAGAAGGAGAGAGAGAAGTGGTTTCTCTCCCACCAGAGGAAAATAGGTGTACAGTTAAGCCGTTTCCGATCATAGCAATTCTAAAAACAAAACATAAAAATACAAATCAGACAATATAACATCTTGTTTAAAATAACTCACTACCAGTTCTGCTGTAAAGTGAAGAAGCAATTGGTCATAATGTGCCATATTTTTTGTCAACTAATCACATATTTAAGGAACATTTCAGTTTTTTTGGTGTATTATTTTCACCCCAACCCATGGATTTAGCTTTCCTAGATATTAAAGGCCAATGAGAGATTTCTAAATGCAGTGTTTTCTTTCTTATTTCCTGCCTTTCTCATTCCTCCTGGCAACACTTAGGGTTTTATCTAATTTCTCCTCAGAAATCTCTTTTTTTTCAGGAGGAGAATGACTTTATTTTTCACACACGTGTTGTAAGGAAATATTTCCCTGTGGTCTAATTACAGAGATATGTTGGCACTTTAGAGCATGAAAGCACTTTCCATACTGACATATTCAGTAAGCCTGACACACCATCTGTGTCCATAAAGACATTTTTTTTCTCCTTTTGTTCTTTTCTTATAGTTCCTGATGGGGATGGTTGTGACGGTATTGACCGACATCGTCCATTTTGGCGTCTTTTACCCGCTGAATGACTTCGCAGCGGAGGGTGGAAGAAATGTGTTTCGCTTCAGTGCAGGAATGGCCATCCTCAGCCTGCTGCTCAAACCTGCGTCCTGCTTCTTCGTCTACCAAATGTACCGCGAGCGTGGGGGAGATTACAATGTTAATTTTGGTAAGTGACATGGGGAGATGATTATATATTCCACTATAGGGCTGGTTATGAAGAAGAGTGGGGACTGCACAGGTTTTTAAGCTCTGGTAAACAAATGATCAGGAATTTAACCACCTAAGCATGATCTAATTCCCTTTTGAGAAGCAGATTACACAGGAAATAACTCATTACATAGCAAAATAAGGTTTAATTGAGCGACTACATGCTCAAATATAATTTCAGAACCAATGAGAAGTATCTGAAGTTTCCCACTCCCCTCAACAAAAAAGAAATCCCCAGCAATGAGTATGACCAAAGCTGGAGGAACGGTGTGATGCTTGTGTCCAGAGGGGCTTTCAGATCATCCCTATGTTGTTTTATGCTGTTTGTCATGAAAGGCCTGCCAAGTGCAACACACACTGAAAGAACTCAGTGCTAAATCACTGGCAGATGATTCCACAGTCAAACTAATTAGTTACAGTCACAAGACTTTGAATATCAGAGCTGTGGTTCAGCCGGACAAGGAAATCATTTCTCCACGAGTTGTTTATGACATTTGTGTGTCATCTTGGAGACCAGTTTATGTTGCATGCAGGGACATATTAAACCCATGCAGGCTGAAAAACTCATGATCTGCAATAATAGAAAACCAGCACAGTATGGATGTGAGAGAAACAAACATGGAGTCAGCATGTTTGTCAAATAGAGATTTGTGTGACGTTCTTGACCGTTGGGTATCTGTACTTGTGGGCAAACAGTTGATAAGTGCACTTCTCCCATTGAGGGATCAGGAGATATTTAAGATGTGTTCTTTGATTAACCATGTGTGGCTATTGATTTCTGGGACTTTGACTCTCTCTACTGAGAGCTTTCCCATCAGAAATCCCACTGAGCTGTGAAGTCTGCTGGACTCATGGCTTCATCTGTTTGGATTAACCAAACAAGGTTGCATTCATTAATTGTAGATTGTTGTATGATTTGATGATAGCAATGACAATGGTCCCATATGGGAAGCTTTTCTTGCCTTCATTAAAAAGAGCCAATATGACACATATAAACCAGGAGGTGGGGCGTTTCATTCATTATTAAATGTCATATTACCAGCTAAAATAGTAATTTATCACACAATACTCAGAGGAAAGTAATGAAATTTCTCCTGCATTGCGACCAACACTGCAGTCTCCTGACTGTTGGGAGGATAATTGAATATTGATGAATCTGCTCCCTATGTGGTTTTACTTTAACGCCACACGCAGCAGGTTCATCCATTAGACTGTGATGCTGCCTTGTGACTGATGAGTGCAGCTGTGTTTGTTGCAGACAATGTGTGTTTTAATTGCTGTCTGATTGAGTAGCTGGCATTAACATGGTTCCCTGCTGCACCGAGCACTCTGGGAACCAGGCAATCAGGGGCATGTGATTCATTGATTCAGGCAAAGGCGGGGATCCCTGCTTTTTGATTTGTTGACCTCTTATGCTGGTTTTAAATCACTCTGGTTTCGTGTTTTTATTTTTAAGACTGAGCGATCACACATTTAACATTCTATCGACCGTTGGTTCACAAAAAAACAAACCCAGAAATCCAACTTATTTAACAAGTAGAATTTTGGAGAACCATAAAACCAATATCGGAATGATGATGACGTAATAGGTCCCCCTTATCTCTAACGACGATTGAATAAAACACACGTCAATGCATCTTGTTGCCAACAGCAACCGTTACTGTCGAGCCCTGCATCCAAAACACAAGTGAGCGTTTCATTGTAGCCGTTTAGTTTCATCTAGTGTCCATCTAGTTTCATCCAGGGCAGAGGAGGCTGAGTCAACGCAGTCAGGGTAATTTGACGACACATGCTCCAGACTCCCGCACAGAAACACGTGAATTTATTTGTATGTCAATATGAAATCGGGGAGATTAACAGAATAAATTGCCAATCGGGGACAAAGCAGGAGAAAGGGTTAAAAATTTGTAGAACCTGCGAAAACTTATGAGTGAGTGGACACAACCAACTCAAGTTTCTATCTGTGGTTATGAACATACAATAAAAGCGTGTAATATTGTTTTAAAACCCATTCAAATTACAAAACAGCCCAAATTCATCTACCAGCCAAACATAATAAAAAGTAGCCCAACCAGCCCAATATATGTAGCACTGATTGTGATGTGAACTGTGTTAGAACGTAGACATAGCAACAGTATCTAATGGTGGGGGGGACTTAGCGAACTGTTATTACCTGCTCTGTATTTCCTCTGAATGTTTTCAGCTGACTTGTGGGGATGCAGTCAGTTAAACTTTATTTCCCTGTTCTTTTCATGCATGTTTCTTACCTCACAGTCTGTCTTGCTGTTTTTTTGTCACGTGAACACTTGTGTTGTTGCATGTTTTCCCTGTTTATAATTTGACTATTTGTCTTGTTTCTCTTCTCTTCTCTTCTCCACTGCTGACCTTTGACCTCTCAGACTTAGAGACCTCTGTGGACAGTCGATGCACTACGGATAGTGCTGACAGTGCCTTTATTGCCCGCCGCTATTGATTCCCGGCTTCTTCCTTTTTTTTACCGTTTCTCTTCAATCCTCCTCTTCCATCTTCTCCCACACAGGAAGTAAGATCACACTTCAGGCTGCAGGACAAACTGAGTTTTACTTTTCTTGGTATTTCTTTCCCAGTTATAATCATGTTAATGTTCTGTAGTCCATCTTTCTCTGTTTAGTCCTTTAGATTAATTCATCTGTCAGTTCTCCATCAGTCCTCCCATACCTGCTGTAGCTGTGTTTGTCAGTGTGTTTGTATTCACGTCTATTGTATTATGAGTTCATATGTTTCTGAAAGTTTGCATCTATGTATTATTCATAATTTCTCTCCAGACACCTCATTTGTGTTTGTGTATTCTGTTTGCATATATTTAAAGCAGAGCTGCATGATGCTGCAAATTCTCAAATCAGCGTAATTAAAGTAATGTTGACTTATAATAGACAATGAATGTGACCTGTTTGAAATGCACCCTCAGACTTGAACTATGGAAGGTTTGTCAAACAACACAAAGCAGCGTTTCTTTAGAATTATTATGTGTTTTTATGCTTTTAAATAAATATAATAAACATCACAGTTGTGCAGCGTTAGTCAAATTAATATATACTTTTGCAAATCGTCCAAAGCATCTGTAATGAAAGTGTTGTTGTTTGGTTAGCATTAATTTGTGCATGTTTGTCACAGTCAGAGGACTCTGGGCCATGCAGATTTAAGAGTAAACAGGCTTTTGAACTTCCAGAATCACGTTATTGGTATTCTGGCCAGGTTGAGTCTGTTTGTTTTAGAGTTTCATAACATTTTTCAGATGAATTATGTAAGTATACTGCTTTCATAGAATTTAGCAACAGCTAAGGGGCATTGTTCATGAGGTCAGGCAGTGGGAAAGTTATAGTTATCAATTTTAAATAGATTTTTATTAAAAAATAATAATATTCCCAATAAAATATGCCCTCCTGGGCTGGCTCCTGCATACCAAGATTATGAAAGACACCTAGCAAACACCAAAGTCAAACAAACTAACCGATTGAGGCAGCGGTAGACCAGCAACTCCCGGCTGCCGTTTATCTGCATGTACACAGTGACAGGGGATGGGCAATCCAATCCTCACTCCACTCCTCCATACTAAGGTCACCCTGGTGGTCAAAGTTACTCTTAAATGTTTAAGTACGTTTGTTTTAGCCAGCTAACTTTGTTTTGCTGTCAGTTCGTCACCCTAAGAACACATCGTCTATCTGTCTGATGACAATTTTGCGTCTGGGGACAAAGGCTAATATTTCGGGCTTTCCAGTATAGCAAGCAGATATCCTGGTGAAGACTTCCTCTTCCGAGTGGCAGTCATTGTTTAAGGTCAATTAGCAACTTAAGACGCGATAATGGAGTTGGAGTTGAGAGACGGCATTTCTATAAACAGATATGAGCATATGAATGCAGAGATATAATAACAGAAATCTAATGAAAAGCTAAATCGTTGTCTGATGATAGCCGCTGGGTTCTGTGGTGGCCTATGTGTTCCTCGTCTTATGCTCTCCATAGGGAATGTTTACTTGCAACCTAAGTCTGCTCAGACATGATTGGTAAATACTACTTGGACTACAAACCTAAATCCTGTCCCTTTACCTAAGGATTCTACATTCATATGCTGAATTTGTTTATAGAGATTTTTTTTTTCTGTGATACATATCCTGTAAAGGAATTAGACTTCATCCCCGTTGTTTGTGGTTATCACGGCTATGGACCAATCATTTGTTATAAAGTGTATCTACATTAAGTTTAAAACACCAAGGAACTTGCATGTGCAGGTTTTTGGTGTAAACTGATATTAGAAGATTCTGCTCAATCATTGATGGCGGTCTGTTTCTGTGGTCAAATTCACTTAATTTAGCCTCAGAACAAGCAGCCAATAAGTCAGTAGTGCATGTGAGAGTGATGTAATGGTAGGGATTTAATTTAATTTGCTGTTTTCTCAGTCCCCTGCCCTCAGATGCAGTATGTGCTTCACTGTATGTTGGCAAAGACTTGTTTCCAACAGTAAAATCTATATTTATCCAGAGGGGCCAGATGCTTAAGTCAATATAACAACTCTGCCCAACTGTGTCATGAATCTGTGTGTGAAGAGAAATCTGTGCAAAATCAAGAAAAAGAAAGTTGTGGTAGAATATTTCTAATGATGCCTTTCTAGTATAAACTGTTTTAATATATTGCTATATCCTTGATTAGCTGCAGTGATGCTAAGCAGATATGATATGAATAATACAATTGCATGGTAGGGGTCTTCTTCTGAGTGTGTTACAGACTTTTGGCTTGTCTCTGCAGGTTTTCCCACTGTAGCACGCAACAGAGATGCATACCAGTCCATTGATCAACAGGAGTCTTCCAGCCCTGCGAATCCCTTCAACCAGGCCCAGGACAGCAAACCAGCACCCCGGACATACTGAGAGAATCGTGCACAAGACAAAGCAGTGTTTTCCTCTCACTATTTATGCAGCAGAGCAGTGCAATCCATTCCACATTGGTCCCTGTGTTTTGTACTGTCGGTCTGCTGTAGATTGCACTGACAGCAAATTGAATACTTTTAAATCATTAGCTGTGTTTGGGTTTTAGAATGAAATGTGGCATAATTAAACCTTTTTTTTTTCTTCACAGTTTGTAAAGTTTTTGTTACTAAGCTGGCACATCACTGCTGAATAAATCGAGAGGAAACACTGCTCTACCACTCCCATGTTACTGTTGTTACCGCCCACTATTTTTAATAGAGAGGTGCTGAACGGAACTGTTGAGTTAATTTACTTTTTTCCAAGTGAGTAATTTTTACAAATGTGGCACTTACAGACATTAAGAGTCTTGTCTGTTTCGCTTTGTGACCTGTAAATTATTACATTCTCCTTGTACGCAGTATTTAATTATTACTTTCCAATTACTCTTTTGTCTTCAACACAGCAATGCTTAAAGCAAAAGAAAGTTTGTTTTTTTAACACGAGAGAACTGACATGATTGTTTAGTGTCATGCTTTAGAAGCTACCTTGTGCCTTTTGCACTTTTTCAACTCGTGAGAGCTGTGAAATCCTTTGACTGAAATTGAAATTAGAGGCCTTTCTTTTCATAACTGAGCGAGAAATTAGACCTTCATGGTGCAGTGCTTCACACAAACTCACTGTTCATTTATGTTGGTGTTCACCTATGCAAAGACCGTATTAAGACTACTGTGATCTAGCACTGTAACTAAAAATAATATTTTTGATGAAAAAAAGAGAAATATGAATCACTTTGTTTAAAAAAATGTTTCTCATTTCAAAACATTCAAAATGTGTCATTCTTATAGTTATTGTCATAAAAGTAAAAGGTTTCTAGACTGCCATGAACTCTCTTTTGTCATGTAAAACTTCTTTAAATAAATTAAAGACAACATACTGTGCAGCTTCTGATAGCGGTTTGAATGTTAGAATATGATCCTGTATAAAGCGAGCAGATATGAGGCAGTTTTATTACATCACAAATGTTAAAGAGTTTTGAGCCTTGAAATGTTCACATTTAATATTTTCAGTGAACAGTGTGTAATATCGCACATCATTCATTGAATACTGGATAGTGTGCACTCTCAGTTTTAGTGTGTAAATTACATACAGTAGGGTTGACTTAACTTACTGATTGTGTAATTTGGATTTTTTTTTTTTTACAATCAGTTCTCTTTTGAAAGTTTTCGCTTCCTGTTTTGAAATCATGAGCTACATGACAAAGCGGAGATGTGGAAACTATGTTGGTCACATGATTATCCCGACTGCAGTACCAGGGTCCTACAAGTCATAAGAGGCACCTTAATTGCTTCACGTAATTCACTTCAGACATTGGTAGTGCCATCCAAAGTGACTCTATAAAGTTCTGGACTGTATTCAGTCAGTACATAGGCCCCTACCCACATCCACAGCAAGTCAGAGGCCCCTGACTCATAACATTGCTGAAAAAAAAAAAACAAAGAGATGCAAAATGACCACATGGATTACACAAAACAAACAAAAATGACCACAAAGAGACAAAAAATGACTATAGGGATGCAAAACAATTACAACGTGTTGCTAAATGACTGAAAATAGCCACGAATGGACCACATGGAGACAAAGAATTATGACAAAGACACACAAAATGATTAAAAATAGATGTGAAATGACCATAGAGAAACAAAATGACGACATACAAATGTAAAATGTCTAAAAAAAAAATAGATGCAAATCAATTACAAAGACAAAAAACAACTACAAATGGATGAAAAATCACCACAAAGAGAAACAATATTACTACAAATGAATTTGGGTGTCAGTGGGGGGCCAATTACACGTCCGTGGGTCCTCCTCACATGAGAGCCCTGAATTAATTTAGGTTGAGTTAAGTGGTTGATACAGATTGATCAAATTGAATGTAGTCACCAGGCTTTGTCAGCTTGTTTGTGACATTTGGAAATGTAATTAGCTTTTTTTGGCCGTCCATTATTCCAACACTTTGTTCCACAGAAACATACTGTATCTATTTTTACTGCTACTGCCCAGGTTACCATGGCATTCAGTATGGATTCATAACCCCCAGAGGATGACTTCTATCTATTTCTAGACCTCCTTTTTTTACTTTTTGTCTGGTGCTGCAGTCAAGTGAAACAAGTACATTTTTGTTCTCATAAAGAAAAATAAAGCGTCATTTTTACTATATTGCTCACTTATATTTTCCCTGTGGAGGACACACACCTGCACCTGCATGTTTTCGAGTGGAAAAAGAGTGTGTGATCGATACTAGTTAAAGGGTATGTCCAATTTACTACCCCTTGAGTCAGTCTGTACTCATTGTCAGTTTTTTCATATACAGTGTTTATAGAAAGTCATGCTACCCTTTAGAAATAGTCAATTTTTTTTGTTTTACAGACTGAAATGATAGTACATTAAAACATATATATTTTTCCAGCGTGATTTACACATTTTGCCTTACAACATTCAAGTGAAAGTTTGTTTGTTTTTTTAATTCTGAAAATGAATTAAAAAAATGAAAAAGTAGAATAGCAGTGTTGGAAAAGTGATGAGTCCCTTTACAATAACTATTATAAACATTCTCAGGTAAAACCAATCAGCTTCCACCAAGTTAATTGGCCTCCACCTGACATCAACTGTGGTGTTTTTTACTTCAGAATAAAATCAGCTGTTCTTGAGGATTCCTCTCCTAGTAGTTCATGGTAACAAAAATAATTCACCATGGTTGGAACGATGCTTTCAAAAGAGCTTCGGAATAAAGTTGTGGATAGAAACAAGTTAGGAGAAGGATCTAAAAAATTTAAATTTAAAAATTTCAAAGGCTTTTATTGTGTAGAAGTGGAGGCATATGGATCCACCCAGACCTTGCCTACATCGGCCGCACCTCCAAACTGGAGACCGAGCCATGAAAAGATTGATCAGGGAAGCTACCAAGACGCCCATGGTGACCTTGAAGGAGTTACAAGTCTTAATGGCAGAGGTTGGTCGATCTGTGCATGTGACAACAAATTCACAAGTTCTACATGTTTGGCAGGATGGAGAGAAAGAGAAAGAAGCCTCTTCTGAAATAACTGTCACACTGAGTCTCATAAAAAAAACTTTTTGGGCTGAACTCTAAGCACTATGTTTGGCAGAAACCAAACATAGAACACCACCCAAAACACCCCATCCCTACAGTGAAGCCTGGTGGTGGCAGCGTTATGTTGTGGGCTTGTTTCTCTTCAGCAGGGACTGGGCAGTTGGTCAGGACTGAAGCGAACATGGATGCTGTCAAGTCCACCCGCATTCTTGAGGAAAACCTGCAGCCCTCTGTTAGACACTTTAAAATGGGCAGGTGGTTCACCTTCCAGCATGAATACGACCCAAAACACACCTCCATAAAAACAACACAATGGCTAAAGGACAGGAAGGTGAATGTCCTAGAGTCGCCCAGTCAGAGACCTGACCGGGATACTACAGAACATCTGTGGATGGACTTGAAGAGTAAAGTCCATCGCCGCTCACCACAGAATTTGACTGAACTTGAACAGTTCTACAAGGAGGAATGGGGAAATATTTCCCAATCTAGGTGCACAAAGCTGGTAGAGATCTAGCCTAACCATAGACTGTATAAAAAATCGACGTAGCCTCTCCGTCGAAGTCCGTTCTCTCAACTTGATCCCATCGCCTATGGGAGTCACCATCTTGTCAGACATTGACTCCGCCTTATTTCCTCTTACCAAAAAAGGGCATTGATGTGACTTTGGGTGGAGGGAGATACATCCATCTGGCTGATGTATAGTGAATTAGCCACATTAGCACCACCCCCCAGGAGCTAGGCTAAAAGAATATGTTACTAGATTAACAGGAGTGGGAATCAATGTTGAGCTTTTTTCCCGGGACCAGGAGAGAACAGGAGTAATTTTTTTAATATTTTGTAACGGAAGGGGTATTTTCAGAGTCAGAGCCGGGCAGAGTCAAGTGCAGGCACTCCCATGTCTCTAGCGGAGATTACACCGGCTCCGGGAGTGAAGTGCAGGCAGCATTTATGATCTATGATTTAAACTGATATTCAACACAGTACCATGATCATAGACTGTAAAACACGGACCCTCAAAGCTCGAATTCTCCTGCTGCTCAAGATTAGCATCTGTATGTGCCATCGATAGTATGTTATATTGCAAGTCATTATGCAAGTGTGGCTATTTAATTAGCATAACAGAGCTAACGTTAACACAGTGTGTTCCTACCATCTGTTTGTACAGTTGATAGAAGAGCAAACCTACTTGTCACGTGTGGAAACACCACCACACAAATGACCACAGCCCAGGTCGAGATGACAGAGTTAGCATGTTAATCCTGAAAACTAGCCTTCAAGGAGAAGTGAGGGCCAGAGGCTAGCTGTCACTCAACAGGCAGCGCCCCTAATTATTCATGAACTTTAACCTCCAATAAAATAAAAACAAGCCCGGTACAAAAAATCTGAATACCTTAATTTGACATTTTAATGTTTTTATGGGCAAATATGTGTCAATTTTTTTTTCTCTGAAGTAGATTTAGAATACAAGGGAGTACAAGCGACCAAAATGGGTTTTCTCAGACGGGTTGCATGAGTCTCCCTTAGAGATAGGGTGAGAAGTTCAGCCATCCTTGAGGAACTCGGAGTAGAGCCGCTGCTCCTTTGCGTTGAAAGGAGCCAGTTGAGGTGGTTCGGGGATGAACCCTGGGCGTTCTCTCCCTAGGGAGGTGTTCCAGGCACGTCCAGCTGGGAGGAGGCCTCGGGAAGACCCAGGACCAGGTGGAGAGATCCCGGGAAAGGGAAGTTTGGGGTCCCCTGCTAGAGCTGCTGCCCCTGCGACCCAACCCCGGATAAGCGGTTGAAGATGAGTGAGTGAGAGATTTAAAATATTTAAACTAAAATTATCTGGTCAATCCGGCACCCTTGCACATGTGGGACTCTTTGGCTGCAGCCTACAGCTCAGCCTGAAATAATCCATGCCATTAACACCGATGCCTTACAACAACAAGGTCCTAGATTTGAACTCAGGGGGGCTGATAAAAGAGGAAGCTCATCGAGACATGCCCCCCACTCTAAGTCCCCGGGTTCTTACCCTCCAGACACACCATGACCCATCTTTGCCCCTATTCATCCGGCGGCAACCGGCCCCCTTTGATCCCTCCCCTGAACCGCCAATCATCCCACCGAATACAACCCTTACCCAGTCTTTCCTGAATCCTCCAGCTGTTCCTTTTAAACTCTACTAATTGTGTGGTTTTTGTTTGTAAAGTACAACATCATGATACACTTCTGGGTACTGCAGCTGACATTCACCCTTTCCTCGCTATTCTCGCTAATGATGTCAGTGTCTGGATCTAAGCACATTTGACCTTTGAACTCACTGTAAATCACGGTGGACGAGGTCAGCAGCCAGATCTTTAAAATGCTAATCTAAGACGCCTCCGTAGTGATTATTTCTCCCACAAGCCTGACTCATTCCCTTCGTGCTTCTTCTACCTTAAAGGAGATGATTCATTGTGTGCCTTGAACATGGCAGATGGCGCCTGCACTCCCATATCCAGTGTGAACCCTGACCTCCTGTGACGTCTGACCCCTGACTCAAGATTTTCCTCACTGATTGAAGTAATTATGCCTTTAAACAAGCACATCTATCAGTCCTAAAATGCTTTCTCTATATGTTTGTAAAATAAGATTGCACGGTGACAAATGTGGGACATTTTATTTCATTTGAGGTGTGATGTTTTTAACCATCAGAGAGAAAGTAATTATTGGATGTAATTGCAAAGAAAATATGCTGTTTATGTGATAACCTGCTGTGAAAGACCTGGCAAGTTTTTGTCAGTGAATGCATTTCATTTCTAGACATTTTTTAAATCCATTTTCAATAGCTGCAGAGAGAAAGAGATTTTCCTGTAGCTTTGTTTTCTTGTATGTAAATTGTTCTCACTGTTGTACCTGTGTCCTTTTAAGAGTCCCCTGATCTTGAAAAGCTGGGTAAGATAGCAACCTTGGTAATTAATTAATTAATTAATTGAAATTCTCAAGAAAGGTAGAAGCGCCTTTGTGGTGTTGGTGATGTGAAGCTGCAGGTCTGCTGGGATGTGGCTCCGTGTAATTTATCACTTTGGTGGCTGCCGGCCAGGTATTCAACAGGGCACCAGAGCACTCCGTCAGAGGTAACTATTAAAAATACATTACTACTGCTTTTATTCTGTAGCCGTAAATCAGGATGGCACAAGCACAGTTCGACTGAGCTGGTGGTTAGGAAAGAGAAACGAGTGTTACTTTCTCTATCGAATCAAATATTGATAGATTTTAAGGGAGAGTGTGTTCAGATCAGAGGCACGCTGAGTGTTATTGCTTGCACTTGCTATAATGTGTCATAAGCTTTGCGTTAAAAGGTTTTGACAAGGTTCGGTTGGGTGATAATAAGCTTCAGAGATTGCAGAGTTCCTTTTATCACATGGAGATACATGTTGCCTCATTACTGACTCAATAATCCTAATTTTCAAGAAAAGATTATATGTTTGAAATAGGTTCATGTGACAAAATTAGCTTAAAAAAAGGCTCTTTCTCAAAGGACACAGGACATTTTATATCTCACATTTCTTCAGAGCATCCTGATGCTCATTTACCTGCTGAGTCCAGTGCTGCACCCAGCATTCAGAGCAAACAAATCAAATCAGTGACAAAACAACTTCTGAGTGACTTTGCATGTTCACCCTGTGTGTTTTCTCCGGGTTCTCCGGCTTCCTCCCACAGTCCAAAGACATGCACGTGTTAAGTTAATGGTGACTATAAATTGGAAAAAGTAGTTGTGAAAGTGAGCGCGGACGGTTGTCTGTCTCTATGTTTCAACTCTGTCTTGCGTCCTGTCCAGGGTGTACCCCGCCCTCTGGGATAAGCATTTATAGATAACATCTTTATGTGTGTTTTTAGTAATAAATAATAATAATAATAATAATAATAATAATAATAATAATAATAATAATAATAATAAATAAAATAAAGGCAGGTTTACACCACCAAATGTTTATCTTAGTAAGTGTTTAATAATGAAAACAGAAAAGACAGACGGACACAATATCTGGACATGTGTTTCAATACAGTATAAATAAATCATAATATATTAAGACATTTAAACGAAGGTCGAACAAGCATCTTTGTTTATCGTTCTACAGCTAAGTACATTTGAAGAGAAGTGGTGTCAATTTAACAAAAATTTTCAATTCAAACAATTTTATTTACAATACAGAACAACAGATTGGGGTTCAAAGAGCATTTACAAATCATTTTTTAGAAACAAAACGTAACAGAGAGCTCACACAGAAACGATGTCAGAGTTATTTTAGCATCATTTCTCTGAGTGACAGTTTACTTGACTTGAATTTGAACGGTCCTGAACCAATAAAAGCCGCCCGTCTGGTACTCCAAGTATAGTAATGCAATACTAAAAATCAATTCCAAACACGGTTTGACTCAGATCCGCAGGGCAGAGCCAATGAGCTGCAGGACAAACTAGTAGAGACATTCTAAAAAAAGGTTTTCTCCAAAACTCATAAAATCGGCTTACAGCCACCACATAAAGAATGAGTGTTTAATGATTTGACAGCCAAGTGAATCTTTTGTACCAATTTAAAACCAATAAAAAAAAATTGGTCATTGAGGACTGAAAAGCCCCCATATGATCCTGGAGCGGCCACAGCTGAATTAAGACTGATGTATGATGCCTTAACTGAATCAATTACGTGCTTAAAGATGGTGATTTGCTGGATTTAGAAGGTTTGGCTCACCCACACTGTCACCTGTGGTTTTGTTTTAACTGACCAGATGTTGGCTTTTGGACTACGTCCACACTAATACGTCTACATGAAAATGACCATTGTCTTCACAAGCATTTTCGCACTATTTCAGGAACAATATCTGTCAGTGCTAACACGCCTGAAAATGCAAATCACAGACCATTATCGTACACCAGGCATGTACGCGTCTGATAACGTAGGCAGTCGTAGCATTGTAAAACGCAGAATTTAACAGCACAACAGCTGCAAGCATGGACAACAAGGTCAGCAGCGCCTTAAATTCATTATCTTTTAACAACCCGGAGTAAAGGCTGCTGCTGTTTGTTTTCTTGTCATAAACAATGACTGCTGTTCATAAGAGGAAGTCTTGGGATAACCACTGGCTGCACCAGAAAGCCATAAATATTAGCCGTTGCCCCAGGAGACTGGGCGTCGATGGGTTCTGAGATTGCATCCACACTAATTAATTTTTGTTTTAAAACACAAAACAAAAATGTCGCCAGACGAATCAAAGAAGGACACATTGTGATTGATAAAACCTAATTAGGAAGCGAGCATGGGTGTCTGAATCATCGTTTCCAGCCATCCACACTAAATGAAAACACTTACCAGCTTTTTAAAACTTGGAAATGCCTGAATAGAGCAGACGCTAGGTGTAAACATTGTGTTTTAAAACAAAAAATGTATTAGTGTGGATGCAAACTTGGAACCCATCGACTATCTGTCTGAAAACAATTTAGTCTCCGGGGGCAACGGCTAATGTTTCCTGCTTTCCTGTGCAGCCATCGGATAGTCCAAGACTTCTTCTTATGTGTTGCAGTTATTGGTTATGGTCCAATTAGCAACTTTAGACGTGTGAATGGAGTTGGAGTTGAGAGACGCCATATCTAAAAAGATATATCTGCACATAAATGCGGATAAATAATAACAAACAGCTGATGAAAAGATAACTCGTCATCACACAATTAGCCCCTGGATTTCTTGATTGCATGACAGCCACAGCAAAGCGTTCTACCTCTTTGCTTTGGTAAATGTTGCTCGGACAACTCAAATGAATCAGACCACTTCCGCTACCTAAATCTTGTCCAATTACGTCCAAATTCTACGTTCCTATACAGAATCTGTTAATAGAGATTAGTGTGGATGTAGCCTTAGATGCTTCTACATTGAGGGGTTGATTTGGAAAAACCAGCAAGCCGTCACCTTTCAGCACTTGGCGGCATGTTAGCAGTGTTTTGATGTCTTCTTGGCTGTACTATCTACTCTGTCAGAGTGGTCAGGGGGAGATTTTTTCCTGCTCCTCCACCTTCAAGCTCCTCCATCTTGTCCTCCACCTCCTCTTCCTCAGATAGTGATGAAGCCTCCTTGGTCACTGCTGACTGACTCTGGCACAACGCAGCGACCCCTCCTTCTGGTCACACGCCGCTTCCGGTGGAATTTAGCGTAACAACGAAACCCTGAGGGATCATGAATATTACATTATTTGATCAGATTAAACTGATAGGTGTGGGTGTGAAGTGAGATACAGAAAGTTAAGGTTAATAAACAAACATTTTTCACAGATAGTCTGTCTCATAGCACTGTCGGGATATAGTGACAGTCCCAACTCCAGGCAACTCTGGTTGCCACACTCTCATCTGCACCTCCTCTGCCTCCCTGCACACCTGTTCCCACTTTCCCTGCAGCATATATATACAGGCCCATTTCTACGCTGTCTGGTTTTGTTTTCCTAAGGAAACCTGTTTCTGTACTGAGCCTTAAACAAAATACACCTTCTCTTCACTCACCTTCCTCACACATGCAGTCGTCGTAGCATTTGTTGTTGAGGCCTCTATTGTGAGGTTTACACTCATGTTGTCTCAAGTCACAACAGGAACCTTTAATGGAACAAGCACATTACACAATCAAGAACCAAAAACATGTGCATATAGTCATATTGTTTATTTTATAGAAATGTATTTTCGCAATGAGTTTCTTATGAGTGATGAGCTACGTGAACACAAAATAAGCTGCTAAAGTTAAAACAGTTTGGGTTATTTCACTTTGAGTATTTCTATTTTTGGGTTTTTCTCAATAATTTGAAGTGGATGGGGCTCAGTTGGAAAAACATGATATGCTTCTATGAACCAGTTTAGTTATGTTTGAATTAAGGGGCATGTTTACTCCGAAAATGGTGTGCTCTGTTTTTCTAGGTGTGCCAACTTTAACTTTTGAAACCAAGTGTTCAAGCCAAAAACACAAAACACACTATTACAATAGATTCTTGTATGTTTAAGGGATACTTTACTCATTTTAATCCACGTCTGTGTCATGGAAATGTGGGATTGCTTTCAGATGAACGGTGTTTGGCCTGGAGAACTGCTGAAATGACCGCCGGATGACACGTTTTGCTCATTACAACACCGTTCATCTGAACACAATACCCACATTGCCATGACACAGAGCTGCATTAAAATCAGCAAAAAAATCTTTTTAAGTGTCAAGTATGAAAAGTTTTCTGTCCACCACTGACGGAAAACTTCCCTCCTGCTGCAGATCTCTTGTATTATGAAGCAGAAGAGTTTTATTGTGGAGCGACATGCGTGACGCAGAGTCTGACCTGGGAGACAGTCCAGGTGATGGTCACATGGCTCAATGGCGTCGGCGTCTACAGTCACATTTCCACTGCTGAGGTTCTTGCTCCGCCTCTTGTCTACATCAGGAGAAAATAATAAACAAACCCGACAGTTTGATCCTGAAGCTGTCTGATCAATACACAGCCTCAACCAAACAGATCGATTGATTGGTCACTCATTAGGCTTTTATGTCAGGTATTTTCTGGTGAAGACGTTTGTTTTTTAACAAGAACACATTTTCGATCGATTCATAAAAAATTATTTCAACACAGGTCTGATGCGAATCAGCTATTAATCCCCAAAAATGGAGTAAGAAGCAATGATCTCATCATGCCAGAAATAGAAAAATATTAAGATGTTTCCTAATCTAAAAAGTCATACTGGTCATGTTGTTTTTTGATAGTCCATGTTGTCATTGGTTACTTTGCTTCCTATAAATGTAGTATAATGTAGTTTTTAGCCATGTTATCATGACACTAGAGATGGTAATGTCAGTCTGTCTTTTTGTTTATCATCTGGTCGACCCCTTTGGTCCAGACTGAAACATCTGTACAACTACTGGATTGACTGTAATAACATTAAGCTCAAACATTTGTGATCCCCAGAGGGGAAAACCTAAAGACTTTGGTTATCCCCTGATTTTACCTTTAGCACCACAATGAGCTTGATATTTTATTTTGTGTATTTAAATTAAATATCATAATATTAAAGGCCCCCTGAGGATAAAATTGAATTTAATTGAGGATAAATTCTGATGATGATAGATTTTTCTTCTAGGGCCACCAGTTTTTACTTATTTACACAAGTTTTAGTCTTACCAACTTATATCCCCTGATCTTTCATCTAGTGCAACCCTCACGTCAAACAGGATAACATGCTAAACTAAGAAGGTGATGAAACATTTTCCCTGCTAAATCCCTAAATAAATTTAAGGCAAAAGCAACTGGACTTCGTTGTTTGTCTTGGAAGACATTTCACCTCTCATCCAAGAGGCTTCATCAGTTCATGTACGCATCTGACCAGGCTGGGACTGGTCCAACTATCTGGTGTGGAGATCCAGGTATTTAACCTCTCAAAAGGCCGATGATGTCACTGGAACCCTTTGTGCTCCAAGTGCCAACGACCGTCGTTGGAGGGAAGTTGGTTTTGACTTTGTTAGTGCTCTATTGGGTCATAACGAAAGGTTGTTGGATTGACAGGAGGCCCTGTGTGAACAGTTGTTCTTTGAGGTTAGATTGTTAAATCTCCTGGGAAGGGTTGAGGGGCAGCATTGTAAATTGTAGATAAGTCGTGTCTCAGACCTCCTCCTCTGTTTAGAGATGGTTTCTCTACTTTTACATAGATGGCTTCTTCTACTCCTCTTTCAAACCATCTGTCCTCTCTGTCCAGGATGTGGACATTGTTGTCATCAAAGAAGTGGGCTTTCTCCTTGAGATGTTAGTGGAGAGATCTTTGCATTTCTCATTGCATTGGACAGCATAAACCGGATTGCTTTTGTGTGTGTGGGGTGTTCTGTCCTTGGGATGTACTAGTCTCTGTCTGAGTGTGTTACTGGGTTTGAAATACACAGGGATGCAGTGTTTGTTGAAGATCCTCCTGAGTTTCTCTGATACTCCAGCCACATACGGAATGACTATGTTGTTTCTCTTGTTTTGTTTTTCTTTCTCACCCACTTTGGTTTTCTTTCTGGAAGCAGCTGCCGTTTTCACAAAAGTCCAGCTGGGGTAACCACAAGTTGTGAGGGTGCCTCTTAGCTGCTAGTGTTCTTCCCCTTGGGCCTGTGAGCTGGTGGGTACGTTATCAGCTCTGTGTTGCAGTGTTCTGATAACTGCAAGCTTGTGTTCCAGGGGGTGGTGGGAGTCAAACAGTAGATATTGGTCTGTGTGAGTGGGTTTTCTGTATACCCCAATGTTGAAGCTCCTGTCACTCTCCATATGGACGTCACAGTCTAAGAAAGGCAAACTATTGTCCTACTATTGTTTGTTTTTTTTGTCCTTGTCATTATATGTTCGGTAAAGGTTTGCACCTCTTTGGACCTCTATCTGAAGGGGTCGGGGTTACTCCTTTGAAGGAGTTCAAAGCCAAGTCCTCTACCTCCTCTATGTATAGATTTGCCACAATAGGGGATACTGGTGAACCCATGGCACAGCCGTGTTTCTGTCTGTAAAAAGTGCCATTCAACTGGAAATATGTGGTGTTCAGGCATAAATCTAGTAGTTGGCAAATGTGGTCTGGTTTGAGATTTGTTTGGTTGTGTAAGGAGTTGTCTTGTGTGAGCCGCTCTCTTACTGTTGCCAGAGCCTCCCTGGTTGGAATACAGGTGAACAAGGAAGTCACGTTGTAGGATACATTGGTTTCGTGTTGATCCATTTTTAAGTCTCTGACCTTGTTCACAAAGTCTATGGAGTTTTGTGGTGTGGGGTGTTGCCCACCAGTGGTGCCAGGCTATGTGCTTGGCAATGTTGTAAGTGTTTATGCTGCTGACAATGGGCCCCTTCTTTATGGATGTTTGGTATTCCATATAAGCAGGGGGTTAAGTCCTGGGGATAGAACCTTTATTGTGATTTGTTAATGACCCAAACTATTGGCTTGAACTTTGCCATGATACCAAAAGAGTTACCCATAAAAGCAACCTAACTGGAACTGAGGCTGAACAGCTAAGGTTAAAAGTGCCAGCAGCGTTGTCCCAAGCTAAAGCCCCGCCCTCTAACCTCACCATCGAGGAGGGAAAAGCAGTAACAGCACTGAGC
This sequence comes from Echiichthys vipera, assembly GCF_963691815.1. Taxonomy (NCBI): domain Eukaryota; kingdom Metazoa; phylum Chordata; class Actinopteri; order Perciformes; family Trachinidae; genus Echiichthys; species Echiichthys vipera. The sequence continues at coordinate 11,860,802 of NC_139825.1, read as the reverse complement.
AAAGACCACAACATCACAATCCTTCCAGCAGACAAGGGTAGATGCACAGTTGTTCTCAATAGAACTGATTATCAGGAAAAGATCTCTGCATTACTCAGTGACTCTAACACTTATGAAACTCTGAAACGAGACCCTACCAGTGGTTACAAAAAGAAGGTTATAGAGTGTCTACAGCAACTACAAAAAGAAGGAGTCATTGACAAATCACAATATTACAGGCTCTAACACACAGGACAACTCCTTACATAACCGAACAAATCTCAAACCAGACCACATTTGCCAACTTCTTGATTTATGCCTGAAAACCACATATTTACAGTTTAATGGCAAATTTTACAGACAAAAACACGGCTGTGCCATAGGTTCACCAGTATCCACTATTGTGGCAAATCTATACATGAAGGAGGTAGAGGACAAGGCATTGAACTCAATTCGACTCAATTCAATTTCAATTCAATTTTATCTATAGTGCCAAATCATAACAAAACACTTTACAGAGTAGGTATAGACCACACTCTATGACTTATTTATGATTTACATAAACCCAACAATTCCTCCATAGAGTAAGGCGGCAACGAAAACCTTCCCTACAACAGGCAGGAACGTCAGACAGACCCAGCTCTATGAAGGACAGCCATCTGTCCCGACAAAATCAGCTTGAAAATAACAACATAGCTAAGGGCTCGTAAGCCCTAGCTCTAAGCTTTATGAAAGAGGAAAGTTTTGAGCGTACTCTTAAATATGGGGACAGTGTTTGTATTCCCAATAACACTTGGGAGTTGGTTCCACAGGAGAGGAGCTTGGTAGCTGAAGGCTCTGCCTCCCTTTCTACTTTTGGAGACTCTAGGAACGACGAGTAGACCTGCATTCTCAGAGCGCAGCAATCTAGTCGGGTAATATGGTACTATGAGCTCTTTAAGATACGATGGAGCCTGACCAATAAGAGCTTTGTATGTAAGAAGAAGGATTCTAGATTTCACAGGTAGCCAGTGCAAAGAAGCTAATACAGGAGAAATATGCTCTCTTCGATTTGTTTTAGTTAGTACACGAGCTGCAGCAATTTGGACCAACTGGAGACTCTTAACAGACTTATTGGAGCAGCCTGATAATAAGGAGTTGCAATAGTCCAGCCTAGAAGTAACAAATGCATGGACTAGTTTTTCTGCATCTTTCTGAGACACAAAGTTCCTAATTTTCACAATATTACACAGGTGAAAATATGCATTCCTTGTCGTTAGTTTTATGTGAGAATCAAAGGACATATCCTGATCAAAAATTACCCACCCCGGTGTCCTTACTGTGGTGCTGGAGGACAACACAACATCACCCAGAGTAACAATATCTTGAGCTATTCAGTTTCGGAGGCCTTTGGGGCCAAGTACAATAACTTCAGTTTTATCTGAGTTAACATCAGAAAATTGCAGGTCATCCAGCTTTTTTTTCCTTAATGCACATTTGAAGTTTATCTAACTGATATGTTTCTTCTGGTTTGATCGACAAATATAATTAGTAACTCCTTGAAAGGAATAACACAGAGCCATTGTTTCAGATATGTGGACAACATATGGTTTAAAATCCAAAGAGGTGAAAACATCAAGGACAGAAACATCAAGTTCACCAGAGAAGAAGCCAAGGACAATAGTTTGCCTTTCTTAGACTGTGACATTCATATGGAGAATGACAGGAGCCTCCACATTGGGGTATACAGAAAACAGAAAACCCACTCACAGAGATCAATATATACTGTTTGACTCCCACCACCCCCTGGAATACAAGCTATGAGTTATCAAAACACTGCAACACAGAGCTGATAACATTCCCACCAGCTCACAGGCCCAAGGGGAAGAACGCAAGCACCTGAGAGGCGCCCTGACAACTTGCGGCTACCCCAGCTGGACCTTTGTGAAAACGGCAGCTGCTTCCAGAAAGAAAACCAAAGTGGGTGAAAAAGAAAAACAAAACAAGAGAAACAACATATGTGGCTGGGGTATCAGAGAAACTCAGGAGGATCTTCAACAAACACTGCATCCCTGTGTATTTCAAGGGATGCAGTATCTGGATCTCCACACCAGATAGTTGGACCAGTCCCAGCCTGGTCAGATGCGTAAATTAACTGATGAAGCCTCTTGGATGAGCGGTGAAACGTCTTCCTAGACAAACAACCAAGTCCAGTTGCTTTTGACTTAAATTTTGTTGGGGATAACGGTGACCTGGACAAATGAGAATATTCAAAGGCTTATCACTGCTAAACATTATCATGGTAGCATTGTTAGCATCTCGGCATGCTGATAATTAGAGTTTCTTTTCATCTCTACAGTGTAAAGTAGTAGCTTATAGCCTTGCAGAGTGGCAAGCGTGGATGAAGACTAAGAATAATGTGATACAATAAGGATTGGAGTTTGATATAAGATTGATTTCTTACCACATTTTGACAATTACAGCTAATTACTGACCTTTCTTCCTTGAGGATGGCCAGGTGTCCACAGGTTTCATGTCCTCGTAGTCCGTCCAATCAAAGAGCGCCATGTCCAACGTTGGCATCACTTCTCCTTGTCCTTTTCCTCGTCCAGACCTCTGAAGAGTAAACATGACTTGAAATGACACCTTACATTTTATCACTAATATTTAATCTACATTTCATAGACAAAGACAATTGTGATCAGAATATAAAGATGTGTTTTAAAAGCGAATTCTACATTTGATGCTATGGAGCAAACAAGCTGCTGTAGAGAATACATTGAAGAGATCCAATCTGTCTCCTCAAATTAACGTTCAACAATTATGGTTTGAATAGTGACTGTGTTTTCTGTCAGCTCTGCAGGTAAACACGTTCACAGTATTGTTTAAGTATTAATATGTGCGGATTTTCATTTCACCATTGCCAAATGACGTAACACAATGGTGTTTGAGTGTATGGCCCACTGATGAAAACAATGCAATACTTAAATATTTGCAGTATTACCAACTGGGTGTCTGTGGCAACATTCCTGGGGATAAATGCTTTAATACAGTTGGTGCTGATGCAAACCGAACATTTACTACTGCTGCAGCTTCACATTAAAAGTATTTAACCGGCGAAATGCATTGTGCTTGTCAGTGAGCTTGAAACTGACCGCTATCCTTTATCAAAAATGTGTCTACAAAACCAGAACAAAAGGTTAGTTTGAAGGAAGATTAACAGCTGCATTTGACGGGCTGCACACATCCAACTTCCCAGTGACGTAACTAACCATATACTTTCACTTTCGCTGTTTGCCATGTGTAGCATAAACTCAGCTCATGGTTGCTCACAGAATGCTGGGAAAATTATTGCCTGACTTCTTTATACATAAATTAACACCACTTTTCAGATTTTTGAGTAAATGCAATCGCTAGAAGTAAAAAGCCAACGTTAGGCTATGAACCTAACTACACTGCAGTCGCATGAATACAACATCAACACTGCTAGCTTCCAAATTAATTTGTCTGTTGATGTTTGTCATCTTCTGTAGTCTCATTAAGCCACTTGTCCTCTATCTTTTTAAGCTTTGTGGGTATTTACTGACATTTGTCGTAGATCAATGATGTTAAAATCTCTTAAGCTTGTGTTAACTACATACCTTATTTCAGGCATCTAATCAAAAACACATAAAAAAATAACATTGACTTTGAGAAGATGGAACTAGAAGTGATAAAATGCAAACTAATTTCCAGGACTCATTTCTGCAGCAGTTGTTTGTTTTGCTGCCTCCATTGTGTTAGGACCTGCTATATTATTATTAAACCACATTTTTGTCACCAAATCAACCAGGTCTTAAATCTTAAGGATTTCCACTTTACTGTAACACTAAGTTGTGTTGTGACGAACAGCAGTAATGTGTAACTGATTTATAAAACGTGCTCTCAGAGTCAACAGAGACAGAAGCAGTGCTTTAAAAAAACAAATTGATTGGTAACAGAACAGAACGGCCCACAGTCTGGAATTCAAATATATATCACATAATTTGTATTAATACATATATGATATATTGACGTATAGTGTTCAGTTCATTACACGCAACCGGCTTTAATTCTCCCCAGTGCAAGAAGCAGGCAACTAATGCAGCAAGCAGGTAATTCTGGTTGGACATTTTATTATTCCTCTCCTGTATGTTTGAGTTTAGTTCAAATGCATGCAGTCAGTCAAGTCAACCACTATTTATTGTAAAAATATCATAGCATGGTTCGAGAAAGGTACGTTACAATGTTACCGACCTTATTAAATTAAATATATTTTACAAAGTTTGTGAGAGTATTTTGCCTGTATTTATTTCAGCATAGTGCTGTTTGTGCTGTCACTAAAGGTGTGTTATTTAAGACTAACAAAGCTTTTCTTGATCTTCTACTTAGTCAAAGTTTAAAGGAACTAAAAGTTCTTGATGAAAGTTTATGAAAGATCATGGTTGGAACTGTTGCTAGGATACAGGATGTTAACTGCAGTCTCTGATGTCTTGACATTCAAAAAGGCCATTTGTATATCAATTACTTGAATTCATGAAGATTTCTTTCACGAATTCTGTGATGAACAGAGAATTAAAAAAAACAGAGAGGAGTCTTAATGCATTGAAGAAATAGCAACAGATAAAAACAGAAAAACTATATCAAGACATTTGTTTACAAACTCCAAGTCTTTTCTAGTCCTATGCTCGGTAAAGTTTTAGCGACAACATGCAACAAAAATGTTTTTTCACAAATTCAAGGCAACACTCAGCAAGTAATTGATAAACAAATATTCATTTTGACGGTGAATAATTCTTTAAAGTCAATCTGTACTTTTGTCTAAAACCACATACAGTAAAATGTGAACAAAAAAACCCACAAATCTTTATTCCAAGACATCTAAAACTAATTAAGACTTTGTTCCCAAGAGAAAACACTATTGACCTTTCCTTTCACCCCAAAGCCTTGGCCAAAATGTCAGTAGACCACCTTGGATGTTACATCATTAAAAAAAGGCTGATTGCTGAGTGACATTCATGCTCCCAAGGCGATAAACCTTTTAATGTGACTGATACCATAGCCTTTACTCTTGGACTACCCTCAGGAAAAATGTGGGGGGTTTCCCCACCAGAGTTAAAGCTCAAAGAAAAAATCCTCATCACATAGTGCTGTTTCTTCAGACCCTGGGATGTATTGAACATTACAGTTTGAGGATATTATTTAAATATATTGCACAGTGACTGCAAGAACGTTAAGTAATCTGACTGCTTCAAGACTTTACCCCTAGCACTGATTACTTCTTTTTGTTTTTGTACATATTACCATCTATTTAATTTTGAATACAATGTTTTTTTCTTTTATGTTGTATTGGTAATAAATGTTGGGATAGAAAAAAAAGATAACAAACACTTTAAATTTCTTCTAAATAGTCAAAGTCAGTAGTAGGAAACCTTTGGACCGATCCATAAATTCATGTAAAAGTAGTGGTCCGTAAATTCAAATGGTACCACGGTAAAAAAAAATTCAATTAGATGAGTGTTTCATGACTTTGCTATGAAAATCAAGCTCCCTCGTGGATCGCTCATGCGTAACCTTCTGCACTAAAAGCCATGAAAACATTACCGCAGTCGTTTTCCACACACAGAGGAGACAAAATAGAAACGTTAGACAGTATAATTAACTCAGTAGGACTCTAAGTCCATGAAAGACATCCATCAAAAAATAAGAATCAACCTCTTCAAACAGATCCATACATGGTCCTGTTCACCCCCAGGAAATAAGGCTATATGGAAATATCAATTAGATTAATTGCAGGAGGCCATCTACTTGTGCTCGGCTGCTCGTTAAACCATCAGCAGAAGATCGAACATTAATTAAGAAGCCTTGATGCGTGCATGAGCCACCCAAGCTGGGTTCAGGAAAGCCTTTTTTTCTTTTTCGTGTGGTCGAATAATATTGGACTGCTCTAACAGTAGAGCGATATACGGACTCCTGGACTCTCAGACATCTTGTAAACAGAAAAACAAGCAGAATGACAGTCTGCACACAGAAAACATAGAGACTACCTTATCAGAGCTTAGAAATTTATTTTGTTTCCAATTGTGCGTCGCAAGACAATGATGTCAAACCATGCTGGAAACTTGCAACAAGAAAGAGCCATAGCGGAGAGGTGGAAATGGTCCAAAGCTTGGCTTCAATTCACTTAGCAAGATGACAACAGTTAAGTTTGTAATGTCTGTAAAATTATAATTTTAAATAAAGATGGAAAAGACCAACAATATGCTGAAACATCTTTCTACACAACATGGACTTAAATTCAAGGAATGTATTTGACACTCTAACTCATGAGTGAACTGCTTCCCAACTGAGCAGCACATCTGTTACCAAGGGTAAGTATCATGTTATAATAACTTTAAAGCCATGCAGGCAGGACTGTTTTCTTTCACTAAGGAAACCTAAAAGAAAACGAATGCTGTAAAAAATATTCTCTTATGTAAAACCGATGTGTTCAGACTTTTTCCACACAGAAAATTGATCGGGAATTAATAAGGGAATCAATAAAGAATCAGACAGATGAGCAGAACGTTATAATAGCATTTGTATTAAAACAAAGGGTGTTAGTATGTAATGATAAGCTGGAAATAATGTAAGACTTTATCCGAACTAAAAGAAACTCCTGAACTCTTCAGAAACAAAATAATGATTAGAAATGAGCTGGACCAGTGATTTTCTGTTGGGTAATTTTGTTTTGTTTGCGGACTGTCTGACGGTTTTTGGTTCATTTGTTGTCATTTATTTATCCTAGTTTTGTCCAAAAGGTTTAACCAACCAGGTTAACGCAGTCTATCTATCTATCTATCTGTCTATCTATCTGTCTATCTATCTATCTATCTATCTATCTATCTATCTATCTATCTATCTATCTATCTATCTATCTATCTATCTATCTATAAAATGAGGCATGTTTACATTAATTACTTTAAACTCAGTGGTGAAACTGGGATGACATTATTGGACTGAAATCCTTCAGGACGGCTGGTTGGTTCAAGAAGTTGGTTCAAATCCTACCAAGAATCCATGTTGGGTTCTTCAAACAAAGACCACAATAAAAGTTAAAAATACAGTTTGACTAACATAATAATACTGATAAACAGTGGAGTTATTTTCCAGCAACATGTTTACTGTGTTGTCTAGAGCAGCACTCATCAACAAAACAACTGTAAATCATACAGCGTCTGTGCTCCTGTAACTGAGGCAGATATCTCCTACAGACGCCCTACAAGCTGTTGGGTGTTTGTAGCAGCAGCTGTGACAAAGAGCTTTCATCAAGTGGGCTCTGGCTCTGTATCTATTGACATCAGGTTCCATCTTGTCTTAAAGCGTCTCATTTGTAATGGCTCCAGGATTGGAGGAGGCTTGAGAAAAACACGTGTTATTTTCCCTTTTATAAATGCTGTCTGTGTATTACTGCATCATGCTGGGTGAGTGTGACAGGTGGTGAATGGTATCCCACGCAGTCCTGCAGATTTTTCAAAGCCCGCAGTCGGACATGAAAAAGACTCTCCATGCTCAGATACATTTTGTTCTGCCATGGTTTTAATAAAGGAACAGGAAGGTAGTTACAGAAAATGTGCCGCTGGACTCTGTACTGTGTGGTTTTGATCCCGGAGGCGTCGCTTTATTATTCAGAAGTCGGCCATATCTATCAAACGCACTGTGACCAGGAGCCAGGGAGTTTGGCATGCTGGAGGATATTTTTCACAAGCAACACTTTCAGGTTCACGCTGTAGTCGCTGTGTGTCATTTCCAAGATGAGATATGAGGTTTGCGGCAGCATAACGGCAGTAATGGGGCCCATTTTCGCTCTATTTCCTCCGCACACTGGAATCACACTGAGGCACAACAGATGCAGCCTTTAATAAGCACTTGGGCTTCGTTGGGGTTACCTGGGGTTTGGTAGAGGCCGGGGGCAGAGTTGGGGGATGCTCGTTCATCACCGTGGTAACCATGGAGGAGCCGGAGCCAAAGGCGGCGGCGATGGGGGAGGGGGTTTCACTGGGCCGGGTCATGCTGAGGGAGGGGGAGGTGGCGGAGGAGGAGGGAGGATCCTCGAACAGATCTCTGTCCTTAAACGCAGAGCTCAGCTCAGGCTCTGGGAGAAACCCTAGACACACAGAAAGAGACAATATAATCATATTAATACTACAGTGCTTGAAATAAATACTGTTATGTTACAAAGGACAAAATTCATTATTTTCTAACAAATGTGGAAATTGTTTTCTTTACCTTTTTTTCTCCAAAATTCAAAGAAATCAAATAGATCCAAATGTCTAAAATGATTTAATTAGGTGGGAATGTAAAATCCAGTCAATTAAATCATCTAAAATGTAAAATCTCCTAAATGTTCATTTTCCAACCTAAAAACAAACTAGGTCCATTTAGAAAAAGGTCTTTCTATCAAATGATCTTCCTCAAGTCAAAAGTAAATGAAAAAGAGGGCAATGGGCAAACTTCATGAGTTGAGGAAGATATTTTGTAATGATCCAAAGCTTAATGGACCTTAGTGAGATTGTTGTGTCAATGACTGTTTCCACAGTCAAGAACAAACTCTCCATTCACCATTTTGGATTTACCTGTCCAGGTTTTTTCTGCCACCACTTCAGTACAGTGGAGGTGGACACAATATCATGTGTGGTGTTCAAAGCAGTGAAAAGTCACATTTTTAAAATGTCTTCTTCCAGAAACAAGGTATTGCTCAGAACAATTTTTGTTGTTATATCATACAAAAAATTCTGCACCTGTTGAGGCAACAAAACTACTTGGACAGGTTTAGAAAGAGATGTAGTACATGAAGTAAAAAAATAAACATTGACTTTTGGTTTTACACAGGACATGAACAGCAGTCTCCTGGGTCCTTTGTTTGTTTGACCATCCTGACCCTCCTCCTTTCACAGGGATCTGTGATCTTTCTTTGTGGATCTAAATAGTGCAGTAATTTAGTAATGTGTGGCCTGCCATGCAATGTCAATGAAAACCTCCAAGCCTGGCTAAACTTAAGGTTGTTGCAAAGTGTGGCCAGATATTACCTGCATTAGTAACAAGATCATGTGACAGCTGTGACATGTTGATCTATGTTTACACACATGATTACGTCTCCTGAAAAATTAGCTTGTTCGCCGAGTGGCACTTCGCTGCTGCTTGGTGTGTTTTTGATGAAAGTGAGAACAGTGACTGAGAACAACCTGCTCTGAATTATCCACAGATCTCGCTGTTGGACGCATGTGAATCATGTCATCAGATCTGTTCTATTCAAGCCATGACAGCATGCAGAATCAAAGCATTTTTCTTAAATTTACACGTCTACATTTCCTCACTGCCACATGTTAAAATGTTGCAGCTTGTTGCCTTTCTGGCCAGCACTGTAGCACTGGAGCATTGTTGTGTGTATCTGGATGACAGCTCACCTTTTCCATGCCGCTCTTTGTCACGCCGACCCCCTTGTCTCCTGTGCTCAAAATGGTGCCCATGCCCATTCCCTGGTCCATGCCCCCTTCCTTTACGTGTCCCCAGAAGCTGATTTTCCCGGGTCTGGGATGGACTCTTCATACTCATTTGAACTCTGTCCCTGTCCCTGCCCGGGCCCATCTCCAGTCTCACCGGGCTTAAACTTTCCAGGCCTCTCCCATCATCCTCAGGCCTGGCCAGGGGGTGCAGGGGCCTGTGGGAGAGCAGCCCGGCTCTACCTTTGGCAGCGCGGCCCCCCTGGCCCCCATGCCCCCCACGGCCCCTGCCATAGCGGTGGCCCTGTAGACCTTGCAGAGGGTGCTGGAGGGCGTTGCTGCCACCTGCTGAGGTCTGTGGCTGTCTCCTCTTGCCGTGAGGAGCTCCGGGCTCGACGCTGTGTGACAGTGTCAGGGTGGCAAACAAGAACGCCAGGAGAAGACTCAAGGAGAGAGCCATGATCTGTCCACCTGCTGGAAAGAGGAAATTCATCTCAATAATGCAAACATTTTATATTTTTGATCATAAATTCAAACTAATTTTGGAGGATTCTTTTTTATTCAATTCTCTGAACTGGTTGAACAAGAAAATGAACAATTAGATTGAAGGCCCACGAAAAAAATACCAATCATTACTTTGAGGGTTTGCTGCATTTCTTATTCATATATGTAAACTCAATATTTAGACTGTTGAATGGACAAAAATATTCATGAGTCACAGCCAAAAGTAATATTCGTCTGGTTTGACGGACACACCACCGAAATATGTCAAATATGTATACGACCAGACAGACTGTAAAAGACCAGGGGGCAAAGGTTAGCACTGCAGCTGAGGCAGGTGGCGAGCTCAATATGGCGGCCATCGTTGGCCTGTGGGAAGAGTACCGCAAAGCCCTCTATGCTGATTTTAAAGCTTCCATTTCAACGCTCGAAGCAAAGCGGGACCACGTTCACGCCACATTGACTAACCACGCGCAGAAGATAGGCTACCTCGAGGTAAATGCAAATCTACAAGACGGGTGTTTGTAGATACCACTGGAGGCCTCCTGTTCCACGCTAGCGGCGCGCAACGCTAAGCTCTTAGCTAAAGTTAGCAACCTGGAGTCCCGGAGCCGGCAAAATAATATCTTTGCGGTGCTGCTCATAGAAGTTTGAAGGTGTCTTGAAATCACAGCCAGAATGTGACAGGGCTCATCACACGCTATCCGAGAAGCTGAACCCAGGCCAGAGAGCATCATACGCGAGGCCCAGGCCAGGAGGGGTAGGCTACAGTACAGGGGCTCTTCCATCTCTAACTACGAGGACTACGCGTCGGAGGTGGTGGAACAACGCCAGAAAGACCGAGAGGTGATGTTGGAGCTTTACAACCTGGGCTTCAAACCTGCATTGGGATACCCTGCCAGGCTAGTTATCTTTATTGAAGGACAGAGGGAGGAAGAGGCTCTTCGGTCACCGAGGTAAAAGGTTTCATAACATCCATCCGCAGATAAGAGACCGTGTGACCTGGGAGGGCTGTTGATCTCACCGCAGACAAGCCACTATCATGTTACGCTGGAGTTTATTTTTGGACTGCGGCATTAGAAGTTAAGGTACTGACAGACTGCTGATATTCTGTCTGTTAAAAGTTTTGAACAGAAATCGCTAAGCAGACACACTATGGACATGTTGACTCGAGGTCCGGTGTTTTCTGATATTTTTGAATTTCCATTTTTTTTGTGCCTGCTTACACAATTATGTGAATTCAGACTATCTTCAATCAGAACTAGAAGCTCATTTACATGTGGATTTCAGTTCATTATTAAATAATTTCCTTTACAGTTTTATTTTTTTTCTTAATTTTTATCATCCACTGCCACTGGGTTATCTGAAGTATTCTTGCTTTCTGTTACTCATTCAGTCAGGGCGCACTCACACTGTCCTTCCGCGCCCGGCCAAAACCGTTTTTTTGGCTAAAGCCTAGTGCGTTTGACCAGTGTGAGTGCACCCGCTCCGCGCATAACTGCTGCCAGCGGGCCGTCCACGGCCCGTCTGAGAGAGGTGGGCTTTTGTAGAGCGCGTTTGCACCTGTACGAGCACGAGCGCGCGCACGTGTATGAGCAGGAGCACGATGCCTACGGCGGCTCTGACGTCCTTTATGTGCGCCTGTTCGGACATAGTAAATAGAAGGATGGACCATGCGAGGACATTTAACAACAACAACAATGGCGGTGAAAGGTCTACGTTGGTGTGATGCGGAGGTGGAGTGTTTACTGCAGATTTGATCGGATGAAAATATTCAAAAACAGTCGACAAGACGCACAAAAACTCAGAGGTCTATGGAAAGATTTGTAAACAAAGAGACGCATCGCGATGACGTCAATCAATGCATGTGACGTGTTACGGCGTGATGACGTATGGACAGCAAGAAGCATTTGCACGAGGTCCAGGCAGTGTGAGTACAAACGGGCCTGGGGCGCGGGGGGAGAGGGAGGGGGGACAAGTACCCTAAAGCCCGGGGAGCGGTGCGGAAGGACAGTGTGAGTGCGCCCTCAAAGGGTTCCACTGAGGCCTGACACAGGTCATAAACTGATGTATAGTGGGGACCTACATCAATACAGCCTATACATATGGTTTCATATTGGCAGCTGTTTGTTCTTTTTTCTCTGTGATTTAAATGGTCAAATACTGTTAGGAGGAGACCCCAGAAGCTCAGTTTAGCTGTTAGCTGCGAGCTGGATAACTCAGATGATGTTCTTTGCTATGGGAGTAACCCTCAGAGTGGTCACAAATGTCACCTGGTGCAGGAACTGACTCTCGATAGATCTTCTCCTACACAGGTTACGGTATCCAAATCAGCACACACAGTAAAAACCGATGCATCACAGTTGGGAATTTCTGATCCCTTGATGTTTTGGAAACCGCCATGAGAAAGCTTTCTCCTTTTTTCCCCACTCACACCACACATTCTCCCAAATTGATTTCTTCTTAATCGATAACAACCTCCTAAACTGCGTGAATGCGTGTGAATATCACCCAATAGTCACTTCTGACCACGCTCCTACCACAGTTGACATTAGTTTTCCACAAGATACAATTCCACGTTCACCATGGAGGTTCAGCTCACACTTACTGTCGGATAGTAAGTTTAAAGATTTTCCGCTCTTACATAGAGTTTGTAGGTACTTTGGGTTTAATTGGATCAATAGTGTGACTATCAAATGAAATATTTGATAAGGAAAATTAATAAAGAAAAATTACTACTTACTTTAATTTATTAAAAACGTCACATGGAGAACTAATCAAATATAGGGCCTTGACTCACGTTCAGATTATGAGATTAAGTATTCTCAATAAACTTACCGTTAATCAAGGAAATATTAGTTATCACCAATAATTATCAAAGATAATAATAAAAATGACTCTAGTTAAACCAGAGTTCCTCGGGGCCCCACCGTCATAGACGGAGTGATAACTAATATTAAAGTCTCATAAAATATATTAAACTACTAATTAAGGGTTAAACACCGATAAATATAATAGTTTAATTAGTTGAAGGATTTAAAAGTTCTTTTCTTAGTAGAAGCTGGCTCATTCACCTTTGTGTAATATTAAATAAACAGACATATGGTAAACACAAACATTTATTAACAGATTAATAAATGCAACAAACAAAACACAATAAACTAACTAAAGCTAACAGCAAATGTGTGTGTTTGTGTGTGTGTGTGTGTGTGTGTGTGTGTGAGAGAGAGACAAAGAGAAGTGGTGGGGGCTCTGTCCCCTGCAGAGAAGGTGTGAACATTTAAGTTACACAAAGCACCAGCAACTTGAAATCTCTGTTCTCATTCTTATGACAAAGTTACAATTGTTTCTAGCCGTTCATACAGTCCTATAACATGTAGTAATGCCCAGTTGGTGATTAGTTACCAGTCCATGAGATGGGAGATGTTTTGCGTTGCTTGATGCCAGTGGCTGGGTGAAGAAAGGAAGCTCCGTGGTGAAGAGGTTCTTGTCTTATTTGTGGCTCTTAGGCAAAAGAGGATTCGGATCGCTCTGTGCTGTGCTCAGTTGAGGATAACCGGTTGGTTAACCTTCGTGGTGATCCCACGCCATAGGCCAGGTCCAGGGCCGAGGGGACAGCTGGAAGCTGGTCTCCTGGAGTTGAGTGATCCGGGAGAGAGAGAGAGGAGAAGATCCGGGAGCAAGAGATCCAGTAGAGAGAGAGCGAGAGATGGGGGGCTCCACTTTATATAGGCCCGGATGATGTCATTGTCAGTGGTCAATTCAGCCAATGAACAGTTTGGGTGCCTTGGAGAGTTCACACCCGGGTGTGACCTGTTGTGGGGGAGAATGCAGCCTGGCTTTTCGGGCCTAGTCTTTGTTTCAGCAGGCTGTGGTCCTACTTTTAATCAAACTGACAGTTCGAGTTAATCCAGAAAATGAACAATCATCTTTGGTTGCCGGCTGCACCTACAAGTTTAACGACACCCCTGATGTCAGCAGCGGCACGCTGTTGGAAGCGCTTAAAGCAACTATTCAGGGACAAGTGATATCCTATGTTTCTCTTTGGAGGTAGTAGCTCAGTCCATAGGTGACTGGGCTGGGAACCGGAGGGTTGCTGGTTTGAGTCCCTGGGTAGACCATGAATGGAGTGTGGACTGGTGGCTGGAGAGGTGCCAGTTCATCTCCTGGGCACTGCCAAGTTGCTGTTGAGCAAGGCACCAAACCCCCAACTGCTCGGGGCGCCGGTCACTGGCAGCCCCCTCGCTCTAACATCTCTCCATTGGTTGCATGTATATAGGTCCTGTCTGTGCATGTGTGTGTATTTCGGGCCTGTGTGTGTGTAAAATGAAAAATAATAGAGTGAAAATTGAATTTCCCCATTCGCGGGACTAATAAAGGACTTCTTCTTCTTTTTCTTCTTCTTCAAATGAGAAGGGCTGAACGGGCTAGGCTGAGGGAAATTGCAGAGGAACTGGTAAAATTTGATGGAACTTACTCCATCTCTCCATCCCCCTCCATCAATAATTTCACTAGACCAGACATGCTTCACATTAAGGAGACATTTGTTCTTCAACACCAGAAGGCTGCTCAACATCATATTCTTACCTGAGTTGGATACTCCCGAGATAGTAGTGGCGCTAGATGTGGAGAAAGCCTTCAACCGGGTAGAGTGGGGCTTTCTATTTTTCACTTTTGAGAAATTTGGCTTTGATTCTAATTTTATTTCTTGGGTTAGGCTTCTGTATGTAACCCCCTCTGCATCTGTAAACACTGATGAAACAAAACGTTGTCCGTTCAGCATGTGTCCCTCTCAAACATGGGACCCGGCAGGGCTGTCTGCTCTCACCCTGGTTGGCCACCGAGCCATAGAAGGTTTGAAGGCATCACTCGTTTTGGCCTGGTCCACAAACTTTCCTTATATGCCGATGACCTTCTCTTTTTTATTTCAAACCCCACATCCTCCCTCCCCCCAGTTGTATCAATTCTAGTTCAGTTTGGGCACCTATCGGGGTATAAGTTGAATATTCAGAAAAGTGAGTTATTTTTTGTCAACAACTTGGCGAGATCACTCCCGCAATCCATATTTCTCTTTAAAACAGCTGACGAGGGGTTCAAATATAAGAATCAGAATCAGAGTGCTTTATTGTCACTGTAACAAGTACAGCGAGATTGAAACAATCAACCCGTCCATACATATACAACATCATACATACAATCAGACCCAGCAGACATAGGCACATATAATCAAACTTTACAACATAAGTGCTCAAAAACAAGTTGCACCGGGGGAGGGTGAAGAAGGGTGAGGAGGTGTCCCAATGCAGATAGGCAGCCAGCCCCAGCACTCCCTAATTTCCACCACTACTTCTGGGCCTGCAACATTAATACACTTTTTATATTGGCTCCACAGTGAAGTTGCTGACATCTGTCCACCCTAGGCTCATACAGAGATAACATTTTCTCCCTGCTCTCTGCATTCTAATATTTGCTCACAGCTCCCCATAATTGCCCATAAGTTCTCACCTAATCCGGTCGTCACCAATACCATTAAAATAAAAATACAAAATCTAGATCCAGTTCAGAAAGCAGCCCGGCTTGCACAGGGTTTCGACCCTTCCCCTAGTTTTGAATAATTATGCGTTTCTCTATTCCTGCATGTTCCTACATTTCACATATGGTCAGATAAGGGCCTCAAAACGCTTAATGACCTGTATGAAGAAGGTGTTTTTGCGTTGTTTGCATCTATGTCGGACAAATACAGCCTGCCTAATAGTCACTTTTTTTCTGCACCTTCAAATGAGACATTTTATCCAAAAGCAATTCCCACATTTTCCGAACCAGCCCCCTGAAGTTGAGATGGACCAACCTCTGAACATACAACACAAACGACTGATATCTGTCATTTATAATAAGATTACTCTCCTGAACCAAGCCCCCACTGTATCGCCTAAAATGCATGGGAAAAGGATTTGGGGGTGGACATTACTGATGACCAGCGGAGGGACATTCTGAAACTGGTCCTCTCACTCTCAATTTTTGCCAGGCACGGCCTATTACAGTGGAAGGTGCTTCATAGAGCCCATTTCACCAACACTAAAAAATATTTACCCTAGTCACAGTGAGGCTTGTAACAGTTGTAAGCAGTCCCCCAGCAGACCCAGACATGTTCTGGACGTCAGTTTATTTGCATGGTAGCGGCACTATCGTGTTGACAAAATCTGTTCACAGACAAATACACACACTGATTGCAGCCTAGCTGTGTCAGTGTGTCACAACAATTTGTATATTTTGCTCCAAAGGCCACCA